>NC_059404.1:15660935-16860935 GCF_905220565.1 Melitaea cinxia
TTTTACTTTATATAGTTGACTTACAGCTGTGCCAGTACAAAGATACACAAAATGTTTTTAAAAGCGTGATATTTACACCTAACTATCATCAACGTTGACGCCGAGTTGGCGCAACGGTTACAGCCATGGATTGTATCTGTTGCGCTGGCGGTTGCGGGTTCGATCCCCGCACATGAAAAACATTTGTATTGGCCATACAGGGGTTTGCCGTGGTTTGGGTGTTTGTGCAGTCCTTGTGGGTCTCCCCATCGTGCCTCGGAGAGCACGTTAAGCCGTCGGTCCCGATTGTTATCATGTACACCTGATAGCGATCGTTACGCATAGTAGGGAATATATCCGCCAACTCGCATTGGAGCAGCGTGACGGGTTAAGCTCTGATCCTTCTCCTACATGGGGAAAGAGTCCTTGCCCAGTACTGGGATATTACAGGCTGAAGCGATCATCAACGTTAAGGCTGCCTGATTCGCACCACTACAGCAAAAATGATATTTTATAAGAAATTTCGAAGATTTTTTTTTTCTGATGGTTGTGATATATTTCTAACAAGATAACAAGTTCGATATGCAAAATTTTCCAAACACCACACGTCACTGCATATACGTAACAAGCAGCAAAGTATCCTCGACAGGACACTTGACTCGAAAACTATATCGAGAACAGTATAATAATATCAATTCTTTGATCTTATTTTGTATCACATGATGTGTAGAAATAATAAATAAAATAAAAAAACTATACTGTTTGGAAACTTGGCTTATTTATTTTTATTAAATAAAATATAAATATTGAGTGTTTCCATTTATGAGTACATAAAAAATAAATAATGATAATAAAATAGTTACTAGTAGAATAAAAAGGCCAAATTTTAGTTTCAGACGCAAGACCTTTCTTAGTTGACAATTGTTTATGTATGTATGTTTGTGTATGGTCGAGCTCGTGCATGCGTGTGTGTACGTGAGTGTGTTTTTGTGTGCATGAATTTTACTTGCTCTATTATTATTATTATTATTTATTATTATTGGTAATAAGACATTAAGATCTACCCGCATTTAAGCAAACTATAGGTATATTAAGTTCTTCGACACGAATGGCCTTTGATCAACAGCGAGACATATATGTAGTATAGGTACAATACAATTTCAACATGGTATAAACAACATAGGAGGAAGAGTAATTATGGAAATCAACAATGTAGCAAATTGTAGGCAAATATGCGAAGCGGGAACAATGACACGCGACACTGAACGAGTTCAGTCGCAATTATGTTCTTACAATCGTGCCACAATTGTAGGTCCGTGGTCGATCGATTCTTCGTAATTGTTACTTTCAAATTGATCTGGCGTTCAATTCAATACGCTATTGTTGGATAATAACATTTTGATGTAATGTCAATCGAATTAAATGTTTCTGTGTTTAGGGAAACCAAATACGGATATAACGACAAAACCAATGTAGTCTGAGTTTAACTTTTATTGATGTGTGACTAATACAACAACGCAACATTATACAATATACGGTGCTCACAAAATATATTGTAGCAGTTTGCATGTATGTATATTGTTGTCGCATAAATAGTCGTCTCTCAAAAAACTTTTTTGTACTTTAAAATATATTTTTTTACTTTCTTATCTTCCGTTCTTTAGTGAAAACAAATATTAATTATTTTTGTAACAACTTATATTATAGAAGGATGTAGCAGTAGGCAATTTAATATATGTGTTTTAGGATACAACGAGGTAACTCGACTGAGGTAGGGTCGAGCAGGAAATTTTCTGCTCAAAATATTGAGCAGCCCGACTGGGGTAGTAACTCGACCTTACAGAAGATTACAGCTAAATAATACTGTTTTCAAGCAGTGTTGTGTCCCTGTTAGTGAGTAAGGTGAACTCATTGTGGGACGAATTGCGGATAGTGTTGCAGACGTCTATAAGCTACGGTAATCGCTTATCATCAGGTAAGCCGTACGTTTGATTGCACACATCATCATCAAAAAACGTCCAGGGTTGCAATTTAACCTACATTTCTTGTAGCAGAAAGCAGGCTTACTGCAAAATACCTGATAAAAAACTAGTTGAAAACAATTACAACCATAACGTGTAGCGAATCAATTAACAACAACAAAATTCATATTTCATCAATAATAACCTTACGATTAATCATGAAACAATAAGTAAGAAATGTCCTTGTACTTAATTACAAATTGGGAGCAGAATCGAAAATGAAAGGGCATAAATTCGTAATATTAATTAATGTTTTTTTTTTTTTGTATCAGCAACGAAATACATTAATCTGTTCAAATAAATGGAGCCGGCAACTTCGGGTCGATTGGAGGCTGATGAAATCAGTCACATCTGAAACAACTGTCAATATCACTTTATTTAACAACTTGCGTAATATACTATTTTTAAAGTTCTTTTTGAAAAACAAAACAGACAAAATTAAAATTAACTTCGATAAATGCATTAAATCCAAAACCAATATAGTATTTATTGATTGAATTCGATAAATGCATTAAAATCAAGATCCATACTATACAGCTAGGTCTTTAAAAGAGAATTATTTTGATAAGTTTGACATGAAAACCACTTTTTATTACTTCAATTTTACATCTATACTAATATTATATAGCTGAAAAGTTTGTTTGTTTGAACGCGCTAATCTTAGGAACTACTCGTCCGATTAGAGAAATTCTTTCAGTGGTAAATAGTACATTTATCGAGAAACGCCTATATTATATCACTACGCTAAAACTAATGGGAGCGGAGCACCAATGAAAAAATTTTCGAAATCGGGTTTTTTTCCTTTTGAGAGCTTCCCCAGTTAGTCCAAAGTAATCACATATATATAAACATAATGTAACGTATATTTTTATTCTTCGTTCATTCAGTTTCGCTATTAGCGTGTTTCGTGTGACGTAGGGCTGTGTAAGCAACCATTGGTGGGGTTCGCGGTGTAGATTAGGCTCAGCACTATACAAGCGCTGGTGCTGTGCGGCTCCTTCCTTTTCCTTTGTCTTCAGCCTCGGTCAGGTTCAGGGTGCGATTTTGTCCGGTGAGTTGTTATAATATTAAACACTTTTATTTAATTTTAATTACTAACTTACTTTTGTTTTAATTGCGAATGTGTGTGTAGATTGTGTGTGTTATATTAATTTTATTTGCTCTAAAGTTTATTGTTTTATTAAATTAAATTATTGTAAAAAGTTAGGATGTGCTTGTGTGCTTGATGGCCATTTACGTGTCAACCCAGAGACGTTGGGGGTGGACTACGGATGGGCTTACCTTTACTTTGTGTGACCTTCCATGGTCCTTGGCGTGGCGGACACGTGCCGTTATTGCCAGTGATACCACGTGGCGAGATTTTGTGGATTGGCTGCTAGGACCTCAACATCTACGATAAAGAAGCATCGGGATTCTTCCTCTGGCCGAGCAAAATTTCTCATCCCCAGCTAACATCGTGATGGAGATGGTGTCGTGGAGCTTGGACATCTGAACTCAAGAGACTGGCGGTTGATCGTCCAGAGAGTTTCTGCGAAGCCACGTGTTACGGAGACCCACTATGATAAGTGACCACAGTTAACCTCCACCCACGTGTCAGAAATAATTCGAACCGTCAGTGTAGTTTAAATTAACATTAGATTAATCAAAAATGTATTTCGGTCCATAGTGTAGATTTAAAATAATTTCGGGTTGTGTTAAACTCGTTCGTTTAATCCATAAAAGGATGATAAAGTTGTTTGTTCATTCAAATTTTTATTAAGCTTAAAATGATGTTACCTTATATTACTATTTTAAATTACTTTCTACATTAGTCTAATTTAATTTTGTTCTCCAATCCAATCTGATCGCTAACTTTTTTAAATTTATATTTACCTCTCTGTGTTTTAGTTCGTCGCGCTAAGAAAGAATTAATATTCTCTTATTCTATGCTCTTTTAATTTAATTACATTCACATATATTTATTACTTATTTTTTTTTAACGCGCGACAATAAACGCTTGACAGCCTCAGCCTCTTTAAGTAGCTAGGGGGATATTCTCCCACATCGGGGCCACGGGGGTTCGGAAACACATAATACACAAACACAAACGCCCAAACCACACCAAACATCTGTGTGGCCAAAACATTATTAATAACGAAAAGACAGTGCTATCTGCTGCCACAAAGTGTCGTCGCACACATCACTTCTTTCACGTTTTTTGTCATATTAGATTTAAAAGAAACAAAATGATTAGAGTTTATACTACAAGATAAATCAGGACGTACATTGTCTCGAAATTAAATCCGGCTCCCTTGATACGGAGAATGAAAACGACAATGTGTAAACACCAATGAAATTACAGGTATTATAAATGATAAAATAATAATTTATTTACAACATACACACACGGTCATTTGTTACTAATACCTACTACTAATAGGTAATAGCCGTCTGATATAGCTACATACTATTATTTCGATAAACATACATATAAATAATGTATATATTACACTCAGACTCAGGGTGGGAATCGAACCCGCAACCACTGGAGGAGAAAGCAGGATCACTACAAACTGTGCCAACGGGCTAGTCAACGGTATGGCCAGTTGCTACATAATATCTTATGTAAAAAAAATTACATAATGTCAGAGCAATTTTGTTTTGTGTTACGCTTCCGCAGTTAACGACCCCAGGAGGATAAAAACCTAACGCAGCAAAATAAACGAAAACACCATCAAATCAGCACCAATCATTATATTCTACGGCGTTCGAGATGCGACCGTAACAAAATAGATACCAATTTCATATTTTATTTCGTGCGATCACGTCTCTCGCAGACACAATAAAAGTATCATCTGAGTAAAATATTTTCGGAATATTCAAAATTAAGGACGTCATCGTATACGAAAAATTCTCTTGTGTACACTTAGCACGTAAAGTTATGGATATTTAATGTCGGTCGCAAATAAAAAAATATATATATATATCGAATTCGTTTTTTGAATACTTTATAAAATTTTTTTTTTTTCGAAATATGGGTTGTTATATTGATCGTATTCAAATAGTTATTTCAATATTACAAACAAACACTTCAATTTTATTTATGTGCATAGATGTAATAAAAGAAAACAATACCCTATGTGTCGATATAAATGATTTTATCCCCACACAGCTTAAGCTGTACCATTGACCATTATACTCAAAATAAGTTAAGCGGAAATTACAAAAAACTAACTCATTTAAAAATATCCATGACGAAACATACAGAGAAGAATTGATTCCAACAATCCGTCCCACGGTAAAGCGAAACTAATGTCGCCATTACAGAGACAAATACGTAGCGATCTCCAACGAATCGTGTGTTTCTACATCCTTCGCGAATTAGCGATAACGAGTATAGTTCAAGGTGACTGATCGCTGTCGTTTGTTGAACAGCGGCTATGAGCTGAGAAAACTTTATCTAATAATGCCCTAGGTGCTTTGATGCAAATCGCTGTCTTCAATTATATGTCCTTATCGATTCAATGTAAAATTAAACCAATTATAATTGTTCCTTTGCTCAATACACTATTAATTTTTTTTTATATAATTATATGGAAAATGGCATTTTTAACTGACTTCAAAAATGGAGGAGGTTAATCAATCCGACCGTATATACATGTTTGCGAATAACTTCGTCGTTTATAAACCGATTTTGATGATACTTTTTTTGTTGGAAAGGAAATATCTCAGGGATGGTACTATCATAAGAAAATCAGGATCTGATGATGGAATACGTTTTATTACTTGTTGATTTAATTGAAGTCGGTTTTTTTTGCTAGCAAACACAATTATTACATACCATAATTGTAGGATATTGCCAGAGTTACTAAATTTTTGCGGGCATACGTCATAATGTTTAATTGTCCCTCTTACTTTTTTGTTTTATACACCCAACTATGACCGTGACCATGATACTCGCCGTGCCAAAATATTTAGAGCTAAGAATGACCAATCAGTATAAGTATGGCAAGTGTTTCATTTTACACATAATTCGTAATGAAAATGACCCTAACAATGTTAAACATTTATATTGTCAAGCTAATATAACATGAACTGAAATGGTTTAGTTGATCTTAGCAGAAATGTTGCGTTTTTCACTCTTGGTCAACACGTATTGAACTCCAATCGTTCCATTAGAAGACAATATTATGCTAAGTAATTGAGGTGCGATATATATATATATATATATATATATATATATATATATATATATATATATATATATATATTGCAAATGGAACGGTGCAGCGGCGATTCGTGCGTATTGTAACATTTATTTAAAAAATTGTAATAATACAACTAACATACTATGTAAGGAATATTGTTTAGTAACCAAAATGAGTCACTGGTTACTTAAATAAAGAATATTATTATTATCTCTGAAAATAGAATAAAGCTGTCTTCGACATATATATGTATTTTTTATCTTTGCTACTTTGCCCCGCGGTCACACCATCTGTCACTATCATGGGTTGACTGCACAAGATCTTTTTTAGAGACGATTTTGTCCTTGCCCACTTCCTGTATGTTGACTCTTTATTATATTTTTTAGTCCTATAAAGTATATATAACATTAAAATTATCATCTTTATTCTCTACATTACTATATTGCTTGCTATTTAAGCCTTAAAGATTTTCTTTTTCAAACGATTTTCCCGCTTTATCAATTTCTTGGATTGTGACATTACCAAGTCGGGGACACCGATATCAACGTTAAAGTTGAGGTCATAATTTATTCGAAATACTGACCCGTCGTAGGAAGTGTCCGGAGTAAATTTACTGACCAAACGTGGGGATTCCGTTTTAATCAATTTTCGTCGTAGACATTCGGTAATAAAGACTCTAATCCCGTGTTTCACTTAAGCTGCATGTTCTTATGAATATAAATCTTTGTTGAAATAATGATGTATGATTTGAGCTAAGAGGTCGTGCTACATGCTTAAAATATTATAATAAAATAATTTTTAACAAAAAAAAAAACCGACTTCAAACAGGAAACTAAAAAGTGAATAATAAATTTACTTAGTACAAAGTAATTCGTATTTTGATTTAGTTAATCAGAAATGATTAAATAAATATTTTATAATTTTGAAGTCGGTGCCAAGTAAAACAATAACTACTCTAGTATCTACTCGTAAGTTGTATTCAGTTTTCTTTCATAATTTGTTTCATTGACTATTGGTTGAATTACAGTTATTATTCTGTTATTGTTTTGACATATCTAATAATAATTTTTGTACTTGTAGTCTTTCGACTGTTGGAAGCTCCTTTTCTATATTTGCAGGGCGCGGGCGTAGGTTATACTCGCACTCTTTACAATATTATGTAGGTAGTACTTAGAAAGATTATAACAAAATTGTAACGTCCACCGAACACGTGGCTATCGTGTGGCGGAGGGAGTAACTCAGAGCAGTGCCTAGGACTTGCGACCCAGGTGTAGGTTTAAGGAGATCTCCTTTGAGATACGTATCAACGCTCACCTTCACTGCTCGAGTTATCCGCCATAATATGTAACAATTAATTCGTATGCACAAATTAATTATCGAATGAGTCTAGGTTAAGCTACTAGCAGGATACAACAAATGTATCGTGCCAAGCCAGAGCCAAGACTGCCTTAGCGGCGGTTGCACTATTCGTTTTATACACGTCAGAACAATTCGAGTAATATAATAAATGAGGGTAGGTGACTATCGAACGATGTGCTAGGTGGCGCGATCGTTGCATCTGTTGTTTAATAATTCCTTTCTAATTGCGTAAGACAGCGCTAATGCCGACATACTTGTTTGTTGTGTGTGTGTGTGTGTGTTGTTTGTATTTGTTATTGTAGCCAGGTTGTTGTAGTATTTACTTGGCACCAACTTCAAAATTATAAAATATTTATTTAATCATTTCTGATTAACTAAATCAAAATACGAATTACTTTGTACTAAGTAAATTTATTTTTCACTTTTTAGTTTCCTGTTTGAAGTCGGTTTTTTTTTTTTTGTTAAAAATTATTTTATTTCACAATTTTTGCGATGGGTAGACCTAACAAGGATGCTTTTTCTCTTATGTCGGAGGTTCGGAAACATACACAATACACAAGCACAAACACCCAGATCATGACAAACATCTATATGGCCAATACAAATATCTGTCGTGCGCGGGGATTGAACCCACTAACGCCAGCGCAACAGCCGGTGCTGTGACCGCTGCGCTAACGCGTCGACATACTATGAGTAAAGTTCGCTATCAGGTGTACGTAATAACAACCGGGACTGATAGCATAGCGTGTTCTCCGAGGCTAGGTTGGGAGAACCACAAGGATTAACAACTAGACCAAAAATAAATATTTATATAAACATAAATATCCACTCCGAGCTGGAATAGAACCCGCGACCGTCGGTGTTTAGGCGCCGCTGACACGGCACATGCACCATTATATCAAAGCGGTCGTCAAACAGCAAAAGGTAACTGCTGTAAATTGTTAAGAAATTCCCTCGAGTGCTTATGGGCTCCATCATCAAACATGGTCCTGCGACACAGATGATCACACAGCAGGTAATTGCTATAAGTCGTTGAAGAGTACCCTCGACTATCTTTCGTCTCCATCATCAGACTGAAATGGCACTAATAACTCGTATATATGCAAAGTTCTCATCAATAGAAACGAATTAAGTTCAAACAGCAGGTAATTGCTATAAATCGTTAAAGAGTTCCCTCGACTATCTTTTGTCTCCATCATCAGACTGTAATGGCACTTATAACTCATACAGGTGCAAAGTTCTCATCAATAGAAACGAATTAAGTACAAAAAGCAGGTAATTGCTATAAATTGCTGAAGAGTTCCCTCGACTATCTTTCTTCTCCATCATCAGATCGACTCCAGACCTTTAGACATAGTAGTGCTTTATAGTACTTAATGAAAACATGATTAAATTTACCAGTCACCCTTACGATTTTTGAAAGTTTTCCTCGATTTCTCTGGGATCCCATCATCAGATCCTGGTTTCCTTATCATGGTACCAAACTATGAATATCTCCTTTCCAACAAAAAAAGGAATTATCAAAATCGGTTCATAAACGAAGAAGTTATCTCCGAACATACATAAAAATATATATATATATATATATATATATACGGTCGAATTGAGTAACCTCCTCCTTTTTTTGAAGTCGGTTAAAAAGTTAGAGAATTTTCTTACTTAAATTGATTTCTATTCATAGAAATTGTTGTTTTTAGTTAATTAATAATTAAAAGTTAAATAAATTTATTACTATACAATGTACTTTTCTAGTGGATAATCTTATAGTAAAACAGTATTCTGCTTTTAGTGAAAACTTTTTAGCAAATCAGTCTTCTTCAAATAGCACCTGCACTGTACTGAAATCCTGATAAATGTACACAATTAATGAATTTTATGACATTTTATGTATTTCCGATTCCATTCAGACATTAACATTAATTACTTATACTTTAATAAATTAAAAAAAACTAAAGTATATTTCTTATTATTATTTTTTTCTCACATTCAAGTACAAAATATGGCAACATCTATCAGTTTAGCACGTAATTAAATACAAATATTTTAATGGCTGGTCTTAAACTACCAATACTAAACCCAAAATATCTTCAAACCACTCTCCTAAATCCCAAGTTGCGTAAAATAAACTTATCAATTTTAATATGCATACTGGCTCCATAGCTACCTAAACATTATACAACGGAAATAGGTACAATAAATGCAGTACTTAAAGGCACTCTATCTATATTTTACTGTACATACATTGGCTCGGCTCCTGTATTCACCGCTTTACATTCCTATCCGAGACGTTGTAGGAAGCTGTGGGTGTTTCTCTCGTACTATATCAACTTGCCATCGGAATTCAACGTGCTTATGCACTGTATGCCCTCGTGAACAGAAAATACAGTCATTTTCTAATGCGATTTCTGTAGATTTGAATGCGGCTTTATGCATTTCTACTGCAATAAAAATGTTAATGTAATTTCTGTATGGGTTTCTTAGTACTATCAGAATTCAAATGTATGAAGAAAATGCAAATAAAAGTTTTATTAGGAACTATCTATTGGATCACTATTTTAAATTATTGTAAAGTAACTGTCAGATTCCGAATTCCGATCTTTCATTCCATAAGAACCATCTGAAATATATTAGAAAACATTAAAAAAGAAAGTTAGCCTTTTCGGTCCAGCAGTTCTTGAGCTTTATGCTTATTAATAGTATTCTGTCTATATGTTCGATCACCGTACATGGCAAACCAATATCATGTCAATAGTATTATTGTCGAGTTGAAAAAAAAATTAGTGAAATATTACAATGATTAATCACTTGGGGGGAAGGTCTGTAATGAAAAACCACATAAATATTGGAACCTTAACAGAAAAAAATGTGTTAAATTTTTGTTTTTTAACCGACCACAAAAAAGGAGGAGGTTACTCAATTCGACCGTATATATTTATATATGTTCGGGGATAACTTCGTCGTTTATGAACCGATTTTGATATTTTTTTTTTTTTTTTTTTTTGTTGAATAGGAGATATCCCAAGAGTGGCACCATGATAAGGAAACCAGGATCTGATGATTTCCATCATCCCAGAGAAGTCGAGGAGACCCTCGAAAATCGTAGTGACGACTAGTGTGTTTATTAATTTGTTTCGTTTACTTAACTTGTCGATGTAATTGAAGTCGGATTTATCGTTTTCTAGCAAAAACAGTCATTGAATTTCTAATCTTAAAATCATTACCGCAATTTTCATCGCTTGGTCTAATCATCATCATCATCATTACAGCCTATACAGTCCACTGCTGGACATAGGCCTCCACAAGTCTACGCCAAAAATAACGTGAACTCATGTGTTTTGCCCATAGTCACCACGCTGGGCAGGCGGGTTGGTGACCGCAGTACTGGCTTGGTCTAATACAAGGTGGTATCAGACAAGCCTAAGTTAAGTAAGAATATTTTAATTTTTAGTAAATGTTTTTTACATGTGGGCACTCAAATACTCCCCACTATATCACTCAGACGCTCAAATCACTACGGTCAATAATTATGCCATAATTAAAATATATTTAAGCAAGTAGATATCGTTTTGATTACTCATTCAGACTTTTAAGATAAAAACGGTGCAACATTTTTTAATCACCACAAAAATACAGTGTTAAAGTCATCTAATTAAATTTTATTGTGGGTAGTCTGGAAAAGATCACTATCTAGTGATAAGACTGCCCGTTGCATGCGATGTAATTTTTTTCCCTTTAAGCTTTATTCTTATGTAATTGTTATATGTTATTGTGTGCAATCAAGTTATTTATTATAATTATTATTATTTTAATAAATAATTAAATTTTAATAAATTTTCACCAAAAGCCAACAAATTCGTGAAAATATAACTTAAAATTCTTCAAAAATCCAAATAAAATATTTCAAGTCTCGAAAAAAAAGACTGAAGTACTCCTCCGTTTTAGCCACGGAAAGTACATTTAAAAAGACAATTTCGACAGTTCAAGTAAATTTCGTATTATTGATTTCAGATTGTTTTAGTTGTTTTATACTTATTATATATTTATGTCTTACAAAACATTGAGTTATTTTGAATTTCATTAATTTAAAAAATTCAATATGGAACAATAGAAAATTATAACGTTATAATTTTTATAAATTTCTGTTAAAATATTAATTTCAATAGTCGTCACTGCTAAAATACTGTATTGTAAAATACGGTACAAAAAGTGTTTGTGAAAGCATCACGAAAGAAAATGTGAAATATTTTTCCTTTTAGTTATTTTAATTAATTTCGTATTAAAATAATTGTGTTTGCTCGCAAACGAAAAAAACCGACTTCAATTATATCGACAGTTACGTAACACAACGTAGGCAGACGAAAAAATAGATCACGCCTTTCGATTAAAACAATAATCATCGAAATCTACCCAGTCAAAAGTTCTAATAAAAAATACAGTCGAATCGATTTTTCGAAGTCGGTTAGTAAAAAGTTTAAAATAAGGTGTTTTTTTTTTTTGAGAAATTCACCAAAATGTTAAATAAAAATTCGGGGATTATTTTTAAATTAAAAAAAAAAAAAAATATTTCAAGTTTCGTTTTGTTTCTCTTCAACGCATAAAGATATAAAATATCTTTTACGTCATTTTTTATCATTCGATAAAAAGAATATTCTTTTACGTAGCTGACAATGTATTTCTTTTTGGAACACATCAAATCTCCCATCGACTGAAACCCCATATCCGGCCCGCAAAGTCACGTAATAGAACCCCAAACGGAAAGGAAACAACAAATACAACATACAACAAATATACCTCAAACCATTATATTTTGATAGTATCAGATGAAAATATAATTTAAAAGTTATATACAATTTCATCTACAAATAAATAACCAAATAATAAGTAAACATTACACACTCAAGCGACACAGGCCCCCGATTTTCTTCTGTGTGGCTCCGGAAACACACACAAACATCTGTATGGCCTATATGTACAAATGTTTGTCATTGACGGGGATCGAAGCCGTGATCGCATACGCAACAGCCAGTGCTTTGACCGATACCTGACCAATAATATCAACTAATCTAGTAGACGATATTTATGTATTGTATAACTAAGAGCTTGGGTAACGTAACTAAAGCATACTGAGAAATTAATTTGTATTAAATTTTCTAAGAAAACGTATCCTAAAATTTTTAAAAAGGACTTTTAAAGAGCACCAAATGCACTACTATACCAACATTGACAGCAGAGTTATGTAAAATTTATACGGTCGTATGAGACAATTAACATCACATACTGCTTCACAAGGAACTTCATACATTATGTACACAATCGCGTCGCCGTACCGCAGTGCGAAGATACCATACAACCGAAGTTGCAAACACCTTATAGGCAATAAGCCGATAGTTTGTTGTCTAAGCTATACGTTACGATATTGGAGAGCTTTACGAGGTATACTGGACTGAGTCACCGTTTAAATCACCCAAATGCAATCAACGTCCTTGGATTGTAAACAGCCTTAGGTAACGGATTTCTGAAGAGGTTCGAAATAATGTATTTTGTTATAATTATTGTTTTTGATTATTATAATAGTGAATTTTTAGAGTTAACTCTTTAAGAATCGATTTTCATGTAAGACCCCCTGTATGAAAAATCTACGAGAAGTAAAATCTACTGAACGAATGACCTCGATACGTTTTTGAGCGCCATCTAACGCTATTGGGTTTCGATAGATGGCGTTATTTGATTCGTTTATTTACTATTTGATATGGTATTTATCTTTTTCTTAGACTAGTAAGCCTTTTTTGTGCCTATTTAGACAGTAAATTAAAGGAGTAAATTCAAGTCGTGCGTCGGAGCTGACACATACACTTTTTTAAACGCAGAATTGTCAGTTACTGAGGTAGACAACTTAATACCTTTGTTTTAGGTAACAGCCCCCTAATATTATACATACATATTTTTTTAAATTAATATATATGTGAATAAAACATAATATTATATTACATTTCGATTATTGATAGGAGTCGAATCAAATCAGAAACAAGTCAATAGTCAAGTCGATAGCTAGTTGTTATTGTTCTTAACTAACTTGGATCACATTATGTCGTAACTAAGCTGTAGAAATCAAAAATCTATACTAATATTATAAAGCTGAAGAGTTTGTTTGAGCGCACTAATCGCAGGAAGTACTGGTCCAATTTGAAAAATTATTTCAGTGGTAGATAGCCCATTTATCGAGAAAGGCTATAAGGCTATATATAATCACGATATATAGCCTATAGTCTTTTTTATGTTTTTTTTTTTTTTCTAAACCAGAACAAAAACAGTTTTTTTTGAAAATGATAGTAATGGTAACGCGAATTTCACATAATGAAACAATTTTTTTGGATTTTATCGCGGTTCATTACGTTTTTTTAATACCCGAGTGTTAAAAATAAAATAAGTTGCGATAAAATCCATCTGAGCGAGATGATGAGCATCTTTCAACGTTGAAATATCCTTTCAATCAACACTATTAACAGCATGTTACGTTAAAATTTTAAATACGCTGAACTTTTCCATGTACTGTGTAATAATAACCTAATAAAAATCATACATTGAAAATCTTGAAAAGCTTTTTATTATAACCTTACTTTGATATTCATATGAATCACTGAAAGTTTTTAAAAGACAGATATTAATAATTCATGTTAAGTTGCTTGGAGAAGGAATCCAAATTTTTGGAATATTTATTTTTATTGAAATATCAGATAAAATCAACATCAGTTGAATATAGAATACTTATATGTTTGTAGGAGGATTTTTTTTTTATATTACTAGTTCGGCAAACAAGCGTACGGCTCACCTGATGGTAAGCGATTACCGTAGCTTATAAATGCCTGCAACACTAGAAGCATCGCAAGCGCGTTGCCGACCCAACCCCCAATCCCCCCAGGAGCTCTGGTCACCTTACTCATCAACAGGAACACAATACTGCTTGTAAGCAGTATTATTTAGCTGTGATCTTCTGTAAGGTCGAGGTACTACCCCAGTCGGGCTGCTCCATATTTTGAGCAAGAAATTCCTGCTGTACCCTACCTCAGTTACTATTTGACTCGGTGTTTACTATTCGACTATATTCTTTTGTTACCTCGGAACTTTTTACTACGTCGACCGATTTTGATTACTCTTTTTTTTTATCGAAAGGTGGTGCTTGTCATGTGGTCCTGTTTCATTTTAATTGTAATCTATCAAGTTCTTTTGAGTTATCTCTAGTAACACGCGTTTACTTAGCTATTTTTTCGTCTACTCACGTTATATTACCAGTCGATATAATTGAAATCGGTTTTATTGTTGGCACTCAATGACAATTATATTTATTGCTTTTGTAGCTACGATACTTTTGTAAAAAAAAAATATAAATAACCAGTAAAAATAAAAGTGAATATCTTATCAATTCAAAAAATATGTAAAATAATTAACATTCGTCAAAATTAAAATCAAAAGTAACTTTATTCAAATAGGCTTCAAAAGCACCTTCGAATCGTCATTTAAAAAAAAAAATCATCAGGATTGTAAGAAAGAAGAAGAAAAGTAAGAAAAGTTACTAATGAGACAACTGTTTTATTAGCATATAGGCTTTGTTACGTTTTCTTTTTTCATTATTATATTCTTTGATTCCATATTTAACTTTTTGTTTAGTTTTACTTAATATTTAAATAATGCAGCAACATAATTATGCATACGTGGGATTTGACGAGTAATTGAATAATATTATCTGTTTAATATTTATTTATTTATTTATGTACACTTTATTGTACACCAAACAAGAAATAAAATAAACAAACAACATTAAAAATAATTATTAGAAAAATATACAAAAGGTGGCCTTATTGCTGAAAAGCAATATCTTCCAGGCAACCTTAGGGCAAAGGAGATGATATATTGACGGTGTCGGTGTACAGTTTAATTTTATAAATAATTGTATTTGCTCGTAAACGAAAAAAAACCGATTTCAATTACATCGACAAGTAATACAACGTAGGTAGACGAAAAAATAGTCAAGTAAAAACGCATTATTTGATATAACTAACTTAAATGGGACTGAATGATACATTCCACCTTTCGATTAAAAAAAATTCGTCGAAATCGGTCCACCCCGTCAAAAGTTCTGAAGTAACATACATAAAAAAATACAGTCGAATTGAGAACCTCCTCCTTTTTTGGAAGTCGGCTAAAAAATAATGTGAAACATCTCAATAAGTAGACATACATAGATACATACATATATATATAGATTGTTTACATATACACTATTTAACTTAATTTAACTTAAATTAATGAAAATTATAGTATTATAATACTTTAAGTAAAATAATGATAAATAACGACTAATGCTTTTATCGTCTATAGATTAAAAATTTTGATATCAATAAATTTTTTAATAAAAAAAACTGTAACTAATTATATATTTAAAACGCTCACTTTAATTTATTACTTTAATAAAAAACAATCAACAATTTATACGAAAGAGAGCAATAAGCGCTGTAGCGCTGTAGCCCTGACAGCTTTTACAATAGTCATAAAGTTCGTAATAAAACGTTTTACTGTTTCCTAAGTGATTATGAGGCGATCTATTTACTTGAATAGTTATTTAGTTTTTCGACTCCACAATTTTTTTTACTGCAAACAAACCTAAAAAACGTCAACAGTGTAATGTTGTTCGGCTTTTAGTTTGCATTTTCAGCTAAATGTGCTGCACGCGTTATGCATTATTTTGAATGGGTAACCAGGAGCGCGCTTGTTGCTGAAAATCAATGTTTTTTTTTCATATATCGTTGAGTTTAAAACGTATTCGCTTTATCAAATAATATTGCTATTCTATTATAAATGTCGAAAATGGTGTTAGACGATTATTACGCTTGTCTTATATTCGATTCCTCGATGAAATATTTCTAACAATACACAAGTTCTAGTAATTTTTCGTCTGCTTTTTTGTTATTGATTGTGTAAAGACATGGCTGGCGATAAAGGAAAACGGTTACAGCTTATAGCTCCTGTGGACAGAATATAATTTTCTCCGCCCTGAATTAAAATAATCGTTTCATATTTCTAAGATAGAAGTCAGAACCGATTTTCACTTTCTCTAAGGCATAATGAGGAAACGAACAAACACCTTGACAGGACTCGAAGCCATTGTCATCATCGCTAATTAATCTTTCCGTAACATGACTAGGCTGAAATTATCTGTATCATGTTTAATATACAATCAATTTTCTATGTAATATTTCTGTTTTGGTGTACAATATAGTTTTTTGTTATTGCTTATATGGAATTATATACCATTTTTTTTTTCTAAATAAAAAAGTTATTACAAGATGCCCCAGTAAAATATTGAATAAATTTTTAGTACTTTTGCTTCAATAGTTTTCAAATATTTTGCCATTAACTTGATTACTTTTTGCGTGTAGTACTTACACGAACGGTAAATAATTGTGTTTGCTCGCAAACGAAAAAAAACCGACTTCAATTACATCGACGAGTAATACAACGTAGATCGACGAAAAAATACTCAAGTAAATGCGCGTTATCAAAGATTACTTAAAAAATAGTTATCAGATCTCAATGAAATTTATATGTGACCACAAGACAAACATCAGCTTTCGATTAAATTAAAAATTATTAAAATCAGTACACCCAGTAAAAAGTTATTGCGGATTTTCAAGCAGTTCCCTTGATTTCTCTGGGATCCCATTATCAAATTCTGGTTTCCTTATCATGGTACCAAACTCGGGATATCCCCTTTTCAACAAAAAAAGAATTATCAAAATCGGTACATCCAGTAGAAAGTTATGCGGTATAATACAACGTAGGTCGACGAAAAAAGCGTCAAGTAAAAACTCATTATTAGATATAACTCGAAAAGTAGTTGTTAGATCTCAAATAAATTTAAATGGGACCAATTGGCACACACCACCTTTCGATTAAAATAAAATTTGTCAAAATCGCTCTACCCAGTCAAAAGTTCTGATATAACATACATTAAAAAAAAATACAGTCGAATTGAGAACCTCCTCCTTTTTTGGAAGTCGGTTAAAAAGCAAACTTTTATCAATAATACCAAACAGGCTTCATTCAAACTATATTAGGCGTATTCGAAGTATTCCTCTACACAACATCTACATCAACCATACGTAATATCTATATTATTCATATAACATTTTTTCTTGCCCTAAAAAAGGTCAAGATTATAAAACCCATAATGGATCAGAAAAATTCAAATTACACCGCGTTAATCATAACCTGGTGTGATGTTAGTCGTAATAGATCGGGTAATAATGCTTTAATATGTAACATGATGAGGCGAGAATGTAAGCGATTATCATACATCATAATATTATGGGTTAGGATCATTTAAAATTCGGCCGAATTTCGCAACAAAACTGGATGAGGTACATGTTAGAAAGGTTGAGAATGGCCCTTGGTTTTACATTTTAATAGCTTTTGTTCAAAGGTTATGTTAACGTTTCAGAACAAATATTAAACTTTCGTGTAATAATTTAGTTAATCCTGACAATTTTCTTAGAACGGCGTTTTTGTTTTAATTTTATTATTCTGTTGTTACGTTAATTGAAGTACGTTTTAAAGTTTTATTAAATTAGATAAAGTTTCATTTTATTGATATCGTCTGGTTCAAATATATTTTTGTAGTAAAAGCGTATCAATTAAAAAAGGAACAGATCTGTGAGTTGAATACTTGTAAAATAATATTTCATCATCATAATTACAGCCTATACAGTCCACTGCTGGACATAGACCTCCACAAGTTTACGCCAAAAATAACGTGAACTCATGTGTTTTGCCCATAGTCACCACGCTGGGCAGGCGGGTTGGTGACCGCAGTACTGGCTTTGTCGCACCGAAGACGCTGCTGCCCGTCTTCGGCCTGTGTATTTCAAAGCCAGCAGTTGGATGGTTATCCCGCCATCGCACAGTGGGACAGAACTGTGCGTACCGTCTCAAAAATAGCTTTTCGTAATGTTCTATATTGAATATTTTGTTAATGCATATGTCTAACTGAATGTTCAATGCATATTATATAGCAGTTGAAATACACTATTTCTCATTTTTTGTATTAGAATAAGGCTTGCAAGTTGACGCTCAAAATTATGTCAATTATGTAGAACACAATTCCACCAGTTTACATGGTCATATTTGCATTACTTTACCAGAAAATTTGTAAGTGTGATATATGGTTAGAATGGTGATGAAGTACTCTATTTAAAAATAATTTAAGTGAACCATTATGTGAAACCTGGGGAGGTAAAGAATTTTTATTTCAGGACCTAATATTCTATCCTTATTAGAAACTTTGCATAGACTTTTGACAGTTAGCGGTGTCTGCCCATGTCGTAATTTTGATAGCATCGTATAGAGCAGCTAATCTAAAAGTCAGGGCAAAAAAAATGGAGTGCCCGAATCTGCCCCCCTTGAAATGAAACGATAAATGGCTAGTGGGGAGAAAATACAAAATATTCCAAAAAATATTTTAGTTCTGATTAATGAGATTTTTGGATATTCAGATCACTTTTGACCTTTTTTTCTTAAACAATATTATCTATTTACTCAATCTTTAGGTAAAGTAGGAGTTTTGGGTAATGTATTAGTATGCAGTATATTTTTTTTATCGTGCGGTCAGATGTGGTTAATGTTTTGTTATCACTGTGTGAATTACATGTTTCTCATATAGTTTATGTATTTCTCTATCGCGTTGAAGGAAAAGGGATCAAGTGGTATCTACACTCGCGTGCAACTGAATCGACTCAAGCCGTATATTGGTATAAAAGTTCGATTTTTAGAAAAATGGCTTATCCGATTTTCTTGTTCTTTTTTTTTGTTTGAAAGCCTAATATTTTCTCTTAAAAAATGTTATCCTAATGAGAAAAATCGGTTGAGTATTTATTGATAAAATTTAATTTGACAGAAATGCATAAAAAATTAAGAAAAATGAAAACAACAACATAATGAATAAAAAACTTATTTTTGATAGAAGTAAAGTAAATTAAAATTTTCAATACTTTGTATTGCCTCCCCTAGCTTTTGTAACAGCTTGCATGCGATTTTTCATTGATTTTATCACTTTTTTAATAAAATCTTGAGGTATCGTATTCCATTCTTCCTCTAGCGTAGTTTTGAGCTCGACGATGCTTGATGGAGCCGTATCTCTAGCTCGCACCCTCCGTTTGAGCTCATCCCATAAATGCTCAATGTAATTCAGATCAGGACTGAGGGCTGGCCACATCATCGTCTCAATTTGCACCTCTTGAAGAAACTGGCGAGTAACACTTGCTGTATGGCACCGAGCATTATCATGCATCAATAGAAAATCTTCTCCTATGTACCCTGCATAAGGTACAACATGATCGAGGAGAATGTTTTCCACGTACTTTTGAGCTGTTAGACCACCACTCCGACCACCACCAGGCACGAAAACAAGCTCGGTCTTCCCTTCATATGATATTCCAGCCCACATCGTGACTGAACCACCGCCATATGATACTGTTTCAGGGAAACAGCATTGCGAGAACTGTTCCCCTGGACGCCTGTATACTCGGTCTGTTCTGTCATTGCCATGGAGACACATTCTGCTCTCATCAGTGAACAGGATGGAGCTCCATTGCTCAATAGTCCAATTGAGGTGTTCACGAGCAAATTAAAGTCGGGCTTGACGGTGACCTGCGGTCAGTTTCGGGCCTCTGGCTGACCGTTTAGGAGTTAAATTGGATTTCTTCAGCCGTCTTCTAATTGGCCACTGACTGACAGCCACTCTTCGAACCCTTCTGAGCTCCTGTTGCACATCAACGTCCGTGAGATAACGATTTCTCAACGAAGTTGAGACAATGGAGCGGTCGTCCGTCTCAGATGTGCTCCGGTGTCTATTGGTTTGTGGTCTTCGAACGAAGCCACCGGTCTCTTGAAACCTTCTGTATACTCATGAAACAGCTGATTGGCTCATGTTAAGTTTACGAGCGACTTGCCTTTGATTATGGCCCGCTTGCAACAAACCTACAACTTAGACCGCTGCTTCTGAGGTAGTGTCCATTGGATCGCGATTAAAATACTGGTAGCTTAAGGAGATGTGTACCTGTCAACGTCTGACGAGTGATTGATAAGAAATATGGGTCACGTGAGCTCTTATACATGATTTAGTCTCGCAACTCATGGGTACCGCAACGGGTAATTTTTGTAATGCTCATGTTTGACCGTATTTATTTAGAAAGTTTTTTCATTGCTTATTTGAAAATGGCTATATTTATGAAAAAAAATATATTTCTTTGGAATAAAAAAAACTTTTACAAAAATCGGATAAGCCATTTTCAAAAAAATCAAACTTATATACCAATATACGGCTTGAGTCGATTCAGTTGCACGCGAGTGTAGTTATAGTTGTTAGTGTACATTATCAGTACCTACCTACTACTAACCACCTTCATAGATAGTGGTTAGGAACTTGATAATGACACTAGATAGTAATATTTTTTCACACGAAATTTCAGTATAAAAGTTATTGATTTACGTTGTCATTTATCAGTACTTTAGTGTGCTTTAACATAATATAGTCTTCACCAACCTCGGTAAAAAAAAGTAGTGTAAAAATAAAAACAAAATGAGTGAATTTGTTGTGCCTCGACGAGTATTATGCGAATTTTTTATTGGCCATGGAACAAAATCAGAATATATTCAAAAATGCTTAGAACAACACCACCATTTGTCGTCTGAAAAAAGTGAATTAATTGTGAAACGTATTCAAAAAACGCTTATAACAGCGTTTAACGATCGGTGGACCAAATCTAACCGAACTAAATAACGTTTCTTTAGTAATAATATATCGTGGTTAGACGGTGAATTTAAGGTACAACTTGAAGAAGCACCGATGGATATTACACCTACAACATCTGAAGAACGTGGACGTCCACCAAAGTCTTATGAAGATCTATCAGAGAAATCGAAAAAAAGAAAGAATATGGAACAACTGTGCGTAACAAAATATATGTGGTATAATATGCCTTCTTCAGTACATAAAATCTTGATACATGGGGAAAGTATAATAAGACATTTTGCTGTTCTGCCCATTGGTCATTTATCTGAGGATGCCCAAGAATCGCGTAATAAAGATTACAAAAAATTCAGATTGCATCATGCTAGAAAATGCTCTAGGTCCGCAACAAACGAAGACGTATTTCATGGTCTTCTATTTACGTCAGATCCTTATATATCAAGTATCAGAAAACCATCAGTCACTATATCCAAGAAATCGTTAGAGGAAGCTAAGAACCTCTTAGCTATTTAAATCGAAATAATTTCGTACATTATTTGTAAAATATATTTTTGGAGTGGGTTATTATATATTTGTCATTTATTTAAATGTAAGATTCATATGTAATATAAAATAACATAAAATAGGTTTATTAATATCATAAAACTGTAAAATTATAATTCAATAAGTTAACCAAACCATGGTTTAATATTAAAATAATACATTTTTATTTTGTTTTATTTTATTTTATATTATTTATTAAATATTTGACAATGATACATTCATTATTGGATTGTATGTACTCTGGAGACACTACATACCAAATTTCAGCGATTTATTTCAATCAACAAAAAAGTTACACATTTTTGAGACGGTACGCACGGTTCTGTCCCACTGTGCATCGGTCGGCTTCTTAAGTTCCAAGGTGGTTGTGGAACCTTGTTATC
Source organism: Melitaea cinxia (assembly GCF_905220565.1). Classification (NCBI taxonomy): domain Eukaryota; kingdom Metazoa; phylum Arthropoda; class Insecta; order Lepidoptera; family Nymphalidae; genus Melitaea; species Melitaea cinxia. The sequence continues at coordinate 15,683,209 of NC_059404.1, forward strand.
CCTTAGTCGCCTCTTACGACACCCACGGGAAGAGAGGGGGTGGCTAAATTCTTTAGTGCCGTAACCACACAGCACACAAATAATATTTAGATATCGATAATGAAAACACATTCTTTTATTTTACTATTGTTTATATATCTATATATTATGAACCGCTCACAACACCTAAACTAATAAATAAATAAATAAAACATTTCTTTCTTTCACTCTAACGTAACAAAAAAGGCGAGCAATAAATTAATTAATGCAGTTTTATTTATTATTATTAATTTATTTTACACTATATGCACACGTGTTTAAAAATATGTCTCACTCAACGTATTATTCCAACTTATAATTTGTGGCGCTGACTTGACCCTCTTACGTTTCACTTATGACATAAAGTTTGGTATTTAATAGTTCTAGTAATTAAAATTTAATATCTAAATTTAATTAGTAATTTGTACTATGGAATAAATGTCTGTAATTTACGATGACGATGAAAAACAGATACAGGTCAGTAGCAGAGTTATGGACAATGAAAAATAAATACAGGTCAATAACAGAGTTATAGCGAGTTGTCTGTTATCAATAAGGTTAACTTCATTATTTGTTTGTAAATGCATGTTGTTACAATTTTAAATGTTATTATAGACTTTAATTGGATTAGCGGTAGAGGTATATCATTCGAAACGCATACAACATAATCCACAAAATAAATTACTTAATACTAAGTAAAAATGTTCACGCCTGTCACCAGTCAACATCAACTTTTTTTAATGTACTGAGCACTTTTTATCACGATGAAAGTCGAAATTATGTCTTACATAAGTTTTGATAATCTTTCTCTTATATGGGGAAAGGATTATGTCCAACAGTGCAATATTACAGGCTGAAGCGTAAGTTTTGTTAATGAGAATAATATTTGATATCATATAATTGAACAACGGATAACAAAAGTTAATATAATTTAACTGTTTCTAAAGGTGTAATTACACCTTATTATTATAAAAAAAAAAATTTAATGTTAACAAATACTATACACTTAATAATGTTCCATGGTGTAAGAAATTACTATAAAATGTGTTTCAGAAAACTAGATCTAGTAGCACTCATATTCCTATTCTTTCTGTAACCTCGTTAGCGAAGCCACTGACCGGCGCGTTCTCTAAGTAATTGCTAAATTGAGTTCCCGTTCAAGACGAAAGTAGGTAGATAAATGTAATATTATTGATGAAGTTACCGTTCTTAGTATCCCTTGATCTTCGCTACTAAGTTATTTTTAGTCGTTTTTTGTTAACGGAGCGGAATTTAACGTCAAAACGGTTAATTAAATGGACCAGAAAATTTGGGGATTTTTTTTTTATTTCCTTGATGTGTATTTTTTGGGAAAAGTAATTTGTTTTATGATCAAATTATATTCGTAGTGTATAGAGAATAAAGTATTTAAATTCGTTTTTGTTTTTTTTTTATTGGAAAGAAAGGAAGGTCAAGGTCTCCTAGTTTTATGTTTTTTTTTTTTCGATTTGATTCGAATATATCATACGAAAACAAAAATTAGGGAAAATTAAAAAATAGTCACCTAGAAATGTTGTCCTAGAGTCCAACCTGTTAAAAAAGTATATTTAGAAGTCCCAAATATCCTCTTTTATGACCCGGCCCAGCGGGAATCGATTTATAATATTGCTTCAGCCTGTAATACACCACTGCTGGATAGGCTTCTTTTTCCACGTAGGATAAGGATTGATAATATCACGCGTTATCAGTTCATAGAGAAAATACTTAAGCTTATTATTGTTAAACTTTTTGCACTATCAACCTGGTAACTATTAGTTTATATAACAAACTTTTTCACCTATCTCGGTAATACCTTCACAGCTCAAACACACTGCCAATTTAACGGGTGGGTCAACAAAAAATAACGCTGTAATAATGTGTAACGCAACCTAAACAAACAAGCTTAATAGCGTCCAACGCTATGTTTGCTTTCGCGCCCGTGTCAAACATGGTCGACCGCGGATTATACCGCTGCAGAGAACTGCAAAAGTACCGAAAATATAAAAGCTACTCTTTTAATATAATTTATTATTCATTTTATTTTACAAAGGTCTGTTATTGAAATAAGTACAATTATCAAAATTACGATCGATATATTTATTTAATTCAATTTACGAATTCAACAGGAAAATGCTGTCAGCTTTCTTGTCACTTAGAATGCTGAGTGGAAACGATTTATACCACAATTATTTTTAAATGACATCGCTTTGGTGTAGTGGTGTGTGAACCATGTGGGCATTCACACACCGGCGATTGCAGGTTCGATTCCCGCTTGGGATGGATATTTGTATTTGTAGAAATATTTCATTCTAGTCCTTTTGAGTCACCATGCCTTGTAGAGTATGTAAAACAGTAAAAATGTAATCGTGTTTTGTAAAATTACTATTTTATATAAATTAATAATGTAAATTTACAAGTATAATAGTATCACTTCAGCCTATCGCAATCCACTATTGGACATAGGCCTCCCCAAGTTCGCGCAAAAAGTGGCGTGAACTCGTGTGTTTTGCCCATAAACTGGGCAAGCGGGTTAGTAACCGCAGCATACACAATTTCTTATGTCATTAACCGCTCAAAGAGTTTCACTCAAATTTCCTATCAAATTGAAAGCTGTAAACAATTTATTTTTCCATAAATATAAATAAAATTTTATTAAGTCAAAAAGGAAACCATTTATTACATCCAGGTAATATGATTTGCGACGAGCAATCTAGGTTCAACTCTGTTAACGTCATGTCCTATCAAACGGTGGCTTTTTGAAAAACGCCACTTTATAAAACATTTCCATAAGCCTTTATGTCATCGGTTTAAGGTTTAGAATCTTTTAAATAATCTGCATTGTTCTCGTTTAACGTTGCATCAGCCATCAAAGAGGCTGTTTCTGCATCGCTCAATGGAGGAAACAAAGCCGTATTGTGTGAGAACGTGTGATAGACGTTTTCTATTTCAAGCTTAAACTAATTGCAGCGTTCGATATTCTTTGAGTTTTTGTTTATTAAAATGAGAATAAATACAAGGCTGCCATACTTATAAAACGAAATATAAAACGCTCAGCTTTTTTTCTTAATCCAGTCTCGACAAAAAATAGATCTGCATTAAACAACAACTTTTAACTTGGTAGGGCACAGCAGGAATTTCCTGCTCAAAATATGGAGCAGCCCGACTGGGGTAGTACCTCGACCTTACAGAAGATCACAGCAAAATAATACTGTTTTCAAGCAGTATTGTGTTCCTGTTGGTGAGTAAGGTGACCAGAGCTCCTGGGGGGATTGGGGATTGGGTCGGTAACGCAAGCGCGATGCTCCTGGTGTTGCAGGCGTCTATAAGCTACGGTAATCGCTTACCATCAGGTGAGCCGTACGCTTGTTTGCCGACTTAGTGACATAAAAAAAAAAAAAAAAAAAAAAAAAAACAGTTCGATTTTTATTATAATTTTTTGTTGTCTTATTTTATTGATATTTGACTAAATTATTTTCGATTTCCGACGTAAAAGATGTTTGTTAAACAAAATGTATAACTTTTTTATCGGTAGCATCATTATTGTCGAAATGAATCGAGTGATTATTTAATGGAATGTCTTATAAGTTAAGTTGGTTGGCTTTACAGCCACATTATACATATGACATGCGTATTAGCACACTTTATATAACTAGATCGTAATTTTTAGATGTTAGTTAGAAATTTAAAAAAAATAGCCACCTAAACCTATTAACCATTATATTCAAATGTTGGCATTTAAATATTTTGAAAATATAAAAAAAATAGAAATTACTAACTCAGTTTGATACTTGAAAATAAAATTAGCGTCTGTTATAAACTTTCAAAATATAATAATAATTATTATTATTTTTGAGTAATTTGAGATTTACAACTGAAATCTACTCTCACAGCTGAAAACAAATATTTGTCAAACTAACCTGAAGAGCGTGTGTCATCTAATTACTTCAATTTGATTAGGTACGTAAAATATTTAAAAAAATCTACTTAAATATTAAACTTTAAGTGGCGTAAATGTCAAAATATGACGGTTCGATATGAACTCGTAAGTAAACCTTTTAACAACAAAAAATAAAAATATGCCAAACTTTGTTTTTAAAAGCATTAATTTGTCCTAACTATCATTTAAAAAATTCATGATAACATTTCATATTTAAAAGTCTCTAGCCGACTTAGTCTTTAAGGCTGTATGGCTGTAATAAAGAATAAAAAACATAAAAAAAACAGTGGCATAAAAATTAGCACTTTCATCCTTCAAGCGAACAAGAAAAAGACGAAAACAATAATAAACGTGTCGGCTCTAAATGTTTTTAAAAAAATAATGTGTAAAAACAACTGCTCACTAAATAGGTCTCTAATAAGTTTCGTGATTTGGGTCTGTGTGTTACTATGTTATCTGTGGTATCATTACTTTCGAATGGCTGTACCTATTAGGTGAGGTATGATAAAGCATCGATCGAGACGGCTATTACATAAGCACAGACTATATATAAAGATAAATTATAACTGACGGTTAAGCCTTTAAACTTGATTAACATCGTTAAGAATTCAATTATTTTTTATTCTTCTTCTGCTTTTAGGTCAGGTAAAATAACGTGAGGAAATGTTGTATAAATTTTGACCTATTATGAAAAAATATATACGTAATTAATACACACATTTTTTTGCAAACACAAGTCGGCAAATAAGCTAACAGCTCACTTGATGGTTGTTTACGCTACAACGTTTCGATCGACGGTCTGCGGTCTGCGGAGCGCGGGGCGGGGAACGAGCCCAGCGACGCAGGCGGTGGCCATGGCGAGACACTCCCAATCTGACACCGCGGCGAGGAACAACACGAGATATTTACTCTTCTCCCAATCTATTATTACGGCGAGGAGCACCAGTGGTCCTTCGACGGAGAACCCAAACGAAGACAATTACTTTAAAACAACTAATAAGAATACACAAAGGACAACGGACTTTGAACCCGTCTCGTTTAAATGTGCAAATCATCGCTGTCTACGGTTGAAGATTGAAAGTCTACACTGATGATCTGTGGATGAGGATAAGGGTATTTGTGAGTTGTTCCAATTTTTCCTTTCCTTAGGCCTTTTAATTCATTTTTTCCAGTGTATTTATACATTCTTTAAAATCTATTATTTCTGCCATTCTATCGAGTTCAAAGTGCGTAGCTTAGCGGAGTGTTTTACTTTCACTTTTTCTATCGCTGTAGTGCTTGGCTAATTTGAACTTTAAATGCTTAATCATAACGTCGCTAATTATTATTAAGATCATAAAAATCGTCCTTGACCGTCATATCGAGTCACACGTGTGCTTGAACACCTGCATTAAATATTTATTGCTTTGTATAGAACATATTGTTACTAAGTCATTCAATTCCTTTTAAGCGATTTATTTAGCTTATATTGCTTCCTCTTATTTTCGTTGCTAAGTGTTAATATTTATTTGCATGTACCAGTGAAATTAGTTCCTTCACAAAATGGCTGACAAATTAATTAAGAGACGTAGCTCAATGAAGGCTAAGCTTACCAGCTTTAGTAATTATTTAGAAGTAGTAAAAAGTTGCGAAATTCTTTCCGAATTGCAAATTATTGAATTAGAAAGCCGTTTTGACAAATATAATGCCTTGTACTCGGAGTATGACGAATTACAGACCGAGATCGAGACTTTGGCGGATAAACCGGAGGAAGCCTACGCCATGAGGACACAGTTCGAAGAGCAGTATTATGCGTTGCTTGCGGTGGCTCGGAGCTTGCTGAATAAGGGTAGCAAGCGTCGTGACTCTGCAGGTTTTGTGACCGGTTCCGAAGCATCAATGACAGGTAGGACTAAAAACAATTTTATTAGATTACCTAAAATTAATTTGCCTCACTTTGACGGCAGTTATCAGTGCTGGCTAGAGTATAGAGACACGTTTAATTCTCTTATTCATGAAAATACTTGTATTGACGATATTAATAAGTTCCACTACTTGCGAGCCTCTCTAAAGGGTACAGCTGCAGAAATAATAAAAAATATAGATTTTAAAGGCGATAATTACATCATCGCTTGGAATTTAATTTGCGAACGGTACAACAATAACCGTTTACTTATAAACAACCATGTCCAAGCTTTATTTAATGTAGAACCGTTATCAACGGAATCTAGTGTTTCTTTACGACGTCTTGTTGACGTCACTAATAAAAATATAAGAGCCCTTAAAACATTAAATGAACCCACGGAGCATTGGGATACTCTCATCATTTATATGATGTCTATAAAACTGGATTTACATACCAGTAGAAAGTGGGAGGAGTACCGCAATACTTTGGCCGATAATTCACCTACTTTATCACAGTTTTGTACATTTATAAATAACACAGCTGATTTACTCGAAACATTACAGGATAATATTAAACACAATAAAACACTTTATACAAATAAATTAGAGAAAAATAATAACACAAAAAGCTTCATTGTTACATCAGAAAATTCAAAAGGCAAGAATACTTCTGCTAATAACTCTAAATTTAAATGTCCCATGTGTTCCGGTAAACATTTTTTATATAGCTGTGAATCTTATAGAAAACTACCTATAGAATCACGTATTCAAAAGGCTAAAGATTTTAAAGTTTGCATGAACTGTTTACGTATCGGTCATGTTGAAAAACGATGCAAGTTTTCACATTGCAGATATTGTTCAATTAAACATAATACCTTATTGCACATAGAGCGGACAGACATACCAGCTGTTTTGGACCCATTGCCTAGTACATCTGAAAGTATTTCGCTTTCAGCAAACACCTTAAATTTACAGCCTACTACTCGTACAAATGTTTTGCTTTCCACAGCGCTGGTGAGGGTGGTCAACAGTGCAGGCGAGAAGTACGATGCCCGTATCCTGTTGGACAACGGTAGCACAGCCAATTTCATTAGCGAGAGCCTTTGTAATAAGCTGCGTTTACCCCGAAGCGATGCATACTCAAAGGTTACAGGTATTAATAATCAAACCAGCACTAGTGTACAATCTTGCAATTTAAAAATCGAGTCACTTTATGACGATTACAACGTCGATATTGACTGTTTTATATTACCCGAGATCACGCGACTATTACCGTCATCTCGTATTAATATTAAAGACGTGGTAATCCCAGAGGGTTTAAAATTAGCTGATCCCTCTTTTCACATTCCATCAGTTGTGGATATATTGGTGGGTGCAGACGTCTTCTGGAGTGCTATCAAGCCCAATCATATAAATTTAGGCAAAAATCAACCAAAGTTATGTGAAAGTAAGTTGGGCTGGTTAATATCTGGCTCCGTAGCTTACAATTCACGCTCATCTCGTTCGCATTCTTGCAATCTACTCAATATTGAATGTAATAATGCTTTGTCTAAATTTTGGGAGCTAGACTCCATTAATGAAAAGCATTCTCTTTCATTAGAAGAACGAGCATGCGAAGATTGTTTTTATAAAAATACTACACGAAAAGACGATGGTCGCTTCGTAGTTACAATACCTCTGAAGGCGGAACCTTCTACATTGGGTAATTCTTTTGTGACTGCAAAACGTCGTTTTTTGTCGTTAGAAAAACGTTTTGAACGTGATACTAAGTTCAAAAATATGTATTTAGATTTTATGTCTGAATACGAGCGGTTAGGTCACATGACCGAAGATAATAATATGTTACGGTATAAAAATAAAATTAGTTATTTTTTACCCCATCACGGTATCATTCGTGATTCTAGTACCACGACTAAGTTGCGTGTCGTGTTTGATGCCTCTGCTAAAACTACGTCGGGCCTATCGTTTAATGACATACAGATGGTAGGGCCCACTATTCAAGACAACCTAATTTCTATTTTATTAAGGTTTCGTCAACATAAATACGTGGTTTCGGCAGACATTGAAAAAATGTATAGAGCCATCGAGGTAAATCCCTCGCAGAGGCCGTTGCAACGCATAGTTTTTCGTAAAGATCCCACGGAACCATTAAAAACATATACATTAAATACTGTGACATATGGCACAGCATCAGCTCCATATTTAGCGACTAAATGTCTTGTTACGTTATCAGATTTAGCCAGTCAAGATAACGTTAAAGAATCCATAAGGCATGATTTTTATGTCGATGACTATTTAAGCGGTTCTAGCAGTATTTCGGGTGCTGTAGAGCTATGTAAAACCGTTAAGACTATTTTGAAGTCGGCTAAATTTAATCTGCGAAAGTGGCAATCGAATAATTCACAAATTTTGAAGGAATTAGGTTGTTTAGAATTTAATAATAATATGTTAGATTTGTCACGTACTGCTTCCGACAACAACTGTAAAACCTTAGGTTTGAATTGGCTATGTACATCGGATAGTCTATCATTTTTTATTAATGTTGAGTCCCAGTCAAAGGTGACAAAACGACACATTTTGTCAACTATTAGTCAGATCTTTGATCCACTAGGTTTAGTAAGTCCATGCATAATTGAAGCAAAAATTATAATGCAAACCTTATGGATAAATAAATGTAAATGGGATGATGAACTGTCGCCAGAAATTACCAATTTGTGGCTTTCATTTGCAAACACTTTGTCATTTTTAAACAACATTAGTATCCCGAGATGGATATTATGTAATGACTCAGTCAAGCATGAAATACATATATTTACAGATGCCTCAGAAAAAGCTTATGGTGCTTGCGTTTACATCAGATCAATAAGTAATTTAGGGGCTGTCACTGTGCGCTTGTTAACTTCAAAAAGTCGTATAGCACCAATTAAGCCTACTACCATTCCCCGGCTTGAGCTTTGTGGAGCTCTGTTGGGTTCAAGATTGTTCGCAAAGGTTAAAGGTTCACTTACCTTACCAATACACAAATTTCAATTTTGGTGTGACTCTACTATAGTGCTGGGTTGGTTAGCGATACCGACACAAAACCTCAAAGCCTTTGTACGAAATCGAGTAAACGAGATACAAGAAAGTACGTCGAATGCGACATGGGGTTATGTGCCGACTAAGGATAACCCGGCGGATCTTGTTTCTCGAGGGTTGAAGGCCAACATTATTAGCGAGTCTAAATTATGGTGGTCAGGTCCGTCATTTTTGCAATCTGATTGCAATTGGCCAAAACAACCTAACGAACATATAAAATCTCAATTACCAGAGGTAGTTTCTAATCCCAATAAATGTAAAAATAACTATTCTTACACTAGTACCTTATCACCTAATAACAATAACATAATAATCCAATTAATTAATCATCATTCAAATTTTAATCGTTTACAACGCGTCGTAGCTTATATTTTAAGATTTATTTACAACCTAAAATTAATTAAAAATAAGGATTTAAAATTATCAGCTTTTATTACGTGTCAGGAATTAAAAAATGCTTTATGCTGCATAATTCGTGCAGCTCAGCGTGAAATGTTCCCAGAGGAGTACGCTTTACTTAAATCGGGGAAGGCACTATCTCATAAAAACAGGTTAATAGCACTTACTCCCTTCATTGACGGTGAAGACATTATTCGCGTGGGGGGCAGGCTCGTCAATTCCCACTACGAGTTTGATGTTAAACACCCGATCTTGCTTTGTGGTAAGCATCATTTAACAATAATTTTATTTGAAAATGTACATACCAAACTTTTACACGCAGGCCCACAGTTGCTTTTGGCCAACATTCGTCAAACTTACTGGCCATTAGGTGGGAGAAATTTGGCTAGATCAACTGTCAGTAAGTGTATTAAATGTCGTCGCTTTCGTGCCCAAAGTATCCAGCCTATTATGGGACAGTTACCTGCGACTCGAAGTGAACTAGAGTTTCCATTTTTCAACACTAGTGTCGACTATGCTGGGCCGGTACTGATATCTGATCGAAAGGGTCGAGGGTCTAAGCTCATAAAGTCCTATCTGTGCATTTTTGTGTGTATGGCCACTAAAGCCGTACATCTGGAGCTCACTACAGACCTCACTAAGGAGGCGTATAAGGCCGCTTTGAATCGTTTCATGGCACGACGTGGTAAACCGCGTAAAATTCTTTCCGATAACGGAACTAGTTTCGTTGGTGCATGTAATGAATTTAAAAAATGTTTACAGGATAAAAATGTTGCAGCTGAATTGGCTCAGGAGGGCATTGAATTTTCATTTGTACCAGCCTATTCCCCCCATTTCAATGGATTAGCAGAGGCTGCCGTCCGTTCTACAAAATACCATCTAAAAAGGTTGCTCACACTCACTCACTTAACTTACGAGGAACTAGCTACGTGCCTAACTCAGATAGAGGCAATATTAAATTCTCGTCCTTTGACTCCACTTTCTACTAATCCCCTTGATCTCTGTGCCCTTACTCCTGCTCACTTCCTGATTGGACGCTCACTAATGTCTGTTCCAACTCCACAGGTTACAGATATTAATATCTGTCGCCTGGAGCGATATCAACGAGTGGAATACCTCAAACAGCACTTTTGGAGGAGATTTAATTTAGAATATCTTTCCATTCTTCAGCAGAAGACCAAGTGGGCTACATCATCCGACAGTCTTGCAATCGGAACGCTTGTTCTTATAAAGGATAAAGCGCTCCCACCTTTATGCTGGTCATTGGGGCGCGTCGTGCAAGTCTATCCGGGCAGCGATGGAATCAACAGGGTCGCCGAGTTGAGGACCAAGCGTGGCACCATCCGGCGTGCTTACAACAATATTTGTCCTTTACCTATTTCTTGAAGATTCCACTTCAACCCGGGGAGTTTGTTTACGCTACAACGTTTCGATCGACGGTCTGCGGTCTGCGGAGCGCGGGGCGGGGAACGAGCCCAGCGACGCAGGCGGTGGCCATGGCGAGACACTCCCAATCTGACACCGCGGCGAGGAACAACACGAGATATTTACTCTTCTCCCAATCTATTATTACGGCGAGGAGCACCAATGGTAAGCAATTACCATAGCTTATAGGCGCCTCCAACACCAATTTTTTAAACTGGCGATCCTACCCAAATTCTCCCGAGAAGCTTCGGTAATCTTACTCAACAACAGGAACACAATACTGCTTGAAAGCAGCATTATTTAGCTTTGATCTTCTCTAAGGTCGAGGTAGTACCTCAGTCGGGTTGCTCAAAATTTTGACTAGGATATATCGTGCTGTACCATATCTGAGTTAAACAAAAACATTTATAGATTATTCTTATATTCATGGCTATATCATAAAACGTATTTCTGACCAAAAACTACGATACGATTTATAAATATACTTATGGAATTCACAACAAGTAACTGATACGTTCTAACAAATAGTAACGCGTCACGAAGTACTAATTGAATATAGAACAGAGGCGACAAGCTCGTAAAACTTACGACGACATTAGGGACATTTCCTTTTTATTATTGTAAGTGAACATCATGTGTTATTGGGTCAAGAGAGACATCTTTTATTACGTAATTCTAGAACTTTTACTTGTTTTATACGATATATTACTGGGTTGTTCTGTAAGTTTTTATGTGAAATATATACTAAACAGTTTGATAGAATTATAGAGCTAAGTAGTTTATGATTTTATTAATCTCAACTATAATTATTAATTGTTCCGTTACATTACCTAGCTGTTCTGTTCTAAAGTAATAATTATCCAGTTAAAGGTCATGTTACGATCTATTAACAAGTTGAGTAGATCAACTACAACAAATGTCATCTGATTCGAAAAACTGAAACAACATCAGACTGTTAAAATTTTCTGCCAAGTTCAATAGACAATGTTCGAGTAACTTACAATCCCCTGGGGATTCAGAGTTGAAGAATCCTCTGTGTACCTTTTTGGATCGTCAGCTTTTTGCGTACTAAACTTTGTTACTATCAGTTTTGCGGGAAAAAAGGAGTAACAAACTTCATCAACTATCAAAGAAATCACATACAGTGGAATTGAAAGGACTTGATGAGCTGTAATGAATAGATACTTGAAATGTAATGTTGTAATATAGGAAATGTACTGTACTCGCTTCTAGCTCTCTTACTCTTAAACATACCCTCATATGTTATTAAGATGAAGATAATCTACGCACTTGGGTCACTAATTCAATGTTGATAATTTATAATAATTTTCTAAAATTTTGATACGTTATAATATAATCATATCTGTTTAATTTTCATTAGAAAGCCATTAATTTTATATTTGATCATTACAATAAAATTATCTATACAAATAAATAAAATTGGAGTGTCTGTTTTAATATTAATATAACCGCTTTTTACTTAATGCATATGCATGTGTATACACGGTACGTATACCAAATTAAAAAAAATTTAAACTTTTATCTATCTGTCTGTCTGCTTGCTTATTCCGGCTAATCTCTGAAACAGCTGAACCGACTTTGACGGGGCTTTCACTGGCAAATAGCTGATGTAATAATGTGTAACTTAGGCTACTTTTATTTTGGGAATTTATTTATTTAGTAACTTTGCGAACTGAATATATTTTTTTAATTCCACGCGGACGAAGTCGAGGGTACAGCTAGTTCTATAATAAATTTAATGTTAGTAATTCAAGTAAAAGCGTGAGACTTTTCAATATAGTCCTACTTTGTCTAACTAATATGCGTGAGCATCAAGTGAGCTTAGGGATACTTAGCATCGCTTTGAATTAACAAGAACAAAGGTATTTTAAGCAAATGGATATGAGCACTTAGTGCCATAGTACTAAATCATTCTTGAAATGAGATATTAACGGTGTCTACTGCCACACAATTCAAAGATTTCGGCTTGGAAGCTTATCTTGTATAAATTAACAAGATAGAAATAGACTTTGAGTATACAATATTTTAATTTTACAAAACTTTTTTTAAGTAGGATAATGCTATCCTGAGTAAGTTAACTAAAATCGCCGTAGCATATGATAATTTGATTTTGTGTTCTAAAGATGTTGGTGCAGTTTAGCGATATCCTACTTGATCATTTTTTAATATCCCTTTGCAACTGTCTATGAAATTTTTTAATGTAATTTCGAGGAAGTCATTACTTGAATAAAAATTTAAGATAACCTAATAATTAAAGAAAGAAATTTGATCGTTAAAATTGAAGTAATTTTTTTTTCTTAATTTTTAAGTAAGTTTTATCTATAATTTTAGAAACAATGTTTTCTTTAATCAAAAAAGTAAATTTAGAAAAATCCTTATATATCTAGCAAAAACAAACTGAAACAAGCAGAGTGCTAAAAGGGTAATCAAGACACATTGTTCGTTGGTCTTTTTAAGTTCCTTCGTACTGCAAATAGTTGTAAGCAAAAGACCTAATAAGGCAGCTAAGAAATTTCTAAGTTAAAAGCGGGGGTGAATTAATTTTCTCTCCGGCCATATAAATAATTATGTACAAAACTTTAATCTCGGACTCTTTTGTCTTATACTCAAAAAGGATTGGCCATTTTCCACTTCTTTTATATATAAAGAAATGTTTTCTTACGCTTCTTTTCCTTTGAATATGTCTTGGAAATTTTGTGTTGATTATACAATAGTTTCAAAGACTGTTAGTGACTAATCTTTTACAACTGTTGTTGCTATAGTAATAATTGTTATTTCCTTTTTTTTAAGGAATCTATCTTTATTTATGTGTGCGATTGGATTTTGTCTGATTGAAAAACCTAATTATATCGGTGAATATTATTTTTGGAGCTGAAACCATTAAAAGGAGATGCAAACCAGATCATCAAACTTGAGTAAATAAACTTTGTTAAGGAATATATATATATATCCAGGAGTGGACTTTTTAAGGTTGGTGGATGGCTATAATAACTTAAATTGAAGGTTAGTTTATTTCTTTAAGCTTTTGTAATCGATTTGAAAGTAATCTTTTTACCCAGGTTTATTTTTTATCACAGATAATAATTACAAAACAACTTCATATTTAATCCGCTGTGTGACTACGGCAGTAAAGAATATAGCCACCCCCTCTCTTCCCGTGGGTATCGTAAGAGGCGTCTAAGGGATAACCACCTTGGAACTTAAAAACCGATGGTGGGATAACCATCCAAGTGCTGGCTTTGAAATACACAGGCCGAAGACGGGAAGCAGCGTCTTCGGTACGATGCGGTCTGCGTTCACCAACGGCCTACCCAGCGTGGTGACTATGGGCAACACATGATTTCACGCCATTTTTGGCACGAACTTGTGGAGGCCTATGCCCCGCAGTGGACTGCGATAGGCTTTAGTGATAATATGGAGTTCCATAACAGTAACCAAAACCATCGAATATCCGAAATAATATATAAAAATTTCGGATAAAATCAGATAAAAGTAGTCTAATATGACATGGTTTTATTTTTACCTTGAAAGACACACTAGTCTAGTCTAGACACTCTAGTTTTTTCGTACATCCTTAGAATTTTAATATCCGTAACCGCAACAATGGATAATTCGAATTTTTATCATATCCATAACATGAAACTAATATTATATTCGGTTAGGGAAAAATTTTCTTTGTAATTTTATATAGAAATTTAAGGTGAGTTTTCTTCGTTTTTTCATATAAAAATTCAAGGAGAGATTAAGGAGATTTTACAAAATTTACTTACATTATTTATAATATATAGGTATCATTTTATTCGATAACTTGCCGCCATCTCGTAGGTAGTGACAGGATTAATTTGCTGCAGAAAATTTGGGCCTCCTCATTAAAAAACCGCGACAAGTACTTTAAAACTCCTCTCTTGACGTTAACTTTACACTGCCTGAAGAATTATGAAGAGACCAAAACAGATGGGAATCTGAGAGTACTAGATCGGGGTCCATATGGTGGATACATTAAGACTTCACAGTCACACTCACTCAATTGTTTTGAGTGGCTAAAGACGTGTGTGGTCAGTCGTCCTGATGAAAGACGACACATTTTCTGTTGATCAATTCTGGTTGTTTATTCTCAGTTTCTCGCTTAATCCTCATCAGCTGTTGGTGGTAGAAATCCAAATCGATGATTTTTGAACGATGCCCTTCCAATCCCACCATACACTCAATATTGCCTTATTGCGTGTCAACCCAGGTTTTGAGATTGTCTGTGCAACTCGATCAACATTTGATCACGATCTCTTTCGTACATTCCTATCGTAGGTGATCCATTTTTCGTCACCAATGATCAGTCTCTACAAAAATGGTTCGATATCTTTAAGTCTTATGAGAGAATCACAAATGAGTACACGGTCCATTAAGTTTCTTTCAGTGAGTTTATGTGGCGCCCATATATTGAGCTTTTTGTATAGCCAAACAATTAAAGTGTGACGAATTTCTTCATTGGATTCACCTATTTTGGCGGTCGAAAAAACAAATGAAAAGTGGCGAGAACAGGTTTTTTTAATCTCGTTTCATTTTTAAAATGTCACCTTTTCGTGGTATCAAAACCAGCCAGTTATAAGCAATACAACCAAAAAGATTTTATTGAAAACTGACGACGTGTTGCGCAGCGATCATAAGCACTGGCTGTTGCGCTGGCGGTCGCGAGTTTGATCTCCATGAGATACATTTGTATTGGCCATATAGATGTTTGCCGTGATCGTTTGTGCTTGTGTTTTATTTGTGTTTCCGAACTCCCGATACAGGAGGAAATTCTACTGGGGCCGTTGAGTGTCACGCGTTTATTTATTTACTTATTTATTTACTATTACTAGAAAATACGAAAAAAAAATCCTACTATTATGTATCCGTACCCATATCCGAAATGTGATTGCTTAATATGCATATAATTTCCATATTTTTACATTCATTTAAAAAACAAAACAAAAAACTTAACAGAGATAATGGCAAACAATTGCGATATTAATAATTTAAAAAAGGAACACCTAAAAGTGTTGTGTCTTCATTTATCCCTAAAAAACTTTAAGAGGTTTTTAATTACGAGATCCTTTACGATTAATTTGTTTGGTTTCTCTTAATTTTTCCTTATTATTTTATTATCATTCAGCGAATGAAATTCTAAATGAAAATTATTTAAGGGATATTCGTATCATTTTCTTTAAAAAAAATATTAGATATTTTGAAACCGGAATTAAGGCGCTAAATATGACATATGTAGGTTATAAGTAAAGATAAACAAACAAATAAATTAATAAACACATCCTACTTAACGTGCCCCAGTATAATTTAAATCCTAAAAATTCAACACACAACCACAAACGCCTAACATGTGTATCAACTATACAAATATTAGTCATGCGCTGTGATGGAATTGTCTGTTAGCTTATTATTTATTTCTATGACCAATATTTTTACAAAACAAGCTTTTACTTCAATACGCTAAAGGGAGTAAACAAACTTTTCCTTTAAAACTTTTACTATCAACATATGAAGTCGTGACACAACTAGTATTATCTTCTTATCTATACATGTAATAAAATGGTAGGGAAGTCAAAACTGTACAATGAATATTTTTTTAAAGAATACTTGGGGTGTGATCTACAATCGAAACCCAAGCCAAAAATATAGTTTTTAGAATTTTTGTCTGTTTGTCTGTTTGTCTGTATGTATGTCCGGAATAAACTCAAATAGTACTACATGGATTTACTTCAAATTTGGCACGAATTAAGAAGTTGTTTAAGAAGTTGGGTCAACATATAGGCTACATATTATCACGCTATCACCTACGGGGAACGAGCAGTGAACCTTTATTTTTTCAATGCATTCTGTAACAACGTGTAATCTAACGACGCATATTTGAATGTTGTTGTTATTATGTTAATAACCACGCTATAAGCTAGCTTAGCTTCACACTATAAATAAAGGCATTCTGTAGTATGTTTAGTATCAGCATTGTACCCGTGCGAAGCCGGACTGGGTGGCTATATACATAAAAATTAATGTTGCTAGGCGCATAACTCGAGAATGGCTCGACCAATTCGGCTAATTTATTTTTTTGTGTTCCTTAAGGCCCACGGAAGGTTTAAATACAAAAAAAAATTATATTCACTTTTAACTTTTGACAGAACGAAGTCTGGCCGGGCAGCTTGTATGATATAAAAGCTTGTCGCGATATTTAAGTACTCGTAATTCGTTTGGAATTTTTAAAAATTAAAATCAATCAGATCGACTTGTTTAATTTCCTGATCTATCTAAATAGGTAAGCAGCCCGACATACATGCTTATATAAATTGCAAGTTGCTTAAAGCCTTTAAAATAAATTGGATATGCCATGCTTATTACTATGTTAGTTTTTGCACTAAGCTTCATAATGGTTGACACATAAGCCCGTCAAAGAGAATACCATCAGGGTATGAGTTAAAAAAAGGCAAAACAATACTGTTTGTAAAACAATATTATCATGTACATTTTCTGTTATTAATTTAGACATTTTCTTCGTATTTTTGTCTTTCACTCCTCAACATAACGGATAAACTGAAAAATTCAGAATTTCAAACATTTTTAAAGGAAATGTTTAATCCTTTTTTAGTTTCTTAAAGCACGTATAAAAAGAAAAAAAAATGAAACACTAGTTATTCACGCCTAAAGCGGTTACTGCAGCGTGTGACTGGACTATACAACTAATGCTATTATAGTAGTTCGTTATAAAACCCTGTTTTAAAATTAAAATAAAAACAGGAAAAATACACCCATTAAGCGTATAAGTGTTGTTAATTGATTTATTTTCACTAATACGTGTAATTTTTTTCGTAAAGTGAAGTAAAGTGTGGTGACAAGCTTTTATTGTGTACTTGTCTTTAAAATTAACAAATTGAAGTGGCAGTGGGCTGTGATGTGAGTCACCTGTGTCGCAGGAATGATGTCCGCTGGAGCAGACGTATCCTGAAGTGGGGACCGCGTGTTGGCAAACACAGTGTGGGACGCCTCCCAGCCCGCTGGACCGACGATCTACGTAAGATTGCCGGTGTTGGCTGGTTGAGGATTCTAGAAAACCTTGGGGAGACTTATGTCCAGTAGTGGACTACAATAAACTGAAGTGATGAATTGTATTCTCAAGTATGTGATAAACCTAAATTTGGAGACGGATGCACAAAAATTAAATAAATGCTTTTTACTACTACTAATATAGTTAAATTATTGTATACATATTTTTTTTTTGGAATAAATGTAAATAAAAATAGTATTTAAAAATATATTACGCCTAGACTCGGGGTGAATCGAACCTACAAACTAAGCGTAACAGTAAGTAGGGCTAACTGCGCAAACGGATAAGTTTATATGCATGCATATAACCTCCCCTATAATTATTCCGTATCTTGGTATAACCGGTAATAGAACCTTTATCTGCTTTTGTTCTATACAATGGACGATAATGTTATTAAATGGGTCGAAATCAACTGGGCATAAGCCAAGTTAAGCGTTCATTTCTATCGCTTTGAATAAATCCCCTGTACCTATTTCTCATGACCCTTTATCTAAGTACACATTAGCGTAACATACAATGTGTAGGTTCTGGGATAATTATTATTATATGTTATTTTATATTATAAAAATGCTTTAGAATATTTAGGAATATAGGAGACTTCATTTTTATACATATAGCTGTCATGTGAAACTGTATGTTGCTATCATAGACACCTGAAGAGGTAGGTTATGATAGGGAAATTATATGGCAACGTGCAGTTAAGCAGTGCAGTGTATTAAAACTCCAACACTTCTCGTTTTTCATATGAAGATATCTTGTGTGGGACTTTACTTTCTAAATCAATCTATCAATCCTAACACCATGCACACGTGCATCATATGCACCGAATGTCGTCGCCTTCTTATGATCACAGTCAGATCAAAATAAAAGTATCATTTAAACGTGCTAAAGTCTTTTTTCTATATAAATATACCATAAACATGTTACACCCTCTTCAGTTCTTTTACGCATTATGCTATTAATTAGATTAAAAAAAAAACTAAAATTTCATTTATCATTAAATATTACAAAGAGAAATTGACTTAAAACAGTATGAGTTTATAATTATAATTATTTTTCTTAGAAAATTTGTCATATTCACTATTTAACAAATAATATTTACTCTAATCTCACCATCAAAGCTGTTAATTGGATGTGAGTTGAAGCAAGCGCGTCATAGCCAGGATGACTAAATGCTTACAATTAATGCAGAGAATCGGAGAATACATTTAAACTAGACGCGATAATTTTGTGGTGATTATATCCAGTGCTGCTTTCATTGAATTCATGCTGGGAGCAGTAAAAGTAAAAATGGCCAAGGCGACAAAGTCCTTATTCTTGCAAAATTTAGATTAATACTTCATTTTATTTTGTATTTTCAAAGATAAGTCTAAATATCAAAAATGCAGTTGTAATAACTATATATAAATAGTCAAATCACTAGGGAAAAGCAGTTTAGTTGTCGACCACGCCACACTATTTGGTTTCATTTTTTCATAATTGTAATTGACAATTATAAACTATTTTTCTGCTATTGCTTGTACATATTCCTTGTCAATATATAAAAAAAAATTACCAATCAGTCATGTTGACGTTGTTTCAAAATTAAAGCCGCCATATGTATAATTTTAATAATTAATTAATTTTAAAAAACAAAAACAATAATAATTTTTTTAGTTGTTAATACCGGTAGAGTAAGCAATTATCTACAAAATGATATATAATTTATGTGGTTTAATTGAGAGGTTTTTTTTCTAAAAAGGGAGGCAAATATCTTAACCTTAGCGTATTAATATATATGATATTTAGAAGTAAAGGTTTTTTTTTTACTATAATGATTAATCAGAACTGCACAAGTTGCCAGTCGTATTAAGGCTGCATGGAGTTTTTAAAGAAATAGCTACATATATATACGACAATACCGCCTGAGACACTACTTTTTATTATTTTTGTATATTGTTTTAACAGTTTCTGGTTGCATCTATCTATTTATATATGTCTATGGTATTTATATATAACCGTTAACCTGATTCCATCCTCGCTCCTCGACCAACCTTTTCTAAATAAATAGACGCATTACTCGGACAAATGCACGTCGATTTAGTCGCACTTCGGTTCGTTTTTGAAGTTAAAATACATAAAAGGCAGCGTTTTGTTAATACGACAATATAAAACTGTCGATTGCAGGTCATGTTTTCGAAATTTAAATTCTCAAAAATGCACGATCATTTTTGAATGCACGGGACTTATCAATGTTGCTATACTTTATTTAGTATTTTTTTTTTCAAATGTACTAAAAGTATGGCAACCTTAAAACTATACAGCCTTATATCCAGTCAACCTTAAAAGTACTAGAGAAGACGATGAAAATACACAATACGTGATGTGCAAAAACGATACCTACCATATTTACGGAGATATAGGAATAATAATAGAAATTCGTATTTGGAATATTAAATCTACCAATATCATAATCAGGTTTCCAAGTGGAAATCAATGGATTGTATATAACAGTATTATTTCCACATAAACAAATGTGACAATCATGTTTATGAGTCTCATAACCTCTGTGAAAATCCAGTAACTCAATTACTTGCTCAAATTGACAACCAAAACCAACCTCTTGTTTTCTAAAACACAATAGTTCCCCCTGAATAGGCATTGATTGTTGCAGCCGTCGAAATTTCGTATTGTCCTCGAAATTTATATGTATTCCATGAATTTATGTATACGCAAACAGAAGGAGTTGAAAAAAGTTAACAAAGTTTTACTAAGGTAGGGTAAAGCAGAAAATATCCTTCTAAAAATCTGAAGTAACTCCACTTTAGAAGTATCTTAATTTTATAAAAAATCGCGCCAAAGATATTGGTCCCAAGTCGTGGTATGTTGACAGCATGGATATGGCCGGCACTCGCTTGTGATGCTCATGCTCAATGTTTCGACTTTCGTTCGCTCTCCGAGACATCCAGTACAAATGTTTGATCTCATAGGGAACCTAACCTCCTAAGGTGACCTCTCTTATTACACTAGAACGACAACAATGTATTTTCATAATAATAATATATTTTCATCTGAATGTGGTATATTAAATTACAAATCAGACTACACATTTTACTGCCTATATTTCGACGTCCAAGTATTTTATATGCAAAAATATTCATTCAAATTAAAATTGCAAATTTATTAAAACAGCAATTAGGTAAAATTTATTTGTGGTGATCTGTCGATAAAATATATGTATTTTAAATCATGTACGGAATACTATAAAAATAACTTTTTGAGTATTTTTTGAAGTGAAACTTTTTTTAGAATCGTTGTGATTTGAAACTCGATAAAATGAAAATAACGCATAGCATCGCAATGTATAGGAGGGAATGAGATAGAATAGATTATTGCTCAAAACGCGTAAGTGACGCGTTTTGCATGACGCTTACAACCTTTTTCACGAGGCTGTGATCATCCTCGACAGAACAATCGCGCAAATCACAAGGTAGTAGGCACCTTCAGAAGATTCACTTCTGCCGTGTGTAAACTGGACATTCAAGCTTTATTTTTTAGATTTACTTCGATACTAAACTTATGTTAACTTAATGAGCGACTTCGAAAAAAATACGTTTTTTTTTAAAGTCACTAGGTCATAATCCTCATGTCTAAAATAAGATTTATTTAATAAGGTCAACTCTAATTGACTAAAAACAGAATAAACTTAGCAATAAATATTCAAAGGGTTTAAGGCTTAGATCCTTAGGGATTATAAAAAGCGCTGGTGATTTTGAAGACATTTTATCCTCGAACGGATGGACCATCGACCGTTTTACTGCAAAACCGTCTTGTTGATGTGAGTTTAATTATTTTCCTTTTTTTTATAAATTGAAAATTCAACTTACTAAATACGGAAATAAGAGTATTATACTTATTTGAAGGAGCTAAACTATACAATAATTTACCAAAAAACATTAAAGAGGCAAACAGTATAAATTAGTTTAAGAGGCTATTAAAAATACACATATGTGAAAAACAGAAAACAACAAAAAATAACACAAAATAACAAAAATTGTAACAATAAGACTAGTATAGTAACGTAGAATGGTTTTCGATTAATCATAAAATAAATAAAAAACAAACAAATGTATGCAATTTTTACTAACTCATAGCACTTCTAATTCTAATCAGTCTATGCTTTTCTATAAAACTAGATAACAACAGTACAAAAACCCTCATTTAAAAGAATCTGTATGTTTTGCGATTGTTGCTTTGTTTCACCGCACATCGCCATACGTAATTTTAATTTAATGTTCTCACACAAGTAAATATTGTATTCTTTTTTGAGAATAAAGTTTCTTTAACTCCAAAAATCCAACTTCAATACTTACAACTTTCTTATCCATTAAAATAAAATATTTTAACTGAATTATTATTTAGGACTGCACTTGACGTAAATGTTGATTATTTGATTGATTAGTTTAATGGCTTTCAGTTGTGCCAGAGAAGCACGGTTGATTCCGCCAATGTCACGTAGAGTGGAGAACACACGTAGTATCGTCGTATCGGTGCAGTTGAGATAACAGTCTCAATTTAATTTTGAAAACAGGCAAAACAGTCAGACTTTCATTGTTACACCTTCACCTAAAACAACACAAACATTTAATGTTAAACAAAGACAACCGCTGTTAGTAACTAAACTATTACAAACTAATTACACTAGGACAGACACGTGGTTTATTTACAACTTAATTTTATTTACTTCAAAATATTTACACAAAAATGTACAGTAGGGACTAAACACTAACATCAAACATTGAACATTTATAGGGCGGGGAATATCACAGGGAAGGATGTCATATATAGGACGGAGGAGTTTGGGACAGGAAAAGAGGATGTGGGAAACCGTGCCTTCGTCAAGGCCACATTCATACAATGAGTGGTCACGAACTCTGATTTGACGTAAATGTTATTGAATGTAAAAAATAACATGAACAGTTTTGACAGCTGCCTGGATTGATATAACAAACTATAAAGTCTCTACACCATAGTAATTTTTATTAGGTATAAATAATTCTAATGTTAAACCACTTTTGATTTTCTGGCAACCATTAAAGTCATCTACCATAATACATCTCCACAGTTCATTATCGGATCTCTAACATCTATAGATCATTTCTAACAAAAGGGAGTATTATCAAAACAAAAAGAAAATACTCAGCTATTGTTCTATGCGAACTACCAAACACCTAAAGGTGAGTCTTTTAATTAAGACCCGTCGAATAAAAAAAATTACCCTTTCATAATTTCATACAAAAATATATATATAAATAAACTTATCCTATCTAACTCACAAATTTGACTGTTTATCGGCATAATTTCTTGACAACATTAATTCGACAGCTCTTAATCTAAAGACTAGCCCGCGTGAAGTTTACATAGAAAGATAAATCTAGAGATTGTGCCTTACCCTAATCACCTAGCAGAATGAAATACATTCTACGATCTATTCTCATTCCAGCCACGTAAAAAAGTCATAAAAATCGGTCCAGACATTTCGGAGAGTGTAACTATAAACACAGTAACACAGTATTTTAGATATTAGAATGAACAACGAAAAAACAAAAGTTCAGGGCTACTCCTTCAGTTTTTTCGCGATTTTTTTTTTGCTCATATTGAGACTAAGAAAACAAAAACAAAATTATTCAAATTTTTCGACAAATTTTCTACTTTTTACGAGACATATAAATACGAATCTATTTTTATACACGAGATCAATCCAACATGACATTGACATGACATTATGTGGTATCAAGGAAAAGGGTGATAAGTTCAGTTATTGTTAAGTCAATAAATAAAACTTTGGCTGTTGAAAATTAGATCTTTGCACCTATTCATTAGAAATATTAATGTTTGATATATTTTTTGGTATATATTATTTGGAAAAAAGGAGTTAAGTCACTAATATATTGAACATTACATAAGTTACAATTATCTAACAAATCACATGAGTTGCTTTCTTATTGATTGCATTGTGAAAAGTTTAAATATAGGTATTTATCTCCTTTTTCTTAACAACCACAGAAATAATTGATAATATTCAACATCACTCACAGCTGTATTAGTTTTATGAGGAAATAATGTATTTTCGTCAATTAATACAGGCATAACACACACGAGTAAACGAATCTCAAAATTAGTAGATAATATAGTGTTTTCTTCAGACACCGTAGTTTTAAAATTATCAGAAGAAATTTTCGCGAAAATCTTTACGCTTAGGAAAAATTGATTAGAATTGCGTATGGTTGTTTTAGGAAATGTGTATAAGTCTTTTTTTTTTATCTGACGTAAACAGATTATGACATGTTTTATAAAAATAGTTCATTTTAATTTTTGAAATTGCGTAATATTTATTTAATTACATAGGTTACACCAAATTGACAAAATTATTACAAAACCTAATTTCCCGTCTTGATATGCTAATTTGGCTTGCATATTAAATTGCATAGTAATTTATAAGTCCGAGTAACGTTATGTGTATTTTAATAAAAATATTGGACAAAATCATCGGCTTAAATAATTATATACCTTGACGTATTAGAATGGAGAATGACATATAAATAATACTGCTTTCAAGCAGTGTCGTGTTCCTGTGGTGAGTAAGGTTCCAGTCCTACTGTGGGAGTTGGAGGTAGGGACAGAAAAGCGCTTGCAATGCTTCTGGTGTAAGTGTCTATAAGCTACGGTAATTGCTTTACCACCAGGTGAGCCGTAGGCTTGTTTGCCGACCTAGTTGTATAAAAAAATTTTTTTTTTTAAATATATAATTAATCTAAATATAAAAAAAAATTGTTTGTAAATCTCTGATGGTTAATGATCTCTATTTAATTGTAATTAACTTACACGCTAACTGGTGCAGACAATTTGTCACTTAGATTCTGATGTGTAGCGGACGACTGCACAATTAATAACCATTAGATACGGTATTGATCTACATTAGTATTATATTCTGTATAATTCAAAACTAGCCTGTTGGCGCAGTTTGTACTGACCCTGCTTTCTGCTCCGAGGGTTGTGGGTTCGATTCCCACCCCGAGTCTGGGTGTAATATATATATATATATATATATATATATATATATATATATATATATATATATATATATATATATTATATGTATTATTTATATGTATGTTTATCGAAAAAAATATATGTAGCTATACCAGTTGGCTGTTACCTATAACACAAGCATTAAGTTGCTTACTTTAGAAACAGACGACCGTGTGTGTATTGTGTAGATATTTATTTATTTATTATTCAAAATGGAAGCGCTGATTTGAACAAAGATTAAGTTTTTAGGATAATTACAAAAGTGGGTACTGAAATTAATGCTGACTTGAAAATTATAACGTGCTCGCTATTACTTGATTAACAACAAATAAGTTACTGCCAACGAGAGAAATGTTTTCTATGGTCAATAGGATTGGTTTTTTTTTAATTAAAAAAAAATCATGTTATGCTCCTGATACTTATTACATTGCTTACTGGTTGTTCTTGTTATCTTGAATATTTATACAACTATTTTTTTATAATCCGAATTTTCATTTTTGTTGTAAAACCGGTCAAAGAGAAAAATAAATAGCTAAATTATCATAAGTATATGTATATGTAAATACGAATTATGCTAAATTCTTAACCACAATTACGTGCTTCTTAAGCAGGCTTACGTGCTTTTCCTATATGGATTGAGCATAATTTTTCCTGGAAATACAAACCCCAATGGAAAAAAAAACTAAAAGCTAAAAGTTAATAAATTAAATGATAAGCTAGTGTTTCGTAATAATTGTGGATGTATCTCAAAACAATGCCAATTTAGATGATAACACATTTGGTCGACACAACGGATAGCGGCGCATTACAAACTCGTGACAAAATCACTCACGGTATTAATCTGTTGGATACGATCCTGTTTCACGATTGCAAAATGTCTGGTGAATTTTGAATGCTAATTCAGTCACAACTAGATATAGATATGTTTATATCCCGTAGTCCACTTAAATTGTAGATAGGAAGGAATATTCTAATTTAATTAAACGTATGCTTAGAAATATTAATAACTAAAAGAGTATATTGAAGCAATATTCACTTAGTGTAATCATATGGTCCATGTTGATACACACGACAGAGTGTAAAAATTATTTCAACGTTGTTACCAATAAATATTAAAAAAAAATTATCTCACACTTATGACCAGTATTTATAAGTCCAAAATTTTATTGATATAATTCCATTTCCCACTGTAAGGCCTGTCATCCATAGTGATCCATACAATAAATATATCTTAACGGTCGATAGCTACAAACTATGAAAACCTTTTCACTAACACTGATAACGTTTGCAAGTTCAGCATTATGTTGATGGAATTCTATTACATAAGTTAGTCTTGTGATCCACACGATGAAGCAATACCAAAATGAATTAAAATTCAAGCAAGCAATAAAAGTTTTGTAATAGCTCGTGTAACCAGTGTTTATAAGTTCAATAATATTGTGTCCTATACCAAAAAATTGTCTGGAAGAGATCGCTCTTACAGCTATAAGATCTCATTTGTACATATTTCATTTTATGTTATTACTAGACCTCTGTCCGTCTATATTTTTTTACAGATAACTAATCAGCAACATAATATATACTTAAACCTTCTTCGAATCACTCTGCATCTTATGGTATAAGTATAATTCCGATCGGTTCAGTAGTTTTACAGTATAACCGAAAACAAACCATCTCTCCATTTATATTTATATTTATTCATTTTTCATTTATTTCATTTATATTGTTGTGACTTTTATTGGTGTGAAATATAGAGTATTATTATTGTTATTATATCAATATATTAATGCAATTATATAACCTTATATAATTGTATGATCCATAGTGATTCACACGGTAAAGAAATGTCAGAATGCATTTTCATTTGTTAGCAATAAACAGTTTTTTTTTTACGAACACGTGTAAGCATGTAATGTCGAATAGAAAATATTTTTTAAGTAGGTTGAAATAGTACCTCACATAACTTCGCCACTTCCAACGCGCATCGCTTGCAAATACGATAACCCATATTTTTCGAATCGTATTTTACGATACGCTAAAGGAAGCAAAGGTGTATATTTTACCGTTTCTGCATAAAAATAGCTTTGAAATATTTACCTCTTACGTTGCTGGATGTGTTTTTGGATACCGAGTTCGATTAGTTGGTTCGTATTTGAAATATCTTCATGGTATGTAAGAAAAACGAGTTGTTATGTGTTATTTTTACTTTATCAATATATTATAAAAAAGTATAGTAACTTTTTTGGTCTTCGCTATTTATTATATATAATTATACGGTTATTTTAAGTGGATTTAAGTTCAACATTAAAGGTTTTATTGATATAAATAAAACTTAATTATAACTACTCATTGAATAAATAACGTTCAAAACCATGAATCACATCAAAATACATTTTATTTATTTAGTCTTCAAAATTATTTCGTGTAACGGAATGTATGTGAACCTAATTGTTGATTTTTTTTTGCGAATATGTAATTTGTACTTTTGGTACATGTTTGTATTATAACAACAAAAAAATAAAAAAATAATAAAAAAAATAACGGAAATTAGAAACTGACAAAAAACAAAAACTCAAAAATAAGTCAGTGTCAATAGATTATTTATACTTTTCAATTGTATACGTTCTGAATGAAAGAGTAGCCTTCTTATTCCACCTTTTGCTTCCTAACATTAATATTATTATGTTTTCTGATATAATTGTACCGTATACGTTTTGACTAATTAATATTACTCGTTTTTAACGTAAACTTGTAATTTACTAAACGTGAAAATGATTGTAATATTTTATTATATGTTTGTGTACCAAGTGACGGTCGAGTGACCTAGAAAGCTATGTTCCACTAAACTCCCTGAAACCAAAAACAAACCGAGCACTTCGATCCAGACTAAACTAGAAATTGTACAACGTTTTATTAAAGCTTTCCATTAAACCATTAAGTGCTTATCTTACTATTGATTTTAGGCTCGGAGCCAAGAGTTTAAGTGAAGATTACTTTAAATGAGACCAACTATAACACTAAATGCGTTAACTTCAATTTGCTGTTTATCATTTAGTGTTGCCAATTTTATAAAAGATATTTTATGAACGTAGGACTTTATATATTATGTTATTTTATTATCCTTATATTATACGAGTATATGAACTATTCAGCTAAATATATTTATGTTTTATCTATATAAATAAAAATGAATGTTGCTAAGCGCATAACCCGAGAATGACGAAGGAAAGAAGGTTTATACTTAAAAAAAAATTAAAAAATAAAACAATTTTTATTATTAACTTTTGACAGAACGAAGTCTTTCCGGACAGCTATTTAATAATAATCTCTATATTGTACACCATAAAAATATACAAAAGTAGTACAATCAGAGGAACATCACAAAAGAGGTCTTACCTTTGGGTATAAGACAAGGTATAAAAAATAGGCTACGAAGTGTGTGATTTCTATATCTTATTTCTTAATAATTATTAAAACTTAGTAACTTTAATAGAGAAAATCTGAGTGACTGATAACTTTTAGTTTTAAGTATTTTTTTTAATATCCTGTAACTGTAAACATCAAACACCACGAATTTCAGAACTCTACATAAACAACAGTAAAATCACTTCTCTTATAATTTAATATCCATGTTCTTAATTCAAAATCAAAAACAACTTTATTCAAATAGGCTTCAAAATCACTTTCGAATCGTAATTTTAAAATTTTAAATTTCAAAGTAATTATTATGTTTAAAAGTGAAGCTACTACCAATTCGTAATATAGACTTTTCAGAGACGAATCGATATTATCATATATAAACCGTGTTTTAGTACAAAATTAAGTAATTTCTTGCATGAAATACAGCGCCACTTCTCATTTTTATCAACTATGTCAATCTGATATTACTATTACAAATAAACGTACATGCGATATGTATTTTATGAATCATTTTGGAGGTATATATATTATATTCTTTGGAGGTATATTATTATATTCTTTGCATAACCAACTTCGTAAAATTTAGTACATTTGAGAAATAAAATGAAACCAGCTAGAATTCAAATATTCAAAACACTGTGCCAACCTTATAAGCTAATAAAAATTCTGTAAGTTCACGGAATGTTCCCGTGGCGGCCATTTTGTTTGAGGCGTTTTAGATTTGCGGTCTAAGTCGCTGGGGTAAACTGTTACGAATACAAGTTAGTGTTTATTTCCAATGGACGTCTCTTAGGAACTATTTAGTAGAAACGGTCAAAGAGTTCAAGTTTTGGTTAAGTGACTTCTAATTTATATACACTGAGTTTGAGTTCCGGCGCGTATAGTTTATCAATCTAATATAAGTGGAATTATTGTTCACTATTTCATACGGATACTTTATTTACAAACTTTATACTTAATTTGATATATACAAACTAGCCCGAAACGCATGGGTACTTAAAATCTAACCCTCGATTACTAAAGATTTTTCTAAAATAAAACTTAGCTGTGTATATGTATGTGTATTCCAGATTGCAACCTATAGCTGTACCAATATATATTTTTTATCTATTGGCTCATTTTGATGAGATTAAGTTACAAACATCCATCTAAACCTTTTGCATTTAGTTAAGTACATTACTTTTAAACGTATTATTTTATGAATATGAAATGATTTTTTTGAGTGAAAAACACCGTACATACAAGGGTACTAATTACGTTCTAACAAATTTTCGCTCCTATATGGTCTAAAATCCGAACCTAAGTTGATCTTCACTGAGCTGATAATAGAATGAAACATACTTTGTAATAAATTTAGTATTTTAGATAATATATTAAAAATGGGTGTCTAAAAATCCTGGACTGACTATTTTTAATTATTTAAATTTTTTTTTTTTTGTAATAGGGGCATTCCATTGTGACTGGTGGGACATTTGACTCCAGAATTTGACCTACTTTGAGTTATAACTATATCATCGGAACTTACAAAATAGTGAAATATACATTTAACACCTAGATAAATAAATAATTCATCAAATCCCATTAAAAAGAAAACCAAACAGTTATTAAATTCTTTGTAAATTTTATTTAAATGAATGTGACTGGTGGGACACTGAAAAATCCCTCCCTTCTACCTTTGTGCACTCAATGACGAATTTCAGCCAAACCACTTAATTTTCAAATCTGTTTTTTCTGTGTTGTAAAATATATACTATATGCTTTCGTTTTCATTAAAAATTAGACTGATAACCTTCATAGGAACAATAAAAAAAATATTTGAAATTGTGACTGGTGGGACAGGTCTTTGTGACTGGTGGGACAAGTACAAAATATGTGAAAATAGTTGCTTATTAAAATCAGTTTTATTATCGTTTTTAACATTATTAATCTCGTTATTTCTAAATTTTACTGAACAGTATAAAAAAACAGCAACTACAAACAAAAATAATGCAAATAAGAGAAATAAGGAAATTTTAATAACAAAATCTCAATAAACTCTAGTTATTATTAACAAAAATAAATGAAACCTTTTGTTCACAACTAAAATAAAAGAAAACGAACATGCCTTGTTCAAAAGATCCTTAAACCTATTAATATTTTTCAAAAATGTTAAGATTTTCTGGAAATTTTGTGCCACAGAACTGCTGTCTGTTTAGTGGGACACTGAGGAAGAGCTTTCTTAGCTTTTACCACTGCTTTTTTTAAAGTATTCAAGGATTTGTAAGACCCTAGCGCTGAACTGCTTTTCTTAATACCTAGTGCTATTTTTTTATTTTCTCTTTGCTTTCTTTTACGTAACCTTTCTTTTTCTCTCAAAGATTCTCCCTTTTTATCATTTTCGTCACATTCACGTCTATTTTTTTCTCTCCGTTTTCTATCCCACTCTTTTTGTTTTTCTTGGACTAAGTTCCATTTATCCTTGTCCTTCTTCATCTTCTCTGGAGATTTCCTCTTTCTCTCTGCGGCATTCATCTAAAGTAAGCAAACAATCACCCAGTCAACGTTTAAGTTAAGCAAAAGCATGAATTCAAGTTAAGATCAAAGTTATCTGAAAATAAGCAAACTATCGCCCAGTTAACATTCATGTTATATGCAAAAAGAAGCTTACACTATTCCATTTTAGGTTAGAACAGAAAATAAAGCTACAATCAGCAGCATCCAAACAAAATCCCGCTTTAAATCAATTGTGAGCGAGAGTCCCACCAGTCACATGTGACTGGTGGGACATATTTCAAAACCGTCTCGAAACCATAATATGA
The DNA here is from genome assembly GCF_905220565.1 of Melitaea cinxia. NCBI lineage: Eukaryota > Metazoa > Arthropoda > Insecta > Lepidoptera > Nymphalidae > Melitaea > Melitaea cinxia. The sequence goes on from NC_059404.1 coordinate 15,714,365, forward strand.
TCATTTTATCTATATAAAAACACGTTAGAATAGTACACCACGTGTTTATTGTTACTTCTGGAAAAAACTGCATTCATGAAGTCATATTTGAGGTTAGGAACACAACTTTTAGTATCTTTTTGCGTGACTGGTGGGACATGCGACATGCATCTGTTCAGAGAAGAATTACACAAAAAGTAACATACCTTTTAACCTTATTTTTAGGTAGTTATTAGTCTTTTCCACGCTTTCTGTAAAATACACGCGTCAACTTTCTACAACTGACAAAATGGCCGAGAACAGTGTTGTCAACGTAACCTAAACTTGTCCGCTGAGTAATTCTGTATGAAGTCAAAGTTTCCATAGACAAAAATTTCAGTTTTTTAATTATTTCTTTAAATATTTTTCTACAGATTCATAAAATATAGACATTTAGCTATAGGTTCTGACTGAATTAGGGATAATTAATGTAATTTTAAAATTTACGTCGTTTTCCTTTTTTACGTGGAATGCCCCAATAGACAATTGCAACAATAAGTTAATAAGATAATTTTAATCTGACTTGATAGTATGAAACGTGTAAAATGTAGAAGATAACTGGCATCGAGATACCTGTTTATACCTGGTAACCCAGTAGTTCGTCCAGGTAAATAATAGGCGACCCAACGGCTACACATTCTTCACGTTTCATACAGTCAAAGTCGCATAAAATTTTCTTACTATCTTGATGTTGCAGTTTTCAATTAAATATTTTTCTTTTGTTTTTCCTTTATTTATTTTTTAATAATTAAAAATACTAAAACTATTATAAAGTAACATACGCATGTTTCACAGATCGGTGAAGACCGACGTAGTTTCGGATCTTCTACTAATAGTAATATTAGTACACTCATACGCTGTCGATGACAGGTATATTTTGCGATTTTTCGATTTATTTTTAACATGATATTTTAAACGTTTACATGTTAGTATGTTTTCTGATATTTTCTTTAATATAAAATATTTTAAATTTTTTGATATGAACTGCAATTATAGACAGCTCTTTACGGAACTGGTAATGACATACGATTAAGTAGGTTCCCTTAAATTTAATAAGTATAATTTTAATGTGGTTTTTAGCAATCCATTGTCAGCAGAGGTTCTAATTATGTATAACTTGTAAAAACTAGTAGTTAAGAGTCGATAAGATTATTATAAGCCCCTGTGAGGGTGACATGTTCAGTGTATGAATTAACCTTCCATAAATAAAGACTTAAAAAATATATTTTAATTTGCGTAACTTACGACCTACTGCATCAAATTGAGTAATGTTTTTTTTCCGTGTTCGTCAGTATATGGACAAAGTTTGTAAAAAATAAAGTTAAATTAAAAACCGATATATAAAGGTAAAAAAATTAGCGCTAGAAAGATCAATAGTGCAAATTGTTTTTGATAATTTTATGTTAATCTATGCTTAGCCGTGTTTTAGTTATAGTGCATATTACACTTGTTTTGGTGGATTTGTGGTTTTAAAACAGTAAAGAAAATTCCAGATTATACTGGAACTAAAGTATAACAAGTGTAGGTATATAAATATTGTTTTTGTTTTGATGATTTTTTATGTCTCTGGAAATACAGTGTAACTTATAATTAGAGCAGCATTTTTGAAACAATTGTAGTATATTTTTGATAATTTTTATTGTATTCTCTGTCACCAACCTTTATTTTAATTAATAAATTAATAGTTAATAAATATTTTAATAAAACTTTATGTTATTTCTAATGTATATATTTAAAATGGTTTAATTCTTTCACAAAACCCCCCTTTGTCTAACTTTTAACAATCCTATTTTTTTTTTCGAATAAATATATAGTAAGAATAGGACTTCCGAGTTAATTTTGGTGAAACTTCTTCTACCATTCACTCAAGAGATATGTTATATAACATGCGAATATACGACAAAGGGTCCGCTCACATTGGCGCCACAGAAATGTAGGAGATTTATAACAAAATTTACAATAAAATATCAAGGATATTTGTCGTAGTTGCACGACTTCGGGAACCTTAGAATCCTTAACAACGTACAAATTCTGATATAAGATTACGATTTACGACTATCCTGGAAAAGCCTTCTTTTCTATGAATTTGTGATGAAACACCATGAAGGAAAAATATACTTTGTCATGGCTAAAGCTACCATGGTAAGACTAAAAACGCTGCAACATGGTGATTTCAATGAATCCTCAATTGTACCGTGTCGCAAATGTGCGCAAACTCTTCATGAGTTGTTTCCTTTTGTTATGATTTTATAAAGTCTGACCTTTAGATAAACCCTCTGCGTAGGATTCCGGTACTTGTACATATCATATGAATAATATATGACATTTGCCCATCTAGAATAATTTACCTTTCAAATGATGAAAGAATTTTTGAAATAAGTGAAGTGGTCCCGGAAATTACACAAAGTCGGAAAATTCTTTGTATTTTTTCTTTTTTTTTATAACATTATATTACATAAACGGTTTTCCTCATATGTTATCCAATTAATAAGAGTCTATACAAAAGGCTTCTTATCTAATGGGTCTGTGCAGTCATACATAAATTGATAAAATTTAATAATAATTAATATATATGCAAATCAGATTATTCGATTCCGATCTATCGCTTTGATTAATCTGAACGCTATGCTATCGTAGCCAATATAACAAAGTACGGCAAACACTATCGAAACAGATAAGCCAGAATATAACTACAAGCTATCTTTCATAAATGTATTCACATTTATGAGGTATGCAGTAACTGAGGTAGAATCAGTAAAATATATCCTGCTCAAAGACTGCTGGAGCAGCCCAATTAGGGTAAATATCTTGACCTTACAGAAGATCACAGCAAAATGATTTTGCTTTGAAGCAGTATTGTGTTCCTTTTAGTAAGGTGACCAGAGCTCCAGGGAGCGATTGGGGATAGGGTCGACAACATTTTTGCGATGCTTCTGGTGTTGCAAGCGTATTTGAGCTACGGTAATCACCATCAGGTGAGCCGTACGCTTGTTTTCGACCTTGTCGTATAAAAAAACTGTATCTAACGTATTTGCTATCGTAATCTATTCACAATCACTCCTTAAAATTCCAGGACACTTTGACTTTATTTGACTCTCGACTGAATCTTGTATGGTCTGTATCTTTGTAATGAACGGAAATCAAAAACCACGACCGTAACCAAAACAGCCAGTCGCTATGACCAAGTGGCTTATGGTGGAACTTATATTCTGTTGGTTTTTTAATATACATACATAATTATGTATGTACAAATCATATTATATTAAGATATTTTATAGATAATTGCTTGCTCTACCGGCATCAAACACAAAAAAAAATTATTATTGCTTTTTTTGTAAATTAATTAATTATTATAATTTTAAAATTATATATATGACAGCTTTAATTTTGAAACAGCGTCAACATTATTAACGGTAGGTGAATTTTTATTGTTCAATTTCAAATCAACTCACGTATAATTTTTTTTTTTTTTTTTTGTAATTTTGTAAAGTTATAATTATTATACTTATTTAGGAATGCGAATTATTCGCACGGGTATAGCTAGCATATATTAATACATTAAGGTTAAGATGTTTGCCTCCTTTTTCTAAAAAATCCTCACAATTATTCCACATAAATTATATATCATTTTGTAGATAATTGCTTCCTCTATCGGCATCTACAACAAAAAAACAACTGCTTTTTTGTAAAGTAATTAATTATTCAAATTATTAAGTACGAATTATTCGCACGGGTATTGCTAGATATTTGACATTATATTGACTTGATTATTATTTCAAAACATTACATACAAGATGCCATGTAAGTAAAACCAGAACAAGCAGAAACCATTCCATGGAGAAAACTTTCCAGGACACAATATATCAAGATGTCTCTGCAGTCAGCTCGTGGCTTTCATCTTATTACTTGGAGATTTATAATGCAATTAAATATACTTGACATTATTTAACTAACAAATGGAACATAGCTGTTCGAAGAACGGATTTTCGTTTTTATACTTATAATTAATTGTATAGAGAAAATTGGTAAAGCCACAAAAACGTGTATCATAAATACGTTGGTATAAATACAAATAAAGCTTTAGGACCATTAAGAAATTAGTTTCATAATAATAAATTATAAGTCTAATGTAACAATGGGCTTGTGATATATAATAAACTAGCTGTGCCCGCGACTTCGTCCGCGTGGAATTTAACAAAAAAGTTATTGTTCTGTCTCTAAAATAAATAAATTTCTAAAATAAAAGTAGCCTAAGTTACTCTTTACTACATTAGCTATCGGCCAGTGGAAGTCCCGTCAAAATCGGTTCAGCCGTTTCAGAGATTAGCCAGATCAAACAGACAGACAAAATTTGTAAAAATAGTATTTTGGTATATGTACCGTGTATACATCCATATATATTTAGTAAAAAACGGTTATTTCAATATTACAAACAGTCACTCCAATTTTATTTACTTGTATAGATAAGTACCGTTATAATTGAAAAAACTTTCTCACTTACACAACATACATACAACAAATATACAACTTATACAACACTTGCATAAAATTAGCTGATTTGCATTTTAACCAATTTTCGTTCATTTGCTTGAACCATTTAGTCTCGATCAAAAACACAAACGCCCAATAATATTTCGTGTAATAAGCTAGACATCACTCACTGGTAGCAGCAACTGAATCCGCAACCGTTAGGACAACATTCAGAAGCCATGACCACTGCGGGCGTTCGTCGTTAAAACCATATTATCTGAAAAATTTACCTACAGTTTTAGATTTTAACGCTATCTCTTATAAAAACAAAGCTGGACACTAATTTATGTAGTAATACGAAGATAATAAAATACAGTCAAACTTTCTAATATAATAATTATATTCCGTTATGATTTTTACCATAACTGTTTCAGAGTTAGTGGCAAACTTTGCGTGGAGAATGGTGCATGCTTGATACACATAACTCACCATCCTGTGGTTTTATCTCAGGGAAACTTTCCGTTTCCTCCCTAACTTATAAAGGAACATTTCGAAATAGGTAAATAAAATACGTTGGTATAATGGATGTTAATATTAGTGGAAGTACTTTTGGACAGCGGAGGGAAGATAAAAATTAGACTTAGATCAAATTTTGGGGAAGTTTGTTTTTTTTTCATTTGTTTCTTCTGCACCTGCTACATACAGTTTATTGGCGAAATTGAATAAACAACAATATTGATTTTTTTTTCTTTTACCTCTTTTAAAATTTTCATTTGCAATTTTTTTATTCTCCTGTATATTGCGATTTTCATTTATCTATTCCAATATTACCAACCAAACGTAAACTAATCTGTCAAATTAACAAGAAAACCCTCGATAACAACTTAATTTAATTATTTTATAATCAAATTGAACCGCATTTCGGCAAAACAATCCCTTACGGTTGTATATAAACTCCCTTTCTTCGGAAGGGTAATATAGGGATGGCAAAAATAGTGGTACACCGCAAACCCGGGGGACGCTCGGTCGAACGTAATAGTAACCCGTATTTGTCCAATCCCTCTGTTTGCATGAGTCGGAACGTACTTTAGTCTATAACCTTTCTTAATGAGTATATATCAAATCAAATCGAATCGAATCGAACATAACTTTATTCAAATAAGCTTCGAAAGCACAATCGAATCGTCATTTTATAAATTAAATTTTAAAAGTGATAATTATTTTTAAAAGTGAAGCTTCCACTGATTCAAAATGTAGATTCTGCAGAGAAGAATCGGCTAAAAACTCCGCAGTTACTCTTTTAAAAATAATATATAATCTGTGTTTTATAGCAAAATTAGTAATATCTTGCAATATATTTACCTATTTTTTATCTATTATCATTCATTATAGTTCTCAAATCCAATAATACTTTACTATGACGTGTAACCTATCTTGGGTTTGTATAATTTCAATAAATCAGTTTTGGTATGCAGCAATGTTGGTATGTGAAGTAAAGGTTGGTGTAACAGTATTTTTTTATAAAAAAAAAATAAATGAGTTCCTTTATCTTTAAAGGCTGCTAAGGTTTTAGTCAAAGCTAGACTAACTAATAACTTCATTTGAGGCACAAACTTAACTAACTAGACTAACAAACAGTTAAAAAAGTCGTTCCTAAACATATTTAGATTTCTGAGAGACCATTTTATCAAAGATAAAACTCTTTTTTACATTCTTTAAAAAAATAAGAAATATTAAATAATAAAACCAGACTATATACAACCTCATTCTTATTCTAACAATATTTTGTCATTATACCCAAACCAAAGCGAAACAATTGTTAAAATACATTGAATAAATAACAACAAATCGTTTTAGCTCCATGAGCATTGGGACATCTGTGGTCCTCTCAGACCCAGTACATTGGAAACGAAATCACCCATCTGTATATAGAGGCCGATTTTCTGAGATCCTATGACTACGAATACGTAACGATCCATTACCAGATTGTTTCTCAAACAGGAGCTTGAAATAATTAAACTTCGAATGGAATAGCGATACATCTTAATAGTGCTGAGGTCACATTATGGTGTATGGGATTTAATAACTGAAGGTAGTTAGGGACAAATGTTATTTATCACTGTCATTTGTGATCAAAAAGGTATCGTCTATAGAAATATTACAATGTTTAAATAATTCAATAATCCTACCAATCACTTTATAATAATACAATTTTATACATTAACTTGTTCATATTACAACTGTACCGTTATTATTAAAAGTAAACCCGATGGGCAGGATTACATTTACATTATTAATACCTACATTAAAAAATATTTGCCTGTCTTTTTCAAGTCCAGACAATTAATCGCAAATATTATAAAACTGGAAACTAGAATATTAAACGAAACTCAGTCAAAATAAACGGAATATGTATCACATCGTCCATTTCTAGTAAAAATGATAGTTCAAAATAATTTTTTTTTCATGCAAACGGCATAACGTAGTACGGCTTATGTTTTAAATAGTTGCTCACAAATCCATTTTAAACTAAGCGAGCCGTATGATCATACTAAAATAACATTTTTAATGTGTAAATATATCCTGAACTAGCCCTTACAACATCTCAGATATCTAGATTGCAATGAACACAAACACAATCTCTTCATTTGAAGCGGAAGCTATGCCTGAGAATAGAATTCGTAGGCAGAATTTAATCTTCATCACTTTAAGCTTGGTACAAATTTTCACTAACACATAATAATATATACGTCTTAACATTCAGATAAAGAAAAGATATAATCTTAAACCCTGATATTTGTACTAGTATTAATACTGTTAGTTATTTTGCTTGCTTCCGATTTTGGCTGCAAATAGAATAACCTGAAACAAAAAGAGAATGGACGGATAGTGGAATTGGTTAGAAAATTATGTACGAACAATATTTACTTATTGTTTTCCAATTTCCTTTTTTAATTTTCTGTGGTAAGCTAAGCAGGGCTCTTGGGAATGCACTGTATTAATAGCAGAACAAGGGTCAGCAATGAGCTAATTATACTCCAGGCATTACAGGTGTCTGTATGACACTGGGTACTGTAGTGTAGTGTGGAGTTCAGTCTTTGAAATTGGAACACAAAAGCGATTTGTACTTGGAATTTTTGAACAATATTTCAAGTAAAACACTGTCAAATTAAGAACGATTTAATTTTTTTAAATGATCGCATTAGAAAACCGCAGAATTTTGCTTGATTGGTCTTTCCTTTTCAAAATTTCACAAAATGCACTAAATTGTCCATAGCCGCTTGAAAAGTTCAATCACGTGTGCCGAGAATTTATTCTCTAACTCCTATTAATCCGCTGTGCCCGCTGTTTCGCAAGACAACTCTGGGTGAAAACTCAGTGGTACCGAGGTTGTCCAGATTTTTTAACGTTACTAACATCAACGTCTTTGCTGAGTCATTTACCAAACTCAAACGAAAATTGTGCCAATCATAAATTGTATTTAAGATCGCTTCTTCTTATGTATACTTGTTGACTGTTATTTTCCATGTTGATTTTAAATGTGTTTTTTATGTTTCAATGTAACGCTTCTAAAAACTACTGGTAATCCTAAATAAATACCATGAGGCAAACGGTACGTTTGTTGTCCCTAACAAGTATTTAAGCTTAAGGCATGTGTTACCGAACGATATGCCTAGTGTTACACGCGAAAATAATTTAACATACTAATACAACGTTTTTTCCTTAGTAAATATTTATAAACACGAGAAACACTGATTTCGGAACACGAACTTGAACATATTTCAGCAATTTATTCGCCTTAAACACGTGACTGTTCAATATTCAGAATAGGGGTTATGTATGTATAAAACACATCTGAACTCACTGGTTCATATAACACGATGTTTTATGGATTATCCAGGAACTAAGTACTAAGTTACTCGTCGTAGGCCTTACCACAGATTTACCAAAAAGTACTGCAGTCTAAGAGTATAAAAATTGTATTACGCTGGATAAAGTTATATTCCTTAATTACGGGTAGAACATAGCGAAGACCTCATCATTACTTCACCCGTTAAATAGCTCTGTTATGATAGCTCATATGCTAAAGGGTAGCGGGGAAATATGATTGTGGTGCTCCTTGTGTTAAAAACGTCCACAGGCTATAATAACCATTTACCATAAGGTCAACCAGCTTACAGTGGCCGATATTTAACTGTAGTATTAGTTCTTATTGATTATAGCTACGAGTATCTATTGAGTATTATAACGGTAAACAAAATGATATTTTTTATTAAGAATTAATAAATATGAAATATATATGAGATGAAGATAATCATATTGGACACAATTCTTCCTTAAATAAAAGGAATTGATAGAATCACTGTCATTCGCGCCGAATGTCAATTGTGTTGCCTGACATACAGGGAAGATGCGAATACTATCCACATATAAAACGTACTTTGTGTCAACGAAACGTGACTATGCGATGACAAGATTTCCTCTTAGCTATTGTTATAAAATAAATCGGCACATATATAATGATCGAATGATACTGCTGAGTGGCGTAAGCCTACCGCAATGCTTTTTTGTTTAGAAGTTTTGAAAAAAAATTCCCATATAAAAATACTGCAAATGACATAACGGTCATTACTGGGATTGCATACGGAAGCAAAGCAGGGTCATCGCTAACGTGACACATAACCAAGAGAACAAAAGACCGTTATCGTTATGGACAATCCGTAGTTTTTTTTTATATTTCATACCGTCTCTAAGCATCAAAAAAAAACATAACGAGGTCAATAAACACTAGCTAAGATTTTCGGAACGTTAACACTGAACTATTTTTTACTCGATTAGAACTAATACTTAGGTGTACCAATATACTTTCCAAAAAGCGTTCCGACTCGTATGGACCTTTGTTTCACAGTCGAAAGAGCCAGGGCCAGTAAAACTACCATATACCCGGAAGACGCATAGCAATTTATTAAAAATACTCTTAAACTATATGTAATTTAGAAAACGAAACGTTAGCATGTTTAAACATAGGGCAGCGCCATCTAGTTTTACTTTATAGAACTATTCTAACAATCATAACTAAATAATATAATGATTTCCAAATTATACACTTTATGTTACGTGGATGTGTGTATTACTGTCAGTTGATATTAGACACTGGTATTTATATCCGACCAAACCCATCATATTGTTTTTTTACACAAGCAAGAGGCCCAGAGGTTACTGTAGCCAATTGACGCCGGTAACTCCAGAAGCATCGCAAGCGCGTTGCTGACCCTACTCAACACTCTCCTCACGAGCTCAGGTCACCTTACTCACCATAGAACCCCAACGCTACTTGAGAATAGGATTATTTAGATATGATAAAAGTTTAGTTATTATACCAGTCGGGCTCCTAAAAATTTTGAGGAGGATATTCCTTATTGTGGTCCTATATAAATTATTTTACTTTATTCCATAATTACAATAATTAAAAAATATTAAAAAAAATAAAATTTGTGTTTGCAGCAGTGAAAATATAGAACTTAAGAGCTTATTAGCATATTCATGTTAAAAAATAATTACTAAAATGGTGATTAGAATGCCTGTCTGAATGGCTTGCTTTAATTGGTCCAATTGGAGATGAAATTCTAAATTAGTACAATTATATTGGTCAGTGGTCTGGCTAAATTAAGTGAAAACGATGACTTACCACATTTTTTAAAATGAATAACGTAACAGAAGAAAAAAATAACAAGTTATTTTTTTTTTTTCATTTTACTTCTTAATAAAAACATTTTCTAAACGAAAATAGACAACATAGAATAACAAAAGATCGAAACAATATACGACCAGATATAAACAAAGATAACGTTTTTCCGTTAAGGTGTTGGTATAATCCATATAGATTGCCTGTTTTTGTTAACGGCGTGCGAATCACTCCCAATACACTCGTTCTTACCTATGAGTCAGTTCTATCTTATTTGTACTCTAAGGATTTGTTCATAGAATTTAATGTACCAAAAATGGTATCAAATTGAAAAGATTCTCGAAGTCTCCTCAAATATCGATGCTTGTGATTTTTTTGAAGCTTTAGAAAAATAAATTTTTATATTACTTTTGACTATTTCTATAAAATCGATGGATACACCTCTTATGCCATTTACTTTGTATCTAAAGTTCTGTGCTTATCAGTTCGACAAGTGAGTGTTGTGACCACAATTTGTGAGAAAGAGAGAGGATAATGATTTTTCATTAATAATGAATGTATACATACGCATGCTATTTATAATTGAAAAAATCATAGCTTCATATATATTCAAATAACATTACAAGAACACCGCGGTATTAATGTGATATACTGACAGCTGACATTTATTTATCATTATTAAATCTACTAAATCAACATCATAATATTCTTTTAAATAAAATCTTATGATGCGCAGATTTAAGATTCATCGCGTATTCAAATATTAATTCGTCATGAAAAATATTATTAATAAATGAGAAAAATGTATTCTCAAACAATATTATTAAATTTTGAAAATTCTATAACTGACTATTATATTATATACCTAAATATTATATAACGTCCGACATTATCAAACGTAATGTTATCCCTACTGCACGTAATTCACAAGAGTCTAATATCTGCGGCGGCGTTTATCAACTTTGACATGTTGCTATTGTATATAATGTTTCTACAGTATATTTACTAGATTATTTACTCGAGATAATGTTTTTATTGCTTTGTTTTAAGTTCTTTTTTTTTTCTCAAAAATTAAACGAAGATCAACTGAAGCAGAACTGGTTAAGATTAACATATTTTGTATGAATTAGATAAATTGAAACTTATCTCGTTATTTTATTACTCATAAACGTGAAAATACGATAATAAAGTTTCAACTAAGCTTGCCTGGCAGTAATAAGAGTTAATGGCATTTATCAGGTGTATCTAAGACTTAACGGCATAAATTTTAAAACACATTTAGTCTTCATAAAGATTAAGGACGTCTGTTGTTGTTGCGTCTAATTACCATATCGCCAATACATTTTGCAATATTTAATGATTGTGCTATTGCGAGAAAACAAATGTATTTGCCGTGGCAGTGCAATATATAACTGTAGCATAGCAGTATTAGCAGTACCGTAACAGTGGTAACAGCGTAGCAGTAGTAATAACGTAGCAGTAGCACTAGCGTAGCAGTAGTAGTAACTTGGCTAACAATGAGTCAAGTCAAACATTAATCATACCACATTCCGTCTCGTTGTGTTATATTTCGTTGCTTACTTAGGCTCACTACCAAATAGGAATTTAATCATTAATAGTATCTCATTTTATATAAATTCTTACAGAATTCATATCAAAAAGTATAGACAAATTGCACTAAGATAACTAATTACCTTGTCTCAATAAAAATGTATGTATAATTTTCCATACACAGAAAATAATTTAATGAATTTACTCGATACTTATCCAGAAGCATTCCATAACGCATTTTATTATTATCCGAAGCTGTTAATTAAAAATTGTTTGCAGATATAGATTTCTTTGCAAGCTATTTCCCGTTTAACAGTTATATATGCAGAGAGTAATCCTCCTTCAGACACACAATAAAAATTTATGAGTGTTTTGTTAAGATGACGGTGACGATAAAAAAATTATGGCCCCAATAAAATTTATCATAATAAAATATTGGAACTTTATTTCTTCTTTTGTTTTTACTCAACGATTATCTTTTTTTATATCATTGATTGAAACTTATATATTTTAAAGTAATAATATAATAAATAAACAAGAATCTTATAACATACACACGCGGTCGTGTAACTCAATGCTTGTGTTATGGCTAACAGACGGCAGTTATACCTAATTTTTTTTAGATAAACATATAAATAATACATACATTTTATATGGGTAATATGTGTTTTTATATTAATATAAAGACACATTACACCCAGACTCCGACAGGAATCGAACCCGCAACCCGTGGAACAGAAAGCAGGGACACTACAAACTACACCAACGGAGGAGTCAAAGTATGTAATAAAAATATCATAAGGTTTCTAGAAATCCAAAAAAAAAACGTACTTATAAAAAGATTTATCGTGAGTGGCGATTAAAACTGTAACCATTAGAGGAACAGCTCGATGATATGACTGCTAGGCTACACCATAACTTTACCCAAAATGGTCGTTTAACAACAAATCACTGTTTTGAGTATTACAACACCTTTAAGATAAATCAAAAAAACCAGATTAAGATGACCCGTACGATCAGAGATTTCCAAAGAAGTCAAGATTCTGAATACACTAGCTTATGAACGAACTCTCCGAGCGACACTAATAAGACCGACAAAAAAGTACCAAACATCAAATACAATATTTAGAGAAATGCCAATATCGTATCTGTCGCTAGTAATCCGCGAGTATCTATGGTAATGGAAGTTTCATCATCATCCCACCAGAGCTCTCTACGATAGCAGAAAATCAGAGCACCCTTTTTTTCGATACAATTGGGTTACAAATACATTTATTGTATACGTGAACCTGTTAGTTTCGGTTGTTAGTACATCAAGCGGTCAATGTTATCACATATACCTGATAGCAATTGTTACTCATCATCATCATCATCATCATTTCAGCCTATTGCAGTCCACTGCTGGACATAGGCCTCCACAAGTTCGCGCCAAAAGCTTTCAAGCAGTGTTGTGTTCCTGTGCCGAGTTAGGTGACCAGAGCTCCTGGGAGTAGAATCGGTAACAAGCTTGCGATGCATCTAGTTTTTCAGGTGTCTATAAGCATCGGTAATCGCCTACCATCAGGTGATCCGTGTGCCTGTTTGACGATTTAGTTTTATAAACAAAAAGAAAACTATAAAAATTTGTTACAGAAAAGATCGGTATGAACTCTTCCTAGGGTCCACCTCCTTACACTTAGTCGATCTATCGAATTCGTAATCTAATATATAAAATTCTCGTGTCGCGGTGTTTGTAGTTAAACTCTTCCGAAACGGAAAAACGGTAGGTCTGAGAATCGAACATCTATTTTTCATTCCCCTGAATGTTTAAGGTAGTCTACCCCTAACTTTTTTCTTTAATTTTTAGTTAAATTATTTATTTTTTATTCTATTATGATTTGGCGTTGAAAAGTACATACAATCCTAAATTTTCACCCTTCTACCACCAACCCCTATTTTTAAATAGCGTTTAGCGGCAAGACAACTTTTGCGGAGTCAGCTAGTATCAACACAAAATACAGTATAGACAAAAGAGTAATGGCCGACAGTGCAAGTTTGTCGTTTTCCATAGCCACAACTTTGGGTACATCCAAGCAATGCGTTTGTCCTACATACAGAACATACAGAGAAGGCAATCGAAAATAAACCTTATTTTAATAACGATAAAATCTAAGTACCTCACAATCGAATTAGAAGCAATACCATACGACAATTTTATACAAAAACCTGCTGCTAGAATTTCAACCTTATCAACTAAGGAGTAAAGACATAAGGACGGTAAAATGGTTTTCCGTTTCTGTCGTTCACGTTCTGTCAGACCGTTTAAATGGTACAAATTGCCATTCAAAACGTCATCAAGTTTTACAACCATGTGAAAACTATTTCGTATTTGGTGACTTCGAAATACTATAAAATATATGATCGCTAATGGGCTCCGATTTATATGTGGGGTAGTTTTGGAATCATCTGTGTTTTATTAGATACATTTATTATTTAAGACCCACCTACTTACTTGTAACTTAAAAGTCAAAAATATCTAGGTTACTTACGATTGCTTATAACGTCTTATTATTCATTTTCCTAAGTAGACAAATTGTTGAAAAATATGCAGTTGAACAGTGTAGCAGGTTAAAAAATATTATACTCGTGTATTAATGAAGATCGCCGAGGCCATCTGGTCGCTGGAGGGATCCTGTTGCCTGCAGATCCGGGACCCTCCAATGAAAGCGGCTGAAGGCTCCCGGAGGGGTTTGGTGTATTAATGAAGATATCTTCATATCTATTCAATCTTAGAACAGCAAACACAATTCCGAAGCTAATTGTGAAAATGAAGACTAACTTTGAACGGCTGCTGCTTAATGATTTTTGGTCTTATTTTTGGGATTACCTAAAGTTGTTTATTAATATAATTTATTCGAATCATCATTCATCATCATCATCATCATTTCAGCCTATCACAGTCCACTGCTGGATACAGGCCTCCACAAGTTCACGCCAAAAATAGCGCGAACTCATGTATTTTGCCCATAGTCACCACGCTGGGTAGGCGGGTTGGTGACCGCAGGGCTGGCTTCGTCACACCGAAGACGCTGCTGGCCGTCTTCGGTCTGTGTATTTCAAAGCCAGCAGTTGGATGGTTATCCCGCCATCGGTCGGTCGGTAGTCGAATCAATAGTAATTAAGTATATAACATATATATGACCATTAAAACATTAAATTGATCGTGAATAACTTACACACTCGTATAACTTTCGACTAGTTGTTATTGACCTTTCACACATAGAAGTAAGTTCTGAAGAGACAGTTCTGACTCTTTCGTTAAGTGACGAATCGATCTACTAAAAGCCTTTAATCTCCTGAGACCTTAATAATGTTCAGTCTAGACATCTATCAAATGTTAGAAAAATCAAAAGTAATAACCCGAAAGTCTGAAGGCAAACTCGAGAGCTTTCACATACTAAAATCCCGACCCAACTCTTCTAAATAAGTTAGTTGTAACATACATCCTGTGGACGTATTGGGTATTGGAACATGTTGAAAATCTTTTCAGCTAAATCTCGAGCGATGATATGACATTTCCCATCTATATAGGTACTCGTCCGGATCATAACTCTCGGGGCAATAAAAGTTCCTCTTGAAGAATAACAGTAATAAAATTTATTACCGTTGTATCGTAAAAGACAATTTTTATGTAATTTTAAGTACAAGAAGTTCTTTATTTTACGACTTGACTCGTGGCACACAATTTAAGTTACACAATTGATTGGAATTGAATGCTAAGTTTTGTCTTACTTACATCTTTATCCTAGGCAAATATATAGTATTGTCGTACTGGTTAGTTAATGTATTTATTCGTAAATCAAAAGCTAATAAAATGACTTCTAAGTTAAAATACAGTAAAAAGAAAAGAGAGCGCAGAAGTAAAATACCGAAGCTGAACACAATTTTACATACATCTATCCTCTGTCAATTTACGTTTTTAACCAGCTTTAATAAATGGAGGTTACTAATTCGACAAGTAGGTTATAGACAGTTCTTCATAATATAGATACTTAATTATACATACTAAATCTAAAACAACCTAAAGTCAATTTAGGAGAGTAAGGCTTCAGTCTTGTAAAAAAAATCATTATATTTTTATAAATAATTTACCTCAAGGAAATATTCGTAAAGCGACATTAAAAAAATATACTGTTAAAGTAGACATCTTCAAGTAAATTTCATTATTCAAATAAGTTACAATAGGTTTCGTTATTATTATAGCACGCCTGTTTTCAATTTGCGTCAACCGATGAGATTGCCAACCAGCCTGTCAGGACAGTGTCGTGGGCGGATGACATTCCACCATCAAATAGGAATGCTTTGTATTGCCATGTTCTTGTATAGGATGAATATTAAATTACAATCGTGGTTTCTCGATAGCCTGAAAATGAATTTTGTCTTGACACGCGATAAATATCATTTTTATTGGTAATTTAACTAGCGACCAGCTCTAACTTCGCACGGTTGCAAAAACTATCATTGTTCCTTTACTATATTATACATGTATTACACGTATAAACCTTCCTCAAAAATCAGTCTATTTACTAATGAAAGCCGCATCAAAATCCATTGCGTAGCTTTAAAGATCTAAGCACACAGACAGCGGGAAGCTTCGTTTTATACTATGTAATAATTATTTAGTATTTTTGATTTATGAAGTTATTTTTCAGCTAAAAAACGTTTTGTTTAAAAATAAGATGTTTAGTATTTAAAAAAAACAGCCAACTGAGAGTCGGACTCGCGCACCGAGGGTTCCGTATAAACAAAATTACTAAAAATATTTTTATTATGTGACGTAACTAAATTATTTATACTTTTCGCAATTTTACCTTAATCACTACTATAAGACGTTGCTTCATACAAAATTTTAAGATTCTGAATTGACGGAAATTACCTTATAGGTTTTGGTTATCGACGAAGCCAGCCAAGGCATTGCTTGTCCACCTCTATGGCAAATAGCAACCTATATACTATATTCAGTTCTGTACAGAACTTGAAAAGAAAGACTCTTACACATTATTATAGGTGAAACTAAATCTGTCATGTTTATAAATGTATCATGTATAACAGAATAAGGAAATGGAGTCAAATATCTCGCCTACAATATTTACAAATTTAGAACAAAGCTAAGTAAACCTGAACACAACAAATATAACTAAATTCACGTACGTATTTTCAAGAAAATTACTTTCTAAATTCTGAGTGCCATGTTCTATGGCAATAGAGGAGACACCTCGCTCATACAATCAAACTCAAAGGAGATGAGATCGTCTAAACTCTGCTAGCTATAAAGCGCTCGCTTTACGATGCAAACTCGCTAGTGTTTTGTCGTATGGACTAAGTGAGAGATGACCGAGTGTCTGCGAATTTTTCGATGCAGTGATTGACGCTAAAATTATAGAAAAAAACTTTTTTTAACTTGTTTTCGTCAAATTATAGTTTCAAAATGTTCCACCCCCTTTTAATTTTGTAAAATGCTACGAATCGATACGTCACGTACCAACGTATAACAAGCGTAGTTCCTTAGACATCATATTCTAGTCACGCTTGTCATGGAAAGAGTCATGTCGCTGTAAATACTTACTCTAAATATATAAATACATATCTGTCTGTTCAACTACGGTACTGTTTCCAAGGAAAGATTGGAATTTAATTGGTCGATCTATTAAGATGTACTGTGTGGCTACGGTACTAAAGAATATAGCCACCCCCTCTCTTCCCGTTCGTTCGCTTGAGAATTAGACCATACATCAAATTTAGCAATTGCAGTTCCTACATACTCCAATTGACCACACCACGCCGTACCTTACAGCGATATTGTAAACGACTGTCGCGTTCAGCTCTTGCTAACGATCACTGATTTCCTCGAAGACCATCGTTGACAGCAGAGATAGAAATCACAACGTGCTTGTTATACTTCTTATACTTCAAGTGTCCATAAACAACAGTAACAGTAAATGGTGGCATCAGGCAGACTGATGTACGCCTCTTTGCCAACCTAATCAACGAACATTTATTCTATATGTTTAATTATTTAAAAAAAAAATGTAATTTACAAAGCACGAAATATGTTTTAACACAACAAAGTGTAATAAATATATTTTTTTATGAATTTATATTTTCTTATTATTAATAAATAGTAATAAAAACGTCTTCGAAACCCGAAATAATCTTACGACAGATCAAGAACCGATTGATACTTATCTCACAACGAAATAAACGTCGTAAAATACCATCATTTTGAAAATCGAATTCGCCGTATTCATTCGAATACATTCAACGTTAAATTGACCCGTATCTATTACAGTTCGAGATCACATTGGCGTTTAACGCGACAACGGTATTCGTTCAATCAGAAACCATTCGTTCAATAAATGAATTGAATGAAAGACAAACACAATGAGTCAGGCGTTTTGGTCGCAGCGCAATTTAAATACAGAAACAAATATGTGACATTGTAATTTTGTTTGCAATGAGATTTTACTATTATGGTTCAAGTGAGACTTTTAAATGCGATTTATTTTTCATTCGAATATTGAATGTTACTTTTTTACTTTTTTAATTTCAACTCTCGTGGAGAATAAAATATTTTTAATTTTACGTCTCAAATTGTCTTAAATAAACAGAATTTTATACATGATTTTTTTTAATAAAATATTGACGTGTTATTTTTACTGTAGGAAAAACATAGTTACAAAAATATATAGTTAAGTATAGGTATTGTCATAAATATCTCTACCCACCATGCCTTGGTTGTTACCACCTAATAGCGATCGTTACTTACAATAGCGTGGTGGATTAAGATCTGAGTCTTCTTTTACACGGAGAAAGACGCCTATGTCCAACAGTGGGGCATTAAAGGCTGGATTGTGTTCTAACATAATTATTAACTTCTACTCTTCTCATAAAACGTCGAAGTTCTTTTTAATTTCACAAAAACTGCATTTACATTCCAACTGAAAATTTTCGGGTTTCCTGATTTTTCATTCTGTAAATATTCTTCCCGCTTAAAAAAATAATAAAAAATGGGCTTCAAATTTCGCGACTATAACAATTAAGCGATCAACTTTTTTATATATAAAGATACAATATAATTACAGAATAAAATATATATTGAATTAAAATTAACCTGAAAAAGATGGGGTAAAAACGAACGACGACCACAAATACGATTCTCGATTAAACTGTCCATAAAGTTGTGTAATCGTTAATGATCTCGTTAAGAAAATCCCGAGAAACAGTTTAGCAGGAAACTCGTCTATGCCTTCAAATGAGTCGTTCGACGATATCGGATAGGACGTGTAAGGCTAATCATCCTTCGCAGGTGGAATGCTATATTATAGTCAAGCTATGAATTGAATAAACAAATACCTCATATACCGCTTTATTTTTTTGTTTTAACAAAAGGGTCGCCTTTGGTATATGTTTTTGTTGTTGGAACGAAGTTCCTTACGGCAGGTTTGATATTTGGCTGGGCGAGCGAACTGAAAAAAATGTGATACTAAAACCGTAAGAAAAACATATAACGGAAGTGACGTAATATCAGTCACACCTATGACGTTTGTAAAACTAAAATATTACTACCTAGGTAAACTTTTTTAAATTATTTATGTAATTTTATACTATCGACAAAAATAAATAAAGACACATGTTTTTTTATAGTTTGAATTATTATTATTATTTTGTTTGATTTATTTTATTTTACGGTATTTGTTATTTTCTAAAATACTAAATTTCCTAAATACTTTTATGTACTTAATTAAAAACCAATCAACAAAATTAAAAAAAAAATCAAGAACTAGAAAATATATATAAAATTCAACATTTTTTTCTTCAAATTGTGTTGCTTCTATACTGTCCGAAGGAACTTCGTTCCTACTTGCTGTCCCATGACACTACTTTTTTTTTATATTGCATATTTCTATGTTAAATGTATCATTTCTGGTAACACAATAAAGTTTAGTTGTATTCATTTTCGTATTGAAAATAAATTATTAGATAAAGCAAAATAATTGTTAATATTTAGAATTACATAAATGAAAAGATGTGTCGATTCAGTGTCGCTGTATTTCATGCAAGATAATAAATTTTGAATAAAATGCAGATCATTTTATTTATTAAAATAACTGCAGAGTTTATTACCGATTCTTCTCTGTAGAATATTTTTTGCAACATGTTACTAATTTTGTACTAAACCACAGTTTATATATTATTTTTCAAAAGAGTAACTGCGGAGTTTCTTGCCGATTCTTCTCTGCAGAATCTACATTCCGAATCGGTGGTAGCTTCACTTTAACAAAAATAATAATTTATTTTTAAAGTGTTAATTTGTAAAATGACGATTCGAAAGTGCTCATGAGGCCTATTTGAATAAAGCTGTTTTTGATTTTGATTTTGATAATCCACATTGCGAACCAGTGGTAGCTTCACTTTTAACGATAATTAAAAGTTTAATTTGTAAGATGACGGTTCGGAGGTGCTTTTGAAGCCTATTTGAATAAAGCTACTTTTGATTTGATTTTCCCTTATTTGATTTGTACCTACATAACGTTGACTCTAATTATATATTGCTTCTACAAATTCCTTATCTTAAGAATTATTGAATCATAAATTTAAAAATTCATAAGATACAATTCTATTGAAAGACCACCGACTAAATCAAGAGTGAATAGGCATCTTTTAGGCAATCGCGCACCACCTTAGGCTGCATCTTCACTTACCATCAGGTGAGATCGCAGTCAAGCGCTAGGCTATATATTAAAAAAAAAAGATTTAATTAGAAAGCAGTTTATAGTGGCCCTGCTTTCTGCTCTACGGATTGTGGATTCGATTCCCGCAATATCTGGTTTTTTTTTTTTTATATCACTAGGTCGGCAAACAAGCGTACGGCTCACCTGATGGTAAGAGATTACCGTAGCTTATAGACGCCAGTAACACCAGAGTCATCACAAACGCGTTGCCGACCCAATTCCTAATCCCCCCAGGAGCTCTGGTCACTTACTCACCAACAGGAACACAATACTGCTTGAAAACAGTATTATTTAGCTGTGATCTGTAAGGTCGAGGTTCTACCCCAGTCGGGCTGCTCCATATTTTGAGCAGGAAATTCCTGCTGTGCCCTACCACTTACCTTACCTTTACTGTTATGAATCCTGTGCCGGACATTATTTACGAAAATGACTGAATATGAACGAAAACGTCTAAGTTCTCAATATATTTAAATAATCAAACAAGTCCCGTGCTTGACTCTTTTCAGACTCATTTATTCAGACAAAGAACAAACCAAGCCTCAACTTTGAAAAGTTAATTAAGATTTCGTAGCAGCAATTACGCACTATTTTTGCTTAACCAGTGGATGATAAGTATTAATCTGACAGTATACATTGAATAGAAAAGCCACCTAAACATATCCTTAGACGTAGGCGTTTCATAATTATCTTTTCCTTTTACTTGACATTTTTTGTGTAAAGGTTCAGTATGTTTGAATGAGTGAGGGTTTTACTACGTTATATCCTTTTTATACCAAATACAAGGAACATTCGTTAGTAAATCGTGATGGCTCGTGTAGTTGATGAATAGGAATTTTATTAAGACACTAAAGGTTTTGGTTAATATGAGCTTCTACTTCGAGGGTTGTGGGTTTGATTCCCACCCCAAGTATGGGTGTAATATAAATATTTATTTATATATTTATATATGTATTATATATTTTCAATGAATATTAATTTTAAGATTAATATTCATACAATAGTAATTTTAACAGTAAGAATCGAATAAGAATGATAATGGATATAGCGCGACCGTCAGATAGACACCGCGCCAAAGATGGAAGTACCGTTGTTTTTTCGTAAAATCGAACGATTTATGAACATTTCGTCTCATATTTCACGTTATATGGTGTAACAGATAGGTGTAAACACGAATTGTAAAATTTAATATCACGTTGATACAATTTGTCAAATAAAGTACATAGAAAAAAATCGTAGAAACGTGTTTTTGACATCGGAAAGTACCGCAGTGGAGCAGCGCAATGCATTAAGCTCCGATTCTTCCCCTACACGGAGGAAAAGGCCTATGCCCAGCTGTGGGATGTTACAGGCTCAATCCTGATAGTTTAAAATATAGAAGAATAGGCCATGCGTATATGTTAGTTAGATAGCTTACTCAATAAATAATAAGTATTCTAGTGACTTTCAAAAAAGGAAGAGGTATTCAATTCGATTCTATGACTGGGTGGGCCGATTTCAATGATTTTTCTTTAATCGAAAGGTGGTGCGTGTCGTGGTGGTGGTGTGTGCGCGTCGAGCTTGAAAGGCAACCGCTAGCGGTATCGCGGAAGTGCAACTGTGTCCCTGTGATTCCGCCCAGGCGTGTCAAAGGAACACCCCAGAGGTTTTAGTCCGTGCGACTCGGACATACCCTCCAGCTCCCCCGGGCTGTAGGCATCCGTTAGGGATTTCCTCTCGGTAAAAAAAAAAGGTGGTGCGTGTCATATGATCCTATTTAAATTTAATTGACATCTGACACCTACGAGTTAAGTACTTTTCGAGTTATGTGTAAACAATACATATTTACCTACTTGACTATTTCTTTCGTCGACCTATATCAAATTGTACCGCATTACTTTTACTGGGTACAACGATTTTAATGATTCTTGTTTTAATCGAAAGCTGATGTTTGTTTTGTGGTTCCATTTAAATTTGACTGAAATCCGATGACTATTTCTTGAGTAATCTTTGTTAGCGCGTATTTACTTGACTATTTTTTCGTCTACCTACGTTGTATTACTTGCCGATGTTAATAAAATCGGTTTTTTTTTTCGTTTACGAGGAAACACAATTATTTGTTTTATTTTTATTAATATTAAGCTTCTTAATTTATTCATAGCAATTATTGTAGGTTTTTTTTTTTGAACTAAAAAGAACTAAATACAATATTAATAAATTTTAACTGTTAATGTGACCCTATCAAAACGACATAAAAACTAGATGTAGTAAGTATATAAAAACTCAGAAAAAATCCAATCTCTGAATAGTTCATCTTCAAAAAGAATTAATAAAACCATTTAGGATAAGCTTTTTTGACGTGATAAAGCACCCAGAGTTAAAAATATCCTTTGAAATACTTAAAACACAAATCAATTATACAACAAGATTTTATCTTACAAATACCCGCACTTAAAGGTGAATATAATATAGAAAATCTCACTATGTTAGAGAATAACGTATAATAACTAGGCTTTAAATAATAATTATGTATCTAGAATTCTAGAATATAAAAAAAAATATGAGTAATTTAAGTAATTTTATTTATTTTTATAATTTGAGCACAAAAAAGAAATACTGATAAATAAAACGTTGGCACCATAAATAATGAATCGTCCATAACACAATGCAGTATCGAGGTCATGCGGTCATAAGGGTTACTTCTTGTAGGGTTGCCGGTTGGGCCGCGTATAAAAACGCATCATTAATTAACCATGCAAACAACGGATGTAGAAAATCACTAGATATTCCACTTGATTTTGTCTGCCTTTTTACTAGGTCTAATTTTTTTTATAAATCGGTGGTTAATCATTTACAGTTCTTTACCTTCCTAAATGACCAGACTTGTGATTACATATTTTATATAATTGATACAATTGAACACATTTAAAAATAAAAAAAATAATAATAATAAATTCATTAAAATGGTCGAGTCTTGCGTACAAAGATTTTAAACAAACACGCTTTTTAACTCTTGTACCTACACTAACATTGATAAAAAAAAGAAACATTTACTTAATCTTTTGACAAAGATGCTTACGACTTCATTACATATTACGTGCTTTTATACGATTGGTACATAAAACAATATAATTAAACATTGTTGACAAAGTAAATATTTTGAATTTAATTTGAAAGTTTGACCTTGGATACTTCATAAAAAATATACTGAGAATACTTGAGTTTAAAGCATTCTAGAGAAAAAAGTCATAATTTTATTGCAAAGATTAACAATTTATTTAAAAGGTCTATCCCCTATCTATGAGATTTCAACCCTAGTTTCGCTTCACAAAAGGAAGCTCTCTGTACATGGGATCCTGTACAATCTAGTTCATCGCAGTACCTTCAGTTTATACTGCGGTACTCACGTTCAATGCGGTATTCCTGTTTACTCCTAGAAAAGGCTACAATTTTCTAAAAATACTCATTTATACTCCTTTCACATTTGTTTAAAAAGATAAAATCCTGAACTAAATTAGAATGGTGTTACTTTGAGATGAATAAAAAATAAAAATAGGCTAATGGGACAATTGTAATTTATGTGAATAGCGTCACTGGCATCATTTTACTTTCAAACAATCAAACCTCTAACTCAATGGGAAAATGCAGCATTCTTGTTTCCACTCTCATATGATTAATATAAATAATTATTTATTTTAATTGCATAATTTAAATTGATATAATTTTGCTTCTTTTAATATCATATTTTTTTTAACTATATGTCAATCAACTGTTTGTACACTTCCCTACCGCTTCTCTTTTTTTACGCCATGTCCTACGCCCAAAGGTTGTGTGGAAGAAATCGCTCTTAGTGATAAGACCGCCTTTGAACATCTTTCTTTGCATGTATCACTTTTTTGTAATGTTTCTTTGTGATGTACAATAAAGCGTATTCATTATTATTATTTTTATATGAAACGAATAATTTTTACTAACAGATCGAGCTAATTAGCTCACTCACTTCAGCCTATCGCAGTCCATTGTTGGAGTATACTAAGTAACAACTGACACTATATTGTTAAAGGTACGTCGCTTCACTTGAAAGATTTTAAAGTTACAACTATAAAAATCCCATTCCTGTCTGACAAGCACAATATGTCAAAAATATAATATAAATAAGAGGAAATGTATAGTAAAATTTTATGCCTTTCCATTCCTTTTCTATAATTTTGTGACGATTAATTATTTATTAAAAATATAAAAATACACCATTGACAATATTAGTAAAATTAAATTTTTAAGAATTATATTTACAAAATTACAAGATAAAAGATAAAACGCTAAAAGAATACAACTTAATTAATAAAAAAAAATTAAAAATTAAATATAATTTAGAATCTTAAACACTAATCATTGGTGGAACGGGGTAAAAAAAAATAGTATTTTACATTATTGATTACAAAGTAAGCTCCAGATTGAAATTCATATGATTTATACTTATTTTACAATTGCATGCATGCATTTGCTTATGCGTGTTACAACACGTATTAGTACTTTTAGAAGTAATGTTAATATTAAATTTCCGTGTTGACGTGCTGACTGGCCCTAATGTCGTTACAATCACTCAAATAAATATAGCTTTAAAATAAGATTTTGTCACGAAATGCGAAATAAAATTCTCAGAAGTAGTTTTCAATACTTTATACCAGACGATAAAAACTATAACAAATAGAAGTAATTTTAATTGCTCGCAAACGAAAAAAAAACCGACTTCAATTGCATCGACACGTAATACAACCTAGGTAAACGAAAACATAGTCAAGTAAATACGCGTCATCAAATATTACTCAAAAAGTTGTAATCAGATCTCGATGAAATTTAAATGTGACCACATGATAAACATCAGCTATTGGTTAAATGTAAAAAATCATCAAAATCGGTACACCCAGTAAAAAGTTATACGGTATAATACAACGTAAGTCGACGAAAAATGGGTCAAGTAAAAACGCATTATTTATAAATTTAAATGGGACCAAATGACACGCACCACCTTTCGATTTAAAAAAAGACTGGTCCGCCCAGTAAAAACTTATGAGGTAACACATAAAAAATACAGTCAAATTAAAATTCTCCTCATTTTATTGAGGTCGTTTAACAAATAAACAATAAAGTAAATACTTGACTGCTTCCGTACACTAAGTCACTCACACTATAACGATGGAGAATCTAATGACATCTTAAATATGCCAATATATGAACATATACACACACAAACGTACATAGAGTCAAGATTACCCTCGTTCAGCAGTCGAGTACAAATAGAATAAATATTCAAATATCAAAGAATATTAGCTTAATATATACGAATTCCCCACCTTAGCAACGCACTCCTTACGCAATCGACCCTAAGAGAAACGTGTATTGATTGAAAAGAAATTTTCGAGAAGGTTCTGAAAATCTTGCTACGCTACGATATATTATGTATAATCTAATATGTCGCACCTTTAATAAAACAAAGATGTAACTCAAAATTTGTGGATTTGGAGATTTTACAATAAAACCCGTCTTCGTCGCGTAAAGAATAGTTAGACTTCGACTCCGGCGTTTTAACTATAAGATACAGAGAGATACGCGACTGTTGCTCTCTTTTCTATCAACTGGAACTGACAAGTCAGTTCTTATAAAGTGGCGTGATTCAGAGATGCACCGGCAGTGAGCGGAGATTGAAGTGCTGCCGTTTTGAGTAACATCAAATAATTCGATATTGGATTAAAAGGGATTTAAAATAAAAAGATGATTTTTGTTATACTTCATTCTCTCAGAAAACGCATTTGATAATGATGTGTAACATTTGGATTTACTTCGGTTTTGTTTTAAAAATTGACAAATTTTACAAAGTTAACGCCTAACACTTCAGTTTTATATTGAAATATATGCCTTAGTTGTTGGAGTAATTGGTTAAGTATCACTTTATTGTAATAAATAAGGCTATTTATAAAAGTCACTTTATATATATATATATATAAGATAAACATAATAGTGTATCATTACAACCTAT
Organism: Melitaea cinxia; assembly: GCF_905220565.1. Taxonomy (NCBI): domain Eukaryota; kingdom Metazoa; phylum Arthropoda; class Insecta; order Lepidoptera; family Nymphalidae; genus Melitaea; species Melitaea cinxia. Next base: position 15,740,874 of record NC_059404.1, read on the forward strand.
ACAGTCCACTGCTGGACATAGGCCTCCACAAGCTTTCGCCAAAAATAGCGTGAACTTATGTGTTTTGCCCATAGTCACCACGCTGGGCAGGCGGGTTGGTGACCGCAGGGCTGGCTTTGTCGCTCCGAAGACGCTGCTGCCCGTCTTCGGCCTGTGTATTTCAAAGCCAGCAATTGGATGGTTATCCCGCCACCGGTCGGCTTTTTAAGTAATATAATAATAGTGTAATAAGTTATAATTTTTTTTTTCATCTGATTACTGTAATAAATGTGAAAGTTTATGAGGATGACGTATGGATGGATGATTGTTACTCTTTTATGGCAAAACGACTGAATAGATTATTGTCATTCAACAATGCTGCTCATCATCATCATTACAGCCTATACAGCCCACTGCTGGACATAGGCCTCCACAAGTTTACGCCAAAAATAACGTAAACTCATGTGTTTTGCCCATAGTCACCACGCTGGGCAGGCGGGTTGGTGACCGCAGTACTGGCTTTGTCACACCGAAGACGCTGCTGCCCGTCTTCTGCCTGTGTATTTAAAAGCCAGCAGTTGGATGGTTATCCCGCCACCGGTCGGCTTTTTAAGTTCCAAGGTGTCCTTACGACACCCACGGGAAGAGAGGGGGTGGCTATATTCTTTAGTACCGTAGCCACACAGTACAGCAACAATGCTGCTATTTTGACGTTAAATAATTATGATTATTATTCATCCTTAAAATATACTACAGTGTTATGAATTATTGTTATTTTAGACTAAAGAAGTTATGCAGGTTGAAGAGGAAAATCAACAAAATACATATATCTCCAGAGCCCAAAAATGTAACTGCAGAGCTGACGAAAATGATGACACCGACTCAATATTTTACTGTCACTTATGAGTTGACGAGAAAAATGACACCTAAATAATACTAGCCATTTACAGTCCTCTAGTTCGTCTTCAAGACCATCTTCATCTAGTTCCGATTCATCTAGCTCATCATCGTCAAGCTCTTCTAGCTCATCTTCATCCAGTTTTTCAAGCTCCAATAGTTCAATGCCTACCCAAAACCCTGCCCCACAAAACGTTACAACGGATTGTGAAGAAAAGACGTCTTACACCAATTCACCACAAAATACTGAGCAAAATATGAGCAAATTCAGCTGAGAGAGCGACGAAATTACAATAGTGTGGCCAGTTACAATATTTCTCCAGTATAATACACAGATCTAAGTGACGTCGACCTGAGTGACGACGATGCACTGTAGATTTTAATACGTTGTTTAATAAGCCTGTCAACAGAAGAAATTTTATGTTTGAAAATCAAAGTTCTTCTGACTCTGACTGCAATACTAAACCAAATATTTGTCAGTCAGTTCAGCCTATTGCAATGCACTGCTGGACATAGGCCTCCCCAAGTTCGCGCTAGACATCCCGGTTTTCCGCAATCCTCATCCAGCTTACACCGGCAATCTTAGGTAGATCGTCGGTCCAACGGGCCAGAGGACGTCACACACTGTGTTTGCCAAGACGCGATCTCTACTCCAGGACGCGTCTGCTCCAACAGCCACCGGTCCTGCGCCACAGATGACCAGCCCACTGCCACTTCAACTTGCTAATTCTGTGGGCTATATCGGTTACTTTCGTTCTCTCGCGGTAGTCTCGTTTCTAATCCTATCTTTGAGGGAAACCCCAAGCATGGCCAGTTCCATTGCACGTTGAGGGACTTTATATTTGTGGACCAGTCCCTTCGTCAGTGTCCATGTCTCGGCTCGGTATGTTAACACAGGCAGGACGTATTGCTCGAAGACTTTTGTCTTCAAGCATTGCGGAATCTTCGAAGTGAAGACTCGACGAAGCCTGCCAAATGCCGCCCAGCCCCACTAAATCCTCCTATCGGCCTCCTTCTCAAAGTTGTTGCGGCCTAGTTGGATAGTATGGCCTAAGTAAAGATAATCCTGAACAACTTAGAGAAGGGTACCATCGACCGATACCTGTCTCGGTATGACTTGGTTGTTAGACATAACTTTCGTTTTGTCCAAGTTCATACAGAGAACGACACGTCGGGAGGACTCGTTTAGACCGGCTAGCATTTGGCCTAACTCATCTAACGTGTCCGTAAAGATGACGATATCGTCGGCGAAACGAAGGTGAGAGATGTATTCACCGTTGACATTGATGCCTTGTTCAAGATCTTAAAGATATCCTCCAGCGCAGTGGTAAACAGTTTCGGTGATATTACATCTTGCTGTCTTACCCCACGCAGCAGGGAAATAGGTATTGTTCTCTGGTCCTGGACATGAACGATCATCGTCGTTGCGTCGTACATACATCTCAGTACCACGATATATCACCAGTCGATATGACATCTCTGCAGAGAGTCCAGGACAGCCCAGGTCTCGACACAGTTGAAGGCTTTCTCGCAGTCCACAAATTCCATACACAGCGGCTGATTATATGTCTCTGTCTTTTGAATAATCTGTCGAACAGTATGGATGTGGTCTACGGTGTTGTAGCCATTTCGAAACCCAACCTGCTCTGGTGGTTGGAATTCGTCGAGTCTTATGGCGAGACGATTCAAATGTGCAGAAAATATTGATTCCGACGGTATTTAACTTAGGGTTTCACCAACCAAAAACAGGTCAGTGTGATCTATGTGTAGGTATCATATGATAATTCAAACAATGAGCAAAAACAAGATGATAGACATTATAAGAAAGAAGAGACTGCTGATTTTTATACTATTTACTAGCTGACCCCGCAAACTTTGTTTTGCCATATATGTTATTAAACCCCTTAATCCCCCCCCCCCCCCCCCTTTAACTTAGGGGTATGAAAAATAGATGTTGTTCGATTCTCAGACCTACCCGATATGCACACAAAATTTCGTGTGAATCGGTCTAGCCGTTTCGGAGGAGTTTAACTACAAACACCGCGACACGAGAATTTTATATATTAGATTATTTGTGGTTAGTAATTATTTGTGATTTTAGGAGATATTTACTAGAGACTAATTGTACCTAATTCTTATAATAGTGTATAGTTTTTGTTTTGTTTAAAAAACAATATTTGTAGCCATAAAGAGATATATAAATATGAGATGATTAATAAAAATTTGTTTAATTTAAAAAAAAAGGTGATAAATTTCAGTTTTCGTTTTATAAAAAAATGATGCATTAATCCATACAACGTCATAATTACAATTAAATAATCATAAAACGAAACATTGTGATTTATTTTTAAAACTTTTTGTTATGTTTTAATACTAAAGAGAATTTTTTTGAAATACTACCTAAAATATTAAGTAATTTTTGGCATAAAGAGATTTAAGTCGGAACTTTTTTTTCATCTCCATTTTACAGCTATTATAGACTGTAACACAGTTGTTTTTCTATTATTCTATTAATCTCTGTACTTTAAACTACTGATATCAATAGTAAAAGTCATTAAGAGCATTACAAATAATTGGTAATTTTTAATCAAACACAATGCGGAAAAAGTGCTAAACTTCAAACGCCAATTCCCACAATTTGCGATTTTTGAGTTACACCTTTGTTTTATTAAGGGTGCGATGTATATTTAAACAATTTTAATAAATAAAGATAATAAAATAATAAATCAATATTACGAGTACTTACTGAAGATAAGTATAAAAATACCGCTTAAAATAATTTATTTTACAGATAGTAAAAGTAAAGGTAGCTGAAGTAAAGTAAATTAAAAAAAGTAAATTAGCTGAAGTAAGTACATACAATACTACAATTATAATAGCAAAAGTAGCTGATCTGTCAAAATTCCATACGTCAGACGGGCCGTTTCCGACCTGAAAATCTTGTGAAATTACGAATACTTTTATGTATTTATTCTATCTTTAACACTTTGTTTAGAAGATAAACAGTATTTTGATAGTAACAATAAAAGACCATTGCAGTCAAATTCACGGCAAAAGACCAAATGAAGGACACTACAACTCACAACAAACATTACATTTTTTACTGAGGTAGGGCACAGCAGGAATTTCCTGCTCAAAATATGGAACAGCCCGACTGGGGTAGTACCTCGACCTTACAGAAGATCACAGCAAAATAATACTGTTTTCAAGCAGTATTGTGTTCCTGTTGGTGAGTAAGGTGACCAGAGCTCCTGGGGGGATTGGGGATTGGGTCGGCAACGCGCTTGCGATGCTTCTGGTGTTGCAGGCGTCTATAAGCAACGGTAATCGCTTACCACCAGGTGAGCCGTACGCTTGTTTGCCGACCTAGTGACATAAAAAAAAAAAAAAAACATTGCCCTACCATATAAAGGCACCTACGAACATACTTATAAACTGATGCGTTTGCAAAAGAGCCTTAAAAATGTAATGAAATAAATAAATTTTCAGATGAATAAATCGCTCATTACGCTTTCTCGTGAACTATTGATCTATGATTATTATCATTTTAGAATAAATTTAATTGGCAATAAAACTTGTCCTTACCTTTGATTTTTTAGTACATTTACGATTGAAATTCTTATAATATTCAATTATGAACTCAATAGAAAGCCTGAAATAGTTGTTACTATACGTATCCAGCTATAAGTACTGGAACAATATCCTTTGGTAAATCATGGACCATTTAAGTACTTACTGGCTTTTTTTACTTCTCCTTATCTATTTCCTCTTAGAAAGTAAATATAATGTTACTTTTATTTTACTAGTATTTTATTTAGAGATCAATTCCACGAACATTCCTCGTACTATCCACTTTAAATCAATTTAAATAACTCCAGTAATCAATAAAGGACTCAAACCACGCAATTGTACGCGTAATTGTGCTCATTCTCGAACCGATTGCTTAGTACATTGTTCTTGGAAGGCATTCGTTGCACGAATACCCCGTACAATACCGCTCCGCTTCTAATGAAATAAAGAAACGTTTTGTCTGCCCAACCCATTGACTGTAGACCTACATACGTTGAATGCTTCTCTCTGACCTCCATCTCTTTATCTATCAAAATCGTTATTCAGATAGATAACTATATTTCAAACGTTATTATTAGACCGTGAAATTTAGTTGGTCTTGAAATTTATTCAAGTGCCTCTTGACAAATATAAATTACTAGTAACGAGCTCGAAAAGTTTCCAAACTAAATCACTGGATATTAGAAGCAGTTTAGTATTAATCTGTTTGATATTCGATACAGATAAATTAGAGACCAAAGCTACAGAAACTACATCTGATAAATTAGATTGCAGATTAGTTAGTCAACGATCATTTTGATCCATAATTACAATTGTTGATAATGACCATAAAATCACTTAAACCCTCCAGAATCGATCCTTCGACACCAAGTAAATTAATCATCGCAAGATAGAAGAAAATTAATTATCTTAAAAATTTACACATTTTAATTTTTTTTATAGTGTTTCTTCTATAGAATTTCCAAAACATTTTCAAGATATTTCTCGATGTAATAGATACATATTTTACTTAATTATTATTAGTTTTCATGTTTTCAGCCAATCCTCATTCAAGATCTTCATCAAAATTACAACAGAATGGTAATATCGCTTAGAAGAAATCTATCCAACTTTACTTAGCGTTGTACGTTTTTCCCATCTACATATAAATCAAATTGAAGTGTTTATCTGTGAGTTCAAAATTACTGTGTATATACAAGTGCATATAGTTATTTACCTACACGATACTAAAACATAAACAAACGATTTTAATTTTTTTATTCTGTCCGTCTGTCTATCTGTCTGTCTGTCCGCCTATCTGTCTGTCTATCTGTCTTTCTGTTTGTCCAGGCTAATCTTTGGTACGGCTGAAACGATTTTTATGGGACTTTCACTGGAGGATAGAGAGGGTTGCGGAGTAGGCGACAGGGCCGGATTAAGGTGGCATAACGGTAACGGTGACTTTCGCGAGTCTGTATGAAAATACTTCGATTTTTGTGCTAAATATAGTACAAGTTGATATGTTAGAAGCATGAAACTTAATTTTTGGAATACTGATTAAAAATGAATAAATACGTATTTCATTTATATTTAAATGGCAAGTTTGCCATTTTTTAAACTGTAAATATCAAATTTTAATTTTGAACTAGTGATTAAGCGATGTCACCGGAAACTGCTAGTAGTAACTAATTTGCATTCAAGCTCTTGGCACTGAAGTTGAACAGCTCAAAGTTAATATAACTAAACCAAATAAATGGGGAGGTGTTCGCGCTTTCATCGAGGCGGGACTCACGGATGCTTCCACTTTGGAAACGTTGGGAAAGGTCAAGGTGGGTTGGTTGATCTGCCGAATTCGGCGCTGGGAGCGCCTGGACCGGTGTTACCGTTGCCATGGACCAGGCCATATGGCTGGCACATGTAAGGCGGAAGTTGATAGGAGTGGACTCTGCTGGCGCTGTGGGCGGGCGGACCACCAGTCGAAGACTTGTACTAACCCACCGAGCTGTCATCTCTGTGCTGCGGTAGGAGACGGGCGCTCAACAGATCACATGATGGGCTCTGGACGTTGTGCGTCGTATCGTGAGGTATTAAAAAAGAAAAATGGCTAAGGTGTTGCAGATTAATTTACAACGATGCAGACTGGCTCTTGATCTGCTTCTGGCGCGGAATTGTGAGTTTCGAGCGGATATTGTTCTGGTTTCAGAACAATACCACGGTGTATCTGGACCAAATTGGTTATGTGACCCCTCGGGGACGGCAGCTATCTGGATTCCGGAGCTAGAGCGTTTTTCAACCAAAGACAACGGCTCGAGAGACGGCATTGTATGGGTGGTTACGCCAGTGGCAACCTTTGTGTCATGTTATTTCACCCCCAACGAGCCTATCACTGATTTCCGAAAGAGAGTTGATGATCTCGAACGAGTCGTCCGTCACCTTGAGGGAGAAATCGTGATAGGTGGTGACTTCAATGCAAAATCGGTTGCATGGGGCATGGATTACAGTGATACTCGAGGAAATGAACTCCTGGACATGATGGCGGGTCTTGATCTTGTCATTGTTAATAGGGGAAATGTTCCTACTTTCCGGAGATATGGTGTACGTGGGTCAATTTTAGATCTTACTTTCGCTACTCAACGGATTGCTGGAATGATCTCGGATTGGGCTGTTCTGGAAGAGTATACAGCAAGCGATCATCAATACATTTCCTATTTGGTCCATAATCAGAAGGGGAAATCCTCGATTGTGCCGGAGCGTCGAGTGAAGCGGAATGGATGGAGAATATCAAAAATGGACGAAGGTGCTTTCCAACAAGCAGTCTCTGACAGGATCAAGACCTATCCAGAGCTACCCACAGAGTCGCGGGAGGAGGTAGAGAAATACGTCGGTCGATCAATGGATGTTATCGTTGCAGGGTGCGATGCTGCGATGCCCCGCCGTTCCACATGCCCACACAGGAAGCCAGTTTACTGGTGGACCGCTGAAATCGCGCTGATTAGGACTGAGTGCTTGCGTCTTCGGAGGCAAGCTCAGAGATCGCGAAGACGAGGTACTGGTCAGCAGAAGAACGACCTGTACAAAGCGGCGAAAAAGCGACTCGTCATTGCTATAAAGGAGAGCAAGGGGAGGTGCTGGAAGGCAATTTGCAAAGAAGTGGATGACGACCTGTGGGGAAATGGCTACCGTATCGTCACTCAAAAATTTATAGGTCGCAGACCCGTAGCACCCATGGAACCCCAGGCGATGAAGGAAATAGTCGAAGCTCTATTTCCTGACCGCGATGACCGGGTTTACGTTCAGACTGTGATACCTGATGACGAGTGCCCACCTTTTTCAGCAGTGGAGCTGCGGGAGGTGGTTAGGTGCCTTAAGGGAGGTAAGGCCCCGGGTCCAGACGGTGTTCCCGTTGAAGCATATAAGGTTCTTATGAAGCGGCATGAAAAATTGCTTCTTGATACCTACAACGCCTGCATCACGGCTGGGGTCTTCCCGAAAAGATGGAAGCTGCAGCGATTAGTCTTATTGGACAAAGGAAAAGGTTCTCCCTACACACCTTCATCATATAGACCACTTTGCATGCTTGATGTCGCAGGAAAGATTTTTGAGAGCCTCATAAGAAATCGACTGAGGAGGGAAGTGGCTGATGTGGGGGGACTAGCTGAAAACCAGCACGGCTTTCGACCGAATCGCAGCACCATTGGTGCCATTTCTGAAGCGCTTTCATTCGCCAGACGGGCTTGGACGGGTAACCATCGGACCCGCCCAGTGTGTATAATGATGACGTTCGACGTCAAAAATGCTTTTAATTCAGCAAGATGGCCAGATATAATGAAAGCGCTTCACAAATTAGGTCTTTCAAATTACCTCATTAGGATCTTAGACGATTATCTACGTGATCGTTTTTTGATATATGAGACTACGATGGGAGAAATGAGGATGAAGCTGAGAGGGGGAGCGGCTCAGGGTTCGGTCCTAGGACCAGAACTTTGGATCATCCTTTATGATGCTCTCCTCCGCCTAAAGTTACCAGATGAGGTGATTCTGGAGGGGTTTGCTGACGATGTGGCAGCACTGATACTTGCACGTTCATATGAGACCGCGCAAAAATTGGCCAGCCTAGTCGCTACGGAAGTAAACGCGTGGTTAAATGAACACGGTATGGCTTTGGCCAAAGCGAAGACTGAGATGGTAGTACTTACAGCTCAGAGGTGGTTTCCGACTCCCTTTCGCGCACTTGTCGTGGATCAGCACATTGAAAGCAGAGGGTCCCTGAAATACCTCGGAGTTACGATCGACTCGAAACTTACGTTTAGAGATCAGGTTGTTTATGCTACCACCAAAGCGGCAAAGGCGGTGGCAAGCCTCTCCCGACTAATGCCAAATATCGGGGGACCAAGAAGTAGCCGTAGAAAATTGCTTATGAGTGTTTCAAGCTCAATAATGCTCTACGGAGCAGAAGTCTGGTCTGAGGCACTCAAAGTTGAGAAAAACCGTAGACAACTTGCATCTGTACAACGTAGAGGAGCGCTAAGGATAGCCTGTGCCTATCGAACGGTTTCTGAGGATGCAGCCCTGGTCATTGCGGGTGTGATTCCAATTGACCTTTTGGTGTTCGAGAGGAGACGCATTTTTGATACTCGGAGGGATGGCCGCGGACCTTTATTAGATGTTAGGACCCGGGAACGCGAGGAAACGCTGAATTTTTGGCAGGAGCGTTGGGACGCCAGTGAAAAGGGAAGGTGGACGTACCGTATTATTAAACGGGTCCGTGACTGGATGCTGCGTAGGCAGGGGGAACTGGATTACTACTTAACCCAGTTCTTATCAGGACATGGACAGTTTAACGAGTACTTGCATCGTATGGGGATCCGAAGCGATCCATACTGTCAGTACTGTCCGGAACACATAGATTCCGCCGAGCACACCTTCTTTGACTGTCGCCGCTGGTCTGAAATGCGGCTACGTTATCAGAATGAGAAGGAAATGCCTGATAGGGCAGAAGGAGTCATTCCATGGATGATGGCGACGAGTGACAATTGGCAAAGAATGTCGGAGTATGTGAGAGTGGTCCTGCAGGAGAAGAAAAAAGAGGAGAAATAGGAATCGGGGGACATGCCGTTATAAAACCGGCAGGGTGGAGTACCAAACACCTCGAAGTAATGCTAACGCGGTTCCGGGGTGTTGGTTACTAAAGCAAGAGAGGAGGGTTTTAGTGGGTAAAAATCCTACACTACCTACCAACAATAGCCAAAAGGTGTCTTTTGAAGATTTACCTCCTCTCTTTTTAAAAAAAAAAAAAAAAAAAACTAATTTGCATTAGTTACGTGTGAAATCAATACATTGGGTATGCTAATGTGTTAAGATTAAAGCTAAACGACTTGACTGAAATTTGCTTTTATTATGGCTATTTCTAGTATAGATTTGCGTGCTTATACCTAATTATTAGGTGAAAATTAAGGTGGCTTTAATTACCAAGTATAAGCTTAATGGCATTTTTTTAATAAGTAAAATACTCACAAGAATCGAACCTAAAATGCTGGAGACGAAAGAAGACAATTCATTGCCATCGGCCTCCAAAGACCAGTTATTAAGTATACTTTTTAGCATTAAATAAACAAATTGGATTATCAATAATAACTTGAAATTTATATAATCATGATCCCACAAACAACGAAAGGACCCTCCCCTACAGGGGAATATACGTTGACACTATCGGCCATCAGATGTTAATCTGGTAGGAAATAGATTGGTCTCATTTATCGCCATGATTTGCTTCCCAGAATGCCCTAAGGGACAAGAGTCCCCAGTTCACTATGGACAAGCTGAAATACTCATTTTTTCATTGTTGACCATTTCTTTTACAGTGGATTAAATCGTTTAAGATACGCGTTCCTTTTATTGCACCACCGCTTGTTGAGTTTTATTTTGTTTTTATTTTATACAAAGTTTTTATAACACATATTTTGTTAAGTATCAAACTGGCAAAAATCAATCAAATGTATTTAACTGCAGAACTTCGTATTATAGTGACAGATCATATTAACAGACGAATAATCGAACATAAAGGAAATATTAGTGCGGTAAAAGTACATAAATGGTTCTCTTTTATGTAACTTTACTTAAGAAGTATACAATCGACCCGGTCTCAGCTGAAAACTTTCCTTTCTTACATGGGTTGATTGGAAAAAATGGCTGATTAGACATAAGTCCCCTTATTGTACTTATATAACTTGTAAATATGTCAAAACTATATTTCATAATGTATTCGTGGTTTACTTAAGTATTATATCTATTATATAAATCTACAACATTGCACCAAAGTATTCGAACTCAAGTCAAAGAATTAGCTTTATATTACTTTGTAATTGTAATTCAAAATCCTTAACAAAACATAACTTACGAAACTTTTCCAAAGACAAATAAAAAATAAACTAAAACTTTTATAGGATAACACTAAAACAATAGGAGCGCCAAACGCGAAATTGACTAAATAAATTCCGTTGGAAACTAGCAAAGGGGTTACAGCAACGAGATTCAATGACGCATTAGCGAAAGTGAGATTTATTCCCGAATTGAATAATAAAGCTCCATTCAACGAGAGCTGAACGATCGAATTTGAATAAAGGTCCCAGAAATAGCGCCTCGAGCTTAGAAATGGGCATCAAACGGTTTATATTTTGATTTTCGCTGACCGTATTGATGTTTCACCGTGAATTCGAATATTAGTTTTTAACAAAAGTACTAAAGTGACATCCATATTCATATCATAAATTTACATATCTACGAACAGTAAAAATATAATAATAAGCTAGATAAGACAGAGATAAATTTTATTGTGTTTTATGTTTATTAATAATTAATAGCTGCCCGGACAGACTTCGTTCTGTCATAAGTTAATAGTGAACATTTTTTTTTAGTATTAAAATCTTCCGTAGGGCTTAGGGGTCATACAAAAAAAAATAGCCGAATAATTGTTCGAGCCATTCTCGAGTTATACGCTTAGCAACATTCATTTTTATTTATATAGATTTTACTAAATTTTTCATTTCTATTTTTTTTTAATAAAACTTCTGTACGCACGCTTGATTTGGAGGGTAAACTGGTGAATGCGTAACGAGAGCGTTACAAAAAGTGTGATCGGACGAGGCGAATGAAAGTTGAGAGAGATATATAAGTTAGTGAAGATAGAAAAAGTGAGAGTTACGTTACAAATATTACTGTAGGGACAACCAAAGAAGTTTTACTTCAGTCGTGTGGTCTAAAACACACTTTTTTAGAATAATATCTGATGATAGATAGCCTTATATAACTTATCTTAAACGCAAAATTCACTGAAGTTATCAACTTATAGGAATTTTGTACATTGTTTTTAAGACTCGTCAATTTTAAGTAGTATTTTTTGCCATTATTTAAAGTTTCTGCTTGAAAAGTACTAAACTATCGTCAAAACTCAAATTTTAGTATGTAACATTTTTTTTTTAATTTCTCGTGTTTATAGTTCGCTATCATCAAGTAGTTTATTGAAAAAATATTCTTAAAAACAACTGTACCGTGTACAATACGTCCATTTTGATTATTCTCTTATCTGTTGGTTCATTTATATTTCTTCTTCGTTTGTAAAGTGAAATAAATAGTCATAAAAACAACAATGAAAAATACTACGTATATACGACTATAATAAACCTTATTCATAAAATACAATGTCAATGTTTAGTAAAGCCTTAGTCACTAGGTGGCGCTGACCTCAATTATTACATCACGCTACTAAAGTTTTACGGGAAAATATATACAAGTTCCCCGCTACCTTTTATAAATATGTATTACAATTTTACTACTAGTCTCTAGCACAGACAGTGACAGTTACACAGTCTCTCTAGATTGGCACATTCTTAATTGAGTGTCCATGCTGTGCCTATTGACTGGGTTCTCTTAGTAAGTCTCAAGCTCATCACGTCACTGTGTTATTACCGCAATAGTAATCTAAGCAGCTTTTCTCTTCCTCCTGTTCCGTTAATCGTGTCGTCATAGTATCTCCGTGTCTAAATCTATATGTCGTTAACCGTACCTCCATCACCCCGGTAAACGACTCAATAACAAAGTCAAAATCAAATCTCATTACTAAGGGCCGGTTTCGCCTGTATACAAGTTACGGTCATTAGGACCTTTTATTTTGTTCTTAACCCTCCGTTGGTCGCGTGGGGTCTTTGAAAGCCCAGGTGTTACAGAAATGTAAAATATTAACATTTAAAACCATCTCAGCGATTCAATATTTTGGGTACCCTCCTAATTTGGATTATACTTGCTGCGTATACCCATTAACTTCAGTTCGTGTGTAAGTGGCGTAAGATACAAACGTGTTTTGTGCGTACGGGCTTTGAAAGACCCCACGCGACTAACCGCGTAAGTAAAATTTAACTGATTTTTTTAGTTTAGATTTCATTTGTAACATATTTTTATGTATTTTTTTTTTTGTTATTTTAAATTTAATTAACTGGTAAAATGGACGAAGAACAACAACGTCATATATCAACCTGGTTAGATGATGAAAATAACGATATTTACGGTGGTAGTAATGATGAAGATGGTGAAGGCGGTATATATCCGGATAAAAGGAGTAAGCATAACACTGATTCTGAGCAGAAATGTGAAGATGAATCTACAGAATAATACGAGGTATCTCGGGACGAACTGCTTGAGAATTGGGAATCTTTGCATGAGCATCGTCAGGTTCTGGAATTGTTGGACGAACAGCATGTGTTTGTGGAATCGAATAAACAACACATAGATTTGAAAAGTTCGTATAGAGATGATGATGAAGAGCCATTGATAAATATATCGTCACAAAAGTTTTTCATCGTCAAAAAGAGGGAGAGAAATGGGACCTACGAAATAAGTTGCAAATTGATTGATAAATTGCAGTGACATAAAAAAAAAAGAAAATAAAATGAGGAAGACACCTTTGCATTCATTATCCAAGATCATCAGATCGAAAATTCAAATCTGTTTGCCACTATTGTAAGGGTAACATATGCCTAACACGTATTAAAACGGTATAACCGACTGTGTCCAAAAAGATAATCGGTAAAAAAATGACTGACTTCAATTGGTAAAAGTTTATGTTTGTTTTTTTTTGTTGGTGTTTTCCAAATTTCACGTAACTGTCTTTGTTATTTTAGTGTTTTATATATAGATTTATTAAAAGGAGAATTTCCTGCATTTAGTTACATTAAAACATTTTTTTTGTGATTGTGATCTCAAGGAGAGAAATTTAGGTTCCTACTTTTAGATTGTAAGTTGAAGGCAGAAATATAAGAATATTTTTACGTAACTCGTTGTAGTTATATTGTAATTGGGTTAATTACCAATAATTTGCTAAGATAGCTAAGAAAATTTAATTAGATAGTTGTTTTTTAGGCTGTTTATTTTTGGGGTCTTGAGAGACCCCACGCGACCAACCGCGTAAATAAAAAATGCGCGACCGACCGAAGGTTAATCAATTAACTACAGCTTCAAAATTCTCATTTGCGAATATAAATATTTCATAAATATAGTGGAACTCGATGATAAAAAAAAAACAATTTGTTATAATATCGACGTAGGAAAACATATTTGCTGTAAGTAGACATATTGCAATTGTTCACCAGAGCCAAGAAACTTTATTGATTTCGGAAAAAAATTAATAGTGTCAGACCTATCCATGATATTGCTACCATTTTTGAAACATAGGTTTATTTAGCTGCCAGACACTATTTGCAATGTAAATTTTTTATCCAAAGTTACTATAAGTATATGTTTGGCTAGTTACAGCAAACAGTTTTTTAAATCACCTACCTTTAAAACGCTGTAACTAAGGAAGAAAAATGTACGCGTAGATGGAAATATTATTAATTTACAGGCGGTAAATATGCTGTATGTAGTAAATTTATTTATTTGGGTACTGCAATTCAAAATGTAAGATTAAATTTATAAGTATGATTAGATCTAGAAATGCAGTGAGTCAGTCGGTAATGTAATGTTTGGTTGAAAAAAAATGTCGTTTACCATTTGTAAAAAAAATGTGGTCTTTTGAATTGTTGAAACAAAATTTGAAACTCTAATTATACTGCCGGAACTTCGTTTCAACAATACGATGAATTAAAAAAGTATTTTTCTCTTTATATATAAGAGATAAAACGTAAAAAAATAAAATATTCAATATAAAAAGTAAGGCCCTAAAACTAGTTAGGAATGCAAGATGTAAATAAAAACATTGTATGCAATCAAAGAATGTTTATTTAAAACTAAAAAACAGAAACTTAGTGCCAATTTGCCTCATTTTATAGAACGAAAGATATAACAAAATACAATTATAATTGAAACTTAACATGAAGACATTGTGTTCAATCAAAAGCATATTTAAGGAAAAGTAAATAAACCATTGATATTAAAATTATGCTATCGCGAATCATTCACATTTTTTTTTTCAGTCATCTTCATCGGTTTCAGGTAAACAGTCATTTGTTTTACAGCTGTACTTAAAACCTAAATATTCTTTGGCGTAAATATTTGGAATTACTTTTTTCTCTACTAATTTTTTTAAGTCATTATATTTTTGTTGGGATATTGGTAACTTAGTCAAATATAAATTTGATTTCGGCATTGCACTATTGAGGCTGCTCAATTGCACTTCAATTGTTTTAGTTTGTGGCAACATTGAGTTTTTCACATACATCACATTTGGTTTACACCTTTTAAATGTAACCACACGCATCTTTGAAATATTGATTCTTTGGTTTTTCTTAAAAGTATTATTTGTTATTTCTTCAAATCCCATAAAATTTGTTCCTTCAAGTGTGGTTACTTTGTAAGGAAAGGGGTTCTTCCTGGCTATTTCTACAATAGTAGGCCATTGAGATGGAGCCCATACTATTGTTTTCTTTACTGCTCGTTCTATCACAGAATGCATGCTATCTACAGGCATATATGTATGGCCAGGGATCAAGTAGTTCATCTGAATAACTTCAAGATTAATACACCTAGATAATGCAAAGCGAAACATAGATAAAACGGTCTTATTTTTGTTTTGTCCGTAGCAGGAATCGGAATACAATAATAAGGTCTTAACTTTGACTTGAGAATCAACTTCCATTATATAATTTAGTAAACATGTCGAAATCTCATTTTCTCCACGATGGGCATCTGTTTCATTCCATATATTACAGAGCCCTACCTGCGTGTTACTTTCATAAATTGTGAAATTATACACTGATATTTTTCGGCTATTATAAAGGGCCATGTTGTCGCCGTGTGGAGTATTAAGCACTTTCTGCATGTCAAAGCTGGCACAGATAACACTTTTATCTGCCTTGTTAAGATTCTGATGACATAAAAATCGTTTGTATGATTCTTCTTTCTCTTTTATGTGCTCGTTTAACTCGTTCATTTCCTCTTCAGTTTTCACCTCGAAGGTTTTTGTGGCCAAACACTGAATATCATTATCATTTATCCTTTTTTGGGATATGGAAGCCAGTATTGAAAGTACTACGAAACCATTTTGAAAAAACTTTAAAAGACATAGGTTTTACATTTTCACCGCTGCAGTGCTCTTTGTAAATATTGTACAAGTTAGTAATATTTTTGAAATTTTCTGGCAGGTACAGTCGTGTGGAATCTTTGCGACAATAATGAGAAGGCAATAATGGCAGAGACATAACAAAAGACTTGGCTTTGGCGATGACTTCCGGTGATGTTTTATTATGACCACCGTTTTTTACCTCTTTCGTCAAGTTTGGAAAAATTGTCTGTTGAATTTTGCAGTGTATACAAAATAAATCTCTGCGTCACATCGAGAGTCGCGATAAGAAATTGTTGGCAGACCTTTCTCCTTCCTTCTCCTTCATTAATAAAATATTCGTATGTGATGCTCCGTCTAGATACTCCTCTATTTTGTGACGTGTGGTTCTTTACACTTTTTTTATGAAAGCATTGAGCAATCCAATCTTTGCGCCTTTGCGTACACTTAAGATTCCAAAAATAGTTAAATAAATTTATACGCCGTTCTTCGGTTATGTTTTCACAGTTATTTCTACATTTTTTGCCAGTACATGGGTTTGGTTTCATTTTTTTTCCTCAATAGATTTTCCTTTTCTAGTTAAATATTGTTTCCCTTTTTCCTTTTCTTCTTCATTTTCTTTTTTAATCAACGCTTTTGTTTTATTTTTTTTCTATATTTATGTGCCTATGATTTGTCTTTGTTGTTATTTTGTCTTTATGTTTGCCTTGCTTGTTCGTATTTCTTTTTGAAGTTTTAGTGTGTTGATCTCCATCTTCCATCTCGTCAGATGACTCTTCCTCTTCACTCCAATCTGTTGAGTCATCTGATGCAAATGCTTCATTTACTAATAACGTATCCACATCGTCTACATAATCAAGATAACATTTATCGAAATTTAGTTTTTTCTTGCATCTTTTAGGATTTATCCTTCTGGTACCTCTGTCCTCTGTTATCTGTATTTTGTTTGTTTCAGGGGATGGTAAACTACTTCGAAACTGTATCTGTACCAGGTTGCTGTCACTCGTTCTAGGGAACATTGATAGACTTGGAGATCCTATTGGCACTATATTGCTCTCAATTGTAGAACTATTTTCAGGAATAAATTGCATCTGCACAACGCCATTTATAGCAGTACTTATGCCAGGAATCAGAGAATAGCTTGAAGATGATACTTGCACTACGTCGCTCTCAATCGCAAAACTCGTTGAAGGTACTAGAGATGGACGCCGAAACTGTAGCACGTTACTTTGAGTAGCAACTGGAGATGGGCCTTGAAGTTGCGTTTGCACGTGACTCTCTACTGCTGCACATGTTCTAAGACCGGAGGGTAGACTTTCTGGGTCCATCAATTTTACGTTGCTTTCGATCATAGCTCTCTTCTCAGTAGCTGGTGATTTACTTTGAGGCTGTTCCATATTGCTCTCAACATCACCACCTAATTCTGGGATAGAATAGAGACATTGGGTTTTGATTTGCTTACCATCATTCTCAACTGAAAAGTAGGCTTTACAAGCTGTTAAATGTGGAATACTTTCATCCAAAACATCTTCATTCTCGACGGTTATAGTAAAATCTAATTTAGCGTGTTTTGTAATACATGTTTCGTGGGTGATTTCGCAATCTTTATGCAAGTCTGTTGGGATTTCCTTCAAGCCCGAGGCTTGAAGCGGTGGCGGTATAATTTGTCTTAGTATATGGTCGGTTGCAGCTATGTATTTTTCTGGGTTTCGAAAAGTTGGAGTCAATTCTTTGCTACTAGTCATGTCCTCTTCCAAATTCCATGTATGTCGTGGTGTCGTTTTGCAATTGTTTTGCGAAAAATTATTAGATTCATCGGTCTGTGATTTTATTGTTTTGTTGTTCAATTTCGACGGAATTAAATTGCCTTGTAGGTATAGTTCGTTTCTTAATATTTGTATTTTAGGTTTCTTTCTTGAATGCTCTTCAACAATGTCTTCTTGAAGAGGTTTCAATTCGTCCATCCATTCCCTGCGTTTCGCCATCTAAAATAAGCAATGCAGCTTAAAAAAAATATCTTGTTACCCTCGTTGGTCTATTGATTGTGATTGCTGATTATAGGTCATGAGGTTCCGGTTTCGATTCCCGGCTATGTAAAAGTGTAATATGTGGTTTTACTGTTGTGAAACTATCTCAATTGCAGCTCGCAACCGGGTTTGTGCTCGTAGTATATTGGTTGGTTCGCCACCAGTCACATTGGAGACTAAATACGTCGGTGAAATGCCTACTCCGTCAGGGATTATAGGTGTAACGATATTCATAAATAATCTGTAGACGGACAAGTAAATTGATCATTTTTATACTTTGAAACTACCTAGAAAAAATGCTTAAACCTAATTATGGCAAATTACAAATATCTTTGCTTGTATCAGATAGATTCGATTAAGATACAGTACGTAAATAATTATCGACACTTAATAATAATTATTCGGAAAATTTACTTACGTTTTCGTGATATAATACTCAGGTTCAATCTAAATCACGCCACTTATTACGGATACTCAGCATACACGACGTTTCAAATCAAATGCCACGCTTATAATGAGACAATAACAGAATGTCGTACCAGGAACAAAGGGTGCGGGCGGAGCCGGTAGCGATGCGGTAACACCGACACAACTTCAAAGTACTATCATTTTTTCAATGGCGTAACAGTAAAATGAATTGATAAATGATTTATCAAAATGCATTATCTGAAATTTCTAAAAAATCACAGGTTTTTAAAATGCATTATGTGGTGTGAGCTTTTAAAGCAAATACGTGATGATTTGCTGTAAATAACAAAAACTAAGACTGTAGGTTCCCTAAACTTGCTGTAAGTAAACGAATGTAAAAATCACACGCCACAGAAATGCTGTAAGTAGCGTTAAGTTTTTAAATGGGAAGAAGTAAGTATTTGTAAAGCAAAAAATGCAGTCTTTCTTTTGCTGTAAGTACAAAATGTCTAAAATGACTAGATTTTGCTCTACATACAGCATTTAATCTTGCTAAAAAAAAATATAAGTACGGGCGTTTTCAACGGCGTATGTAATTTTTTTTTCATCGTAGAGACACACGACCCGGGTCATTCGATGCGGCTTTTTTTTCTGATTCCAATGGTAGTAAAAAGTCACTTTACGTATTTTGTCTACTTACAGCAAATATGCTTTCCTACGTCGATATAAACTCTCATCTAATCTGTTTCATCAAATTGAATAAAATATCCACAAACGGTGAAATTGGCCCTAGATAGATAAAACATTTTACATATTAATAATGATTTTGGTTAGGCATTGATTAATGATTTTAACGTAAATAGTAATTAACGAATATAAAGCAATATAATTTCGTTGCATGAACAAAACGCAAAAACGTCATCGCTATTTTCATTTGCAATGCGCATAATGTCAAATGTCAAATAGTAAATGGGAATTTGTTTTTTTTGTGTCTCATTTATTCCAAAACTTAGAAAATTATAACATATTTACTATAATTGTACATAGATCGAATTTGTGATCATTACCAGTGCTAATATACTTTGTTTACAATAATAATTGTTGTGTTACTTCCGTCATTGCACAACAAAGGCGTTATTAAGACATTTTTATTGAACTACCGAAAGGTTTACTAACTGAAAGGTTTTTGATACAGTTCGAATAATTATGGATTACGTTACAGCACTTAAAATTCTCGTAATCGGTGAGAGTGGAGTTGGGAAATCAAGGTAAGATTTTACTTTGAATAAATTGTATGACTCATATAGGGAAATTAAATAGTATTTATCTCTTATTCAAAATATAAGATAATTACTTTACTGGTGTGCTATATCGTTGGTAGTATATTTATCTAAATGACACGTAAGTTGTATCAACAATCAATATATATACAGTATTCCTAAATCAAATTCATGGCTTAAAACAATAGATAGCATTTGATTAAATAGGAACTCTTGTCATAAAATAATCGCAACTGTATAGAACTGGCAACTAATAGACATTAAAAACAATAAAAAACATTTTATTTATTCTTTTATTAATCTGTAGACAAAAGGAATCAATCACGCATGGGTCAATTTTTAGGTACTACATATTAGTCCTATGTTGGTGTTTGTGGACAAATGACAGAAATAAGTATTTAGTATGCATGCAATATATTTACATATTATACTATCGTCATTTATGTGACCTGCAATAAATGTTAACAGTAAATTAATCATTTATATTATACTTTGTTATTAAAGTCTACTGGTTATTATAATTACGTAGTTGTATATTATTAACTTATTGAATTTTTCATTATAGCATTCATTTTTAATCTATATAAATAAAAATGAATGTTGCAAAGCGCACAACTCGAGAATGGCTCGATCAATTCAGCTAATTTATTTTTATGTATTTTCCTTAAGGCCCACGGAAGGTTATAATACTAAAAAAAAAAGTTAAAAAAATTGCTTAATTTAATTTTTACTATTAAACGTTGACAGATATAAAAAAAATGATGTCTGTTCGGGCAGCTAGTAATAAATAAATATCTTATAACATATATGGTCTTCTATTCATATGATAAGCAACTTAATGCTTGTGTTATAGGTAACAGCTGAGTGTTATAGTAATTTTTTTCTATAATTATAAATGAAAATAATACACTTATAGATATATAAATAGAAATATAACATCCAGACTGAGCAGAAAGCAGGATCACTATAAACTACGCCAACGGATTTGAATAATTTGGTATTCAATGTCGTTAACTGAATATTGGTTATACATAATATGAGTTTCTATGAGTTTCATTAATTATGAATTTTGATTCATTTGAAGAACGATTGGCTTATGTTTAAAATATTAACAGATAAACACTGTAAACATTATACCATTCTATCTTTAGAAGAATTGTCTATGTGAAATAATATTTGTTTAAAAGCAAAGTTGTTACGGTTTTGATTCGAGTTCTAAGTTCAAATGGTGGACTCGAGTCATGATTCGTATACCGTATAAATCAATAAAAAATCGTAAAAAAAAAATAAGTTTGACATCACTAATCTCTTTATTCATTATTATTATATATTAAAACATTTGTTATAGAACATTATATTTCCTTATAGCTTTCATAGCAACTGCCCTGGTGTAGTGGTGCGTATAGACGCTCTCTTATTTTATTCAAGGTCTAAATTGGCAACTAATTTGTTTTCATAGAATTTACTGCTCTGGTGTAGAGGTGCGTCTAAAATACTGACAGTTTGCAGGTTCGATGCCCGCTTGGGATGGATGTTTTTTTTATATAAGTAATATACATCCACGGGCTTTTGAACCCATGCCCTTTTTTATTTCAAAACCATGCTATTTTTTTTAAATCAAGGTAGGCGTTACTCAACAACATCATTGTTTAAGTTAGACTAACTTAATGTCTCCAACAGAGATCTGAGTCCACGGACCGGTTCTTATTCTAACATATAATACAATTTTTTTTTTTTTGTGTAACTATTCTATCATTTATTCTAGATTTATAAATGTTTCTATGATTTTTGTATTCTTATTATTATAATTATTAATTTTCTCGTTTTTCCTTTTTTTTTTTAAAGTTGTTTTATATAATGATGATGATGGGATGGATGTTTGTTTTGTAAAGATATTTCTTTCCAGTTTGGATGTCTGTCCTTGTGCATGTGCGTGTCCAGAGAGCTCCTTAAGCCGTCGGTCCCAGTTGTTATCATAAATACCTGATAGCTTACTCATAATAGCAATGCTCATAGTAGGGAACATATCAAACAATCCGCAGTGAAGCAGCGTGGTGGATTAAGCTTCTACATGGAGAAAGAACTTTATGCCCAGCAGTGGGATGCTACAGACTGAATCAAATAGCTGTCGTGTTGTATCACTAGAGAAAAGAATTCGAGCTGCAATGTATGGAGATCTTAAGAATGCAGCATTACATTGCATTTTCAATAATTTTATTAGAGTCAGAATATAACGGTAGTGGGCAGTTTTTAAGAATAATAATCTCGAAATGTCTAATACGCTATTCTGTTTTAATTTGGTTGATAGAGAACTATTTTTGGTTTTATCAACATGTATATATTTGTTGGAAAAAAAAGTTTGCCAGGCCAAATCAGTGTCCGAAATACATTTTCTAATCACAGCTGATATAGATCTCGCTAGACACCCTTGCTCCTCTAGGACCTCGTTTAACGAGCCGGAATATTTTGATGACATTAAGAACTAAAATTTTCAAATGGAACCGAATTATTATCAATGATTACGGTTGATGAATTATCGGTTAAAATAGGTAATAAATGCACTAATTCATTAGCACTAGATTCATTGGTTGTTTTAAAACTATTTTACGTGATATCGCATTAAACAATGTAGACTTATATAAACACGCACATAAAGTCACGGTTGCGGGTTCGATCCCCGCACATGACAAACATTTGTATTGGCCATACAGGTGTTTGCCGTGGTCTGAGGGTTAGTGCAGTGCTTGTGGGTCTTCCCACCGTGTCTCGGAGAGCACGTTAAGCCGTCGGTCCTGGTTGTTATCATGTACACCTGATAGCGATCGTTACTCATAGTAAGGAATATATCCGCCAAGCCGCATTGGAGCAGCGTGGTGGATTAAGCTCTGATCCTTCTCTTACATGGGGAAAGAGGCCTATGCCCAGATGTGGGATATTACAGGCTGAAGCGTATAAAGTCACTATAAAGGCGTTGCTACGGCGTCGGCAGCACGGAGACCAGCTGTAAGGGTGGCCGGCTGCCTGTCTCAGACCGCTGTGTTTGCTCCGCAACGCCACGCTCAGGAAATCTGAAAAAGAGAAACCGTTAAAACGGGATCTCTTAATTTATTATAATTCAATTTGATGTCAATTTAATAAAGTAATATTATCGAAATAATTTTCTTCTTCTGTATATATTAAAATTCTGTGTGGCTACGGCACCAAAGAATATAGCCACCCCCTCTCTTCCCGTGGGTGTTGTAAGAGGCGACTAAGGGATAACAAGGTTCCACTAACACCTTGGAACTTTAGTTTTTTATATCGAAGTCTCATTTAATTTTTTTTTTTTTTTTGTGAGTTTTAATTAATTTTTTACTAAACCACGGCGGATAAGAACTAGTTTTTACTTTCTTTAATGGAACGAACGAAATGGAATGTACTGTGTGGCTACGGTACTAAAGAATATAGCCACCCCCTCTCTTCCCGTGGGTGTCGTAAGTGGCGACTAAGGGATAACACAGTTCCACAGCTACCACCTTGGAACTTAAAAGCCGACCGATGGCGGGATAACCATCCAACTGCTGGCTTTGAAATGCACAGGCCGAAGACAGGCAGCAGCGTCTTCGGTGAGTGCGTGACAAAGCCAGCCCTGCGGTCACCAACCCGCCTGCCTAGCGTGGTGACTATGGACAAATCACGTGAGTTCACGCATTTTTGACGCGAACTTGTGGAGGCCTATGTCCAGCAGTGGACTGCAATAGGCTGAAATGATGATGATATATTAAAATGAATGTTTGTCTGTATGTACATTATAGAATCGTAATCTATGCATTTGATCATGTCATGATCTCCAGCAAAGTGTTCTGCATGAGCCCACAAAGGTTTCTGAGTTATTACGACAAATAAAATAAGATAAAAAGCGTAGTAACGCGCGCAGGGTACAGCTAGTAAAACATAAAAATAAAATTAAGAGAGAAATTTTTTGAAGTTGACATCAAATTGACGGTTAATTATACTAGCTAATATTGTTTATAAGTTAATCATAAAGGTTTACAAGTATACTTGTTGTTGGAAGTTTTTAGATTCTGTTATTTAGGAATTTTTTCACTTCAGCCTATCGCAGACCACTGCTAGACACGGGCCTCCACAAGCTTGCGCCAAAAATGGCGTGAACTCATGTGTGTTGCATTTAGGAATTATGCATATCTAATTATTTTTTTCTAATGTAACAAATAATTAAAAAAAAAATTATAAATATTATTATGGTCTCAAATTATTAGTAAATTTTATAAATAAGCTAATTTCTATTTTAGTATTATCCTGGCCTTTACAACAGGGGACTACAATGCTTCCTTCCCGGCCACCATAGGAGTCGACTACAAGTGTAAAGTAATGGATGTCAATGGTTTAAAAGTAAAACTTGGTATTTGGGATACAGCCGGCCAGGAAAGGTACAGAACGCTGACAAATAGTTTCTACAGGTAAGGAATATGAATTAAAAACAATTTGACTTGGCTTGTCAAATTATTTAAGAAATTAATAGTACCTACCTACTTATTTCTATTTTAAGACGTCTACTTAATTACATTTAAAAATATATTATTTTAGAGATGCACACGGAGCGATTTTAGTATATGATGTATCAGAACCAAAAACGTTACAAAAATTAAACGAATGGGTCGAAGAACTACAAGTTTATTCAACTAAAAAGAATATCGTCTGTTTAGTCGTTGGAAATAAGATAGATAAGGTATTGTTTATATACATTTTCATTTAAATATTTTGTTTATTTATTTTATTTACACTTTAATTTTATAATTTTTCAACACTTTTTTTTTAATAAGTTTATAATTGGCAAGTGACGCGATCCTTTAAAAATCCCTTAAATTAAAACGAATGAACAATTGATTCAATAACTTTTTTTTTTTTCTAAAAAAAAAGTTATTAATTGAAGTCTTAGTCAATAATACTAAAACTTTTTTTCTAACAAAGGGGAGGGCCCTAGGTGGGAACTCCCCTTTTAAATAGATCTTAAGAATCATTAATTTATTTAGTCTTAGTCAATAATATTAAAACTTTTTTTCTAACAAGGGGAGGGCCCTAGGTGGGAACTCCCCTTTTAAATAGATCTTAAGAATCATAAATTTATTTATATATCTGCTCACATTTTTACCGTTTTTATAGCCACGCGCAGTTACCAGAGAAGCGGGGCAGGCGTTTGCACAAAAACATAGAATGCTCTTTATCGAAAGCAGTGCGAAGACTCAAGAAGGAATTAATTTGGCCTTTGAAGAACTGGTGCAAAAGGTGAGATTATCTTATTTAGTTAAACTTGTGATTTTTTAAGAGAGATGCCCAAACTGAACAATAATTCTACGTTTAGTCGTGTCCAATGCTGGACAATGTTATTGACGGTACAAAGCCTAACAATATTAACAATAAACGCTTCACACTCAACGGTCCCCAGTAGGATTTTCTCCTGTATTGGGGCTCCGGAAATACACACAATACACAAGCACAACGCCCAGACCACGACTAACATCTATATGGTCGATGCAAATGTCTGTCGTGAGCGGGAATCGAACCCGCGACCGCTAGCGTAACAGCCAGTGCTATGACGTTATAGTTGTGATTATTCTCAAACATAGCCCGACTTCAGTTCACATCGATAATTAAAGTACAATACCTACACATTATTATGGATTGAAAGGCTACGTGACAGATCTTGCTCAAATTTCAAATAAAGAATCATCGAAATCGATTCATACCCAGTAAAAAAAAAAAAAAATCTAATTGAGAAGATCCTTCTTTTTTCGAAGTCAATTAAAAATAATAAATGAAACTTAATCTGACTTGAAAAATAAAAAAAAAAATGACTAGATTTTAATTGATCTATAAATTGGTTTTGCAAAACTAATAGCCCACTTTCAGTTTTAATTAAAATCGTCTGTGCTGTTCCGTGAGTTTTTTTTTCCTATTTCCATTAGTTTCGTAAATAGTTTTAAGTTTTTATATATGTTTGTCAATAGAAATATTTATTTTAGATAATAGAGACGCCAGGTCTCTGGGAGTCAACTGGATCATCTTCGAACATTCGAGTTTCAAGCGAAGAGAGCAGAAAGCAAAATGAATCGTCATGTTACGACTATACTTGCTCTATATAATATACACTACATATTTCATAGGTTGGCTATATGAAGGGTTGTTATTTTTATTTAGTAACTATCATGTCATGCGCTTTTTACTCGCGAAAAATGTACAAAAAGTCACGATTTCTCTACAATTTTTATTGTCTTAAAACCATTACAATCCTTTTTGTTACCAAATATCTCTTATGTTCAGACATAATTTTATTGTATGAATAAAAGCACATTAAATAATCATCACTTCAGCCTATGGCAGTCCACTGCTGGACATAGGCCTCCCCAAGTTCGCGCCAGACATCCCGGTTTTCCGCAATCCTATCCAGCCTTCACCGGCAATCTTACGTAGATCGTCGGTCCAACGGGCCGGAGGACGTCCCACACTGCGTTTGCCAACATCACATTAAATAAATACTCAATAAAATAAAATAAATAGTTTAGAACTGAGTTAATTTTATTTGTCAACCATTTTTAACATTTAAAGATTTTTAAGTACATTTACCATATCAACAGACTAAAAATGTTTATTAAAAAAAAGCCAATCTTATTGTACGATGTGATATTTTATAAAGTTAGCTTTTGTATATATGTATTTAAAAATTTATTTAAAAAAATGTGCAGAGATGTTTGAAAATCTGTCAAAATTTTTCTTGTCTGAATAACTTACTTCAACACCTTCATTTGAACAGGCGTTATGCGTTCTAATTGACTACGACTTCACTATTTTCTTGAAGCGAATAGATTAAAATGATAATTTCTTAATAATTATAACAAACTTTCTAATATTTTTTCGGAGGTTTGGAACCAATCTAATTCCTTTTATACGAAATCTACTATAATGTAAATACCTCACCAAAAAAAAAAACAGCCTATTACAGACGAGTTAACTTTCAAATGATGTCGTCGTAGGTGGAATTGTGTAAAAATATGGTTTGGCTAATTTAAAAAGTTACTTCCAAAAATATGCTTTACGTCTTTTTCAAAAAAAAATCATATAATATGACGTCATAATCACAGTATATTTTATTTCTGCGTTAAAAAGTTAAAAACTGCCTAGTTCTTTTAATATAATAATAATTTAAGATAAAAAAAATGAAAGTATGCGTCGGTTTCGAAAAATTTACTACGAATGATCTTAAGATGATCTATTTCTGAGGCAAAACCAATCATAAATGTTTTAATGTTTCAGTTACTGCTATGAAATTTAAATTACTTTAGTAATTTAGCACCTACCGGCGTTTTTGCTTTCGAAGTTCCTCTGTATACCTACGATAAATCCAGTCGATGTAGCATTTGCTTGGATATGGTGAATTATTAATTAGTATGAATCTTTAAGCCCTTTAAAACGCCATAAATGCCTAACATCTTATACCTGCGTTAGTAATATCGTTATAGAATTTGTTATGATTTACACCCTGCACACTTAAGTTAAGCTTTAACGGATTCTTGATCCTATGACTATAATTCTATAGTTCAAAATTGTGTAGCGTCTTAGCTTGGAAACTCAGTTAATATGGAACATGTGCAATATCTTATATATAAAATTCTCGTGTCACAATGTTAGTTAAAATTCCTTCGAAACGGCTGGACCGATTTTTATGAAAATTTGTGTGCATATCGGGTAGGTCTGAGAATCGGCCAACATCTATTTTTCATACCCCTAAGTTATAAGGGAGGGGGTGTTAACTGGATTAATAACATATATGGCAAAACAACGTTTGCGGGGTCAGCTAGTATTTGTATAAAAATCGATTAGCTGCCATCATAAAATTACTTTATTATTGATATGAGGATTTGTTTCATCGGTTGCTAATAAAATTTATCTCGCACATAAGTTACTGACAGGATTTACATATCCTTAGATCCTGTTTTACTTCAACTAATCAGGATGTTTCTTTCTTCTTTATTCTTTTTGGATTCACAAATTTCAAATAGAAATGTCGCACAGATAATATTAAGTTTTGATAGTAAAAAAAATCGCTATCAAATTTTATCTTTTGAATACCGTCATTTGTCGGGTAGCTTTATCAGCAACAAATGAAACAGACTCTATTCTGTGTAGAAAATTATATAAAAATATAGCGAATAATGGTTACTATTTTTTTTAATAGTGAATGTATATAATCATTACTATGTATAGTTCTTTTTTTTTAATTTTTTTATTGTTAATGTAACGCCAGTAACCTATTTATGTTAACCTTTTTTCTTTTTTATATATAATTGTAATCTGTGAATTGTCTATGAAATATTTGTTGTGGATTTTAATAGGACCAAAGTGCAAAATAAAGTGCTGATTAATAAATGTTTTTATTTATTTAAAACTTACCTATATTCATTACGTATATAGACAGAGTCGTCGATTTTACATACGTATTATTTGAAAAACAATACATTAAATACCCATTAAAAAGCATTATATATTCTAAGTGTACGTAAGTGGATGTAGAGAGGTACCATAGACCAAACATACAGTTTAGAGTTTTGTCGAAACAGATAAAAAAATCCTTTATTAAAAAATTAACCTAAAAAAACAATTTTTAATATCACCACCGTGTTACTTGTCTTTATGTCCATGTTTTTTTTTTTTTTAATAATAATTCATCTAGTACCAAATTAACAATTATATAGCGAATAAAAAAGGTTTTAATGAATAAAGGTCACTGTTAAAAAACAAATAAAAAACAGCAAGGTCGAGAATAGAATTATTTTCTTGTCTACGCGTGGTACTTATTAAGTTCACGAATAAGCCTTCGATTTCTGTCACCTCTTGTACCCTGTATTAATATGCTATTAAAACTTTATAACCCACTCTGAAATCAATTACCCACATCCTGACGTGTCCATCTTAATTTGGCCCTTTGTCTATTTAACATCTTACCCAGGCTAATAACAGTGACCGGTCATTTATCACGTGCTCTGGACAAATGTCCTTGAAGGAGGCCTGCCCTCAATGGCCCTACGCAGGAGTCCCCACTAATGAGACGTCATCAGTCAAGAGCTTGGGATAAGCGTTGACAAATAAAAGCAGGGCACAGTGATTTACCGCTGTTTACTTTGAGCCATTTGTAATCTGCGGATGAACACAATATATTAACTTGCCTTTGCTTGGTGGGAAATAGTCGATTTACTTCGCTTGTAAGACAGATGCGTCATGCTTGTTTGTCAAAAGGCAAGCTTAAGGTCACTGATAGAAAAAAAAATAAGTAATAAGGATAAATAAGTCGTAGTGCCTTTAAAGCATCATGTCAAAACTTTTTTTTATATTTTTATATTAGCAACTAAACATAAGGAATTAGGCAACAGTACGTTATTTTTAATTAAAAATGTGGGTGATTTTCTTTCCATACTTCAATAATCCTAGTATTAAGTACTAGTTTCGTCAAAATTCAAATAAGTAGGTACTTTGCTTTGGTAACATAAGCATTATTGTCGATAATTATTCAATATTATATTTATGATTAACTATTATCTACTTCATAATTAATGTAATAGGTATGTATTTATTTGTGTATATATTTTACGATAAAGCATAATGTAATGGGTATGTATTTATTTGTGTATTTAACTGTTTATATATTTATAATATATACTATTTATTTATATATTATATTTATAATGTAATGGGTATGTATTTATTTGTGTATTTAATTCTTTATATATATATATATATATATATATATATATATATATATATATATATATATATATATATATATATATATATATATATATATATATATATATATATATATATATATTATTGTATTATTATTAGAATGTAGGATCTACTTTGTTTTTAATTTTTTGTTTTGCCTTTTGATAACCCTACTCTTTTTATTTTAAAATCTCCTCTACCCCAAGGTTGTCTGGAAGAAATCGCTTACCTAGCGATAAGACCGCCTTTGTGCATAGTATTGTTTTGCAAATTTTATTTTTAAAGATGTATGTTATGTAATATGCACAATAAAGTATATTCCTTCTTCTTCTTCTTCATTTTGGGAGTTTACAATAACCCCTTAATGAACATGTTTTGATAATTCATTACAATAATATACGTATATTTCACCATATTGAAATGAACGCCAAGCGTACGAGGTAGGTAAGTATATCGTGAAAACCGAAACTGTTGGGATTTATAGTTGAAATTCCCGAAAATATATCCGACAAGCGCTTATCTTATCAAAATAACAGGAAAGCTCTCGCGAAATGATATTTCCAAATGGACGAGAATTAATATTAGTTACATGTCCGATATTTAGTACTATATTAGAATCTATCTATTTATATCTATGCACTAAAAACTTTCATAAGAACATTTTTATAGGAACATTTAACTGCATGTTTAGGGTTCATATTTGGACATTAAGATGAGATATCGTGACCAATGTCGATCCTGTATTTTTTCTAAAACTGTAATCCTTTTACCGAACATTTTCCATTTCTTTTGCTTATATACGCAGTATGCTGAATGTTTTACTTTTAAAAATTTTCTATGACTTTTAAAGCCTAGAGCGTAACCATTTATATTACTAGGTATTTATTTTAATTGTTATTACTTCCTTTATTCTTTTTTAATTCTTATTTTTTTTCCAAAAGGCCATACTTAGCACTAAGTAATTTTCACATATTTCAAAATGTTATAAATATGTGTTTATTGCTTTATTTACGAATCATTCATACTTTTTAGTTTAAAGTTTTCTCATCAATTGCAAACGATACTATTACATTTACGCCTACCAAATTGAAAAAAAAAATTCAAAATAAAATTAATTTATCCTTCTTGGATAGATATTCGAAATTCAAAATCATCCCAGGCATTTCAAGTTAAAGCGATCCGCTCAAAGTTTTAGAGATATAAAACTAAAACATCCTTGGCAGTATTTGACGTGACATTTCTTCAGAAAACTCTGCACATTTACAACTTATCTCGAAGTTAAAATTAAATATTACCTACTTACCTTTTATTTTTAAACGGCTATTTTTATGAATAAGCGTTACAGATAAAATAAAATCTCACTTTTAAGTCTAAACGGTCGGGATCGACCGCCGACCGTCGTGCTCTTGGTCGGGTCAACCAATTTTTGTATTCATTCTACACGGTCGGTGGTTGACTCAACTTGTCAGTTCTTTTCTGGTATTTGAAGCGATGGCTCCTTGCCTTTTAAAGCAACATAAGGTGGGTTTGGCAATAACTTTTTTATGCTAAAGTGAAGTGAAGTTTTTTGATTCTTTTCTTTGTATAAATCGGATCCAATGTCCCAAAGACATGGCAAATCACCAACCAAGGCCGTTGACATCAAACAAATATTGGTCGGGTCAACCACACTGTCCATTTTTATATCAACCCGACCAAGGACACGATGGTCGGCGGTCGATCCCGACCGTGTAGAAGGCCTTTAATAGGCCAATGACCTATGCGATATTACAGTTTGATTAAATCATAGGTGTGTAATGATTTTGTTATTTTATAAACTTTTTATAAAAATATATTTACAATAAGTGGTGATTTTCACAATTTCTTATGTTATAAATCTATGTTTAATTTTAAGGAATTGTTTTTAAAAATCAAATTTATTTTGTATTTACATTTTATGATTTTTTTTACTTAAAAGAATATTTGTCGAAATCGCTCCACCCAGTCAAAAGTTCTGATGTAACATACAAAAAAAAATACAGTCGAATTGAGAACCTCCTCCTTTTTTGGAAGTCGGTTAAAAAGGGCAGTCTTATTAAACCAACGAGACAGCCTAGCAGTCTTAAAAGAAATTGTAATAGTAAAGTCGAAATAAAGGTATGTTAAGTGGAATTGACGAAGTGTGAATAAAGTTGGGTTGTCTGGAAGAAATGGCTAAATAGCCATAAGTCCGCCCATTGTACTTCACAGTCTGAAAATGTTTTTTAAATGTGTTTATTGTTTAAAATATAGTTGTGTACAATAAAGTATAAATAAATAAATGTGAATAAAGTGATTTGTAATAACTGGTTATTTCTCCGCAGATGATTATTTGGATCACAAACAAAAGCAAGACAAATAATTTATATAAATGATCTGCAGAACAAGTACGAACTTCTACAGATCTACAAACACAACCGGTAGATTTATGTAAATAAAATACGTACAACTTAGAACCTGCATAGTGGAGCTGTAAGAATAATTCCAAGTATTTGCAATGCAAATCTGCGTAAGTCGAGATAAAGTTGACATCCCATTACGGACACAGACTATTATTTTTGTCCAATGATATTTCTACCTATCAAAGTTATTTTAATTATCTAATATTTATTTGAACATAATGTGAATGATTTTAATAGGTTATTTAAATTGCACTATGTAACAGACTGAACGACATTAGTAATCAGCTGGGTGGACTTCGTAGAGAAATAAAAGATACGAAAACCTTCGTTACCAATCCAAGAACCCTACTCCAGACACATGCATCGACTTCGACTCCATTCTACGACCCAACTGTTAGAGAAATCCAGGAAAATATCAAAAATATAATAGAAGACAGATACTGAAAAATAACAAGATACTATTCAGAAAAAAGAAACACACAATACAACTTGACTCCTGAACCTTTCTCCTCGGAGCTGCGTGCAGTGAAAAATATCCAACCAAAAGGTAACTCACCTCTAAAACCATCCTTAAAGACGGCGGTCCAAGAGGTAAAGCAGACCCTTGCGTCTGTCAAAAAATGAGTCCCAGGACTTAGCATGGTCGAAAAATTAACGATGGTTTCTATCACCTTTGCGCAGGTGGCTAAGGCCAAGCTCCTCCAACAACCGAACTCACCCTAACAACCTCAAAAGCTCTTGAGGGAGACTAGTGATAACGCAATCAGCAATATCAGGGTCTAATCAGCTCTTAAAAATACTGGGGCTAAAGTAGTCATGGTCCGCAAGGCGAAAGAGAAAAAGGTGGTTCTCAGACGCACCAGCGGGGAAGATATAAAAACCTACTCTGGCAATGTTCACTGCATAAGCGTCCAATATTATTTTTCTTAGCCCCAAGAACGTTGATAACTACTAATTAATACTAGCTGCCGCATACAACTAAAGAACCGCATATGGAAACGAATTATTTGTCTCGTAGAATGTTTTTGTAATGTTTTTTTTACGTAAATCACCTGTAGGATAAGCATAATTATAATGCATGATGCATAATAAAAAGGAACATTTTAGAGCCTATGGATGTTAATTTTAAATAAAAAAAAAAAAGTAAGTGGACGGGAAGTTTGTGTAGATGATAGACATAGATATCTCTTGATAGGTAGGTTTTGCTTGTGCTCGTAGAAATTAAACTTCTGTATAAAACGTACAGAACCACCGTCAGGTAAATTTTTCTCGTAGTCCCTTTCTTACACATGAACAAGGAAGACATAGGATTTTATTATGATTTTCGTTGAAAACATTGTAAATATACATTGAAAGTAAATTATATTAATGATGCAATTTAGTATCTGAATGATCTTCTTGACTATTTGGATTTCAAAAAATTATAACCAGAGTTCAATTACACAAAAGTAAGACTTTAATTAACCTTATCTATATTTTGATATAAATCAAATTAAAAACACGGTAAGCTTCAAAGACACGTAATTTTATCTAATACACCTATGCGGTTATATGCACTTTAACTCTTTTTTTTTTTTTTTTTTTAAATATATAGACTAGCGCTTGACTGCGATCTCACCTGAAGTCAAGTGAAGATGCAGCCTAAGGTGGTGCGCGCTTGCCTAGAAGATGCCTATTCACTCTTGATTTAAAGATACCTAAGTTATAGTTCGTTGGAAAAACGGAAGCCGGAAGGGCATTCCAAATTTTAGCGGTGCGAATTAGGAACGAGGAAGCAAATCGTTTAGTGCGAGATCGTGGGATTTCAACCACATAGCGGTGCAGATTCATGCGATGCCTTGCGGTTCGGTGGTAGAAAGGTGATGGTGGAACCAAATTGTATAGTTCTAGAGCACACTCTCCGAAATATAACCTGTAAAATACCGACAAACAGGCAACCTTGCGCCGATGTTCGAGACTTTGAAGTCTAGAGCGAACCAGCGATTTGTCACCGATGAGTCTTCTGGCGCGTCGATCCACAGAATCCAAAGCAGCGAGCTGGTACTTGGCAGAGCCATCCCATAAGTGGCTGCAGTACTCCATACACGATCGAACTTGTGCTTGGTAGAGAGTAAGAAGCTGTTCCGGTGTGAAGTACTGCCTGACTTTATTGAGGATACCAAGTTTCTTACCAGCAATTTTTGCCTTGGATTCTATGCATTGTCCGAAGTTCATATTAGACGAAATATTTATGCCTAGAAGATCAATACTATCGGTGATCGGAACAGATACACCCCGGAAAGTTGGGGCTGTAGTAGGATAATTATAATATATAGTTCTTAAATGCACTCACCGGGATAATTTAGCACAATTAAATTTAGTTCATTGGGTAACACATCACTACAATATATAAACACAGAAGGTGCACGGACGAAAGTACCAAACACAGATAAGATTAGCAATTTTATTCGCAACTAGTAAGCTTTAAAAATATAAGTTATACGAAAGCAAAAGATTTTTACATAGGCAAAAGCATAAGCGTCTCGCGTCAGAGAAGGATCGTGACTGGAGGGCGCGGGCGGCCGGCGCATACGCAATACTCGGGCCGGCCAAACCGGTTTTTAAAGTAGTGCAGAGCGTGAAGGCTATCGATACCCAATTCATCGATAGATCGATAGGATATCGATATAAGTACAAAAAAAAGTTGTAAATGTAATGTGTAGGAGGATGCCTACAGGGCTAATGGGAATGGACTCCGTTTAGCAGTGAAAAGACACGCTTGTGTTTTGGAAGCATTAAATTTGACTAGGTTGGCGTCACCCCAATCGGATACCTCTTTCAAAGCCAAATTCATGCGTTCAACCAGGGCCTCTCTATGCTCATGAGTTTCAGCCCCACCAGCTCGGGGACCGGACACGTATCTCTCCGTAACAGTGCTGTCATCCGCGTATCCAAAGATACCGGGCCTGAGGAGGTCATTTATGTGAATCAAGAAGAGGGTTGCAGAGAGAACTGATCCCTGAGGGACACCGGCATTAACCGCCATCAACTCAGACGAGGAGCCATCTAAGACCACCCGAAATGATCGTCCACTCAGGAAATCTGATATCCAGTCACACAAGCTCGGGGGTATTCCGTAAGCTGAAAGCTTGCTCAATAGGCTCTCATGCCAGACCCGGTCAAATGCCTTCGATACATCAAGTGAGACAGCTAGCGCTTCTCCGTGCTTGTCCAAGGCTTCGCCCCAGATGTGCGAGGCGTACACTAAAAGATCCCCCGTGGACCTGTTACGGCGGAAACCGTATTGCTGGTCCGACAGGAGGTCATTCAACTCGAGGTATGCTAGGAGCTTTTGATTCAGTATACGCTCCAAACTTTTACTCAGTATGGAGGTGATCGCGATAGGTCTATAGTTAGCCGGGTCGGCACGACTACCTTTTTTAGGTACAGGTTGTACGTTGGCAATCTTCCATGCTTTAGGGACTTGAGCAGATTTTAGAGAGAGGCGGTACAAGCGCGTGAGAATAGGAGACAACTCAGGAGCACAGTGTTTAAGTACTCCTGCTGGTATCCCGTCAGGACCACTAGCCTTATTCACGTCCAAGTTACGGAGTACTCTCAAAACCTCAGTTTGGCGAATGCGTAGTTCTGACATAACAGAGTCGCAAGGTGGATGTCTGGGCGGTGAGGCACTACCTGCATCAAGGAGCGAATTTTCTGCAAACAGATTCGCTAAAAGGTTAGCCTTTTCTGTCGCAGTAAAGGCCAGCGATCCATCTGGTTTAAGCAGAGGAGGCAGCGAGGGACGGCAGAAGCTCATTTCAACCGACTTGGAGAGTGACCAAAATGCTCTGCTACCGCGTGGATGGGAAGCTAGTTGGGCTCCGATGCGTTTAATACGGTTGAAACGAGCTTTTTTAAGAACCCTTTTGTAGGACTTGGCAGCAGAGTTGAACGCTCTCTTCCTCGTAGTTATATCCGGAGATTTAAGGGTACGGGCTTCAGCCCACGCTGCAAACGCTGAGTCCTTACGGGCTGCAGCTTCGGCACATTCTGCATTATACCACCTAGGGATCTTGCCATCTAGTGATACATCAGCAAATGGAATGAAGTACTCCATCCCCTGACGTATCACTTCCGATATTTCTTGTTCGCAACTCGACGGATCACTGGAAGAGAAGCAAGTCTGCCGCCAAGGGTAGGATGCAAAAAAGTGTCGCATCTCATCCCAATCTGCCGACTTATATCGCCACACACGTCTGGTTCCGGTAGGACCTGTATCCAGAGGGTGAAAGTTAGATACTGACTTTACCACACAGTGATCAGATGTGCCCAGGGAAGCTGCAACTGATACCGAGGACCGGTCAGGGTCAGTTGTCAACAGAAGGTCCAAACAATTAGGTGTATGGTCGTCAACGTCGGGTACTCGTGTTGCTTCTTGGACTAGCTGGGTAAGATCTAGCGACAGAGCAAATTTGAGCGCCTCTCTCCCGGCGTGGTCGGTATTCTGGTATGGGAACAGCCAGTCCTGGTGGTGAGCGTTAAAATCCCCCAGAAATACCATTTGGGCAGCAGGATGCCGACGTTGGACCATGTCAGCCGTCTCACTGAGATAGTCGAACATCCGAGTCGTCTCCCGATCACCACTATGCGACCGATAGGTACAGGCATACACAATCTGCTCCATGCCCGTATCCAATAAACACCACATGATGGAAAGGTTAGGTATCTCCAAGTTACGTAGACGCCGGCAGCAAACATCATCACGAGCAAACATACAGACTCCAGCGTGAGATTTAAAATTATGTTCGAGCGAATACCCAGGGTACTGCAGGTACGTTACATCTGCTGGGCTACCAATTTGCGTCTCCGTAAGAAAAAGTAAATGCGGCCTCTCAGTCTCCAGGTGGTGGTGGACTGCAACGAGATTTGAGTGCAATCCTCGTATGTTGGTGAGGTGCACTTTGAGAGAGAGGAGGTGCAGCCGCTGTTTAACCTTACTTTTTTTCTTGTTCTTCATTGTGGTCAAGGGGTGAATAGGAGGGGAAATGGTAGTTGTACGAGGCGCTGCGTCTATAGACTCCACGATTTTTGCAGAAACCACACTAAAGAAGACTCGACTGGAGACTGCGGGGACGCCCGAACCCCCCAGGAAATCGCCATCGGGTCCTCTCACCGGTCGCCAACCGGCACGATGGAAGCCATCCCTGGATTTTTCGCTAGGTGGCGGGGCAGCCTTTCATAGGTGGCGAACCTACTAGTTGGGCCCCCTACTGCCTGCGGTCGGCCAGCGGTGCACCGTGCTTCGGATCCCGCTACCCTCCAGGTCGAGACGTCCGGCGCAGTGACTACGCAGATCAGGATCCTGTCACTAGACGCAGCGCAACTGTACATACCCATACCCCTATGATTGGCTATTACGAGCATCGTTCCGGAACGCGAGGCGCCTCACGGCACGACAAGTCGTGTCGCAAGACGCGTCACTTGGCGGCGCGTCTTTGCTCGATGGGTGGTCACACTAGCCACGGCCGAAGCCTACCACCTATGTATGTTACTCGTTTTGCACCACCCAGGGGTCACGTGTAGGGTAAAGAGGGTTAAGACCTGACCTTGGTACATCCTACGGACGCGAGTAACTTCGACCCCCAAAACTCGATATTAACAAGGTAACTTAGATACCATGCAGATGCGACCAATTATCAAGTGCATTAATTTACATGAGCAAATATCATTAATAGCTACTAGCTATATTGCCGTGAAATTTGTTTGTAGTACATAGTAATAACACTAGTATAGCTAGTATTTAACTGAACCGAATCTTGCAAATCTGAGGAATGCTTCTCTTTCTCTTGTAGCAGAAGAATTTAAGCTTAATCCACGTTGCTTCTCGATTAGGAAATGGCAATCAGGATCATTACTGGGTATTTATAATGACCGTGGGCTTCGTGTGCTCCAAAGGGCGATTCCCTACAAAGCGTAAATGTAAACCAGAAACTAATATCTCTTTGGATATATTTATATTGAACAGACTAGTGTAAAAAATGAAGAGCTAGTTCACGACCCTAGACGTTAACTGCCAGCCGAAGGGGTTGAATCAACAGATAGCCATCAAGTTATCTGATTTATAAGGCTATACATAGCTCTCAGGCATCAGCTTAAAGTCCACTGGTGCATTTCTTGCCCAGAGAATCGTCATAGCGATTCAACGGTGAAATGCTGCCAGTATTCTTGGCACCATTCCACGCGGATATGATTTGTACCATAATTATCTGTAAATATTTATTATGTATTATTATGTATATTTTAATTAAAATTTGTTTTTTAGCTATTTTTAACGCAATATAAATCTTTTTTCTAATCTTAATTGACTAAACGCTTTTCAAATACGAAAACATTTTTTTCCTATAGGTTTTTGTTTCACAGTCAATCGTGTTTGAATATGACGAATGGGGGGATAAGTAAAACATATGACTGTCGCTATACAGTGAGTATGATTGATGGCCATTGTCTAAACGATCAGCGTTCGTCATTCTGATTTGTTTTGTTTTAAAATCATATCAATTTTATGTTCAATGTTGTTTTTTTCTTAATATTTTTATGGCCTGGTAAACATTTGTAACTACCCACTGATTTATTGTAACATCAAGTTTGATTTACATAAAATGGCCAAGGTAACTAATATACTTTTTGGAATAAAGATTAATACTAATTAGTAGAACTAATTACCCTTGCAAATAAAGTAATATTTTTAAATTAATTGCTTAAAGATAAAAATGATTACTGTGAATTAACCCTGGGAGATAGACATATGCTATGCGGATTTTTTGTAGGTCTTTTTATAATATACAATTCCGTAGTACATTATTAGTATATATCTCGTATGGTTTAGCAAGCGTTCGCAATGTAAGCGCTCGAAATCGTTTTTTTTACCCGACTGCAAAGAAAGGATTATGTTTTTCGCGCGTAACTTGTATGTTTGTATCATCATCCTTTCGCATTCCACTACAGGACATAGGCATGTGTTTTGTTAAAGAATATTACATACATATAGATAGATAGATAGATAGATAGATAGATAGATAGATAGATAGATAGATACTCTTTATTGTACACAACAACAATCAACACAATAACATATTACGAATAAAAAAATAATATACATACATACTAAGGGATAACACAGTTAGTTCCACCACCATCTTGGAACTTATAAAGCCGACCGATGGCGGGATAACCATCAAACTGCTGGCTTTGAAATACACAAGCCGAAAACGGGCAGCAGCGACAAAGCGTGTTGACTATGGGCAAAACATATGAGTTCACGCCATAATCTTTGGCGCGACCTTGGGAAGGCCTATATCCAGCAGTGGACTGCCATAGACTGTTATTATTTATTATTACTATTTTTACTTTGTTCACTTTATTCTCTTCTGTTTTTCTTTTTTATCTTCTAAAATTTTAGACATGAGTTTAAATAGCAATAATTTTAGTGATTCTGATGACGGAAATAATTTTCTCTCCTTCGTTTCTCATCTAATGTCAGTTTCCACAGTTCTTCGGTGCCCTCAGTTCTCATATTAATTCTATGTTTACTCCATATCTTAGAAATTTCAACGTTATACACATTAACTCTCAAAGCATTTCTTCACATTTCACTTTATTTCTCTCTTTGGATGTAGTAACATCCATGCAATTTTAGTATCTGAAACATTTCTTAAACTATGCTTCCGTTCCATACCTTCAATTTCATATTCTTTGACTAATTTCAACCTAATTCGTAATGATCGAGTAGATGAGATATGTGCAGTCCTTGTGTCACCCCACCGTGCCTCGGAGAGCACGTTAAGCCGTCGGTCCCGGTTGTTATAATGTACACCTGATAACGATCGTCACTCATAATAGGGAATATCCGCCATCCCGGATTGGAACAGCGTGGTGGATCTCCTATATGGGGAAAGAGGCCTATACCCAGTAGTGGGATATTACAGGCTGAAGCGAGTAGATGAGAGTGGAGTTGGAGCTGTTTTAAAATTTCAAATGTTAACGTATTTAATATCACTCGAAGTTACAATTCAAACAGCTTTGCAGGCTAATGAAAATATTTTTCAAATTAGAATTGCAACTGACAGTATACCCAAAAAGAACATGTGACAAATCATTCCTATTTATAAATTTAGCGACCCCAGACGCGCAATTCTATTCGGAGCCGTAAAATTTTAACATCATCATCCTCATAACTATCAAGTGTAACATATTTAAAACATGCTAATGTATAAATCTTTAGCATTTATATTGTCTAGTCTGTCTATCACTTTATAAAATCTATTTGAAACTATTCGATGTTACTATTTATGTTAAACACTAGATATTTCCTTAATTTTAGTGCCTTTCGATACTTCTCCGATTTTGATGTGTAGGATTGTGTAATCTATAAAAAAGTAGAACAGATTTTTTGTAAAAGTATTAAAACTTGAACTATTGAACGATATAGAAATATCGTAATTTTGGTCGCTCGACTCACGTCTGCATTAGGGACACTAAGATAGAATAATTGGTTTTCTTAATGTAAGCTGCAGTGTAGGTACCAAGTAACGATTACTAACAAAAATAAAAATTGGATTCACAAAAGTACCGGCATTATTAGCCTGTGATATATGTATATAAAAAAACGTTATAGAATTAAATAACTAAGGTAAGACACAGCAGGGAATTTCCTGCTCAAAATATGGAATAGTCCGATTGGGGTAGCACCTCAATCTTACAGAAGATGACAGCTAAATAATACTGTTTTCAAGCAGTGTTGTGTTCCTGTTGGTGAGTAAGATGACCAGAACTCTGAGAAAGATGCTTCTGGTGTATCAGACGTCTATAAGCTATGGTAATCGCTTACCACTAGTGTTGCCCAAATTCAGTCTTGGTCTTGCAGTCTTGGTCTTGTTCTTGCGTTTTTGCAAGACCAAGACCAAGAACAAGACCGCGTATTTTTAGCAAGACCAAGACCAAGACTGACCGTGCAAGACTTGAGCAAAAACAAGACATAGCCTGCAAGACTCTTGCGTCTTGCAGCTAGGACTTAGCGCTATTTCACTGAGTAGTTAGGTGTAACAGTTCGGTGTATAGGTAGGTACGCTTAGGAATTCTATGAGACGCAAAAAACTGTATCAAAGAATATGAAAAACTGGACCTATGCGCATTACGACTAATACCATAAACATAGCGAATAAAAAAATATCTATTAAAATCAAACTGAGTGCATGCATAGTTATGTTTTAACCATCGGCACTTTGATAATGCGGCATCAAAGGTTTTGTACTTACTTCTCAAAGAAATTTGCCTCTTTTCGGAAGTATATGGTTATGATACACGCGCCGGCGGCTTCTTTTGAAATCTAAAACAATCGTTGCCGCCACGCCGAAATCATAACATTTGACACTATTTGATTGCCGCCATAGGGCGTAGGTATACTCATGCAAAATAATTTCGAATTTTAAGAGTACCTACAGGTGTTCCAAAGAATAAATAAGTTTCAGAGTGCTTAGAATGAAAATGAATACATTATACTGATCACGCAAGTAGTATTATGATTAGGATAAAATGGTAAGGATAGGTAGTAGATGTCATATTAATTAATTCTAGTAAGTATATATTATAATATT
Source organism: Melitaea cinxia (assembly GCF_905220565.1). Taxonomy (NCBI): domain Eukaryota; kingdom Metazoa; phylum Arthropoda; class Insecta; order Lepidoptera; family Nymphalidae; genus Melitaea; species Melitaea cinxia. Next base: position 15,782,394 of record NC_059404.1, read on the forward strand.
GATTACTTATATGGTTTGAAACTAATTACTTAGGTACTATTATTGTACATTTAGTCATTATATTTCTTAAGTTTTTACAAGAAAAAATAGCAAAAAGTGTTCAAATATCACCCGTTTAATAAATATTGTAGCCACTTTTAAATATACTTGAAACGTGTAAAAAAATTCTACAAAACTAATAAAATAATATAAAAAGCGTAGGTACTTACCTACTAATAAAATAAAAAGCCTGCGATAAGAGTTTTGTATTACTTACCAGCCCGAATATCTCTGAGAGAGATGATGAGAGTAAGTATTTACTAGCTGTGCCCGCGACTTCGTCCACGAGGAATAGTAACTTTGGAGGTATAGTGACGTTCAGGACTTATTTATTTATTTTAAAACTTCTGTCATCAAACATACAAACGAACTCTTCAGCTTTATAATATTAGTATAGATGTACGCCAAAACATTCACTTATATGTAAAGAATAGTGATTGGCACTAATTCTTTACATATATTTTATTCACGCGTCGCGTCTGTACAAGTAGGTAATATTTAGTGTGTGTTTATACGCCGCACGCGGCATTGTTTGATTTGCGGCGGCATCCTTTTCATAGAGCCGGCACGTGGCGAGGCGGCGCGGTAGAAAGCAAGGAAACGTAATATAAATAAAGGAATTATTTTAATTCCAGTCATTTCCAATTGAGCTGTGCTTCGAGTCTAACTTAATAATTGTTTTTACTAATTCTCGTTGTTTTCTAAAAACGTATCACGTGTACAATTTAATGAGTGACGAAGATTCAAATTATTCTAGTCCGAGTAACGAGAGTTTGAGTCACAGATCTAAAAGACCCAAAAGCAAATTTGAGGAGTTTTTCGAAATAATTCATGCATCCCAAACTGCCTTCTGTAAATTGTGCCAACATAAAAAGATTGAAATAAAAATGAAAAACAGAAACACTTCAGGCTTAAGGAAACATCTAATATCTTTCCACAAAAAGGAATCAGAAATATTTCTTCCTGTTAAACCAAAATTAAGTGGAGATATCACAAGCTTTTTAGTAACCGCTGGAAGAAGTGGACAGGTAAGAATATTTTTTTAACAGTTAAAATAATTTTAACTCTGCGTAGCTATTCATGCGATACTTTCAAAAACGCCATTAACTTACGTAAGTATTTTTGAGTTAGTGGTGTTTTCATCTAGGGGTGCGACATATTAAGTATGTAATTATCGTCTTAAATATTTTTTATAAACACCCATATTTTCATTTAATCGGCCAGTAACAACTAAGTACTTTATTTTGGTAAATTACAGTACAGTGCAACCTTAATATAACAAATATCAATTTAACGATTTTCTCGATTTAACAACAACAAACCTCCTCCTCTTATACGCTCAAACCTAGTATGTTTTAAATAATAACACAAGAATTATTGTTTTGTTTCAGTCGGAAAACAGCAGTGACAACATCACGACAGCTACAGTTGATTGGGTGGTGAAAAAATATCTTCCCTTCTCATTTTTCGATGACGAAGCTACACAAGTATATTTTCGATGTATTTGCCCTAATATGGTGTTTCCTAAAAGGTCTACACTTAGAAGGAAAGTCAAAGAGCGATTTGAAGAGCTCCAATTGAATCTCAAGGAACGACTTCAACAATTATCATCTAAAATGTCTTTTACCATTGATGGGTGGACGTCAATTGCTGGTAGGAGTTACTACGGGGTTACTATTCATTATATAGACAACGAATGGAAGTATCAATCTGTAGTTCTTGATTTTATACCATCACGCGGTCGACATACTGGGGAAGATATTGCAACGATTTTCCATGAATGTTTATTTGAATATGGCATAATTGATAAAATACAAGGTATCACGGTCGACAACGCAACTGAAAATACCAAATTTATGTATGAACTGGGCAAACAGCTGCCGCCACACTTTGATTCAGACAATCAACATTTCCGGTGCTTTGCTCACATTTTAAACCTTGGTGTACAAGATTTATTAAAGACCTTAGCATTACACTGTGAGTCTGACACTAACGCGCAAGATCAGCAGTACGAAGACTATGCAGACGAAACTGAGGATGAGGAAGATGAAGAATCTGCACCAAATATTGCTGACTCGCGTACATCTGTAACAAAGTTACGCAGTATTTCCAGTAAAATAAAAAGAAGTGAGATAGTGAAGAAGAAGTTTCAGTCTGCTTGTGAAGCAGCTGGCGTGCCATCAAATCTAAATGCCATTCTTGACTGTCCAACGAGATGGAATTCCACACATGATATGATTGGATTTGGTTTAAAAGTGAGAGCGGGCATTGACATATTGTGCAGTTCTGTCACCGAATTAAATGATTTTCAAATCACAGCTAATGAATGGCAGGTACTCGAAAAATTACATAAATTTCTAATAAACTTTAAACTTTTAAGTACAAAACTTGGTGGAGACAAATATGTTACATTACCGCTAATCATTGTATCATTCAATCTCTTGCTAGATAAAATTGAATCCATGGTAAAACAGTTAGATGAGAAACCTAATCGATCTGAAGTGGATGAAAGGCTCATTCTAGCTTTCCAAGCAGCTCGAGGCAAAATGCTTAAACATTACAAGAAGAGCAACTGGATTTATTGTACTTCTTTAATTTTAGACCCAAGGCATAAGGCTCAGACTTTTGACCTGACAATGTGGGGGAAGCAACTTAAAACAGAAAGTCTGCGCAAGTTCAATGAACTTTATGAAGAATATAAAAGTCTACACTCACTGAACAAATCTCTGGAATTACCAGAAAAAGAAAATAAAGTATGTGATGAAGATGAAGACGTAATAGACTTTGATAAACTCTATGAATGTCCCTCGACGTCATCTGGATCTTGTCTTCAAGGCTTAGTGATAGACGAGTTGGAGGAGTACCTGAGAAAACCAAGAACTGCCAGCTCGGAAGACATTTTAGACTGGTGGAGGACGCATGAGACAGAGTATCCGATTTTATCGAAAATGGCCCGTGATTTTCTCTCAATACCTGCAACTTCAGTACCTGCTGAGAGGTTATTTTCTAAAGCATCATTAGTAATTAGAAAACATAGAAATAGGTTAAGTGATGAGTCAGCCAGATGGTTACTTTGTATTAATTCTTGGTCAAAAAAATTGATATAAAGTATCATAACCTAATGATAAAGCTGTTGATTTGTGTTGTATTTTATTTTTTATTCAAATAAATGATAAATCGTAAAACTCTTTTATTAAATTTCTTATAAGTTGAGGGTTCAATCTCTTTCTAGACAGATAAGTATTGTTCTTTAAAATACAGTCAAGTTATTGTAATTAATTTGTTTTTTTACATGTTTTAGCAAATGTAAGCTTATAAATCATAAATGTTTATTAAGAAACAGTTACTTCCATGGAAAACGACATATAGGTCAGTTGATTTTTCGAATTTCTTATCAAATCTTCAGTTATTTATTAATCTGCTTGATCTTTACTATGGCTATGTTAATTCAAGCTCACAATGTTCCAATTCTAATACGTTTTTCTAAGATTTAAAGTAAACTTTAATAAATAGTAATAGACTAATAGGTAATTGCAAGACTTGCAAGACTCTTGCTGCAAGACCAAGACCAAGACCAAGACTGGGAGCGCAAGACCAAGACCAAGACCAAGACCAGGTGTATTGGCGCAAGACCAAGACCAAGACCAAGACCAGGTGTATTGGCGCAAGACCAAGACCAAGACTGGCTAAGTCTCGTCTTGTTCTTGCATTTGGGCAACACTACTTACCACCAGGCGATCCGTACGCTTGCTACGAAAAAGGACCTAGACCCTTTTTTAATAACCCTCTTAGTATGGCACAGTAGCATAGAAAGAAAATAAAAAACATATATATAAAATATGTATACAATGAAATTGAAGATAAGAACAAAACAACATTTTTGATAGCCGCTAAACAATTAAACGCTTACAGCAATATAAAGCGATTTCACTTGATATTGTTGTAGTTGAATTATGCGCGTACTTACTTGAAAACGTAGGTAATTAATTTCTACGAACCACTTAACGGTACAAATTTTCATTTCACAATTATTAATAATAAATACTTAACTTAATATTGGTATTGTTTTACAATTTGGTTTTAAACGTAATTCCTAAATCCATAAAATTAATTATACTGTTTAATTGTACTATAAATTTTTAATTTTGTTGTTTTTAGTCTTTATTGACAATTATATTTAACTCAAATTATTTCGATAACTTTATACCAAGTGTAGAAATGTTTAATTCACATACTAACGTAAGTCACATAATAAGCAAAAGCAAATAAAAATTGTGTATTTTCAAGGGCTTAATTAATCAATAAAATATTTAATATTAATCTTAATAATTGATAAATATCAGCAAAATTTTTGTTTCCAAAGAGTCGTGACTTATAACTGGCAAAAAAAATTTATAACCGCTAAAACTTTTAAAATATATACAAATAACAATCATTATTTGTAATATTCTTGTATTGTATTCCTAAAAGGTATAAAGTATCGTAAATGACGATGACGATCGTTACTATTCGTTTAGATACCTTTAATCCACCAAATTGCGATGGAACTGCGTTTTAAAATAAAACCTAAAAGTTGACTTATTCTGTGCAGAAGATAATGCTTTTGTTCAGAATTTTCATATTTACAGTCTGTTTCAGTTCGCTAAATTTATCAGAAAGTTTTTTTAATTCTGTCAGATGTTGAGGAAATAATAAATAATAACCTATTTATCGTTTTATTAAGTAAAAACGACTTGATTAAATATATCAATCATCCTTGTTTGCGGTGAAGTCGGATAAAAACCAACTAATTGAATTAGTAAACGACGTTATGTTGGCTGATTGTGAGAGAGAAATAAATTGTTTATTTAATTTACCAGCACGAGCTCGTGTGAAATGAACGAAGCCAGAAATGTCACGAAGAAACGTTCACAATAAATTCTCTTGTAATTTACGGTTTAATTTCAAATCATAACGAGAATTTCGCTTCTGAATATAAAAACATAAGCGCTTTTCGTTTAAGAAATATTTGCTATCAAAGTTTCAATAGAGAATCGTATATAATTAATGTGTTATGTTTAGTTTAAGAAACAATGAATATTTTAATTGCATCTGCTGCGGTTTATCAACAGTAGTTCAACGTGAAGCTGACTTCGTTGTTGGTTTTAGTAGACACTGTGGCGATTTGGAAGGAATCTTGTAATCCTTGACAAATAAACACTGGCAGATGATTATTTGCGAACAAAAAAATGTAAGTGTACAAGGAAACTGTCTTTGTATAGACAGCTTATAAACCATACGCTTTGACTTGTTTTGTTCGTACTCAGATTAATAAACAAAAGGTTCGTATATGTTTTACAATTAAATACCGAGAGAATGTAAGTCGTGACATCTTGAAGCGTTGCATATTCTCGTTTATGAAAGGAATTGCTGAGGCGCAAAAGTGAAACACCTTGCTGGTAAGAGAGAATTGGGTGATCGTTTAATAGACAAACTCATTCCAACCCAAATAACATCTTTCCAATATGTTGGAATGTGTTTTTATCAATCAGAGAAGATTATTGCCAAAAACAATAAAGTTTACAGAAAAAAATGCGTGTTAAACATTTCATAATGTTTATTTTATGGAAACAAACGCTTTAGCAAAAAGTACTCTTTAAGTGTTATGCCTTTGAGAGAATTAAAAAAAAATGACAAAACACTCTTATAACAATTTTTAGGCATTTCGCATCTATTCATTGGTAGTTCATTTTTTTTTACACTTTAAAAGTTTTTGTTAAAACTGACAGTTATTTAATTATCGTACATTTCAATGTAAACCAGTAACTTATTAAAGAGAAACTAGATTAAACCAATGTAATCAAGAATGTGGGTTCCTTAATCACATTAATATACAGGACAATATAGTTATTTAAGGTATCGCAAGACACATACGTGGTGTAGACGTATGGGTAAATTGGATTCAGGATTCAATACATCTATCTGTAAAGTATCTATGCTTCTGAATTTGCTGATTGAATAGGGGAAGTGAACGTGCATTGGACAAGTGTAATGTTACAAAATCTTGTCCTAAAAATGCAAGATATTGTAACACGTTCAGTGTTGTAATTCCGATCTGAAGTCATTTATTTATTAATTATCTGTACGATAATCATGCATGAATTCCAATAAGAGATTCCAGCAATTTTCAGCCCAGGCGCTAGCTCACTTAAAAAAAATGAATTCTTGGTACGAAATAAAAAAATGTTAACACGTTTTCCACAACCAGCTGTTAAATCCTAATGGTTTAATCAATGGATATATTTTTTAAATCTTCATTTGTAACTATGTAGCTACTGCATGTTAAAATTTATGTACTAAAAATATATATGTGTATATATGTGTTTTTAAATTATCATTCTTACAGAATATAAATATTTATAAGCGTATGCATTACAAAGTTAAATTTAATATTTTCAAAGGTTCATTAGAATATCGTTTTAAAAACTAGCATCAACTGAAAAAAAAACTTGACTGCGTTTAAACAGCAATACGAAATAAAGTGGAAAGAAAAAATACGGGCAATGATAAAGATAGAATGTAGCGCAATAATAAAAGTTCCCAAGCCGAGATATTTAATTAATTCAGAATCTGACCGTTAAATCATTTTTAAAGTTCTTGCTAAATTTCATTTTATAAACGGGAAGGAAACTTGTACAAAATGCTATTATATTTAAATTGGACCGATAGCAATTTTTATGCTGTGTAGGCGGTGTAAGGCGACTAATGAATAACACAGTTCTGCTGGCTTTGAAATATACAGGCCGAAGACGGGCAGTAGCGTCGTCGGTGTGACAAAGCCAGCCCTGCGGTCTCCAACCCACCTGCCTAGCCTGGTGACTATGGGCAACACACATGAGTTAACGCCATTTTTGGCGCAGACTTGTGGAGGCCTATGTCCAGCTGTGGACTCTATTAGTCTGAAGAGATAATAGCAATTTTTATTAAAAAAAACTATAATTATACGTTTGATTAGTTGTAAGAAGTCCAACATTGGGTATGGAAAAGAATGTTCGAGTAAGAAAGGAATAATTAAAACTTAAGTAAAATAATTTTATTGTATTTGTTTTCAAACCAAAAAACTAACTTCGATTTACATCGATATTACAATACAATGTGTATTATCTTAATATAACTCAAAAACTCACGAATAGCGTCAACTTTCGAATAACAAAAGAGCCATCAAAATCAATATACCCCGTAAAAAGTTATGGCTTAACATACATTAAAAAAAACTTTCGAACTGAGAGCCTCGTCATTTTTTGTTTGAAGTCGGTTAGTAATATATTGCAGTATAAGTTCATTTCACTGAGGTAGGGCACAGCAGGAATTTCTTGCTCAAAATCTGGAGCAGCCCGACTGGGGTAGTACCTCGACCTTACAGAAGATCACAGCTTAATAATACTGTTTATAAGCAGTATTGTGTTCCTGTTGGTAAGTAAGGTGACCAGAACTACTGAGGGGGGAAGGAATTGGTGATTGGGTCTATAAGCTACGGTAATATGTCGCATCAGGTGAGCCGTAGGCTTTTAGACTTTAATCCAGCTTAAATTAAATATTAAATTGATTGAATCACTCATATTTTATGCAAAAAAATTTTATTTAGAATTTAGTATCCATACGCTGGCTTTGAAATACACAGGCTGAAGACGGGCAGCAGCGTCTTTGGTGCGACAAAGCCAGCCCTGCGGTCACCAACCCGCCTGTCCAGCGTGGTGACTATGGGCAAAGCACATGAGTTCACGTTGTTTTTGGCGTAAACTTGTTGAGGCCTATGTCCAGCAGTGGACTGTATAGGCTGTAATGATGATTCATACGCTATCAATGCGTTGTATTGTCCCTGCCTTTTATTAACATCGTGCATTATGCTCATTCTACAGGCGAGTTATTAGCAGATCGATAGTCATGTGATATTTTTAATAAAATCATCAAATAAGTACTATAAAGATCCGATTGTCCTGAAATTTAACCTCTATACGACAATGAGATTATCACGTTTATGAAGGAAATTTTGTACGTTTCCGGACCCAAACGGGACTAGTTTTGGTCGTTGTTGCCCTTTGCGTCCGGGTTATATAAGGAAAACGACCAATGGTCAGTTGTTCTTTATAAATGAATACAAGGATAACAAAAAAATTTGGTTCAAGGATAACTTTTTCTGCTATCATCTATGTTTGTCCATTATTTTTTTTTTTTTTTTTTTTGTTACCGTGAGTCTTATTTTTTGGTGTTTATTTTTCTTGCCATATTTTATCTCTCAATTTATTATATTTGGAAATTATCAATATTATGTCTGATTTAATCAGCATTTTATTGATATTACAAGACATCTTCTAATAATTCTATTTTTATATTTCTATATTTCTATAAGATTTATTATCTGATTGAGTTCAAATGTAGAATTACTTCGAATTTGCCATATCGTACATATGTATTATTTTATTTGAAATAAAATATAAAGACTTGTATATACTACATACACACGTATCATCATTACAGCCTATACAGTCCACTGCTGGACATAGGCCTCCACAAGTTTACGCCAAAAATAACGTGAACTCATGTGTTTTGCCCATAGTCACCACGCTGGGCAGGCGGGCTGGTGACCGCAGGGCTGGTTTTGTCGCATCGAAGACACTGCTGCCCGTCTTCGGCCTGTGTATTTCAAAGCCAGCAGTTGGGTGGTTATCCCGCCACCGCTCGGCTTTTTAAGTTCCAAGGTGGTAGCGGAACTGTGTTATTCCTTAGTCGCCTCTTACAACCCCCACGGGAAGAGAGGGGGTGGCTATATTCTTTAGTACCGTAGCCACACAGTACTATACACATATACACATTTTTTATTAATGTTTTTCTTTAAAAGCTGGTTTTAGTCAATTGTAGAAACTGTAACGCAGTCGTTGTTGTCAGTACACTATGTATAAGGAATATTGTAATTTTTAACCGACTTTCAAAAAAGGAGGTTCTCAATTCGACTATATTTTTTTTTATTTTATTTTTTTTATGTATGTAACTTCAGAACTTTTGACTGGGTGGACCGATTTCGCCAACATTTTTTTAATTGAAAAATGGTGTGTATCATTTGGTTCCATTTAAATTTATTTGAGATCTAACAACTACTTTTCGAGTTATATCTAATAATGCGTTTTTACTTGACGCTTTTTTCGTCGACCTACGTTGTATTATACCGCATAACTGGATGTACCGATTTTAATAATTCTTTTTTTGTTAGAAAGGGGATATCCCTAGTTTTGTACCATGATAAAGAAACCAGGATTTGATGATGGGATCCCAGAGAAATCGAGGGATAATCTCGAAAATCCGCATAACTTTTTACTGGGTGTACTGTATAACTGGGTGTAATTTTTAATTAAATCGAAATGTTTATCATGTGGTCACATTTAAATTTTATCGAGATCTGATAACTTCTTTTTGAGTAATCTTTGATAACGCGTAGTTACTTGACTATTTTTTCGTCCATCTTCGTTGTATTGCTTGTCAATGTAATTGAAGTCGGTTTATTTTTTTCGTTTGCAAGCAAATACAATTATGATGTTAATTTTCTTCATCTAAACAGTCAAAATAAACGCAGTAATAATAAACCCATTAATCGAACGCCCAACGACAAGTTTCCGCAAAAGTTAAGGGCATGATTGAAAGTGGTATTTTACTGAGACACAATTTATAGGGGGCGGTTCAATTGATAGCGTGCTAACCGCGGCCCTAAGGGATACTGATAAGGATTATCGGCTTAACGGATTCCCTCAGAAAGTTCGAGATCAAATAGTTTGTTGAAAGTGTGATTGCCATTTGACGTCGTTCCTGCTTCGAGAATTTATAAATTGTTTTTGGGGTTACAGTGTATCCAACTAGGGGTAACAATTTGGTATTATAATTCTGATCTTCAAACTTTTGACATTCGGAATCAGTATCTGTTTATTACAGAAAGTTGTTGTGGAGCAAAATATAGCTTTGTGACGTAATCTCTGAGGACAATCGTTGTAACCAGTATTTTATTAAAAAATCTTAAATGGAGAGAGATTATTATATGGACAGATTATCTCGATATTGGTTATTAAGAGAAACAAAACGTTGTCAAAAAATAAAATACTAACCTAAGTCAAAACGCGATGCAAGTTTTAGACTGGCTGAACAATTATCAAGTAGGTACTGAAATAATTCTAAAAAAACAAGTGTTTAAGTATTGGAACAAAATTAAACATGTATATCCCAAACCACACTTGAGCAGAATAACGAAGTAAACGTCAACCGTTTTTCAAACAATTTTCTTATCCAAAATTCGTTTCAAGAAGAGGGTAGCTTATTTCAAACGAATTTTTGGTTGGTACATCATAAACCTAACTACACCTGACTACGATAATACCTTCTACTAGTAGTTTTAAGACTTCATGTAATCTAGTGTATTGAGAGTCTTATTAAATTTGCTTGACTTAATTAAAACTGACTATTTGTAAAATGCTTTTTCAAAGAAGTAGTTTGTAATTAGATATTTAACGTAAATTTTAATAGGAAATTACTACAAAAAATATGCATTGTCAACAAATTATAATTTTTTCAAAACGTTTTGACTTCAAGCCCAACAAAGAAAAGAAAATCACTTAATATCTCTTTTCTGTTCAAGTTTTCTAAGTATAATTAACTGGGAAGTAAAAGATGAAGCGTTAATGTAATCAAATCAAGAAAATTGTAATTTGAGTCAATTTGCTCGTTTTATTGAAGGTGAATTTGTGTTTGCGGAAAAAATCTGCGGATCCGAGAAAATGAACGAGGAAATGAAAATATAATAATTTTTGATCACACCGGAATGACTCCGATAATTGTTTTGTACGTTGCAATGACTCGTAAGTTATATTCGATATGTGCGTGTAAACAAGTTTATTTGAGTACAAATCAACATGTTTACATGCACGCATTTTTATAAAGAAAGGCATTTCAAGAAGCTTTCGACAATAACGTGTCCTTGCGTATATTTCCAACGCGTCTCAGGAACTATGTTAATCGATGGTACCGGCTATTATCATAGATAGATATAGATGAGATCGTTATTCATAATAGGGTATAAATCCGCCTACTCGCAGTGGAGCAGCGTGGTGGATTAAGCTCCGTAACCCTTCTCTTACATAGACAAAGAAGTCTATGTCTAGCAGTATGTGTATCAGTATCTATAACTAATAAATCTCTATATTTTTATACATTTTGAGTCGAAAGCGCTTTTTCTTTTTTTTAATGAAATTGTCTTTTTGTTAAATATCATCTGTGCCCAAAAGCATTAAATTGTGAGACACAACATTACAAAAGCAACTAAAATATTCATTACATTTTATTTACGAGTCTTGTTACCGTGGGTTATTTGTTTATTTATTCCAAGTCTTCCAGTAAGTGATAATAAATGGAAATTCCACTGAAGTTTCGAATTTATAAGTTATTTTTGAGAAATTCTGTAGTTTCACTAATTATAAATTACTTGTTGTTTATTACTAAGCTATGCGTGTGATGTTTTACATTAAGTAAGGTAAACATCAACATTTTCTTTTGTATTAAAATTAAATAAATAAATAAATATTCACAACATAGACACACGGTCGTCTGTTCCTAAAGTAAGCAACTTAATACTTGTGTTATATGTAACAGCCGACTGATATACCAACATTATTTTTTCGATAAACATACATATAAATAGTACATATATAAATAAATATTGTATATTACACCCAGACTCGCGGTGGGAACCGAACCCACAAACCCCGGAGCATTAAGCAGGGTTTCTACAAACTACGCCAACGGGCTAGTCAATTATTTTATTTACAAATTATTTGCTGCAAATAAATCTTATATTCTCGACATTTTATTATTGACTACAATTGACTTTTCGTAAAATAGCTTAATATTATGTGAATCAACGTAAATTCTATATGATTCAGCCTGTAATATTTTACTGCTGGGCATAGGCATCTTTCTCTATGTAAGAAAAACATTGGAGCTCTATCCACAACGCTGCTTCACTGCAGGTTAATGCATATTGGGTATATTCTCTACTTTAAGTAACGATCGCTATCGGGTATTAATAATAACACCTGGAATCGACAGTTTAACGCGCACTCCGAGACACGGTGGAGAGACCAACAAGATGAATACAGCCTATACAGTCCACTGCTGGACATAGGCCTCCACAAGTTTACGCCAAAAATAACGTGAACTCATGTGTTTTGCCCATAGTCACCACGCTGGGCAGGCGGGCTGGTGACCGCAGGGCTGGTTTTGTCGCATCGAAGACACTGCTGCCCGTCTTCGGCCTGTGTATTTCAAAGCCAGCAGTTGGACGGCTATCCCGCCATCGGTCGGCTTCTTAAGTTCCAAGATGGTTGTGGAACCTTGTTATCCCTTAGTCGCCTCTTACGACACCCACGGGAAGAGAGGGGGTGGCTAAATTCTTTAGTGCCGTAGCCACACAGCACACTGTGCTGTGTGACCAACAAGAATAGGCATCAAAACCGGAAAGAAATATTTGTACTAAATCAAATATCCATCCCGAGCGGGAACCAAAACCGCAAACTACAGTAATAACATTCCGACGTCGGCTCCCACCCTCAATACTCGGGACAGGTAGCGGCCGAAACAATCATCGCGGTCAAATCTACGCCGAGTGGAAGACATCGCAACTTGTTTTCTTTCGAGGCGTAGGCAAGGCCGAATTGCTGCCACCAGCTTCCGGCTTATCTCTGGATTATCTAGGCTCACTGTCCATTTCCAGAAGAGGTTATCGCGAGCCGCTCTCTTCTATCGCACGAACTCATGCGGAAAAGGCGGTTCCTCCCTCAGGCGCGGCTCCGTCGAGACCGATGCGAGAACTTCGGGCTCTAGTTCCCGCAAAGGGGTGTTGGTGAGCCGGCACGATGCATCGACTTTTATTTTTCTATTACTTTCTAACCTTTTTTGACATCTTAGTCATAATTATAATGTATTAATTTTAATAAAAAAGTGTTCTATGGATCTGTCACTAAGGATGACAAATAGCTCTCGTTACCTCATATCTTAGAAGGTTTTACTTTCACTTCTTGTCTTGCAGTAGGAACTCCCTTTTCACTTTAACCACTCGTAGCCTTGTCTTCGATGATTTCAAATCTATATAAACTGTCTAAGGTTCAGTTTAAATACAACTACTTCTTCCACTTAATATTATTAATCCCAGCTTTTATTGCCAAGCTCTGCCTTCCCAGCTTTTCTTTTTACATACAACATATAACTACATACACACAACTACATGAAACAGATTAAATAATACTTCACACACGTTAACGATTTCAAAACGTTAAAATATTGTAATTTTGATTTTTTACGTAATTTTTTGTCATATAATAATATCGTCAACGACAATATAACTAAAACTGAAATGTAGCATGTTACGTAGGCGATTGACAAGTCATTGCAATTGTAATATCATTGACAATGTTCAAATTATAATACCAACGTTTTTACGATGCTACATACACATTTGTGGTAAAATAATATAGTACACTCACATAATGACCTTTCGGTACAAAATAATATTATACTTAAAATCGAAATTAACTATCGAACAAAACGAAACGAATCCAATCATAATAAATACGCTTATAATAAACTTAACAGTGAATTCAACAATGAAAAACGAAATCAACGCATATTATTTCGTATCCAATTTTGATGCAGAATAATAAAACTTTATACGGGTTTAAATACTTTAAATGTATCAAATGACTACAATGCCATTATTTCCCGACGATAATTACGGCCGGTCGGTACGGTACGGGAATGATAAATATAACAATCAATCAATGCCAACAATAATGACATTTAGGCGGAAAAACTGCTCCGGGTCAACACGGTATCAAATTGTACATCCTTTCTGTTAAGGGGCAGTTGGGCAGTAGTAGAAAAAAATTAAAAATTATAATCGTCAGAAAAATCTGTTGATTTAAGCATGCTTAAAACGTTTTTAACGTCATTCATTGTAAGTCTTAAGGTCGTCGAATACATAAGATTATATGGTTGTAATTTCGCTTTTTTTTTCTACATATTTTTTTCAATGAAAAGAAAAAAAAAATAAACTGGTGGATTTTGTGTATATATAAACTGCATCACTTAAGGACACGTCAAGCTAAAAACAAATCATACGCGTTTTACTATTCACGTATTACTAAAAGTGCATCAAAGTAGTTTCATAACTAAAAATAATTAATATTACCATAAAATTTTATAAATTTGTATCGCCCTTAAAGAAACCGATCAATCTACATCAGAAAATAACACGTGAAATTATATTTGTTGAACATTTCCCAACTCGAGCTGATAACGATTACGAAACACCATTTTGTTTAATGATGATAATTTAGCTTTTTAATTGGCCAATTTGTGTTCGACAGATAGATACTAAATAAAACACCATTTATTATTATTTTTTAGTAGGATATAGCTTACACCTAACGCGTATTGAAACTAAACAAACACAACCATTCCAAATAATTCTAGAAAGAATAATCTAGATAAAGCTTAACAAGAGTAGTTACCTGTGTGTATGGATTCCATTATAGATTTATTTATTTATTTTTTTATTTCATTTGGACAAACAGTAGTTGCTACATTACAATTTTTACATAAAAACTATAGGTACTACAATTAAGCTTAAATGCGCAACATTTTAAGTTGTCACAACATGCACAAAAAAAATGTAACACTAGTATTATTAAAATATTATATCTACAAATTGAAATACAGATGAGTATAATTAAAAATAGATTTAGTAAGTTAAAAAACAAACATAAACAGCAAACACAAATTCATTTATAAGTAATTAATCCCTCATAGAGGGAAATAGGGAATATTATATATGATCTTATAATTGCAATTTTTATAGTACTGATACTACCATGACTTCAATCGATGTCAGCATTAATATTATTACATGACCGACAAGTTCTAATTTATTTATTCACACATTATTCTCTCGATAGTTTGTGCTGAGAATGAGTTAAAAAAGGGCTTGAAAATATGGTTACAAAATGCATGTGATGGTATTTTGAATGATATTTGCAACAGATCAGGGCACTCGACTACTGCTTTTATTATTTAAGACGGAAGACAATATCTTAAACACTGCGTCTTAAGCAGAAAGGCTATAGGTTAATACTTGCTGGCTTTAGAATTAGATGCAATTGAGTTCTCGATTTTATAATAGTAATAAATGTACATGTACGTGTACACCTGATAGCGATCGTTACTCATAGTAGGGAATATATCCGCCAACCTGCATTGGAGCAGCGTGATGGATTAGGCTCTGATTCTTCTCCTACATGGGGAAATAGGCCTAATCGTAGTATAATCGTAGTGTGATAAAAAAACAGGTCGTTGTAGACAAAGTTCATTCATTTGTCTACAAAACTAATTCCGTAGACTTTTCCCCACTTTCGCGTATAAATCGTAAATTGACTAAAGCGAAGAGCTGTTTTATATTCAAGCCGTGAGCAAACCTTGTCAGAACGTCTGGCTCACTACAGGTATAGAACTTGTTTATTCTCGATATATGAATTTATTTGGCGCGGCATTCATTTTTTAGTTTTATTTACAGAACCATCCAAAATGAAAGCAAATTTTTGAATTGAGATTCTTTTTTTAGATTTCAGACAGTAGTGAAGTAGCGTTCGATTCAATTCATCGATATTTTTATCGATAGGTATGATGTTGTTTGTGACTGGACTGTGAATATTCTACCTTTGTATCGAACATTGAATGTATTGAAATAAATAAAACTTGTTATTTTAGCTAGTTTTTAAATATAAATTCCTTTAGGCTATGAAGGCGCTTGGAGAAAATATACGAATGAAAACGAAATGAAATTTTTTGTTAAAGTTTTTTTCATGGATAACCTAGCTTTGCTAAAGGGCGTCACGAAGGACGTCAAATGTTGGTAATATTACAAAATAATTTTTCTTATGGTATTCTAATTTTTACCTCATCTAAAAATATAGATTTATAGTCGATCTGGTGTAGTGGTGCGGGAGTCATGTACGCGGTTTGCGGGTTTGTTTCCTGCTCAGGATGGATATTTGTATTTACAAATATTTCTTAATAAAATATTTCTAAATATTTTATGAATAAATCATGTAACTACATTTATAATTATTATGATAAAATCTGATATTTTTAATGTTAAACGTTAACTCTTTATTCAATCTAATGCGAATAATTTATAAGGAATGTATATTCGATTAGTTGACTTTTCATACGCATGGATTTTTTTAAACAACTTAGGCAGACAAACAAGGGTACGGCTCACCTGATGGTAAGCGATTACCGTAGCCAATATGTGTGCAATTTCGGAAGCATCGTAAATGCGTTGCCGACCCTCGCCAGGAGTTCTGATGACCTGCCTCGTTTGAAGTAAAACTTCTTTATTCTTTACTTGGGAAGTAAGCTGGTGAATGCGTGACAACGAGCGTTACGAAAAGAGTGAGATATAAGTAAGTGAACATAAGTTTTACTTCAGTTGTGTGGTCTAAAGCACACTCTGTTTTGAAGCTATCCTTACGTTTACTGAAACTTTTCACATATATGCAAAGTTAACTTATTTTTTTATTCCGTGAAAATCTTCTGTTAATTAGTAGTAAAAAAAGAGAAATAAATTGTTTCTAAGTTATGGCGTGGCCAAGATAAATAAGGATTCATTTTTATTCATACAGTTCAGATAAATGAATGTAATATATTTTATTATATTTTAGGCATGATTCAGTGTCTGATAGGGTTTATCTAACACGTAAGTAACTATAGTATCGGTAACGTAAGTAACTAATTTTATCGGCAAGAGGGACAACAGTCCATAGGACTTAATATAATTTTAGATTCATAAGTCGCGAACACACAGAGAAATATGTAACCAACATTATATATATATATTCATTCTTTCTTATTTCTTTCTATGTGGAGTTTGATAATGAAGAACAAAATATAGCATAAGCATTTATCTGTTGGATAGCGTAATACGTAAGATAGTTTATATCAGCAATCGGCGAATAAAACGCTAATGCTTTAGTTAATCAATTATATTAAAGTTTCACATACATATTTTCCAGTAAGTAGTAATAAGTTTTAAAAATATATATTGACTGTGATATAGGTTCACGGTGTTTGAAGTTTGGTGCAGCGCTTGCGTCCGGCTTAGAAATAAAAATGCTGGTTTTTATTATTTTTATATTTTTTATTCTATTTTCAAATTTTTTTTTTTTTTTAGATATAAAATATACCTAATATATAAATCGAAAGTAAAAAAAGTTATAAACGATAGAACTTTGTTCTTAATTCAAACTTTTAATTTTATTCTTTTTTTTCACATAAAAGTTTTAGTTATAGCACAATGTTTATTCATATTATCTTTCAAAAATATTTTGTTGTATATTTTTGTATCACTCCTGAAAAATATACCATACGAAATTAATTTTAATGCATAATTTAAAATAATTTTATTTTACAAAAGATCTTTATTTATATTAAATTTTTAAGTTAATATATTCAAAAATGCATTCGGTTTTTTCTTTTAATAATACATTTAAATAAAAATAGCTAATCTATACTATGCCCAAAGATAAGCTTTATTGTAACGTATTAAAAGAGAAATAAAAAAAAAAAACTCCACAAAATCTTTGAACGAAAGATATCTTAAATGTTACCTCAAGTTGTAATAAAAGCGTATTATCCTTAAACACTTATGTTGGGGAAAAAAGGATAGGACTTTTCAGTCGAGCCTAGCGTTTTGCCCTAAGATTTAGATTTGAAAATTTTTAAGGAACGTCTATAAGAAAGAGAAATTAGACTTTATGACGGTAACGTTGGTTTGATTTTTCTTTGTTTTCGTATTTCAATGTAACACAGTTTCTGCAATCTCAGATCAGAACGGAGCAAATCCAATGGTTGAACGGGGAAAAATGCGGATTTTATAGCGAAGGTTAAAAGCCAGGGCGAGTCTTAGAGGTTTTTCTTTTGCCAACTGAAGCTTACTATTGTTTATTGGGTTAAACAAGACGAATGTTTTTACTTTTTACAGTTAATTTCGGCTTAACAAATAAAGTCCAATAATTTTTATTTTAGTGACGTGCAAAGACGTATTGTTTTATTTTTGAGTTTAAGCTTCTACTAGCAATATCTGTGCGATTAATTCGCTCTAAATAAGTATCATAATCATCACTTTACAAAATTACAAAAAAGTATTTATATATACGTGAGCTCATTTGAAATTGAACAAACGATTTACCGACCATCAATCATGTTGTTTCAAAATAAAACCGGCATAGATACAATTTTAATATTTTATTGCAATTTACAATTTTTTGCATTTTTTTTTTAATTTACAAAAATAAAAGCAATAATATTTTTTTTAGTAGTGGAAGCCGGTAGAGCAAGCAATTATCTATAAAATGATATATATAATTAATGTAGAGTAATTGTTAGGACTTTTTCTAAAAAGGGAGATAAATATCTTAATCTTAGCGTATTCATATATATGATGATGACGTATAACTTGCTTGGAAATTTGAATGAATACTGTTTCTGACACACGCTCGTCTACTTCTAAGGTAGGTAAATAGATGTATGTATTTTAGATTATATTACATAGACTCGAGACAGGAATCGGAACCAGCCCCTGGAGCAAAAACCATGGTCACGGATAATTTTAACACCATTTGTAAAAAAAAATATTCTGTTTTCTTTTATTCTAAATTTTTGTGCGATCTTATCGCTAGCAACGATTTCGAAGAGACAGCCTCATGTATAAATAGATTAGATTTACAAATAAGGAGTTATGTAAAAACATGGGAGCGAGATAAAATGTATATTACACATCTGTACTGTTTAAATATTACATATATGTATTGTTCTATTAATTTTAAGAGATTAATGGATTGCGGAAAACCGGCGTGTCTGGCGGAACTTTGGGAGGCCCATGTCCAGCAGTGGACTGCCATAGGCTGAACTGAACTGAATGGCTTGACACATTGTCAAAGTACTTTGTAGTTAAATTTTGTTTGTTCTGACATTTTTTTTCTTACTTGATTCAGCCTGTAACATCGCACTACTATCACTCCTTCATATAGGAGAAGGTCAGAGCTTAACCTCACCAGCTCACCACGCTGTTCCACAGGTTGACATTAATTCAACGATATTTCTGTATTGACATTAACTGAATGATATTCTGCATTAAAGCATAACGCGTTTTGACATTTATAAAAAAAAAAAAAAAACAGAGCTCTTGTTCTACCTATTAAAAAGTAATCCTCGAAATCGGTCCACTCAGTAAAAAGTTATGAGATACATAAAAAAAAAATACAGACGATGTGGAACCTCCTTATTTGACATTGGCTAAGAACACTCACAAATTTTATAATCTTCAGAATAACCATATATAAGAATAAATCCAGTTAGCAGCCGACGAAATAAGCGTCTTCTGACGAGATAACGCAGAAACAAAACGAAACGGTAATAATGAGCCTATCCGATTCCGTCGAAAGCAAAAAAAATGTAGAATTCTGAGAGAAAGAAATATCGAGGTGAAATACAAACGTAAAACTCAACTCGCTTTTAATTAGATTCCTGGCCTTGTTTTTTTTTTTATTCGTTTCTCACCTTTCCTTAAAGGCCTTATAATGAGAAAAGTTTAAAAGCTCGCAGCGCCACGATGGAACTTTATGCTTTTTAGTGAATTATAAATGTTTATTTAAATCGGTAATACATTTTTTAACAAGATCGTATTACTTGTACGTAAAACATAAGTTATAAGAGGGGGGGGGGGGTTAAGGGAGTCAATAATACATATGGCAAAACAACGTTTACGGGGTCAGCTAGTTAATATTATAAATGTACCTAAGTTTATTTGTTACGCTTTCACGCGAAAACTGCTTAACCGATCATTTTGAAACTTCGTACGCATATTCTTGAAGGTATTAGACGTAACAAAGGATACTTTTTATTTAAAAAAAAATCAATGCGAGTGAAGCCGTGGGTAAAAGCTAGTATTAAATAGTATTTATGTTATCGGTACTTTACTTTTGATCTAAATTCACGCGATATACAAAGATTAAACTAGAATAAAATTCTAATCAATAAATAATTACTTATCACTGTATTTCGTTTTGGTAGATCAATTACACTTCATCCTGTAATATCCCACGACTGGGCGTATACCTCTTTCCCCATGTAGGATAAGGATCAGAGCTTAATCCTCCACGCTGCTCCAATGCGGGTTGGCGGATACATTCCCTACTATGAGTAACGATCGTCATCAGGTGTACATGATAACAGTCGGGACCGACAGCTTAACGTACTCTCCGAGGCACGGTGGGGAGACCCACAAAGACTGCACAAACACCTAGACCACGGCAAACACCTGTATGGCCAATACAAATGTTTGTCGTGTGCGTATCGAACCCGCAACCGCCAGCGCAACAAGCACAATCCATAGCTGTGACCGTTGCGCCAACGCGGCGCCGTAAATCAATTACTACTAGATAACTAATAGACATAATATTACTAATTTTATAAAAATAAATGTTTAAGAGACAAAATCTCAAACAAAACTCATTTCAATTTTAAATTAAACCATATAAATATGAACATTATTATAGAAACGTCGCGAAATATTAACGAAACCGCAAATCGACTTTTGGTTTCTGATGTTTACTTGAGTTACGTCTAATTTATACAATTCTACGCTCATTTTAAGACGACTCTTATTACAGTAATTAACGGTGATATTATAAGATGGAGACATTTATTTGTAACGAATATCTGCCTTTGACTTTACTCGACAGAGTATTGAATTCATTACAAAAATATAGTAGCTGTGCCTCGCGGCTTCTTTCGTGTTATATAATATAATATGCCTTTTGCCTTTATGGAGAAATGGACAATCTGACATAAAAATAAATTTCAATTGGAACCAGTTGTTCTTGAAATAAGCGCGCTTAAACTAACAGATTCTTCAGCTTTATAATATTTTAGTATAGGTGATCAACATAGAAAGATGAGCTTCATCATCATCAATATCATCACTTCAGCCTATCGCAGTTCACCGCTAAACATAAGCCTCCACAAGTTTGCGCCAAAAATGGCGTGTATTCATGTGCTTCGCCTATAGTCACCACGCTGGGCAGGCGAGTTGGTGACCGCAGGGCTGATTTTGTCGCATCGAAGACGCTTTTAACCGTCTTCGGCCTGTGTATTTGAGAGCCAGCAGTTGGATGTTTATCCCGCCATCGGTTGGCTTTTTAACTTCCAAGGTGGTAGTGGAACTGTGATATCCCTTAGTCAAAAGAGAGGGGGTGGCTGTTTTATATACTACCGTAACCACACAGCGTAAACGCGAACTTCAATTCCTATAAATAAATTACTCCCATATTCGTAGCAAAAATCGAACCCTCAACCCCTACATCACAATACACTGCGAACGCACCAAAGAGCTTGTAAAATAACTTTTACCATTATTAATATCGTATCATTGACTTGAAACACACAACCTTAATTGTTTGACTACTAAACCAAGTCCTAGTTAACCCTAGTTAATGTTAATTTGTCATCATCTTCAATAGCTTCTCATTTATCATCCGATACAGAGCGCAAAAATCCATTACTTACTTTATATTATTTTTTATAATTCTCGGTCGATATGGCAATGACCAATTCACAGTTTTAGGAAGTTAATTTTCTTTAAAACACTTTTTATAATTATTTTAATAATAAGTGTGGAGAGTTAAACAACAGTCTAATAGAATATTATAATTTATAATATTAGCATAGTGTTCTGAGTTATAATCACGTAATATTCAGTCAAGTGAAATAACATGCGTTTATGCTTAAATGTCACAACAATTTCACGCGGTTGGGAGCAATAAGATATTTTAACGTAATTAAGATTATTTACATATAAATTAATATTACACATCTGTTTACAGTTTCATGATATATTCTAGTTCTAATAACTAAGTCTTTGGCCAACAAGAAGGCGGACGATAAGGTTACAAACGATTACCTAAGCATCCCTACATCACTTGATACATCACAAACGCCAGGAGCTCAGACGACCTTATTCACAGTCACTTAAGTTTATACACAGTAATACAACACTACTTAGGAGTAATATTATTTGGCTACGATATTTTATCTAAGATTGAAACAATTTAATTAAGGTTGAGCAGCTCCAAAGTTTGAACAAGATATCTACCGCTGAGCCCTAGTTCGGTAGGGCATGATATAATAACAATGACGTATGGTGTTCAGCCGTAAGTACTTTCAGGACATGAAAGTGATTTGTGATTCGTTTCTGTTTGTAGCTGGTGCTCCATTATCGCTACTTCTCATCATCATCAGCACCTGATACAAACAGACACGAACCACCCGATCAAGTTTCATAAGCCGACAATACTTGCGGCTGAACGCGATTTCATAGCCACGCCTTGTTAGAGATGGGGTTGAAATCAAAAAGTATCCCAACTCCAATCGGGAAGACTCTTTTTCCTCATCATCATCATAATCATATCAGCCTATCGCAGTCCACTACTGGACATAGGCCTCCACAAGTTCGAGCCAAAAATGGCGTGAACTCATGTGTGTTGCCCATAGTCACCACGCTGGGTTGGTGACCGCAGGGCTGGCACGGGCAGCAGCGTCTTCGGTGCGATAAACGCACCGAAGTCGCTGCTGCCCGTCTTCGGCCTGTGTACATACCTTACACGTAGAAAAAACCTATGCCAGCAGTGGAATGTTACAGGAATCGTGAAACTCTTGAGACATATGAAGTTGAACACTTATTGTTAACTAAGAAAGCAACTAAAGCAAGGTGTTCTTTAGTTGCGCTAAATTACTACTATAGCGTTAAAATAGGAGTTTCCGCGATAAAATAAAAATACGAAAACAAGTTAAATGGATTTAGCTAAAGTGTTTCTCGCAGCAACTTGCTTGTAACAGAATAAAAAAAAATGTCGCGAAAAAAATGAACACAAAATGTCGAAACATCCGAACAATTCTGACATTGTTCGTAATAAAATTAAAACTTCCCTTTTGCGTTCGGATTAATGTTTTATGTGCTCTGTTTAGCTTATATTTAAAAACTTTACACATTTATTTAAATTAGGTATCTTTTGGTATGTTAGAGAGTAAATTGCCTTTTTATTAATGTAACTGACACATAATTTTTATTTGAAATATTTATAAGGCTAGCGTTAGTAAGTTTGTTACGACTTTACAATTCTGTAACTGAAAAAAGTATTTTTATTACACTAAAATGAATTTTTAAATCAATTTACGATTCAATCTTCTTCGCCATCTAAGTCACTTAACTTGTTCTATTCCTTACTCGACTTAACTGAAAGGAAGAGATTGTGATTTTATTATACAGGATTATTTTATACTAGCTTTTATCTGCGGCTTGGCTCGCATCAATTTTTTTAAATAAAAAATATATTATATTGCTTCTAATACCTCCAAAAATATGTGTACAAAGTTTCATGATGATCGGTTAAGTAGTTTTTGCCTGAAAGCGTAACAAACAAACTTACATTCATATTTATAATATTAGTAGGGATTTTCAACGATTATATAAACCTCAATTTTATTTATACTAATTTAAAAAAGTTGTGTAAAATGCAGTGCAATTTTTTCTCACATCGACTTGTTGTAGTTATTTGAATTTGTTATACAGGATCGAATTATTATAACTGATTCAGAAAAATGTTTTTTGAAATATAGAAACGTTTTCTAAGAAAACTAGCGACCCGCCCCGGCTTCGAACGCTTGCAAAAACATATCCTCTACTATATTATGGATGTATTATACACATAAACTTCCCCCTGGAAGCACTCTATTTAGTAAAGAAAACCGCATCAAAATCCGTTGCGTAGTTTTAAAGATCAAGGCATACTGACAGCGGGAAGCGACTTTGTTCGTTTTAATCATTACATGATTAAATGTAATATTACTCATCACATTGGTGATAGTAAAAATAAATTAAGCTCTCTAGCATTCAATAAAAATATAATTCATATTTATCGATGTTTATAACCTCTACTATTTTATACAAATAGACTGATTTTCTGAAAAGACAGCGGAAGCCGCTGGACTTAGAGGGCACAGGACCGGACGGTGTGGTGAACTTTAAGGAAGGTCTATGTCCTGGAGTGGACTTTTAAAGGTTGGTGGATGGATATAATAAATTAAATTGAAGGTTACTTTATTTCTTTAAGATTTTGAAACCGATTTTAAAGTAATCTTTTCGCCCAGGTTTATTTTTTATCACAGATAATAATTAGACAACTTCATATTTAATAAGTGCACATAAGTAGCTGAAAATATCAACTTAAAACACAAGTCAATCCATGGCACATAATGTAATACATACAAAACAAAACTATCCAGTTTGATGTATTGCTTTTCTTTTATTAATAAATATAAAAAAAATATCTTTTTAGGGCGAGTGAATTAATTTCCTTTGTGTTTGGAAACAATGGGGGTCGGTAATGAATGCCAGTTTTTTATTATTCCGCCTCTATTTCAAATTCATTCTGAAATAACACTACTTAATTTCTTAGTCTTGATGATTTGCTAATTACACTGCGAAGTTATATCTATTTTTAATTACACTTATAGAAAACAATTTAAAGTCTCTGATCTCATGATAATACTTTAATCAGGTTTAATAGATAAGCGGCTGTTTGCTTTTTAACATGCTTTCTTGAGGTTTTTAACTCGACTATATTTTTTAAGCCTCTGTTACCTCATAACATATTACTGTATGTACCGATTTTTACGGATTAGTTTAATCGAAAGCTGGTGATTGTCATCTGGTTCTATTTGAATTTGACCGAGAATGGACGAGTACTTTGGAGTTATAACTAATGATTCGTATTAAAAATTCATTATTTTGAAGTCGTTTTTTTTTAACTAAAATTTCTTTAGAATCGTTGTGATTCGAAACTCTATGAAACGAAAATGCAACGATAAAGAAACAAAGACATAAATGTATAAGAGAGAATGAGATTTTTTTTTAATATATAGACTAGCGTTTGACTGCGATCTCACCTGATGGTGAGTGAAGATGAAGCCTAAGATAGTGCGCGCTTGCCTAGAAGATGCCTATTTACTCATTTATTTATTTATTTTATTGATTTATTTATTATAATAATTAAAACGGTTTACACCAGTTACATTAATTACTAAGAGAAACATAAAACATAAACATAAACACAGCAATCAAAAAAGAAAAAAAAAAGAAAAAAGAAAAAGAAAAATACAACAGTCAATAAAACAATTATACATCTCACTCACAAAACTTCATGCATACAGATAGTATTGTCGACCATGATGACTTATGATTTGAAGGTACCCAAGTTATAATTATTTGGAAAAACGGAAGCCGGAAGGGCATTTCAAATTTTGCGGTACGTATTAAGAAAGAGGAAGCAAAACGCTTAGTGTGATAGAATACATCACAAATATTTATTCTAGTGAGAAATCTTTCGTAGCCTACGTTTCAGATGTTTTACTTCTGCATGTGTGAATTTCACACATACACTTTTTTTTGCGAGTAATCACTATTATTTTAAAAATCATTGTTAAATTAAAGTTGTTCACCAATACGTACATTCGATACATCATCGCTTTTCCACTATAATGAAACTATGGTAATTATTTAGTATACCCACAAACGATTGAATTTTTAAAATCATTGAAAATTTCTGAAATGAACGCCTTCAAGTTAAAATTGATACTTAATTCCATTTCCATTGTAGAAATCCACTTAAAATGGATTTCGGGGTAAAAAAGTTCGAAAAGTTCCGACCGTTCATCTGAGTTGATTCAAAGTTTTTTCTTATGAGTTTTTTTATTGCGAAAACAGCCTTAATTGAAAATTTTAAATTTGCTCATTTTCTTTTACTTACATTCTAAACGTAGATATAAAAAGTGAGTTTTCGAAAATTCTACAAATTCGAATCGGTCTTCATTTTTAACCGACTTCTGAAAAAGGAGGTTCTCGATTCGATTGTATTTTTTTATGCATGCTATTTCAGAACTTTTGACTGGGTGGACCGATTTCGATAAAAAAAACTTTAATCGAAAAGTGGTGCGTGTCATTTAGGCCCATTTCAATTTATATGAGATCTAACACCTACTTTTCGAGTTATATCTAATAATGCGTTTTTACTTGACTATTTTTTTGTCGACCTACGTTATATTATACCGCATACCTTTTTTCTGGGTGTACCGATCTTGATGATTTTTAATTCAATCGAAAGTTGATGTTTACCATGTGGTCACATTTAAATTTCATCGAGATCTGAAAACAACTTTTTGAGTAATCTTTGATAACGCGTATTTACTTGACTATTTTTTCGTCTACCTACGTTGTATTATTTGTCGATGTAATTGAAGTCTTTTAATCTTTTCAACTATTCAAAATAAAACTATTTTGATCTTAACATTCAAATCATACTACAACTTCTTACACATACATTTTTAAAATTCTATAATTCTATATAAATAAAAATGAATATTGCTAAGCGCATAACTCGAGAATGGCTCGATCAATTCGGCT
This sequence comes from Melitaea cinxia, assembly GCF_905220565.1. Taxonomy (NCBI): domain Eukaryota; kingdom Metazoa; phylum Arthropoda; class Insecta; order Lepidoptera; family Nymphalidae; genus Melitaea; species Melitaea cinxia. Next base: position 15,809,077 of record NC_059404.1, read on the forward strand.
TTTTTTTGTATGCTCCTTAAGGCCCGCGGAAAGTTTTGATACCAAAAAAAAAAAAAAAAAGAAAATTTAATATTTAACTTTTCACGGAACGAAGTCTGTCCTGGCTGTAGTGACGTACCTACTAGCCAAAATAAAAATAAATTTTAGTTAATATTATTTTCAACAGAATCAGAACTTCAAACAAATGTACGGAGCACATCCCTGCTTCCATTCACATCCAAGTTATTCCAGTTAGGTTTATCTTCCTCCGCGATAATAGCCCGAGTTTGAAATTAACTGACATGTTGCTTGCTCTCTGTTATCAACAGTCTTTGTCTTGCTAAGCGTTATTTTAATTGTTAGTTAGTTAATTAGTTGCCCGTCATGCATAAATAATAATTGGGTGCTATATTAATGTTATACAATTTTGTTATTTGTATTGTAACTTACTGAATACACAAAAATACGTCAAAATACTACTGCTACTAAAAAAACAAAATGCTATTACATAAGAAGTAGGTATTGTATAAACTAGGGGAAAGTTACTCGTTCAATGTTTTTTTTTATGTCACTAGGTCGGCAAACAATAGACGCCTGCAACACCAGAAGCATCGCAAGGGCATTGCCGACCCAATCCCCAATCCCTCCCAGCAGCTCTGGTCACTTTACTCACCAACAGGAACACAATACTGCTTGAAAACAGTATTATTTAGCTGTGATCTTCTCGTCGAGGTCCCCAGTCGGGCTGCTCCATGTTTTGAACAGGAAAAAAACGTTAACACGTTAAAAAATAGAATACCGTTTTTACATTTTTATACCACTAGAAGTAAACAAACGGAGATGCCGCGTGATAGTAAGTAGACACCGTAGCCTATGGACTACATGATGTGTTGAGTGACGACGAAAGATCGGATTAGGAATGAGTATATAAGGGGAAGTTTGAAAGTAGCACCCGTGATGGAGAAAATGAGGAGCAATAATATGTTAGCGTGGTATGGGCTGTAATGATGAGGGATGAACGCTATGCTGGTAAAATAATGTTAGGGATGAATGTCGAAGGACGAAGAGCGATCGGCAGACCGAAAAAGCGATGAATGGATTGTGTGAGACATGAGAAAGAAAGGAGTAAGCGCTGAAGTGACGAATAATAGAGAGGAATGGAAAAGGAACACATGTTGTGCCGACCCTACATAAGTGGGATAAGGGCAGGAAGATGATGATGACTATTGCCAATGGACGTCAGCAAAACTAGAAACATGACGAGCGCATACAGCGTCTTCAGAAGCTCGAAATATTGTACAATACTCTAAACCGGCATACAATATCACTTGAAAGTAGTAAGTATTATTGGGCTGTGATCTCCCTTTCTTTATAGATCATATCAAAAGTAAATTATAATTTATAACCCATACGTGTAATATAAACGATATTAAAAACACAATACCTAAGTCCCTTTGTAGTCGGTTAAAAATAAAGGGATAAAAAAATCCGCTGTGAATAAGGTGCGCATAAAGGAGTTATAAAATATTCGGTAAAATAAAACACCCAGGAGTGTCGCGAGCCCCGCGTGGCCTATCGTCTGAACCTCGTAATAAAAACCTGACGTTTCACTAAGACGTGAATGGTAAAATAAGATTGAAGCGGAGCGGCTGTCTGCTTGAACGCAATGGAACATTTTCGCCCAGTATGCTCTGACACATAAGAGAACACGTTTTAATATTACACACAGACGCTTTATTTGCTTTTTATGTTCTTGGCTAGCAGTTGTCTGGACAAGATTGCTCATTTAACAATGAAACCGCTTATGCTCATATTTCTCATGTTTTTCTTCCATACTTTTTGCTTTTTAAGCGAATTCATAAAAAAAGGAGGATCTCAATTCGAGTTTACTTTTTTATAATGTACCTCAGAACGTTTGACTGGGTAGACCGATTTTGATGATTTTTGTTTAAATTGAAATTCAGGGCGTGTTATGTGGTTCCATTTGAATTAAATTGAAATGTAACAAGTAATTTTTGAGTTATATATCTGATAATGCGTATTTACTTGACTATTTTTTCGTCGACCTATATTGTGTTATACCGTATAGTATTTTATTATTATTGTATTTCCAACAGTCATTGGAAATACCGATCTTGATGATTTCTTCCGATTTCTTATTTTGATTAAAAGCTTATGTTTGTTTTCGAGTACCATTAAAATTTGATTGAGATTTGAAAATTTTTTGAGTAATTATTAATAAAACGCATTTAATTGACTATTTTTTCGTCTACCTACGTTGTATTACTTTTGGATGTTATTTAAGTAGTCGACTTTTTTTTTCGTTTGCGAGCAAACACAATAATTTTTTGTATACATCTAGGATGGCTAACAAACGTATTATCCATCTGATGAAACAGACGGGTATCCTAGTGATACAATATGTTACAACTAACAAAACACGTTGCACCTTATGGTATAAGTATTATTCCGATCGATTCAGTAGTTTTCGCAGTATAAGCGAACAAAAAAAAATCAGCTCTTCATTTATTAGTATACATATAGTACACATATAGTTTACTCTAGCGACAATGTAACAACCTATTATAGCTACAAACTACAAAATGCAAAAATAGTAAATACACAATCTCAACATTTCATAACTTGAACCGCAGCCTGTCCTGGACGTGAACACAATATAATGAGGATGGGAGTAAAGAGAGTTTTCAGCGGACTCAAAAGTGCTCCAAGTAATTTTTTCTGCTTGATTTAAAACGATCGTATCGAAGCCCCGTTTCGACTCTTTGCGGTACACTTCAATTGTACTCGTAAGTTTTTAATTTCGTTAAAATATCAGACGCGAATTCTGTATTTGGTAATAAATAAACAGTAGCGGGCACTTTATCTAATTATGTATCGTATACGATACTTCGTTTCATTTTATACGTTTAATTTAAAAGTTACTTTAATTCCGTACAGTCGTATACTTTGAAGGTTTCCGGGTGTTGCGCGTTTGCGCTGAAGCGTTTGATCTCTGAACCATACATACGATAATACGTTATTATTTATTACCATTTATTGTAACATATAGACGCCGCGTTGGCGCAACGGTCACAGCCATGGTTTGTGGCTGTTGCGCTGGCGGTTGCGGGTTCGATCCCCGCACATGACAAACATTTGTTTTGACCATACAGGTGTTTGCCGTGGTCTGGGTGTTTATGCAGTTTTTGTGGGCCTCCCCACCGTGCCTCGGAGAGCACGTTAAACCGTCGGTCCCGGTTGCTGTCATGTATACCAATATCGTTACTCATAGTAAGAAATATATCCGCCAACCCGCATTGGAGCAGCGTGGTGGATTAAGCTCTGATCCTTCTCCTACATGGAAAAAGAGGCCTATGCCCAGTAGTAGGATATTACCGGCTGAAGCGTATTGTAACATATGTAGGTATAGACTAGTTCTACCTCACGAACACTAACGTAGACAGTTATTTTCTTTTATATAACTAGGGTAGCAAACAATTATACGGCACACTCAATGGTAAGCGTTTACCATAAACTATGTAGGAAAAGCTCCTTCAAGATCTGTGCCTACCTTACTAAGATTCAACCTGTAACATCCTACTGCTGGGTATAGGTCTCATTAACCATATAGGAAAGGTATCTGAGCTTAACCCACCACACCGCTTCACTGCGGATTGACAGGTAAGTAGTATCAATAAGCTGTGATTTTTCGTAAGAGTCATGTTACGTACTTCTTCAGTCAAGCTACTTCAGTTTTTGATGCCAATAACGTTGGATCTGAGTTGCCTTAGGAAGAGAATGCTTTGTAATTATAAGCATATTAAATCAATACATACATTTAAATAACGACCCCCTGAAACCAAAATCCTGCGTCGACACGAAACAGCTCTAAAGATTAAAATTCATCTCCGTGCGTTCCACATAAACAAGTAAATTGAATTTCACGCTATAAAAGCCAGCCAAGTTATTTTATGCTGGCATAGTTTTGCGCTAAATGTGAAAATTAAAAGTTGAACGTGGTGCTGTATCGTTAGTGCAAGACTACTGGAGTAATTTTTTCCTGTCTTGATATATTAACTAGAAAAAACATGTAAAATAATTATTATGGTAAATTATTACATTAAAATCGTGTTGTTGTTTATGTTTTGATAGGCATTTGTTGTTGTTGAAAAATCGCATATGATATTAGTCCGAAACATGGTTCGAATATATAAATACTTTTTGCTGTATTGTCACATTTAAAATAAGAAACGGTTACATGTTATAATAGTTTATTTATGCAAACAGCTTGTTATGACCACGGATCTTGTAATAACAAAATCCTTAAAAACCCATAACCTAATATTTTTCCCCGTTTTTTTTTTAATGAAGTATGTATAGAAACGACAGGGCTTTGATTTCTCACTTCAGCCTATTGCAGTCCACTGCTGGACTTAGGCTTCCACATGTTCGCGCCAAAAATAGCGCGAACTCATCTGAGTTGCCCATAGTCACCACGCTGGGCAGGCGGGTTGGTGACCGCAGGGCTGTCTTTGTCGCACCGAATACGCTGCATATAGATTATATCTAAGGCTAATAAGGATTATTATAAGACCATATCGAGAGTTCAACTATAATTAATGCGTAAGTAATTCTGATAACAACAATGAGTAATATTTATTGCCACGCTTTAGACCACACAACTGAAGTAAAACTTCTGCACAATAGGCCTGCACTGCTTTAGATATACGAAACGTAACTAGGGATGAGAGAAAGAGAGAAAAAAAGCTGGTCGCACCTCTCTCTCTCTTGCTCCGTTCGCCTGACCCAATCACACTTTTCGTAACGCTCTTGTTACACATTCACCAGCTTACTCCCCAAGTTAAGCGTACGTAAAGAATTACTTCAAAAATTATGAATTAGTAAATACTCGTATATAAGTCGTAGCCTTATTGCCAAAACCATAATCTTTTCAAGATAACCTAAGATATAAGAAATTACTGATCTCTTAAAAATATTGTGTTTCAACTTAATAATTGTGTTTGCTCACAAACGAAAAAAAAACCGACTTCAATTACATCGACAAGTAATACAACGTAGATCGACGATAAAATAGTCAAGCAACTACGCGTTATCAAAGATTACTCAAAAAGTACTTATTAGGTCTCGATAAAATTTATATGTGACCACATGATAAACATCAGCTTTCGATTAAATTAAAAATTATCAAAATCGGTACACCCAGTAAAAAGTTATTACGGATTTTCGAGAGTTTCCCTCGATTTCTCTAGGATCCCATCATCAGATCCTGGTTTCCTTATCACGGTACCAAACTAGGAATATCCCCTTTCCAAGAAAAAAAGAATTATCAAAATCGGTACATCCAGTAGAAAGTTATGCGGTATAATACAACGTAGGTCGACGAAAAAAGCGTCAAGTAAAAACGCATTATTAGATATAACTCGAAAAGTAGTTGTTAGATCTCAAATAAATTTAAATGGGACCAATTGGCACACACCACCTTTCGATTAAAACAAAATTTGTCGAAATCGGTCCACACGATCAAAAGTTCTGATGTAACATACATAAAAAAAAAAAAAAAAAAAAAAAAATACAGTCGAATTGAGAACCTCCTCCTTTTTTGGAAGTCGGTTAAAAAAAAAAATATATTAATGTAAAAAGGAATAAAGATCACGTTACTAGCTCTAACCGGCTTTTGTGACAGGCTTTCAAGGAATAATTTGCGTGACTAAAACAAAAAGCAGAGCTAATTGTTAGAGCGAGTAGCGGCTTAATCAAAGTTCGGTTTTGCGTCTGAATTTTTGACGAAGGTAATAGTAGTTCGAGTATTGATTGAGTTTTTGAATTTTAGGAAAGTATAAAATTTGAGATCTCTATTTTAACTAAGGAATTGACAAAGTTAAATTTTTAAAAAGAAATAAGTTAAAACAGTTTTCAGACTAAAAATGTTCACGGACAGTGAAATGTTTTTTTTTTTTTGTAAACATAATACAAAATTTTAAAGTGGTTTCATTAGTGTGTGATAAATTTAAAACATGTAACTAAAATAACCAACTTATTAAGGAAAATTAAAAAAAAAATCTTCTAATCATCTGTATGTAATAAGGAGTAACTCAGGCTACTTTTATTTTAGAAATTATTTATTTTATAACTCTGCGAACTGAACAATAACTTTTTTGTTAAATTCCACAGCTAGTATTTACATATTTATTTATTTATTTATTTCATTTGGACAAACAGTAGTTGCTACATTACAATTTTCACATAAAAACTATAAGTACTACAATTAAGCTTAAATGCGCAACATTTTAAGTTGTCACAACATGCACAAAAAGAGATGTAACACTAGTATTATTGAAATATTATATCTACAAATTGAAATACAGATGAGTATAATTAAAAATAGAGCAGTAAGTTAAAAAACAAACATAAACAACAAACACAAAAAAAATTTTTATGGAACTGAGACAAGATTATTGAGAACCAGTATAGCTTAACTGTATCTAATTGACTACAACTTGATCTCTCATAGAAAATTAACGAAAATAATACAAACGCAAAGCTAGCCATTTGTATATTGGCAGAGACTAGAGTTCCAAAAATCAACATTAACAGAGTGTGATCCCTTTTCTCCATTCTAACAAACCAACTTACTAACAATGTACATAAAAGAAACACAGCGCGGACCAAATCACAAAACTACGCCTAGTAAAATATAATCGTAGGCGAGTTTATTGTTTCACTCTATTGACCTACTTACTTCTTTGTTGTTTTCAAAAGCCATTATTTGAGTTCGTCTAAGATTCTGTAATTAATCACTCTTCAAAAACAACTTGTATATCTGAACTAAATTCTAATATTTATTATTCGTTATTAATGATGCTTGTTTGCTTGTTTGTTGAGCTCGTCTTCCTAGAATATTTTCTAATCTATTATCTAGGAATACCTTAGACAATAATAATTTAGGATTGAAGACACAGTGCTTATACAAAGGCAACATCTAACCAAAAACGAAATCGAACTAGCAAATACTGGCGCAAACTTGTCATCAAATTTTTAGGATTAAAAAATAGGCATGTCATAAAAAGTGCAAATGGTGACATTTTAAAGCAACAAGGCAGGCAAGCTGTTCTAAGCGATTCATTTTATGGTCAGTTAAACAGATAACGTTTTAGACAAGTTGCTACAAGTTAAAACAAGCTTAACTTCTAGAAACATGTTACAAAATTTCCATTCCTTTCTTTTTCTTGAGACAAAGTCGTCCATAAGTTTTTTGAATTTAAAGCGACGAAATAAAAACTTATATAAATCGAATAACAAAATTCATAGCATCTATAAAAACATTTCAATCGAATTCAAAATAAAAATAAAAAGCACTTACAAAAGCGATGAATGGAAAATTAGCTGTAGCGAGAGTTCTCGAACGAAGGTTTGCCTTTAATATAAAATTGATGAAAAAATTCTCTAACGTGTGTGGTTAAGCTGCATTTAAAGAACTCATCGATGGCCGCTCAATTATTAAAACTTTATTTACTAAAGTCGATCCAATTTTGGATGTATAGGCCTTTGAAACTTAAGTGCTCTTAATAATATCGCGGTAACTAGATTGAATATTCAATACGTGGGCGTCGATTCTATTGAAAAGTTATTTACTTTGGTATTGTGTGATACAATTAACTGTAATTTAGTTTAGAAGCTTAACGATATTGTTATAATACTATTGATCTCATTATACGTAGCGGCAATTTATGTCTCTTTCATAGAAAAGTAGGGATCAAAAATAGCTTCATTCAAATAGGCTTCAAAGGCACCTTTGAATCGTCACTATACAAATTAAAATTTTTAATTATATTTTAAAAGTGAATCCATCAGTTCAGAATGCATATTTCGCAGAAAAGTACCGTCAAGAAACTACACAGTTAATCTTTTTAAAAAATTATATAAACAGTGTTTTTTATACGAATTTGATATCTTGCATGAAATACAGCGTCACTAAATCCACACATTCTTATAACTAATTTACGTCTTATTTACTTTATATTACAATTAATCCTGCATCGAATAATAAGCTATTAATTTCTTTTTAATACAAACTTTAAATTTGTACGATTTTATTTTTGCGTTACCCACACATTAAGGAATTCTAAACATTTCGATCTAGCGGGTACATCGTTCCATAGCTTAATTGGCTAGAGCACCGACACGGTCAGTCGGAGATGCAGGTTCGATCCCGCTGGAACGGTCGATTATTGACATGATATTTAAAAATGTTTACAAACTTCATTATACATGAGAATACCATAACACGGCTGGAAACAAGGAATTACAATTTTGTTATTCCTTCTCGTTTTTGTATTGCGATTATTACTATTTATATCGAAGCAATCGATATTCTTGTAAATATACAGAATATTGTTAAATATATATTGTAACGCAATTGTTAATATGTTTACCTTATGAAAAACAGCCTGCAGAGAGACTTGAGCTCTAAGATCATAAATGCCGCGAACAGTACATTTTAGCAAAAAAAAATTCAGTCTCAATATCTGTAGCATTACCCCACAGTAACAGACGGTAAGACATAGCCCTATGAAATTAGCTAAAATGTATTAAACTCGCAGTAACAACGTCGGTCAGTTGTCGAACATTTCTAACTACGAATGCTGCGGAGCTGTACCGACCATTTAAGGATGACAAATGGGAATTCCACTGGAATTTGGAGTGCCAGTATATCCAAAAAAAAATGTCCCGCTAATTATATAACGTTTAATATTATAACGTTTTTCATTTTGGTGTAGTCGTGATTATTATATTAAAAGAGATATTTATATTAAAAGTTGTGATATAATATTTATTTATTTATTTTATTTATTTATTCTTAATGTACACCGAAATACAGACACATATAAAGAAAGATACAGTAGAAGATGTACAAAGGCGATCTTATCGCTAAATAGCGATTTCTTCCAGATAACCTATACTTATATTCATATTTATTATTTAAAGTATGACGGAGTTCAATTCATGCTTAGAGCAGAATATATTTGTATTAGTACGAAAATTTACTTCTGTTCAGGGTGCTGATCTTTGTGAGTCTCTCCAAAGTATGCCGGAGAGCACAAAAAGTTGCCATGAAAGTCTTACGAAAACTTTACTTTTAAATTTTAGAGTAATTACCCAACCAATTTTCAATAGAACAGCGCAGTAGATGTAAGCGCCAACCCTTCTATTCAAACAGTGTTTGATTATTTTCAGTCATGAATTTTATAATGTTTAAAGGTTCTTTATTCTAAATGCAATGTTTTCATAAATACATACATATTTAAGAATTTGGAAGTCATGTAAACAGTATTCTTTAAAACAAAAGATCCATTCAGGCGAATACCTAAGCCAACATACATAACTAGCTAAAAATATATTCTATTTCCATTTCTCGGCCGTATAAACGGTTCACTGACCGTTTGAAACATAACACCCACTTAGCTAGTATGAAAGGGTAGAACACGGTCGCAATTCAATCCGAGACCAGAGGACCACTAATGACTCTACCAACAGGGCCAATCGTGATTTATTTGTTGTCGACGATAAACGCTCTGTTGGTACACGTCCTCATAATTTAGCGGATAAGCAGATGTTACCCAAGATGACGGAAATTGTTATATTATATATTTGAATTAATTAATGGAATATAAAGTGGTACGACTCAATAAATTTTCTTTAATACGCTCACTCACTCACTCACTTCAGCCTATCGCAGTCCACTGCTGGACATAGGCCTCCCCAAGTTCGCGCCACACATCCCGGTCTTCCGCAATCCTCATCCAGCCTACACCGGCAATTTTACGTAGATCGTCGGTCCAACGGGCCGGAGGACGTCCCACACTGCGTTTGCCAAGACGCGGTCTCCACTCTAGGACCCGTCTACTCCAACGGCCATCGGTCCTGCGACACAGATGACCAGCCCACTGCCACTTCAACTTGCTAATTCTGTGGGCTATGTCGGTTACTTTCGTTCTCTCGCGGATAGTCTCATTTCTAATCCTGTCTTTGAGAGAGACCCCAAGCATAGCCCGTTCCATTGCACGTTGTGCGACTTTAAACTTGTGGACCAGTCCCTTGGTCAGTGTCCACGTCTCGGCTCCGTATGTTAACACAGGCAGGACGCATTGCTCGAAAACTTTTGTCTTCAAGCATTGCGGAATCTTCGAAGTGAAGACTCGACGGAGTCTGCCAAACGCCGCCCAGCCCAACCGAATCCTCCTATCGGCCTCCTTCTCGAAGTTGTTGCGGCCTAGTTGGATAGTATGGCCTAGGTAAATATAATCCTGAACAACTTCGAGAAGGGTACCATCGACCGATACCGGTATCGGTATGACTTGGTTGTTAAACATAACTTTCGTCTTATCCAAGTTCATACAGAGACCGACACGTCGGGAGGACTCGTTTAGGCCGGCCAGCATTTGGCCTAACTCATCCAGCGTCTCCGCAAAGATGACAATATCGTCGGCGAAACGAAGGTGAGAGATGAATTCACCGTTGACGTTGATGCCCCGTTCCCCCCAATCCAAGGTCTTAAAAACATCCTCTAGCGCAGTGGTAAACAGTTTCGGTGATATTACATCCCCCTGTCTTACCCCGCGCCGGAGGGAAATAGGTCTTGTTCTTTGGTCATTGACATGAACGGTCATCGTCGCCGCGTCGTACATAGATACTTCGATATATCGCCAGTCGATATGACATCTCTGCAGAGAGTCCAGGACAGCCCAGGTCTCGACGGAGTCGAAGGCTTTCTCGTAGTCCACAAATGCCATACACAGCGGTTGATTATATTCTTCCGTCTTTTGGATAATCTGCCGAACAGTATGGATGTGGTCCACGGTGCTGTAGCCATTTCGAAACCCAGCCTGCTCTGGTGGTTGGAATTCGTCGAGTCTTCTGGCGAGACGATTCGTAACAACCCTCGAAAACAGCTTATAGACGTGGCTCAGAAGTGAGATCGGTCTGTAATTCTTTAACAGAGACTTATCGCCTCTCTTAAAGAACAGCACCACCACATTCCTGGACCACGCCTCCGGCGTGGTACCTCGGTGGATGACGGCGTTAAATAGTCTTGCCAAGGCTTTCAGGACAGGTCGCCCTGCGGCTTTAAGGAGTTCAATGGTAACTCCGTCATCCCGGGGCCCCTCCGTTTTTAAGCTGCCCGAGCGCTGCACCAATCTCATCCTCTTCGAAGTCCGGGATACACTCCGAATAATGGCGCAACAATGGTGCCCGTGGATCTTCGGTGTCCCAAGTCACAGGCTTGCGTGCGCTCGACGAGTACAGCTGTCCATAAAAATTCTCAACCTCTTCTCGGACCTGAGGGCGAGAGCAGACGGTTCTGCCATCTGCTGTTTTAAGCTTCGCAAGAAGGCTTCTCCCCAATGGTCTTTGGAAAACTTTGGACCCCCTATTCTGCTCAATCAGAGTAGCAACCTCTCTCGTATTTGAGCAGCGGAGGTCTCGGCGAATAATTTTCCGTACCCTCTTGGAAAGAGCCCTCTGTTCTGGCGAAGCAGCCGGCAACTCGCGCCTCTGCCGCATCAGATCCAAGGCTTCGGGAGAAAGTTTGGACTGCTTCGTTGGCTTTGTTGGTGGAAAGTGCCTGCGACCCAGTGTACACACCGTCTTCACCACGTTGTCGGTTATCTCGTCCACGTCGCTAGTAGTTTCCAGCGAATCGAATCGGTTTTGGAGTTCCAACTGAAACTGCTCGGAGCCACATAGTATTTGGGGCAGCGTAGGTCGGAGAGTAGATTTCATCAAGCGGGTCCGCTCCTTTCGGAGACATATATTCAGAGTGCCCCGTACTAGCCGGTGGTCGCTGCCGGTGTTAAACCTGTTAACCACTGAGACATCTCTGAATATATGCCTTTTATCCGCTATGATGAAATCTATCTCGTTCCTCGTCACAGTATCGGGGCTTTGCCATGTCCACCTCCTTTGGGGCTTCTTCTCAAAAAATGAGTTCATCAAGAAGAGCCCCTCCGATTCGAGGAAGTTGACAAGCGTCTGCCCCCTGTGATTCCTGTGCCCCAATCCGTGTGGTCCGATGCTCGATCCGTCGCGGCCTTGTACTCCCACTTTAGCGTTGAAGTCTCCCATAACAACGCTGTAGAAGGTCGAAGTAGTGCCATGTATGGCCCTTGTAATATCTTCATACAAGGCTTCGACTTCATCGTCAGAGTGTGCCGAGGTCGGCGCATATACCTGTATCACTTTCAGGGAGTACCTGTCGGTGAGCTTAAGTACAAGGTACGCTACCCGGGTCGACACACTACTGACTTCCACAACGTTGTTAGTGAGAGTCTTGTGAACCAGAAAACCGACGCCACCTTGGGAAAGCCCATCACCTTCACGGAAGTAGAACAAGTGCCCGGAGTCCAGGATCATCGTGTCCTCTCCCTCTCTTCGGACTTCAGACAACCCCAGTATGCTCCACTTAATGTGACTAAGTTCTACCTCAAGTTCGGTGAGGTGATGGTCCAACCGTAGCGTGCGTCCATTATACGTAGCCAGGAATATTTTTCTATGGCAGCCTCCCGTACCCCGGTGATTCTTAGCACCCTCTACCCCACCGTTACCACGGCCGCTGCCGTAGCCGGGAATAGTGGGGCTGCCGGGAACTGAGGGCCTTATTTTTAGGTTCGAACTCATGGGGGTTTTTGCCCATAGTCACCACGCTGGGCAGGCGGGTTGGTGACCGCAGGGCTGACTTTGTCGCACCGAAGACGCTGCTGCCCGTCCTCGGTCTGTGCATTTAAAAAGCCAGCAGTTGGATGGCTATCCCGCCATCGGTCGGCCTTTTAAGTTCCAAGGTGGTAGTGGAACTGTGCTATCCCTTAGTCGCCTCTTACGACACCCACGGGAAGAGATGGGGTGGCTAAATTCTTTAGTGCCGTAACCACACAGCACACACACACTCTTTAATACGCGTAACACGTTAAAGGCTAGTTCTTGAAAATCGACTCTCCGATAGGAGGAAAGGATTAGGATTAATTTAATTAAATAATTTTCCGAAACAATGACTCCAGAATTATTCGGATTGCTAAATATTCGATAAAAATGTGTGTTAAATATAATACATAAAATACTCAACAATAAACAAGTAATTCATAATTATAATGTATATATGTATTTATATGTATGTATGCATGTACGTGGGTATATATGTATATATGTCAGTATTTATGTATGTATTTATGTATGTATGAATGTATATGTTTAATTATTTGAATATTTATAATAATTTGTTGTAACTTGTACACCTATGCTGACGCTAGACCATTTCCTTTGCCCTAAGGTTGCCTGGAAGAGATCATTTTTTAGCGATAAGGCCGCCATTTGTACCTAATGAATATATTGTTAACATTTTTCTTTCTTTGCTATGTATCATTTCTGTTTTTGTGTACAATAAAGTGTATTATTATTATTATTATAAAATGTAACTATAAAAACCCTCCTTTCTCTGGACTATGGACTTTATCGATTAATAACTTGAAATTGTTTAGGTAGAGTATTGCTGTTGTTACATATAGAGCAATATTTTACTCAAGATTTAAAAGAGCCCGAATAGGGGAGGTACAAAAGCTCTCAGCCAAATAATATTGCTCTCAAATAGTGTGAATTCCTGTTGTGAATACTAAGCCATAACTCCTGAACCACTCTTAGTACAGCGATGGACAACTTGTTTAAGAGGGACCATACGCTTGTTTGCATTGTTTGCAAACCTAGTAGTATAAAGGATGAAATGACCACAACCGTACCCAACTTGTCAGTAAATGTTGATCATTACTTAACCACCATATGACAATTTTGTAACTTATGACCATTAAAATGAAATTTTAGACAAATTAACCCATAAAACAGTCCGCTATCCTCTGTTACTTGATCCAACCTGTTACTCACACCTGCTACTAACTTTCGATATTCCAACGCAAGCGATAATTGGTTCCAGTTGTTTGGGTGAAATGACGCACCAATTAAATTTTGTTGAATGAAAATCTCGGGACAAGCCCGTTCAAGGTATCGGTTTACTGAGCGTGATTTAATGGTTAATTGAAATAAAATAAATTAGAATTACGAATGGTCTGAAGTATCGTTTATTTCAAATATATAATAACTAAAATTAATTACCAAAGTTGTTTCATGTAAGTTTAAATCTCAAAGATGCTTTAAAATTATTTTTTCATGACAAGCCTCGTAATAAATATGTTATCATTTTAAGACTCAAAATATACAACACCATGTAACATTTATTCAAAAATTTAATACAATTGAAATGATAATAGTATAAAATTAATACGTATATCTATGTATACTGCATCTAGCACAAGACTGATTAATATAGTAGATTAAGGGCTCATTTAGCTGTGATCAAAACCAACAAACTCTTATTTAAAAAATACTCATCCGACCTCCCTAAATTTTTAATGATACCAGACGACAAGCCCAGCTTTCGAATAAATTAAGAATCTTAAAAATTCGGTACATCCAGCAAAAAGTTATGAAATAACACATAAAAAACACAATGTAATTAAGAACCTTTTTTGTAGTCGGTTAAAACAACAAATTATAATTTCGTGTACGTGTGTGTGTTATGTTTTCTGTAAATATTTAGTTCTTAAGTTGTGAATTGTAAATATGTATAATATTTTGTATATTTTAATGAAAATAAATAATTTTAAGGTTATGAGTCTATAGTATTTTATAAAATTAAACATATTTTGAGAAAAAAAAAAGGTCCAGTCAATCCCCATTCAACTATAATAACTCAACCCAGCAACTAAGCCTCTTAGCGCTTTGATTGTGATTAAAAAGTCCAACTGATACTGAAATGCATATGAAATGAACAAATATAAATTATATTCACATTGAAATATATTTTACAATAAATAGTATGCAGTAATTTAAAAAATGTCATTATTTGCTTAACTGATATAACCTGAAAATGTCCCATTTCTGGGCTAACGCCTCTTATTCTACATAGGAGATTAAATGAAGCCTATTTCCTCGTACTCTTATTAATTTTTTTATCCGAGAATATCACTTGCTTATGACATTGTAACCGACGCCCTATTGTCTCCTCATGCTCAGAAAAAAAAACAATTGATTATCTAGCATAAGTAAAGTATAACCTCGTCGATTCTATGATTATCGGGCTATGATTATCAAAAAGATTTTAGATAATGGTCATAAAAAGACAAAGTTCTAAAATTAATCTAAATTCTAAGAAAAATCTGACATTGATAAAATTATTATGAAACTTTAAGACAAAAACGTTAGTTCTGAAAGCAAACAGATAAAATATTACGGTGTCAGTGTACGTCTGTCGTAAAATATGAGCCGAAGTGACATGAACAGGGTTAGAGAGATAGGCGCGGCTTTTCATATGTTCGCACAAAACAGGCCTATCCATCCTGCGATGTCAATGGGTAGCTCAGTATATCTGTCTTCACACATAAAGTGATAATAATTGATTCTTATTAATGTGTTTTCTTTTTGTTTTTAGAAGCAAGACGGAGCTGGAGGGTCTAAAGACCTGTCAAGGAGTTACGAAGGGTCCAAATTCCGAGAACGCTACATTGGTGGACAGCTGCCACTCACCACTCTCGTATTTTGTTAATTATACGCTTGAATCTTTAAATCAAATATATTATTTAGTCAACAAACTTTGATTAGTAAAGTTAGCTTTTTAGAAAGAATGCTTTTGGCATGGGTCAAGTTCCCAATTAAAAGGCGAGTGCAACATCGCAATATTTCATCACCGTTTGTGGGCTACATATATAATTAGCATCTAAATAATAGTAATCATAATGCACAGTCATGATAATGAATAATGTATTTTTTTTAACAAAACCATACTGTACACACATACAAAAAGTAAGGCCAATAACAGATTTCGCTTTATAATACTTATAAGTCACGTTGTTGCATTCGGACCAATGGGATGGCGTGCTTACAATAGTCACAGCTAAGGATCAATTTTTTATAATTCAATAAATTTATACGAGTATTATATATGAAGTATAGCGTATTTGTCCATGTTTCAATATGTATATATAATAATGTTTTTTATCTAATATATAAAATTCTCGTGTCGCGGTGTTTGTAGTTAAACTCCCCCGAAACGGCTTGACCGATTCTCATGAAATGTGCATATTGGGTAGGTCTGAAAACCGGACAACATCTATTTTCCATCCCCCTAAATGTTAAGGGTAGTCCAACCCTATTTTTTTTTTATTTTTAGATAAATTATTTATTTTTTATTTTATTATAATTTGGCGTTAAAAATACATACAACCCTAAATTTGCACCCTTCTACCACCAACCCCTATTTTTAAATAGCGTTAATGGCAAGACAACGTTTGCCGAGTCAGCTAGTCATATAATAAAAAGTTATACAAGTAAATCAGTGGCGATTAATTATTTCTTACCAAAACCTGCCTAACTGTACGACTACATAAGTAAATAACCAATATTATCTCTCAAATAACAATAACGATAACTATCTAACGAAAATATATTTAAAATAAGAACACTATTTATTTTCGTCTGTAATAAAAGTGCCGAGAGCCATTGAGAGCAGTCTGTATCATAGATTACAACAAAATAAGGGCTTAAAGATGGATGTTATAACAGCACAGTGGCATTACTGCAGCAACAATATACAAACAAAAAATTATGGTTATAGATTCAGTCATAGACACAATTAATATTTCATATTTTATTTAACTGAACATTTGTAATCTCCAACGTTATGCATATAAACACACATATATTTTTTTAATTGCAATATTTAATGACTAACAATTAAGAAATGTACAGAGAATAAATAATTTATTATCTGTACATTTCTTAATTTAAATATTTTTAAATGTAAAATACATATATTGTCTATAATTATTGTATCGATCAATTTAAACAAATTTTAACTAATTTTGTTCGGCAAAGTGTCAAAAAGGCATCGTAAACAATTTTTGTATATTGCGGGTACTATTATACTATATTATTACCAACCGCTTATCCGATCGTCTATAATTGGAAGTTCTGACAATATATTAGTTTTCATTAATATAAATAGCTATATTTTTCGCATTTATATATGTGTGAAAAAACAAGTAACAAAATTTACTTTGTTATATATAGCCGTATCCAACTAAAAAAATATGGTGAAAAGTCGGCTACTTATCACATCTTACTTTGTAGCCAATAAAATGATATAACCCTCAATATTTCTTATTTAAAATAAAATCCCTCAAAAACGTGAAACATAAATAACTTTAACTGGCTTAAGACTGTAGTGCCATAACTCCTAATAAAGTTATTCCTGGAGGGTCAATGTTCTGCGCTAACTACATGAAATTGTCGGCAAAGGGTTCCGCAGTCAGTTCCTATCTAATTGAACCTCCGTGACTGCCGCTTCCTGTCTTCCATTAGCTCTCTGTACCACGTTCGCGTTAGAAAACGAAACAAAAACTTTGTTACATGACCATTGCTGGCTGTAGTAGTAATAAAAAAGATAAAAGTAATCAAATTAAACTATGTTTATTGTTATAGTTTTTGTAACTTCACTAAAAGTAATTTTGGTTGATTGATAGAACGTCCTGTAAGACCAAATATACCGTTGCTATGAGATGACAATGCTTTAAAAGTCATTCCATATTTAAAATAAATCAACGGGAAGTTGCCGCTGACATACAAACGTTTAACGAAATCTATATCTATACAAGTAAATAAAATTGGAGAGTCTGTTTGTAATATTAAAATAACCGCTTTTTATTACATGCATGTGAATGTATAAACGTTACATATACAAAAATATCATTTTTTATAATTTTTGTCTGTCTGTCTGTTTGTTTGTACCGGCTAATGTCTGTTATCTGTTATTTTTCCATAACAGTAACAGATTATTCATTTATTTATTTATCTATTTACAGAAGAAAAAAAAAGATACAATTTATGTGATAAACAGTGCAGCAAAAACAATGAGCAGTTTAACAGTGCACTGTGTTTCTAAAGTAATAATACTAAAGTACATACGATATTATATACTAACATAAAAATATGATATAAAGCTATACAAATATAGGTTATACATGTGAATATAATTGGAACGAAAAAAAAATAACATTAAGTGGTTAAAAAATAGTAATAATCATAATAAAAATAATAAATGCGGTCATGTCAATCTCTCTCTTTAAGTTGGTCTAAAAAGATTTTTTTAAATATGTTTTTGTAGTTATTTTTTTGATTTTTTTTTTTTAATTTGATGGCAGATTATTTATTAAGAAAGGAATAATATATTCAAGCGTACTTTTTCCATAAAAATTACTATGCCTAGGTATTTTTAATGTGTGATTTGTAACATTTCTTGTTAGGTTATAGTGACTCATTTTTATTTGAATGTTTGAATTAAAATATTGTTCTATTAATAATGTATATTTTATTTTAGTATGTATTGGCATTACTTTGCAGTAGTTAAATAATTTCAATGAGTTGTTTTTGTATTTATTTCTTATGTATATGGGTACGATTGTTTTTAAGATTCGTAATTGGAGATGATAGATTCTATCGAGATGTGATTTAAATGTAAGACCGTAGGTGCTTAGTCCATAAGATATAATAGATTCACCTAAAGATTTTTTAAAACATTAATAGTATTGTGAATGGAATTTTGGGTTTAATTATGGTTAATGAAATGGCTGGACCGATTTTGACGGAACTTTTACTGGCAGAGAGCTTATGCACCATGAAGTAACTTAGGCTACTTTTATTTGAGAAATTTATTTATTTTAAAACTCTGCGAACTAAACAAAAATTTATTTGTTAATTTCCACGCGGTCGATGTCGCTGACACAGCTAGTAAATTAATAAATTACAACGTAAAGCAGTTAAGCTGTTACATTTATTTTGGAAAGGCTATATAACTGACTTATTGTTGACTAGGGAGGGATTCACGTGGTTTCGCTTGTTTTTTAACCAGTACTTATAAAACTATTTGACGTTTTTTGTCACGACTATCCACAACCTTTAATAAAACAGTTCAATGTGACTTAAACCAGCTCTATGTACATTAATTAAATTCTAAACCAATCGTTTTTAGCAAGACGCAAGTTAATTAGACTACACGGGACAACTTATAGATATTATGATTTCTAGGCAATTAGAACATGAAAATGGAAAACGCCAAAAAAATCAAACGCGTTTCAATGGATACTGATTGACATAGAAAATATAAATATATTTCGTTATAAGCGTGAAAAACCAATTTAATAATCTGTAACAATAAAATGATACTTTTTTATATAATCTATAAATAAAAATAAATCACCTACATTAATGTAATAATTACAAATTAATGTACGAAGTTTCCAAATAACTGCACCTCATTGGATTTTTTATTGTGTGTTGTCATGATCAGAACAAAATTTTATACGAAAGCGGATTAAACAAAATGTTACTAATACTGCTTTATTCACGAAGAATATGGCGGTACGTTTGCTAGGTCAGCTATTTTGACATGAATCATCGTATGATGTAGCACTGATGTGGGTTTTTCAGATCGGAATTTTTCGACATGCTGCAATGTCAACACAGGTCGCGGCACGTATGATTTTTAAAAGTCTAGACAGGAGTCACTTCGATTTCTTTTATCGAGTAACTTCTATAAGCTATATTTTCAAAGGTTGAAATTTAGTTCTAATTTTTATGTTAAACTTTATTTATTATTATTATTACAATATTGTTTGAAAGACTGGAATTTTTTGATATCATTTTTTTTAAGTCTTTACACATAGAGACATACTCCAGAGTAATTCTTTTTTTTTAATACATATATATATATTTTAATCAAAAAATTTGATCCTCTAGCATACACATGTAAGAATAATTTAATTAAAGATTACGGAAAAATGAGAAATCAATGTTTTATATTTTTCTTCCAATATTACTTTCGGAATTGGTTTAATTTTGACAAATTCGTTGGCGCAGTTTTTTGTTGGTTTTGTGGGTTTGATTCCCGCATGGGTTTGAGATATTTGTATTAATTGGTTCTATGTAGATTTTTCGAAAAAAAATCGCTCTAACAGTCGGCTGTTACTTATAATATAAGGATTAATTTGCTTAATGAAGGAACAGACGAACGTGTGACGAGACGTATGTTAAAACATATTTAAAGATATTTAATTTGATGTCAGATACACAAGAGTAGTTCCAGGTTTAATATACGGAGACAGTTTTGAGTTATGTTCAAAAAGACGACAAAAAATAAATTAAAACTGTTTCATATGTGTTTCAAATAGGAAGGTAGTTTCCACAATTTTATTCACACAGCGCGACCTTAGTGTGACAATTTATGCATATCTGTCTATATCTGTAATCTTTGACTTTTATATGTATTTAACGCCTTGCTATTAGGGTAACGTGCTAAGTAATACCCATTTTTGTGAAAATAGGACATGTATACAAAGTTGAAATTTCAATTGGTTTTCTACAACTTTTTTGTATTTTTTATTTTTATTTATTCTTTATTGTACACCACATAGAGTAATTTAATACAGAATTATAAAGAAAAAAAAAAGTATAATGCATAATGAGGCGGCCTTATCGCTCGATAGCGATTTCTGTCAGGCAACCTTAGGTTTAGGATTAGAGGAAAAAAAAGATATAAGTAGGTGGTGTATATAATAAGCGTACATCAAACAAAATAAGATACAAATCATACAAATAAATTATATACAATAAACTATTCAATATATCAATATATTTTTATTTTACTTTTTTTTAAAGGAATAAATACAAAAAAAACACCGTACATACATATATAGCAAATATTGAATATACTTTAAAACATACCATGACTACTATGAACTACTCTTACTAAATTTCACATTTTCTGGACATTCGTTTCATTTAATGTCCTCGAGACGTAATATGAATCTAGTTTTTCTGTTTTTAGAGACATTCTTACTTTACTTTACACCAGAAAGACATTTATTACTTTATAACACACTCCAAAACTTCCTGAAATTTGACTTTCCCGTGAGCATCCTTTTGATTATACTGGCCACAAAAATAAAATGCTTTGTACCTTTGACCAGATCGATCTAGTTATTAATTTGGACGCGCTACTCCGAATTTGAGGTCCATTTGGTCCGCTTAGTACGCCTCTATTTTGAGTAAATTCTAAAAAACCACCAAATATGTCTAAAAATCACAAGAAAATGCATTTATGCAAATGGAGAAAGATTTACGTTTAAATGTCACGTGCAAATTGTTCAAAAGCGAGATTGATTAGTTTACAAAATCATTTCCTGATGTATATTAAGTTACAAATCTCAATCCAATTTGTAACCGAAAACAATGTAAAATAACGTAATAGATATATATAAAAAAACTCACATATATTTATCGTCGATTCGATAGAATACGAGTAACGTAAACGTGGTATCCGCTAAAATATAACCATATTTAAACGCATTATTTCCTCTTACCGTCGAATGACGACAAATTCAGTTTTCCCGTTGCGGGTACTGTACCTCGTCTTTACGTCACGTTATTGCTTTTTAAGGACCCCAAAAGACGTCATTCATGCGATTTTTTTTTCACTTATAAAGATTCTCCACGTGTGAAATGTGACGCAATTTCCGAACGATTTATTTTTTCTTCTTCAGATTCGCGCTCGATATATTAATTTATATTTTGATTATTACTTTTACTGTTTTAATGTTAGAGTTTACGACGTGTTTATAGTTTTATTGTTTACTAGCGACCCGCCCCGGCTTCGCACGGGTGCAATGCTGATACTAAATATACAACAGAATGTCTATATTTATGTATAGTATGAAGCTAGCTTATAGGGTGGTTATTAACATAATAACAACATTCAAATATGCGTCGTTAGATTACACGTTGTTACAGAATGCGTTGAAGAAATAAAGGTTCACTGCTCGTTCCCCGTAGGTGATAGCGTAATAATTTGTAGCCTTCATGTTGTCCCGACTTCTTAATAATATTCGTGCCAAATTTGAAGTAAATCCATGCAGTATTTTTTGAGTTTATCCCGGATATACATACAGACAAACAGACAAAAATTCTAAAAACTATATTTTTGGCTTCGGTATCGATTGTAGATCACACCCCAAGTATTCTTTAAAAAAAATATTCAATGTACAGTTTTGACTTTTCTACCATTTTATTATATGTATATAGATTAACTTTACTTGCAAAGAAACTTACAAATTACAAAATGTATGATTTTTTCGATTCCACAAGTAGGTACACTATTAAATTTATAAATATACTAGCGACCCGCCCCGGCATCGCACGGTTGCAAAAACTATCAGTATTCCTCTACTATATTATGCATGTATTATACGTATTAACCTTTCTCTGGAATCACTCTATTTACTAAAGAAAACCGCCAATCAAAATCCAATGCGTAGTTTTAAAGATACAGCATATATAAGATACAGCAGATAAGCATACAGACAGCGGGAAGCGACTTTGTTTTATACTATGTAATGATTATAATGAAGTAATTTTTCACAGTTCCTTAGAAATTCTCTGAATCTTTGCAGAAGCTAAATTTCGAAATGTTAGTAGCTACAATTAAGTTATAACTAATTCTTTAAAACAAATACATTTTATATATTGTCTATTAGTACTTTGTTCGAGTATTCTAATTCGCACACTAATCGTTTGTTTACTTCCTAACTGCAGTTTCTATTTCGTGTCCTATACCCAAAGGTTGTCTGGAAGAGATCGCTCTTTCAGCGATAAGACCGCCTTTGTACATCTTTCATTTTATGTTTTTTTTTCTCTGTTGTTTCTTTTAATGGTGTACAATAAAGAGTATTATTATTATTATTACAATTTATATTTTTAAATGACGATTCAAAAGTGCTTTTGAAGCCTAATTGAATTAAGTAATTTTTGGTTTTGATGATTTTGCTAATAATAATACACACACAGATACATACAGACATACGCAGCCATACATTGACATGCATGCACACATGTACACATCTGTGCGTATAACAAACAGAAGTCAGTATGGCAGACGGCCGGCTGTATTCTACAAAAGATTTGAAATATAAAACCTCACTCACCTAAAACTTTAGTTACTGCAGACAGAGTCATTTTACGAAGAATCAAGTTTACGTTAAATATAGTTAACGTACATTTATTTTTTAGTACTTTTGTTTTATGGTTACACCAAATAGAGGACATGACTGAGGTAGGATACAGCAAGAAATTTCTTGCTCGAAATCTGTAGCAGCCCGACTGGGGAAGTATCTCGACCTTACAAAAGATCGCAGCTAAATAATACTACTTTCAAGCAGTGTTATGTTCTTGTGGTGAGTAAAATGATAGGGTCGGCAGTGCACTTGCAATGCTTCTGGTGTTGCAGGCCTCTATAAGCTACGGTAATCGCTACCATCAGGTGAGCCGTACGCTTGTTCGCCGACCTAGTTGTATAAAAAAATGACATGTAGAATTTAATTGAAAGAGTGCTTATCCAAACTTAAGCTCACTTTGCTTAATGTTCTAGAAATCGAAATATTTATTTTGGATTTTACCCTTTCATTTAGTTTCTTCGTAGGAACGGAGTCTTCTGCCTAATCAAAGATATTTAAAACGAAACCTGGATAAGAGTAAATGAAAGTAACATTAAATGAAAGTAGTTGTAAATATAAGTATTACATTTAGCGTTTATGTATCCCTAGGGACTTACTCGAATTTTACATTTCTTAAACTGTTTATTATTTCAATTTCTTGGAATATTAAAGAAAAGTAAAATAAAAGAAACGGTCTACAAGAAAAAAAGTGAATAAGTATTGAAATTTCTATGACCACTGACGTAATTTTATGTTATAAAGCTGAAAATGGAATTCCATCAGTTGGTTACTTGAGCAAACAACTAGTTCTGGAAACATCTAAATAAACAAGTAACCGCAGTCAGACGGAATGAAAGTAAGATTTGATTACCACTCGTTGAAGCGGGAAAAATGAATTTGTCGCGAAAGTTAGTCTGATTATTCAAATTTCCTTTTTTATTGAAGTGATTTTGACGTGACGTTGAGGCTTAGGAAATGTATTAAGATGTGTATCTGTCTACATCTTTTTGAAGATACTAAATGTGGATGTACTTTTTTTTCAACGACTTGAATCTACTAAACGAATAACCTTGTTACGTTTTTGTTAACGCCATCTATCGGAACCCAATAGGGTTACCACAGAAAGCGTTATTTGAATTGTTTATTTACCATTTTATATGAAATTAATCTTTTCCTTATATAGTAAGACTTTTTTGCCGACTATCTAAGTCGATCTGAAGGAGTAAACTCCAGTGGTGCGTTGGAGTGTATGTCAATACACTTAATTCTCGATTTGTTTTTTTTTTTGAGTTTTTTTTTTTTTTTTTTTGATAAGAAAAAACTTATTTTCGCGGTCCTACTGATCTTATTGGGTAAGTTTATAAGTCTGTAGTCATGTGGTGATGTATGTTTCTCTTAAGTTCTTCTACGTATTGCACTTAAGATTTTAGACACTATCCGAAGTTCCATAGTGACAAGGTGATCTTTAAAGTTCTACAATGAGATCCAAAGTACAGAATGAAAAAAAATGCTATAGTATTTTCTTAACCATCATTTTTACTGAAACTTAAATTCCACAACAGAACATTTGTAACTAATAATATTATTATTGACGGCGCGTTGGCGCATTAGTCATAGACAATTTAAACAGTGATATATTTTCATGAAACAAACCTATGGCAAAATTCCAAAAGTATTAACATAATCGAACGCAAAAGTCGAACACGTAATTCAAATCAATCCTTCAAGTACCTCCGGTTCGCATAGCTCATTCGTAAACGGTTTGTCTGATATATATTTTTAATTTCACATCGCCACACCGTAAATTCTCGTAATATCCGCATTTCGTATTCAACATGATTGACACAAGCTGCCAACGGCAAAGCCACGTTCAGTCGATTTCAAAGCGGCCTATTTTACGCGAAAATAGAATTTAAACGTTTGGCTTTTCACCTACACGATTTACGATATCTCAGTAACAATCAATAGCTCAATCAACTCATTACAAGACTTGTATCTACTTTATACTTATTTATTTACAGTTAACACAAAGCATAAAAAATAATCATATAAAAATATATCATAGCTGTATATGATTTCATAGAAATCTTGCGTAGTACTTGCTAGACAATAGTTAGACAACCGCTCTGATGTAGCGGCGAGTAGGCGCCTAAACTCCGGCGGTCGATTACCTATTGGGGTGGATTTTTGTGTTTGTACAAGTATTTGTTTTCCGTCTATGCCTTTGGGAGTATTCTAACAGTAACTCAAAGGGTAACGGTAAGCTGTCGTCCCGGTCGCTTTCCTAGACACTTTATAGCGGCAACTTGCTGTGGATCATCTTGGTGGATACCACCCTTCAAATTTTCTTTTAGCCAGTTTACTTCACGTTGTGTAAAAAGCCACATTTATCTTAAAAGTCTTGTATGTGATTTAAAATTAGCTAAACATATCTCTCAGCTCCTTTTTTCTATTCCGTGAGTTGCGGGTTAGACTCCCGCCTGAGCCTGGGTGTAATATTTGTATATATATTTGTATTGTTTAAATGTATATTTATGAAACAAATACTTACCTATGCAGTCGGCTCCTACCCATAACATAAGCATTAAGTTGCTTACCTTCGAAAGAGACGACCGTGTGTGTACCTAAGCTATTGATAATTATTTAATATATTTATATTCCGCAATGAAATAGATTGATAAAATCTAAATCGCTAATGAAATATTAAGTAAAAACTAGAATTTTCTCGAAAGAAGACATAAAAAGTGACCTACAAAAAAGTTCTGAATCGTTCTAATAAGTATTAATCAATTATGGCTTCATAAATTATGATAGTGCTTTAATATCATTCTACATCGCTTTTAACAAAATCATAACACGACTAAATATCGGTTTCGTAATTCGATGAAGCTTTCAAAAATGAAAACATAAATAATATAATTGATCAAGTACTCAGAGACGAAAATTTAATTACACAGCAATTAAAGCAAAGCGCTTCCCGCTTAAAACCACAAATGTTTTATTTTTTGAGTACCCGTAGCGTTTTCAGATATAAACGGGAGCGCGTTAAAAGCATCAAATCGTGCGAACGGGAAGGAACATCGCGATGGTAACTGTTTAATTGGTTTGGTATCGGTCCAAAAGCGACGATCATAACAATGGTCTAAAATTTTGCTGGATTTGTCCCGTATAATTTCTAACGAGATGGTATGTGGAGACAAACCTTTATTACATAGGCTCTACACAAAAATTTTGTATAATTCGTGTGAAGAATTGCATGCAATAGTTCATTCGTTCACTTCAGCCTATTGCAGTCCTCTGCTGGATATAGACCTCCACAAGTTCGTGCCAAAAATGGCATGAACTCATGTGTGTTGCCCGTTGTCACCACGCTGGGCACGGGAGTTGGGGACCAGGGCTTGCTTTGTCGCACCGAAGACGCTATGCAATAGCATTTGTTATTATTATTCTATTCTACTACTCGATTGTCTGGTAGAGATCACGTTCTTGCGATATGAAATACCATCAATCTTTAAATAACTAAAACTTATTTGTATGTTTGTCAATATATAATATTTAGCTTTCGTTTACATTACGTGCTGTGTGGCTACGGCACTAAAGAATTTAGCCACCCCATTTCTTCCCGTGGGTGTCGTAAGAGGCGACTATGGGATAACAAGGTTCCAAAACCACCTTGGAACTTAAGAAGCCGACCGATGGCGGGATAACCATCCAACTGCTGGCTTTGAAATACACAGGCCAAAGACGGGCAGCAGCGTCTTCTGTGCGAAAAAGCCAGTACTGCGGTCACCAACCCGCCTGCCCAGCGTGGTGACTATGGGCAAAACACATGAGTTCACGTTATTTTTGGCGTAAACTTGTGGAGGCCTATGTCCAGCAGTGGACTGTATAGGCTGTAATGATTTCGTTTACACAACTTTTTGACTGGGAAATTACATTTTTTTTTACATTTAGTGTTTCCTTTAAATGCAATGCTCAAGTGCGCATTTATATTCACATAAAAATTTACATAAATATGGTTACTGTGATCTACGAAAGTTTTCTATTTAAACAAACATTTCAAACAAATATATTTTTTTGATATTTTGTCTGTTCATGAATTGTCTCAAAATTAATTCGTTAAAAAAATCTTTAGGTCTTAGACAATTAAAGCAGCAAAAAATAATCTTCAATAGGATTTAATTATAATTTGATTAAGTACTTTAGTACGAAAATAGCTAAGCAATAAAAATTATTGTGATCATTTACATAATATGAAGTTCTTAATTTTATACTTAAATTATAAAACATCTTTGGCGATGGTGTTACTACTTAAGATTTGTACGTCTTAACAGTATAAAAAATAAATCACACGTATCATACTTTAGATCCAAGCCAATAATTGGCGGGAAATCGCGCAAGATTGTTCGAAGTGGAGAAATCTTGTTTCGGAGGCCAAAACTCACTTCGGGTCACTGAGCCAGATGAGTTATTTAGATCATACTTAAGGCATTATCCTATCTTATTGTATAAAAAAGGCATTGTCCTATCCTCCAAGGGCAATCGCGTCTTGTCTTTTCCTATCGCTTTTCGCCCTGTGGCTATCTCGAAAAAAAAAAAAAACAAGCTACAAGTATTTATGTAATTAGCTAACCGAGGCCGTTGTTTTGCGAGCTGTTAATCGTGTAAAGGTTAAATAATCATTACGTTTTATTAAATTTTTAATTTATTGAGCATTTTTTCTAATTTTACTTTCAGTATAAACATTCTACAAAGTATTAGGACGAGCTTTAAAAAGTTTTAGCCTAATTGCCCCAAGCCGTCCTCCAGTCGCTTAGCAACACATTTAGAGGTACATTTTTATTTATATATAAGATACAATACATAAAAAAATATCAAGTTAATGTTTTGATTTCAGTACCTAGATACATCTACCTCTATATATCTACATTACCTACATTCATCGTTGATAGTGAGCACTTAAAATCACATGTGTTTGTGGCTAGTTAATATCTTCCCTTAAAACTAAAGCCACATCCATACCCGCTTATGAATTCGTGTATCATTTAGACGTAACTGCTAAATAGCCAGTTAGCGGCGCAGCAAAACGCAGCATACGGTAGCTCAATTTATGACCTACACCCATGAAGCTGCGGCTACGTGCAGTGTGGCTTCTACTTTACATATTTGAGTTAATTTTATTACTTTGAAACTACGTTAATGTCTTTATATCGTTCCTTTTCTGCTTACTTAATTAAAAACATATTAAGTAGGTTGATAGGATATAGAAGCAGTATAAAATTATGTTGTGTGAAAGTATTATCCGTTTAAAATGTATGTTTGTGATATAAAACAACAATAAAATCTAAAGAAAGTTCTTACTTAATTTAGACCTATCAAAGATTACTTCATCATATTTACCACTAAATCACACACACACACACACACACACATACAGAGAGAGAGAAAAATACACAAAAACGCGCCCGCACGCGCGCGACCACCCACACGCACACCCACACACACGCACTCACACACACACACACAAACACATATAGACACACATGCATAATTTCTGTGTACAAAGGGTTTCCATTAATGGATCTGCAGGCTCTACAGGTTCTGATAGGAAATTTTGTTACTGTTTTTGTGTTCGCTATCCCTTTTTTATTGTATTCTTTTGTTCGTGCTATTATTATATTATACCTACTACTCAATTTTTATTATTTGAAAAACTCTTTCGTATGGCTAATAAACAAGATTCTTTCTTTTCTAATGAAGCATAGGAAGAAGAAGTCTAGAACCTTTTCGGTTTACTTAAAAAATTGAGGATTCTTTATTACATCTATTTAAAATAACCAACGTTTGAACAAATATTACATTGTGATAAGGAAAAAAATTGACTATTGGTAGGTCTTACATGTCATTAAATAACTGCGGTTAGTTTGGACTGGTACTGGAAATATAACTTTGACCCAAACTTAGGACCGATTAAAGCTTTATTCCGCCAACCTGGATTGGAGCAGCGTGGTGCTCTGATTCTTCTTCTACATGGGGAAAGAGACCTATGCTCAGCAGTGAAATGTTACAAACTTAAGCGTAAAGCTTTATATTTCTCTATCGATTTTTAATTTTCTCAATGAAAGATATTTAATGAAATTCGTACGAAGTTTGCGCTGCTTTTTATTCCGGAAATCGAAGGGAAGCTTCGCAGACGCTTCCTCCATTACTATAAAAATTCGCATTCTATCTTATACTAATAGTCAATTTATATGAAAAGGTGAATTTTCGGTATTTGAGCAAATTTAATTTTGAAACTACTCATTGTATGTAAGACTCATATATTTACTTATTTTTATACGACTATGGCGACAAACAAGCGTAGGGCCCAGCTGATGATAAGCGATTACCGTAGCCTATAGACGCCTGCAACACCAGAAGCAAGCGCGTTAACAACACTACCGCTGATCACCCAAAGAAGATCTAGCCACCTTACTACAGGAACACAACACTAGCCATATCGTACCTACGTACTTAATTTTTCTGAACTCATGGTTGAAACATTTTAAAATTTTATTTATTTATTTATTGATGACACACCATTGACAATATCAAAATACACTTTCTAAAAAAAAACACATATTACATAATTACTAATAACAGATATGTCTTTATAGGTATATACAAAACCTAATTGAGTTTACTACGAGAATTAGTTGAATAAAGCAGGTAAAAAGGTTATGTCATGCTACTTATATAGCAAAATTAAAAATTAGATGCGAGTGCAACCAGTATTCTAATCTAGTTTAATAAATCTCAAAACTAGATAACAAACAACTTGAGTCTCAATTACAATAGATATTTCAATAATTTGTAAACAAATTCATTACAGCTCCCATTTTGTCAATTTGTGGCTTTATGATATCGAGGGAAGCTATAAGGGGAGCGAGGGGCGAAAACAACCATAATTGTTCGGGGACACTGGAGCCAATTGCAATATCTCATAAAGATTGGAATGTTGAAAACTTTTACAAAATTATTAAAAGAGATTTTGTAACTTTGAGGCCGAGAACATTTATAAATAATTTCGAGGTGATTTGAATTATGTTTAATAAAAACAAATGTTAATGGTTGAAAAGTTTCAATTCAAATATTATATTTTAGTTGACTCCTTAAGAATCAATTTTCATATACGGTCCCCGGTATGAAAAAAATATGAGGAGTAAAATCTACTGAACGAATGACCTCGTTACGTTTCTCGTAACGCCATCTATCTTAAACCAATAGGGTTCCGATTGACAATAACGTTTTCTAATAATAACGGCGTTATTTTAATCGTTTATTTACCATTACTTATGGTATTAATCTTTTTCTTAGACTAGTAAGCCTTTTTTGTGCCTATCTAGACAGTCGATCTGAAGGAGTAAACTTCAGTCGTGCGTCGGAGTTGGCACACACACACACACTTTGTGTATAAATAACAACAAAAAACTTTGTATTTTTTTATACAGTTAGGTCGCCAAATAAACGTACGGCTCACGTGAGTGATTACCGTAGCTTATAGTCGTGCTGATCCTGCTGAGTAGGATATAGGTAACTTTTTAACACTAAGTGTTGTTGTAAATGAAATATACTTTAAGATTTACTATCACCATCACTATAGCCTATTGTAGTCCACTGCTGGACATAGACCTCCACAAGTTCGTGCCAAAATTGGCGTGACTTTTGTGTGTTGCCATAGTCACCACGCTGGACAGGCGGGTTGGTGAGCAGGGCTGGCTTTGTTGCACTGAAGACGCTGCTGCCCGTCTTTGGCCTGTGTATTTCAAAGCCAGCAGTAGGATGGATATCCTGCCATCGGTCGGCTTTATAAGTTCCAAGGTGGTAGTAGAACTGTGTTATGCCTTAGTCGCCTCTTACGACACCCACAGGAAGAGAGGGCGTGGCTATATTCTTTTATACTTTAGGATTTTTATACTTTAGGATTGAATGTGTACATTCATATTGCTTATATTTTAATAATGATACATTTCTTTATATATTTTAAATTTAATTCGTACGATGAACAAATATTTAAGGATAAAAAAGTCAACACACAAATAAAACAAAAACTTTCTCGTAACTTTACATCCCGAAACTGCTGAACTCGTTGTTTTTATTAGCTTAATGATAATGTATGGAAGGAATACATTTATTAAGAAAACTTTTCATACGAGTTTATTTTAGTGCTGTCTTTGAGTTTTCGTTTTGTTTCGTCGTCATTAAAAACGGTCTAAAATAAAAGTTCTGAATTGATTGTACATGGCTAGGCAGTTTGTAAATATTTTTAATATAACAACATATTTTTTTTTTTTCAGAAATACATAATTATATTGAGAGTTCCAAGTATCAACCACAATCTAAACAAAAATAACACGACCAGTAAAAAATGAATACAATTTTACTTTTCAATATTTAACAAAATGTCAAGAAAAGCAAGTACTATACTCTGTTGATTCTCTTTATTTCTTTCATACTCAGTTTTCTATTCATATATATATATATATATATATATATATATATATATATATATATATATATATACTACCATATTTCATAATACATAAAAAAACGCACTATAAAAAAATTATATTATAGATTCCACATAATACATTTCAGTCTTCGTATATTAAAAAATATATAATATTTATATTTCACATACAGACGACATTTTTATCGGTTTATTATACGTACAGTTAAATAAGACATCATTCCTGACGTAGCGGAGGTCAGTCTAAGTTATGAAGAGCGAAGCGTCGTGCCGGCGCCGTAGCGGATATCAGTCCCACTACATTTCTTTAACTCCCCTCTCGATCCTAGCGCCGGAAGTTGTACAGATAGCAAGAAAAATATATTACTGTAAAGTATTTTGACTTTTGTTATAAGAACAATACAATTCAATGTTCTATCAATAACTTACTACATTTAACTTTTCGTACTGAGACAATTCAATTTAATGCAAATATTCTTTACTGTAATTCAAAAAATAAAAATAAATACAAAAATGAATATAAAACTTTTAATTTATATAAAACTTTTAATTTGTTGAAGATTAATCTACACTAATTATATAAAGAGGAAATATTTGATTGTTTGTTTGTTTGCATTGAATAAGGCTCCGAAACTACTGAACCGATTTAAAAAATTCTTTCACTGTTCAGAAGCTACATAGTGTAGCTTCGCGGGTGACATAGGCTATAATATTTTTTCAAAAAAAATTATGGGGTGGAAATTATCATCATCATCATTTCAGGCTATTGCTGTCCACTGCTAGGCATAAGCCTCCATAAGTTCGCGATAAAAATGGCGCGACTCATATGTGTTGCCCATAGTCACCACAGTCACAAGGTAGTGGAACTGTTAGGTGGTAGGGAGGGAAAATACGATTTTGAAATTTTTCTAATACCCGTGCGAAGCCGGGGCGGAATTCTAGTTTATTATAAGAATACTCAGATAAAATATAATATACATTTTTCTAGATTTCATTAAACTATTGACCCCAGTATTTTCATGTATACATATTTATTAAAATACTTATTAAACCAATAATATTTATAACTAAATTATAAAGATTCATTATAAATATTGTTTTATGATTCTAAATTAAGTGCTACTATTTAATTAGCAATTGTAATTGCAGACGCATATAGCATTTCAGATGTCCACGTCACTCTCAGAGTCGGTGTGAAGGACAGCGGCTTATGTGATGCGAGGATTGTTAATTAATAAATACGTTACATCTATTTAGTAAAAGGTTTATTACATTCTTAATAAATAATAAATAAATAAATATTTACACAATACACACACGGTCGTCTGTTCCTAAAGTAAGCAACTTAATGCGCTTGTGTTATAGGTTACAGCCGACTGGTATACAGCTACATATTTTTTTTTTCGATAAACATACTTATAAATAATAGATATATAAATATATAAATAAATATTTATATTACACCCAGACTCGGGGTGGGAATCGAACCCACAACCCTCGGAGCAGAAAGCAGGGTCACTACAAACTGCGCCAACGGGCTAGTCAAAAACAAATAACTTTATTAATAAATAATAGATCGATTACTATATAAGCGAATAACCGGAATTAGTTAAGTGTATAAATATTTAATATACAATTAGGAGAGTTCATTGAAATTGTTTTAAATATAAATATACAGCTAAAAAATTCGTAACCAACCAAAGGAAGGTATTGTAATAGAAAAAAGTTCGGAGTTTTAGCTACTTTGAATTTATTCATCTATACATTTGAATAAAATTGGAATCGAAAGGTGATGTTTGTCATGTGGTCCTATTTAAATTTAATCGAGATCTGATAAGCACTTTCCTTAATGCGTATTCACTAAATTAATTTTTGGTTAGCCTACGTTGTTTTACACTTCATAGCTTTTTACTGGGTGTACCGATTTTGATAATTCTTTTTTTAATCGAAACATGATACTTTTCATGTAGTCAGATTTAAATTTGATTGAGATATATTGAGTACTTTTTGGGTTATCTCTGATAATGCGTATTTACTTGACTATTTTTCGTCTTCCTCACGTTGTATTACTAGTCAATATAATTGAAGTCGGTTATTTTTCGTTTGCAAGCAAACACAATTATTACAATATTCAATTTACATAATTTAAAAAATCTATGTATGAAAAAACTTAACATTACAGATAAAAGTTATATTTATTTAACCTAAGCACCAATTTCGTCATATTTTGCAATCGGTCCTCACGAATTCGTTCTAAAGACTATTCCATGAACTCACAAAAACTTAATCGTAAGAAGCGATGGACTCGTTTATTTTTATTCCGGCACTATTGTTTAGTCGTTTCTCATCTGGACTAGCAGTTACCGGTTGACGTCCACGCCCATTATTTTGACGGAGACAAGGCCAGTTCTATTCAGGGTTGGAGACATATTATAGGCGTTTATTTCTTTGTTTTGTGCTTGTTGATACTTGCGCCGTGTACCGGGGAGTGCGTCAAGTTGTATATATTACAGTTATTTATTATATTACTACTGTAAATGTACTCGTATAATATTATTTTAATAATTGTGAAGAAATTGTATGTTTGATAAGGTATTCTGTTTCAAAAGTTGTATAAATTGAATTGATCAGTCTGAAATTTGCTGTCAACTTTTCTCTGGTCAGATCTTGGCACGAAACAATTTCTGGCACAAATGATAATTATTAATTTTAGGGGGTGAATTTTTACTGATTATTGCGTTTAAGGATATATGTTTAAGGATGGTTTTATATTCATTAAAATTATAAAAGGTAATGTATGTACTAAGTTTCGAAAGACTTAAAAAAGATAAATTATTTAAAGTTTGATGACTTGAAATAAATAAATAAATGAATAAATCTTTATTTCTTCAAACGTTAGTACATAACATTAACACATATTACATCAGTTATATATAGTCACAAAAAGAACAGTATGTCTCTGGTACACTAGGATTCTCTGTGTCGTGGGGTCCAGTCCCTTCCATTAACTTAATACGATTCCGTTAGTTTAAACAAAAACAATGCATTTAAAGCTTATAATTTAAAAATAAATAAATTAAAGTTTATTTATATTTAAGAACTAAGGCAACAAATGGTGAGTGTGTGTGTTTGAGTGCGTGTGTGTGTGTGTGTGTGTGTACTTTGAAGGAGAGTTTCTCTAAAGTTTAATTTTTTTTATAATAAGTTAAAATGAAATTAAGTAAAATATTAGTTCAAACTAAGTCGAGAGGGAGATATATGTTAGTGAAGATAGAAAGAGAGAGGGTTACATTTTACAAGGTTTACTTCAGTCGTGTGGTCTAAAGCACACTCGTTTTTTTTAAAATCAATTAAACTTTCGTTATTATAAATCACAGTTTGATAGTAATAATATAATGCGTCACAATATATTTACAACAATATTATGTATATTCACCGGAATATTCATTATTTTTTAATAAATAGTAATAATCGCATTGTAAACACGAGAAGGAATAACAAAATTGTAACTCCAAGTATCCCTAGTATGCAAAGTAAACGTCTACTTTCTTGGTTAAAATAAAATCCCACAAACAATTTCAGAATTGTCTCAAAATAAAATTAAAGTTTTTATTAAAAAAATAATATAATAGATAAAGCTTATTACTCGGTGCAGGATTACATAGTTGATAAAGATGTGTGAACTTAGTGACGCTGTATTTTATGCAACATGTTACTAATTTTGTACTAAAACACCGTTTATATGTTATTACTCAAAAGATTAAATGCGGAGTTTCTTGCCGATTCTTCTCTGCAGAATCTACATTCCGAATCGGTTGTAGCTTTACTTCTACAAAAATAAAAATTTATTTCAAAATTTTTAATTTGTAAAATGACGATTCGAAGGTACTCTTGGGGCCTATTTGAATAAAGCTGTTTTTGATTTTGATTTTGATTTTGACACTTATTTGAAAATGAAATTTAAGGATACAAAAATGTCCGTTAAGTAAAAAAGTAAATTACTTCCCATAATTGTATAATATTCCTTTTTACTGCCTTCTACAAATAAAAACTAGGGTTACGATAATAACAATAACTATAATAAAACTAATTCCACACCACAAGAAGGCGCTTATAAATAAAACAATATACGAAGGGAAAAGGTTACTAAAAAAGGTTACGAAGCAACGAGCTTTGTACCTTGCGTTGTTAGCCACTAATGAAAGAGCATTTATCATTCTGACTGCCAAATAAAACCTTGGAATAAGAGGTTGGAGGAAGTCAAAAGATAGTGACTATTACTATTTTAAATTTAAATTCAAACAAAATTTTAATTTTAAATTTACATCATTTTTTGCACCAATTGCTACATGCGTCAATTTTACCATTTTTAAGTTTAACAGCTAGATAATACTGCTTTCAGGCAGTGTTGTGTTCCTGGGGTAATAATAGAATAGCTTCATCAACGCACTTACGATGCTTCTGGTGTTGCAGGCGTCTATTAGCGAAAGTAATCGCTCGCCATCAGGTGAGCCGTTGTTGAGTTTGTTGCTGACGTAGTTGTATAAAAAAGGCTTTGAAAATTTTACGATACGTTTATAAATCTATGATACGTTTTATAGCCTATATTATTTCTCAATTAACTGTATTTATAATGAAAAGTGTTTACTCCTAATACGTGTACACTTTATGATATTTCTAATATAGATATAAATAAAATCTCAAACGAAAGCTAAAAGCAATAAGGTCGCCTTTGCATACATTACTTGTCTTTGTATCTAATTTTTCTTAAATCTTTTTTTGTGTGTGTGCAATAAAGTTCAATAAATAAATAAATAAAATCTCATCAATTCATTAATTTCATTAAATTAATTTTTCTTAACTAATTAGTAAAAAAAAGTAATGATATTAATATTTGATGAAAGTTAAGTTTTTTTTTTTAAACAAGTCTGCTTTAGACCACTCGGCTAAAGTAAAACTTTTGTAGCTCCATCTAACTTATATTTCCCTCTCAACTTCCGTTCGCCTCGCCCGATCACACTTTTCATACCGCTCTCATCACGCATTCACCAGCTTACTCACCAATTCAAGCTTGCATAAAGAAGATTTACCTCAATTATCGTAACTATTAAATCGCCGTCGCTTACAAATTAGAAACGAAAATTCCGCAATAACTTTAATTAGAAGTCTGGACAAAGAAAACAAGCCGGACGGTGGACTTTTAGAAAAATATCTCGACATCACTTCGATCTTGTAATTAAATTAATCAGAGTTTTATATACCCTCCTTAACACTATCGACGTTATCACCTCTGGCTTATAATGTTACTTTTCCTTTCATTTTCCTTATTTGTTTTCTTTTGTAATTAACATGGTATGTTGGTTTATTTACTATGTAATAAATATAGGCTATTTATCGCAGCTGTACACGCCTAGGCGAATTATATTACGATATTTATAGGGATTTGAAGTTTTATTATTACCGTTTTCTACTTGTAATCCCTACTAATGTTGTAAATGTGAATGTAAGTTTGTTTGTTAAACTTTCACGCGAAAACTACTGAATCGATCATCATGAAACTTTGTATATATATTCTTAGAGGTATTAGAAGGAACATAGGATACTTTTTAATCAAGAAAAAATCAATGCGAGTGAACGTAAATTTGAAGACTCAAATTTACGTTACAATATTATTGTATTTTAATTTGCATTGAAATTGATTTTATTATAATTGTAACATCAAAACTTGTCTTCATCAATTTACAACCTTATTCTATTCGTATGTTCTGCTGTATTTCCAATGCGTATTTAATGAGAGTTTTAGTTTTAAAAAAATACGCTTTCTTTTTACCATAAAAGTAGATATGTGATGAAAAGCAGCTACGCTTAATTTTCTAGTAAATCAAATCTGAAATATATCA
The DNA here is from genome assembly GCF_905220565.1 of Melitaea cinxia. Lineage (NCBI taxonomy): Eukaryota > Metazoa > Arthropoda > Insecta > Lepidoptera > Nymphalidae > Melitaea > Melitaea cinxia. The sequence continues at coordinate 15,846,624 of NC_059404.1, forward strand.
ATTCAAAAAAATGTATAAGTTTCATAAAATAAATATAAATAATACTGTCATTGTAACTACTTTTTGTTTAATTTTATTTCTGTTGTGTTGTTTTATTTTTTTCTTTTTTTTTACTATGTAAAAGTGTTTGATTATATGTATCCAAGAAGTAATAAATAAATTAATACATATAAATAAATTATGTGACGCATACAATATAATATTTTTCTCACATAAAAATCATGCAAATGCTAATAATTTTAACGAACTTGTATACAATACCGAACTTAAGATATAACCATATTTACTTACTAAATTTAAATGTACTGAAACATCCTACAAATAGACTACTGCAAAACAGAAGCCTCCTTTTAAGGAGAAAGATGCGAGCTTAATCCACCCAGCTGTATTACTGTGAATAGCGTACCCATTTCCTTAGCTATAAATAGTTCTAACCTTAATCGTAAAACAGTTTAAAGAGATAACATGATATTTTAAACTGACCTGAACTGAAATAGGACTTGCTAAAACTAAACTCACATAGAAGATTTATTGAAACGTAAAACAGTGTAGCGGAATATCCTTGCCAAAATTAAGGATCGCTGTTGAGGTGTTTATGATAACAACCGAGACTCATCGCTTTACGCACCTTTCAAGGCACGATAAGGAGATTCATAAACAATGACACCTAAGTTCTAAGCAGGACTCTATGTCATATATACAGATACGCTTCAGCCTGTAACATCCCACTGCTGGGCATAGGCCTCTTTCCCCATGTAGGAGAAGGATCAGAGCTTAATCCATCACACTGCTGATAAGGGTTTGCGGACATATTCCCCACTATAAGTAACAATCGCTATCAGGTGCACATATTAACAACCGGGATCGACGTCTTAACGTGCTCTCCGAGGCACGGTGGGTAGACCCACAACTGGACTGCACAAACACACAGACCACGGCGAACACCTGTATGGCCAATACAAATGTTTATCGTGTGCGGGGATCGAACCCGCAACCGTCAGCACAACTGCCACAAACCAGTGCTGTGACCTTTGCGCCAGTATCATTCATTTATTTATTTATTTACTTAAATAGGACACCAGCAGTACACGCATGATAACGTTTTTGTAATAGAAAATGCAAATTAATTCTGATCTGTGCACCTTTGTAGGTGACACAGCGTTCACATGTCAAAGCTAGTCAGATAATAATTATATTATTATTATTATTTTATAATATTAATAATTTTTACAATTGATTAAATTCCATCGATATATTAACAAAATATCTAATAAATAACAGCCAGGAATATCATTTTGACACTTTAACAGGCTCTAATTTCGTTCAGTCACGACCTTGGCAGCTGGCACTAGTGTCGTGCCTGTGGACATGACATTGGGAAATATGTATCTATAGAAATACGGATAGTAAGCCTTAAATTAAGAAATATGTATAAAACAATTTCTTCAAATAATGAATACCATAAAACAAGACAAAATATGGCGATAGAAGTTTTTTTTTATAATGTTATAAAATCAAGCAATAACTTAAACACCATATTTATTAGTACAATAAGAAATATGATATTTATAGTTTCCTGAAAATTATTGAATCCGATTTCCATTTTTTATTTTTTATTACTAATATTGTTATTCGCTTAATCATGACAAAAATTACTGCTATATAACAACTATTATATTATTATCGTAATTCGAAAGTTTACAAAAACCATGTCCTATGAGGGCCACCGCAGTGAAAGCGATTATACAAAGCCCCTGACTTTTGTACTGTGCAGATCAGTGGCTATTAAATTAAACACGTCCGAAGGCTTGAAAATATACTTTATTACTACTACAATAAATGGATTACATACTCTTATATCGTAGGCACACTACACGCCCCATAAAATGAAAAAAAAAATATATACTAAGGTTACATTTTTTTTTCTTAACTTAAATTAACAATACTTATATGTAAGTAATAATTTGTATTATAATACAATATTAGGATTTACACATGACAGAAATTTCGAATAAATTTATATAATATCAAGTGTAGTAAAGTTTTGTACGATTTTTATGTAAAATTTCTTCTTTACCATTTTTCAAAATTTTCACATTTGATCACATGTCTTCTAAAACTTTATAAGGTCCTGAATAAATTGGACAAGTTAATTTATTTCCTGTTACATTCTTAACTAAGATCAAATCATCTTTATTATAAGTTATAGGATTTACATATTTATCAAAAATACATTTTCTATGCTGTTTGCTTCCAATTAAATTTTGTCTAGCATCAAATTGAGATTTTTGCAAACGATATTTTAATTCTTTAGGGTAATTATCTATATTATACAAAGGTTCTATTAAATTATTATTCAATAAATTGCTCGGTAAATTACATTTTTTGCCAAAAACAAGTTCATAAGGTGTATACTTTGTTTCACTATGTACGGTTGTATTGAACGAAAAACACCAATATTGCAACCAATGACTCCAATGTCTAGAATTGTTATCTGTTTGTATTCTCAAAAAAGAATTAAGAGATTTATGAGTATTTTCCAAAGATCCTAAAGATTCGTGGTGATATGCAGTGGATGAAATATGTGTGATATGCAACAACTTGCATACCTCATTCATAGTACTATTCATAAATTCAGTACCACGATCACTTCCAATTTCTCGCGGTACCCCATACCTAAGAATAAAATTTTCTACAAAAGCTCTAGCTACACTAACACTGTCCTTAGTTTCTAAAGGATAAGCTTCTACGTATTTGCTTGATTCGCATTGAACAGTTAATATGTATGAAAAATTATCATAATCTTTCTCTAATGGTCCAACGATATCTAAATAAATTTTATCAAAAGCGCTTTTAGCTGTTGTTGTTATTTCCATGGGTTGTTTAGTTGGTAAGGAGTGCTTTTGCTTTTGACAGCTATCGCATCTTCTTACGAACTTTTTAACATCTTCACACATGTTTGGCCAAAAATAATATCGTTTAATATTATTTAGCATGCGCCTAACGCCTGCATGTCCACTTGTGGGTAGTAAATGAAAATCATTTAAAATCACTCTTCTATCGTTGACGTCATCTACTTTCATTACTCCATTAATAACACAAAGTCGTGGTCCGGACCACTTTGGATTATTATTTATTTCTTTGGTTAACCATTCAATCAATAGATTGTTTTTATTATTTTTTACAATATACAACTCGTCAACATTTATTTTTTTACAAAAAGACTCTAAGCCCCTCACGAATGCGGCTCGCGCAGAACATGATCGGGTGTCTACATCGCTATAGATTGTATACTTTGATGGTAAGTATAAAAATTGTTTATCTTGTATACATACATCATCATGACAACTAGCTTTATATTTTTCGTATCTAAATTCGACTCCCGAGTTTGGTTTTTTAAGCAATTCCACGACATTAGGGTGATCAATCCTGCAATCTGTGGAACTGTTATCGACCAAATCGGTATCTTTACATTCATCGCCTTGCATTCTCTTCATCCGTCTAGTCATTACAGACGCGATATGTTTATTCATCTCTTTCAACTCATCTGATGTCACAACTATGCGAGATAATGCGTCTGCAGCCACATTATTCGCTCCTTTCACGTACTCTATCTTATAATCATACTCTTCTAAACTAAGCCTAAATTTTAATAAACGACTGCTGGGACTGTTTATATTAAACAAATATACTAAAGGTCTGTGATCAGTCCTAATAGTAAAATTTTTACCAAATAAATAGGGTCGGAAGTAACGTACTGACCATACTATAGACAACAATTCTTTTTCTATTGTGGGATAGTTAATTTCAGCCTTGTTAAGTGTGCGACTTGCATATGCTATGGGTAGATTATTTTTATTACACAACATTGAACCGATTGCCACCCCAGACGCGTCAGTGTGTAAAATAAATTCATTATCTTTTGATAAGTCTGGGTATTGTAATATGGGTGGGGATGCAAGACAATTTTTAAGTTTTAAAAATGAGTTTTCACATTCATCCGTCCATACAAACTCAACTCCTTTACGACTTAATTTATTAAGTGGTATGGTGATTTCAGCAAAATTAGGGATAAATTTTCTATAATAGTTGGCAAAGGCAACAAACCGCTTTACTTCATCACTATTACATGGCCTAGGATAATTTTTTATTACTCTTGTTTTTTCAGGATCAGGACTTATACCTTGCGCCGAAACTACATGTCCTAAGTACAATAGCTCTTTTTTTAAGAAAACACATTTTTGTGGATTTAGCTTTAGATTTACCTTTCGTAGTCTTTCTAAAATATCTATTAAATTTTTGTTATGTTGAGCTATATTTCGGCCAAAACATACAAGGTCATCCAGGTATATAAGACATTTTTCATAGTTTAATCCAGACATTGCCACTGTCATTGCTCGACTAAACGCACTAGGACTAGTTTTTAGACCCATTGGCAACCTTTTTAATTGATATTGTTTATCGGTTGTGAATGCGGTTACTTTTCGACTATCTGGATGAAGGCCAAGTTGATAATAAGATTGTGTTAAATCGAGATGACTAAAATATACGGAACCGGATAAAGCGTCTAATATGTCATTGATATTTGGTAAAGGAAATTTGTCGTCTTGTATTCTTTCATTCAACTTTCGATAATCAATTACTATGCGCCACTTCTTATCGCCTAAAGTCTCACTTTTTTTTGGTACAAGAAGAAGGGGACTAGACCATTCACTTTGACTTTCTTCTATTATATCCTCTTCCAACATTTTACTAATCTGACGATCTACTATGGGTTTTAATGATTTTGGTATCCTATACGGTTTACTATAAACTGGCATTACATTGTCTTTAAGATGTATAGACTGATTGTATATATTAGTTACTCCTAACTTATCTCCATCAATATAAAATACATCTGAATACTTCGCGCATATATTCTCAATAGATATTCTTTCCTCCTCATTTAAATGATTTAATTCTAATAAGTTGAATAATTTCTTTACTCGATTCGCGTTAACTAAGTTTGGTCTAAAAGAACAAATTTCATAATTACTTAATAAATCAAACGTTGGCGTAAAATAACTTAATTTTACTACGTCATCTCTAGTGTTTAAAATTTTTAACGGTATTTTTCCCTGTTTAGGCGTTACTAATGTACTAGCTAAATAAATTCCATCGCATAATTCTTGTGGTAATATTACGCAATCTTGATTTATATCTGTGTCAATATAATGCAAGGATTCACATCGAGGTGATAGTATTAAATAATTGTTATAACCAATTTGACCCATCTGTAACTTTATAACAGTAGTTCCGATATTCGTACTAAGTAATAGGGTATTTAATTCAAAATTTAAAATACAGTTATATTTACTTAAAAAATCCTGACCTAGGATACCGTCGGTTCGACAGGGTAGATTTTCAAATACGTAAAATTTATGCGTTAATTCAATATCATTTACTTTTAACTTTAAATAAACATATCCCTTGGAATGTATGTTGCCACCTATACCTCTGATACAAATTTTCTCAATTTGGAATGGAATGTTAAGCGCGATCAAATTCTCATACTTTACCGCGGACAAGGAGGCGCCGGTGTCAATTAACCAATTCTGAGGAACGTCTAATACGCTCATAGTAACAGAGTTAATATTATTACATATTACATTATCTTTATTATGGACGAAAAAAATGATTTGATTTAATTATATTGCAATTATTTTCCTGAGGGGTTTCCTCAGCCGATTTAATCATATTCATATGATTTTCACGACCTTGAACCCTATAGCCTCGATTAAAAGTATTTGTATTGCTACGGTTCCCGCGACGAGAATATGAACGACCCCTATTGTTAGTACGAGTACGATGACGTGAAAAATTTGTTACCGTACCTCTACCGCGAACTGTAGCCAACGCCGTTGAAGATGTATCGGGGCGTCTGTTATAACTGTTAAAATATCTTTGTCTATAACCACGACTATTATGGTTATTATAAACTGATGACCTACCTCTTGTGTGTCCATAACTCATAACTGTTCCTTCTGGCTGCGCTGATAATTCCTCGTCCATTGCGCCTCTAATTGCGTCTTGTAATGTGACATAATTTCGCGCCGCTATAATAGTACTTATTCGACTATTTCGCAGGCCGTCCGAAAATCTTTTAATAGCATTTTTCTCATTAATAGTTTTCAAAATTTCGTATTTTTGTGAATCGCCGTCGGCCTGAGAAATAGTTAAATCAACAAACATAGATTCAATATCCTTACCAAAGTCTTCTATAGTCCTCCCACCTTGTTTTGCTCGCTGCAACTGCGATTGGATCGCAGTATCAGACTTTTTTGGTAGTAAAAAAGACTTCATATCCTTTATCAAGTCTGAAATTGATGTATAATTTTGAGACATTCGTAGCTTAGCACTCTCTGACAGCCTAGACTTTAAAATAAAAGTTATTAGGGAGGTTTTTCCGTTTTCATCAATCATATCCGAATACATTTCGATATTACTAATTAATTGCTTTGTGACGTTTTCGTCACCTGTCATAACTGGCAGCAAAGATATTGCAGTTTTTAAATTAAATTTTTCCATGTTGCTAGAGGTGTTTTTACATTCAACTACAGTACAATCAGTAGAAATTGAACACAGTTCCTTTATTCTAAGAAAAATATGGTTTATTTGTCCATATGTTAGCTCTAAATCTTTTAAATCAGAGGATTTAATTTCCTCCTTAGTTACGCCCTCTTTTATATTCTTAACAATACACAAAAAATAATCATATAACTCATGGGCCTTCTTATATTTACCACTTATATCCTGCGTCGACCTCCGAAAAGGTCCTAATTTAATAAGATAATTTTTAATTGACTTAAGTTCATTTAAAATACGATTAAGATCTTGAGCCATTAACAATCATATATTATTATATTATAATGGTATATATTAATGGTATTATCATAATGGTATTTATATAAACACAAACTAGTTTTAAACAAACAAGCTAAATAAAATAAGGATTACAGTCCACTAAATATTTTCATACCTCCTTATGCGCACTGAACTACACATTATAAAAGCACCTTTATATGTATTACGCACTATATAAAAAAAAGAAACGCACTTCACAAATTCACTAATCACTTGCTGCTTGCTGGGTCCGCTGGGCTGGGTCAAAAGCTCGCATACATGGGACGTTCCGGTCTTGTCTACCAAAATTCCTCGAACTTCTAAACGTCGTTGCAAATAATTCTTGTCTTATCCATCGCGTATGGCATTTTTTATATAATTTGTAAACGTAGTATATTAATATAATGCCACTCAAAATAGTGAAAATAGTTAAAATGATAGTATGGTACCCCAAATTCCAGTGCAACATTTGTATATCGTTTCCACCCACTGTTTGAGTTAGAACCGGCTGCGTTCTGGTTTAGAAACACTTCTTCTTTATTCTGGGTTTATTGGCACATTTTAATTTAATATTGTTTGCAGCTTTAATATAATTGCGCGATTGCACTCGATAGCACAATCTAATTTTTTGCACTGTGACACGAGCATTGTTTTTTATTAGTCACTCCACGTAAGGTAAGGTATGCGGTGCCCGAGCGCGCTGATCTCCTGTTACAGGCAGGGTCGCCATGTACTGTGCAGATCAGTGGCTATTAAATTAAACACGTCCGAAGGCTTGAAAATATACTTTATTACTACTACAATAAATGGATTACATACTCTTATATCGTAGGCACACTACACTTTTATTACACGCCATAATTTATTCGAAAAATGAGAAGGCACTGGTTCGAATATAAGTCTGACTGAATTATTACTATGGTTTTGAATTATACGCCTTTCGAACGAATGAGGTTGTATTTAGTAAGTGTATACATATTATTTGAATCTATGAATGGGTAAATAGATACCTTATTCCTTACGATACAGAGACAATCATTACGATAAGAAAAATGTAAGTAAATTGCCATATTTTGTAATAAGCTCCGATTTAAAAGTAGCTATGCACAGTCTCCATAGAAGTTTACTGTACGCAGTACCAATCAACCAAATGAGATAAAAAATCTACATAGTCTATTAATTAGTATGATTGATTAGTGTAATAAAGTGATGATTGACGTTTCAGAGTATTACCTTTCCCATGTATGTTACAAAGTTCCAAAACTGTCAATACAAATAATAGGAAAAAAATGTTTTCGTATGTTATAATTATATATATTTTAACAGAAGGGACTGCGAAACCTGTGTTTAAGTAATTTGTAATCCAGACTACAAAGCGATGTACTGACGTTGAATGTCTGAACCAGTTAAGTACGAAGCGTACGAGATAACATCTTAGCTTACAGATCAAATACAGGATTCCTGAAATTCTAATCGTTAACATATGTTGGAGCTAAACAACGAAGCAAAGATACGCCCACTACTAACTCTCGTTAAATGTATCATGTATTTTATTTATGTATAACGTGTGTGTGTACCCAAGCGCCTTTTAGAGGGCCGACTGGAGGGCCGCAGAAGTCGAGGCAGGCCCAAGCTCAAGACAAGTCGAACAAGACATCAAGACCTTGGGAATAACAAGTTGGAGAAGGAAAGCCTCTAACAGATCGGACTGGAGAGCTTTGCTGGACCAGGCTAAGGCCCACCTCAGATGATGATGATGATAACGTGTGTGTAGTAATGGTATCTTTGTATGTATAAACGTGTAAAAACGGTTCGATCCCTGCACATGACAAACATTCGTATTGGCCATATAGATGTTTCGTAGTCTAGACGTTTGTGTTTGTATCTTGTGTGTGTATGCGGACCCCTGACACAGGAGAAAATCCTACTGATGGCCGTTGAGTGTGAAGTGTTTATTATTATCTGTATATTAATATGTGAAGCAAAAACTTTATACCTCTTTTTACGAAAATTGCGTGCTCGGAGGAGTGTGAAATTTTATACACTTATGGTTTATATAGAGAAAGATTGCAGAATGCTAATATTTTTTTAATTATATATAAAAATATATTAAATCAATAAAAAAAATATTACACACACTACCACGTATTTGATACACACACACGCATATTATACTCTTTGTTGATTGTCAAAGTCTGTATTCAAACTGTTTTTTTAAAGGCTGTTTATTTTCATTATTTTTTGGTTTTCTTTAATTTAAAATTTTAATTATGATCGATTTTCGACCTCCGGGCGACAAGTAGTTGTTATTAAATGCGTAATAAAATACCATTGCGACGTTGTTATATGTCCCAAATAAATTGATTTGTTTTATTTGCACAGCATGGCCTTCGACAGTTCAGTATAGAATATAACATGCAAGTAAGTACCTTAGACCTTGTAGAATGCGCAATTAATTTAGCATACAGATAAAAAACATTCAATTAACAACCCTACATCGGTCCACTTTTCAAAAAGTACAAATAATATTTACCAAGTGCAACTGTCACTACACTAGCTTATTGCTGTTGTGCTGACGGTTGCGGGTTCGATCTCTTGGGTATTATGCGCGTTTCCGGAGACAGAAGTAAATTCTAGCAGGGGGCGTTGAGTGTGAGACGATTAAAAAGATCATACTGACCCAATAATCAGTGCTATTAAATAAAAACTCTTAAAATTATGATTAGTAATTAATTATTAATTGTATTTGGTCGCGAACGAAAGAAAAAGAAACTTCAATTACATCGACAATTAAATATACGACGAAAGAACAGTCGAGTAAATGCGCGTTATCAAAGATTACTCAAAAAGTAGTGATCAGATCTCATTAAAATAAAAATTGAAATATCTGATGGTAGAATCTAATATAAAAACGTAAAAGAAAATTAAACCTTTCGTGACACACATATCTGGAGCGAAAAACTCTTAACCATAGATTTCCATTCAAATTTTTGCATTCGTGATCCAACTGAGCTACGCAATATTCGTGACAAATATTAGTAGTTTGTCATGATATGTTTTTGATAATATCGCGCCTTCCCAGAATCAAAGACCAAACATCAAATATCAAATAGCAACTAGGGCTTTATATTTCAATGAACAAACCTATTTCGCTTGCCTATAATATAGTATGTTTAGGTAAGCGAATTATAATGTAACTATTCTGATACTATTTTGATTAATTATTGATCAATGCATTTAATTAAATAATAATAATACACTTTATTGTACACCAAAAACAGAAATAATACATAGCAAAGAAAGAAAAATATCTATATATAAAATATATCATTTCAGCCTATTGCAGTCCACTACTGGACATAGGCCTCCACAAGTTCGCACCAAAAATGCGTGAACTCGTGTGTGTTGCCCATAGTCACCACGCTGGGAAGGCGGGTTGGTGACCGCAGAGCTGGCTTTGTCGCACCGAAGACGCTGCTGCCCGTCTTCGGCCTGTGTATTTTAAAGCCAGCAGTTGGATGGTTATCCCGCCATCGATTGGCTTTTTAAGTTCCAAGGTGGCAGTGGTACCTTGTTATCCCTTAGTCGCTTCTTACGACACCCACGGGAAGAGAGGGCGAGGCTATATTCTTTGGTGCCATAGCCACACAGCACATAATAAAATATATAATAAAAGAAAAATTAAACATCGTATTACAATGTTTGCTGACGTCACTAGTATTATTTAGTACGAGTCGATACAAATATCTGCAATCCTTACTGTATTTTTAAAATTTGAGTTGAAATTTAAAATAAAAATTTTCATTCAATAAAATGAGAAAACCCACCAAGCCGCAGTGGAATAGCATGGTTCATTAAGCTCCGATCTTTCTCCTATGTAAATAAAGAGGCCTATGCCTAGAAATGGAATATTACTGGCTAAATTGTGATCGTAAAAATAATAAAAAAATGAGTTGTTTTACGTCACCATCAACTAAGCATTACATATTCCTAATCACAACTATTATAGATTTGAACAACCATTATGGAAAAGTTAAAAAAATGTTAAACGTAAGACACTTTTTTATCTGCCTTTCAAAAACTTTTATATAATACATATAACATACGCTGTAGAAGCACTATTTCTGCCAAAAAAGTGGCCCGAACTCGTACCAAACTTGCACGATCGGTACGAAATGGCCGCGATCGAGTGTAAGGAAGTGCTCTCATAAATAAAGATGGGAAACTTGTGAAATACCACTTTACACGAAGTTTACAAGGCATATGATTCGACTGACTAAGCAATAAAAACTTGAAACGTGAATTATGGACGATGAAACGCCTTTTTTTGCTTAATATGACTTCTAGATTAATTTGGCCTGACCTATATTATTTTATGACATGTTTTCAGTAATCAAAAGGCAGTGCTGTTTGGTTTTATCACATTTTAATTGACCTTAGGATTTTATTTTGCTTTTTTTAATTTTCTTGTGATGATTGTATTTCTGATTAAATCTCTATTGTTGTTACTTAGTAGCAGTTGTTTGGGCCATGTTTCAAAGTCGTTTTAGTTAAGTAATCTATTTTCATTATTAAGTAAACTATTCTACACTACTATTTAATAATAATAATTGCCTTTTATCATTAAAATAAATAGTGTATTAAAATTGACATTTACAAACACTTAATATAAATTTTAACTAATTTTATAAAAGCTAAGGTAAGAACCATGTAAACAACTTGGTTTCTGTTTTGAAACGTAATTAAATATATGCTTTTATATACATTGCTATGTATAACTTATCATAAAACTTTAACATACTATAATATTATTATTTATCGTTGTGTCCATTTGTTATAAGTATTCATTCATTACTTGTTATAATTTACATCATGTTCTCAAATTTCTTCTATTCTCGTGTCTACAACAACAATTTATATATGAGACATAAACGAACACGTTGTATTGCACAAGAACAAAAACTACATACTACCAGTGTACTAACTACGGATTTAAAACTATAATCATTGTAATCCAAACTTTACCTATCTCCTATATCCTAATACATCTTTTGTTAATATTAAATTACATCCTCTAATTAGTTTTTAATTTTAATGGTTTTAGTGGTTTGATTGGCACCTTATGTCCACTTTCCTGCTAACCCTCAAAGAATACTATAATATGTTTCAATTTACTCAATATATAGAACTCTCTTACGCCTTCAATCTGAAGTTCATAGATTGGATATCAATGAATGTGTAGTTAATATTCAAGTATTCAGTCTATGGTTAAGCTATTCAGCTAAAACAAGCAATCGCAGTTTGAACTATGCACGTTCAAACTGGCACATTCAGGAAGTCAAATGTACATTCGTAGACAAATACGTCTACGTCTACGCCTATGTTACGACGCTACGCTCTACGTCGTAGCACCGTAGAATCAACGTTGGCTTTTGAATTTTCTTGGTATGTATTTAAGCTCTATTCGAAGAGATGGTTTATTTAAAGAGCTAATAAAGTTACGAGAAATTTATGGCATATTTTAGTTTATCTTTGAATTTAAACACGATATTATTATTTTTTTTATTTAAAAATGTGTATAACAAGTTGTATACTTTTGTAATATCACGCATAGCTACAAAATAAAATGTCTTCTGTTTGACATTCATTAATTGATATTTAATTAATATAAATAACAATAAATTGTAATTAAATAAACGAATTTAAAAAAATCTTCCTTAATAAGATAAAAATAAGTTATTTATTTCTCATAACGTACACGAAGCAATGTATATTATTTAAATTAACAGCTTAATAACAAGTGTACAATTTTTAGCAAAAAAAATTTCAAATAACGTATCTCATTAAAAACACAAATTACAGGCATAATTCTAATTTTAATATTCACGTTACTCTAAGCGTCGGAATTCCACGAATTTTTTCATAAAAAATCTGGGAGCCTTAATTTGTACAACTATAATTAAATTGCTATCTCGTATGTCAAAGTACTTACCCACCGACTTTTTTCTTACCCAATTTTTCTAAATTAAATCTCGCCGAGTCGGTGAAATCTTCAAAATTCACGTCAGAGGCCCCTATTGCTCTCACCTTCCTAAATTTCAAATTTCATTTCACTCCGATTTTATTGGAAAAGTTAAGCAACGTTATACATTGAAAATATGGTCTTGTAAAACTTCAAACAATATGATTTGTAAATTAATTTTCTCGCTTAATTTGTGCGCAGTATAGTAAAAAGTAGTTTGCCAGAAATCTTAAATTAATATTGAACTTATAATTTGTAAAATATAATTCTAATTCATACACACACATCTACAGTCACACTCTAGCAAAAGTAACGGTTCTCATATATAGAAAATAAAAACCAACCTTGAGTATTTAGCAACGTTACAACATATACCATTAATAAATAGCCGAATAGCCAGAAATTCCCAGAAAGTTTTAAAATAAAAAAAATGTGAAAAACAAATGCCATGTTTTATGCCTATTTTATAAGATTTTAATCGACTTCAAAAAAGGAAGAGGTTACTCAATTCGACTGTATATATATGTTATGTATGTTTCAGAGATAGCTTCGTCGTTTATGAACCGATTTTGATAATCCTTTTCCAGTGGGAAAGGAGATATCCCAAGGGTGGCACCATGATAAGGAAACCAGAATCTAATTGTGGAATACCAGAGAAATCGAGGGCAATCAAGAGGATCCCTCAAAAATCATAGTGACGACTAGTGCGTTTGTTAATTTTTTCGTCTACTTACGTTGTTTTACTTGTCGGTGTAATTGAAGGCGGTTTTTTTTCATTTGCTAGCAAACACTATACAAATAATTATATAAAGCTTAAAGTTCATTTCGTCTGTGTGTACAAATCGTTGAAACAGCGCTCAAATTCCACCGCTGTCGCGTTTCTTCTATTGACTCCCGAAGTTTATTAGTAAAGCACCCGCGAGCATTGTCAACACAAGCAACCAGCGTTCAAATATATTTTCATTCAATATTTCCTCATCTTCACGAGCAATATCATAGTGCATGGCAAAAGAAAATACGATGAATATCATTTGATTTTGTAATTTAGATTTAAGATAAAAAATTACTTAGTATTTTTTTATTATAACTAGTTCGCCAAACAAGCGTACGGTTTACCTGATGGTAAGCGATTACCGTAGCTTATAGACGTTTGTAACACCAAAAGCAACGCAAACGCGTTGCCGACCCTACCTCTAATCTCCTCCAAGAGCTCTGGTCACCTTACTCACCACAGGAACACAACACTAGTTAAGAACAATGCTATTTAGCTGTGATCATCTGTAAGGTCGAGGTACTACCCCAGTCAGGTGGAGGAGCCATATTTTGAGCAGGAAATTTCCAGCTGTGCTCTACTCAGTTCGATGTATATTTTTATTTATAGAGGTCTTCCATTAATAACGTCATGTTTTTAGCAACTTCCTAATCACCACCCCCTTGGTCATATTTGGTGAGGTTTAAGACTACACCCATCGCATACCCATCATAATCAAAAACAGGTGTAACACATTCCTAGACAGACATCAAGGTTACAGGATGTTTGCTGGTTACAAAAACGCGTTTAACGTAAAGTAAACAATTGTGACGTTTCTGTATAGAAACATTAAGATTATAAACATACTTATAAATAATAATATATATATATATATATATATATATATATATATATATATATATATATATATATATATATATATATATATTACATACAGACTCAGGGTGGGAATCCAACCCTCGGAGCAGAAAACAGGATCACTACAAACAGCGCCAACGGGCTAGTCTAAATGTACGAACCCAAACAGCCTTAAAACTTCTATCCGAACAATGACAAACTCAAGTAATTACAAAATCTAATACCTAAACAATCAATGAAAAAAATATATTGTTCAATGCGGTATTAGGATTTTGTTTTAGATTGACAATTACGAGAATTCAGAGATGGACAAAGTTTCAATCGGTCGGCATTTAGTTTTCAAAATAAAAGTTTTAACTATTTTGATTAAATACCACCTCAATCTCACTCCGGTACCAACACGCATATTTCAATTTCGACGGGTTATAAATAAAACGTTCGAAATCTAAAAGTTGAATAAAATTTATATTTATACTGTAGGTGACTTGAATTAATTTCCGAGTTGTTTTACACTAAGAAAATCTTACTAAAAATCATTTTAAATATGTATAAAAGGCGACCTTATTGCAAAATTGAAATTTCTTCCAAGCCATCTTATTCAGAGGAATCGTTGATTCTGTAAACTTTCAGTTCATATTGTATGAGTTTAAATGGATAGATGAAATTAACGTGATTAAAACAATTTAATAAAAAGTTTTAAATTATATACACCGATTAATATTAATAATATTAAAAAAATTGAGGTGAACTATAAAATAATATTTTGGAATTCTAGGGAAAAATAAACACAATTTTTTTTTATCTGCACGAATACGTGAAACATGCACATAAATACGTGCACATTGATGCGACTCCTGTTTCCGAGCGAATCACTCCTTTTAATTCCGTACTAAATTTCAAGTTTTGAAGTTTACAACCTTAAGGAACGATTTTCATGTAAGGTATAAAAAAAATATAAAGAGTTAAATTGCCATCTATCGGAAATAAAGCAGAACATATAAGAAAGTGTTGTGTTATCGCCAAATAGCAGGAATGCTTTAAACAATTACTAATATCATATTTCGACATACTTTTTTTTGTTTTTTTTTTACGTGGGGAAAATCCATCATGAATACCCTCCAGCGCGGGGACGCCAGAGGGTTATGTCAGACTCCTACTGACTAAAAAAACCACCACGTGTGAGCAGTCGTCCGCCTGGGTGAGGCGAGATGGGGTCGCGTTAGCATTCGCCACCTCGCCCTGAAATAATAATCGACCGAGGATTTGAACCATGGTCTTTTCGATCGCGACCTGTCTTTTTCCCACCTGAGCTATTATAACTTTTTTTTTAAATACACTACTCCAGATCAATAGTTGTAAAATTGAAGGAGTAAGCCTAGTTGGCGAATGATACTTAGAAAGACTTAGAAGTAAGTTTACTTGACGTTGTTTTATAAACTTTTGTCTTTTTTATAAAATTAGAGTACATATTAGTGGAGATTGTCTGCTAATCGAGCACATGTCACTAAATCTCTTAGTTAAAAAAAAAACTTTTTTTTTATTTATTTACTACGCAGTGACGTAGCGAGCTTAACTCGCGCCCGGGGCGTAATACTTTTTAGCGACCCACCAACCGAAAACCATATGTCCAGCAATTTTTGTCACCCCTTTATGAGTAGAGTTAGGCGCATGATGGCATGATGCTCAATGTAAATTCAAGGTGTTTTAAAAACTGAAAATAGCTAAAATTGATTTGGCACAGTATTCCTTGGATTTGTGGATATATTAATAATTGTATTACATCAATAACTTTAATAAGCAAAATCAGTAACTAAGTAGCTAACCGCTTATAACTTCTAACTTAGTATAACAAGAAAACATTTTCTTGCGGCGAAATGAACGAAGTTCGATTGGTCGCAATAAGTATTGAACATTCATCAAAATTCAGGCTTAATTTGAAGCTTACACTCGGCGTATTTCATCTACTTTATAAGATGACGCCTTGAAGTTTACTTTCGTTCGACCGAAATAAATTTAGAATGGAAAATTTTTCGGAAGTACCCGTCTCGTTTCATAATAAAATTTACTCAATGAGCTAGTTAAATTTTTATGAGAATTTCGAAAGTAAGATTTTATCTGGTGATGTAATTAAGTTTGTTTGTATATCGTTTTATTAAATAGTATATATAACATTTAATTGAAAGTTTTAATAATCGGACAATGATGGCAGTTTTCCTTCGGCTGGAAACATACACATGTTCCCTTGTGATTTTCCGCTAATAGTACTCATTTGAGGATTTAAATTTAATTTGCTACCAACAGTTCAACAATGGCTAAGCTATTCAAACGATTTCAAATTCTCACCACGTTGTTAAAGGATTTCAAATTCTCACTACATTTTTACGTAGAAAAACCAAGCGATTCTCGGTAAGAAGGAAAACTTACGTAAAAGAAAGTCAGAGACATGTATGTAATGTACTCGAAATTATACAGTAGAGCACAGTCAAGGTTTAAATTATAGTAATTCATTGTAAAAGACACCATTACCGAGAAGCGGAAAGTTTTTTTTTTTTTTTTTAATACTGTACTATCAATATTTTCTTTAAAAAACAACTTAGTTTAAAACACTGACTTCAAAAACTAAAAAGCAAAAAATAACTTAGGATAATTTGAAACATGCAAACCTGTTTACTATCTTTAATAAAATACGATTATTTGTATGTGCTATATCTACCGATGGGCTTGAAATCGGTGAAAGGCCATAAACAAAATAAAACTTAATATTCTAAACAACTTAAATGAATACTGGTAAATTGCTGTCAGGGATCCGTCAACCCGCATTGGAGCAGCGTGTTAAATTAAGCTTCGATCCTTCTTCTATATGGGGAAAGAGGCCTATGCCCAGCAGTGGGATATTACAGGCTGAAGCGTATGTAGCGTTAGCTGTCATGAAATTCCCTCTACGCTTGGGTTGTTTTGTTCTAGATGAAGTTTGGCAAGTATTATTTTGATCGGCAATCAATCATACTCTAAAAATCAAGAAACACTTAACCTCTTAGAAACTCATCAAATAAGTACCAGGAACACATACATTGTTGGATACGAAAATTTAATCTAATCCGAACTTCATATCTAAGTAATTAAAGTCGTGTACGCATTTTGTAAGGCATCCGTAGACGACGAGGGAAAAACTTATAAATATTGTTAAGAAACTCTTTATTGTTCCACGAGACGGAGTGAACTTGTAATACGAACTTACGGATTGAGTTAGTGATGTCTGACGAAGCGAAGAAATCGAGTAGTGATATTTATTTTCGTCACAAAACAGTTTTGAAATTCGATACATTTCATGAAGCCAATTAAAATCGATGATTTGATATCTTTGATTTAGAATGGCTTCGTCAATTAAGTAATATTATAGTTTCGTAATTGAAGACGAATTCCTTATTTCACTTTAGAGGTAAAATTGAGAATTATAGTACTTCGTTTTCATGGTTAGTTATTTATTGGATCATAGTGATTAATACTGCAGACCAATACCAACACTTCAGCTTATTTTGTGGCTTATTTATTGACTACTACTTATACTGAGGTAGGGCACAGCAGGAAATGTCCTTCATAAAATATGTAGCAACACGTCTGGGTAAGTGCCTCAACCTTACAGAAGATCACAACTAAATAGCACTGTTCCTAACTAGTGTTGTGTGTCTGTGATGAGTAAGGTGGCTTTCTCTTTTGAAAATTATATATAAGCTGTGTTATAACTGTGTTAATTACACATTGCCTACATGAACAATCGTATTGATATCAAACCCGCAATCGTCAACCCAACAGCTAAATTTTGAAACGTAAAGCCACCAGCAGCCAGATTAGGGAAGTATAATACCTCGAATTTGCAGAAAATGCGTTGTGTTTCTGTTGGTTGGTGACCCGAGCTCCTGGGGACGGTCGGGAGGTGACGTCAACAACGCGCTTGCGATGCTTCTGGTGCTACAGACGTCCATAAGCTACGATAACCGCTTACTATCAGGTGGGCCGTTCCCTTTTTTCCGATATTGTTTATAGGGTAGGTAGGTAGGTACCTCAAAAAGAAGAAAACGGAAACCTTATACTTTGTTGTCCACCTGTCTGTCAAGACTCTTTTTCTCGGGGATGTGTGAAGGTATCAAGCTGAAATTCATATCAAATGCTCAGGTCTACTGTCAGTACTTTATTGAAAGTTGAAATAATCAATGTTATCTGCAATTTCCTAATTCCCCGCGCAATTTTAATAATTTTTCATTCCGTAAAGACCTTTTACAAAATATTAGATAACTTTAATAAAAAAATTATGATTTTTTTATTTAAATAGATTTTTTCTCATTCTAAATCAGTTTCGCAACTCAATTTAAGCTTTTGCCTATTTTTGCTACTTATCCTGCTCTATTTTAACCACGTATTTAGAATACAACATACAGGGGTTGCATTTTTGCGTTGCAAATTTTATACGTGGAAACACTAACATGCACTTGTTTATTACAAATTCGTGCATAAATGGTTAAAAATCCCATGTGCCTTTAACGTAATCGTTAGTTGCAGTGGAGAGGCAATAATACACTCTGGAGCGTAATTATTTTGGAAGCTAGCCAGGAGTAATCTAAGAATGAAGATACAGGTTTAGGCTTAGCACACTGTCGACTTTTTTATTAATTTTCATTACATTACGTCTTTAAAAAATACGGTCACACAGTCTTCTTTTCTTAAGATAGGCAAGTTAATACCTGTCAAATAAATATATCTTTCCACCTGGCTTGGGGTAGGAAACAGAAACACTCCAGAAACAGAAACACTCCAGGAGCAGAAAGCAGGGTCACTGCAACTGCGCTAATGGGTTAGTAAAAGATGTTGTAACTTATTTTCTTATTTAACCAACTTCAAAAAAAAGGATAACTCCGTCGTTTATGAACTGATTTTGATAATTATTTTTTTGTTTGTAAGGAGATATCCCTAGTTTGGTACCATGATAAAGAAACCAGGATCTGATGATGGGATCCCAGAGAAATCGAGGGAAACTCTCGAAAATCCGTATAACTTTTTACTGGGTGTACCGATTTTGATGATTTTTAATTTAATCGAAAGCCGATGTTTATCATGTGGTCACATTTAAATTTCATCGAGATTTGATTACAACTTTTGGAGTATTCTTTGATAATGTTGTACTTGTCGATATAATTGAAGTCGGTTATTCTTCGTTTGCTTACAAACACAATTATTATTTAATACTTAAGTGTACTTTTTGATGTTTATAATTATGTTATATAAGGATCTATATTATAGTCATTATAATTTGATTTTTTTTTAAATAACTTGAATGTCTGTTGTGGTTAGTACGCCTTAGCTAAAACCGAAAACGCTAAGTCCGTAGCGTAACCACTCTATTAGGCCGACATCCTACGAACGTCATAAATTTTAAGCGCAGTGTCGCTTTAAGCGTGTACACTAAGCGAAATAGGTGATAGAGATTTTCTCAGAAAGCATCCATTATTTGCGAAACAGCTTGCGTTTATTCAATTGAATTTTTGAAATTTTGTTTTTCATTATATCACTTACAGCATTCAATACAAATGTGCAATTATCCTATCAGTAAAAACGATTTCGTAAGTGTGACGGAAGACAAAATCTTGGAGGTGAGCGAGAAACAGTGTGTTGAGTTCCTCGTCCTCCATTGAAAAGGGAGGAACCTCCGACCACATGATAAACATCGGCTTTCGATTAAATTACAAATCATCAATATCGGTACACCCAGTAAAAAGTAATGCGGATTTTCAAGGGTTTCCCATCGATTTCTCTGGGATCCCAACATCAGATTCTAGTTTCCTTATCATAGTACCACACCTGGGATATCTACTTTCCAACAAAAAAAGAATAATTAAAATCGATTCATAAACGACGAAGTTATTCGCGAACATATAGTTACATAAATATATATATATATATATATATATATATATATATATATATATATATATATATATATATATATATATATATATATATATATATATATATATATCTCAATATACTCAATTCGACCATATATATATATGTGGTCGAATTGAGTAACCTTCTCCTTTTTTGAAGTCAGTAAAAAAAAAGAAATGCTTAGAGAATCGATATTCGATACCATCAAGTCACTATTAATATTCTGTAATCACTTATCCCAATCTTTTTCCCGTCATCTGATTATCATAAATTCCGAGAAAAAAGGTCGAAAAAGGTCAAGGAAGTATAAAATTAGAAACGTACGTTGCTATAAGCCGATATCGCTGTAATTACCGCTGATTTATTTAATTACCGCTGTAATATAGAAAGAAAGGAAATGAGATTACAAAGTCAGTATTAAAAGGTCGCTACGAAAGCCTTTGACTTCAGATTTACCTTAACAAAACTTTATCGCTAATTGTTCTAAAATTTTCCTATTGTTTTTAAATTCACGGGAAATTTCGTTAGTTAAATATTTATTTTGAATCTTCAATGTTTTATTAATTAAAAATAAGTACCTAAAGTAAAAATGTTAAAGATTATCTCATCATTAAAACAGTTTTAAAGTTTTATACGTAAAATATTATAGTTTTATATAAAAACTAGCTGGGATCCAGCTAGTTTAAACGTAGCAAACGTTGTTTTGCCATATATGTTTATAACTTAGTGGTGTGAAAAATAGATGTTGGCCTATTCTCAAACCTACCCGATATGCACACAAAATTTCATAAAAATCTGTTCTACCGTTTCGGAGGAGTATGTTAACTAACATTGTGACACGACAATTTTATATATATAAGATATAGCTTCAGCCTGTAATATTCCACTACTAGGCAGGCCTCTTTTCCCATGTAGGAGAAGAATCAGAGCTTTATCCACCACCATATAAGATATAGTATGACAAAATATCAACATTTAAAACGGTATTTCAAAAACACTGTTCATTTATAAATATTTTGTAATTTTATTACTAGATACGCAGTTTCGCGCGTGTTAACTTAAGGGAAAAATAGCCTTATTAAATACCTTGGTAAATAGGTGATTCAACACAAAAAGAATTTTTCAATACAAACATTTCAGTTTTATAATATATAGTAATATTAAGTATACATTTTTATAATTCACTTCAATTTCGATTTTACAACGGAACAACGGAACTCTTAAAACATGACAGTTACGGATAAAAATCTATTTTTTAAAAATAATAAAGTACTAAAGTAAAGAGACTATCACCGAAATGACAAAAACTTAAGCAACATTGTGTTTCGTAAAATTTGATTCAAAATTAGAACTGGAGAACAAAGAATAGATAAAACATTATTTACGACTAAAGATTTTTATGTTATACGTCTGCATCGGTGTGTGTGTGTGTGTGTATGTTTGTGCGTGAGTGCGTGTGCATGTGCGTGTGTGGATTGTACACAATGATTGATACTTATTACATTATGTGTTATAAACAATCTCTCTGATTAAAGATCGCGGTACGCTGGTCGAATATTGCGGTTGAAAAACCGAATTGAAACATCGGATCGTGTTCGTTAAAACTCCTGTTTTCATTATATAAAGCAATCAACATATTTCACTTCATTTTTTTTAATAAATTGCGCATCACTGAGATTGCTACCCGAGTATTGATATAAAACCTTTCTTTTATCAGTAAATTGTTACTTTTTAATATAATATTCAATTAACAATACGCTCTTTTATTATTAGAAGTCACTGCACTCTACGCGAACAGGTTGGTCATATTACAATAATTTATAGGTTAACAATAGTATTAATAACGATATTTATTAAAATTGTCGTGATTTTATTCATTTATACAATATTTATATCATCATCATCATTCCAGCCTATTGCAGTCCACTGCTGGACATAGGCCTCCACAAGTTCGCGCCAAAAATGCGTGAACTCATGTGTGTTGCCCATAGTTACCCCGCTGGGCAAGCGGGTTGGTGACCGCAGGACTGTCTTTGTCGCACCGAAGACGCTGCTGCCTGTCTTCAGCCTGTGTATTTCAAAGCCAGCATTTAGATAATTCCCCGCCACTGGTCGGCTTTATAAGTTCCAAGGTGGTAGTGGAACTGTGTTATCCCCTAGTCGCCTCTTACGACACCTACGGGAAGAGATGGGGTGGCTATATTCTTTAATGCCCTAGCTATACAGCGCAATATTTATATACGTACGTGTATTTTTTTTTTAATATTTCCTTGTCTAACCTTCACCAATTTACTTTTGAAATTTTAAAAGACCATGGAATAAATCTTGAATTCAAAATATAAAGAAATAAATAAATATTTTTAACAAACACACACAGTGTCTTTCCCTAAAATAAGAAAATGCTTGTGTTATAGACAACAGCTGACTGATATATTCATTTTTCAGCAGATACATACCAAAATACATATATGTATTAAACCGCAACTCGGAGCGAGAATCGAATTCATAAAACCCAGAGCAGAAAGTAGGATCACTGCACACTGCTCCAGCGGGCTAGTCAAATGAAGTAAGTCATAAAACATGCACAGTTTTATCTCATTATGTGGAAGGAAGTACGCGATGCCCGTTTATATGTAAAATTACCGCATCCATCCGCATCTGGCCCAGTAAGTTGAGAAACAAATTTTCCATGAGAACTTCGCCGCTAAAGCGCTTTTTACTAGCGACTATGTGGGGACATCAAAGAGCTTGAATACACTTCGGACCATTGAGATTTTACAACATATAATTAAAATATTAAACACGATTTCATTGTAAGCAAATAAAAAAATAGATTAAATAAATAAATTTATCCAAATTATTCGTAACTTCCCACTGCTGGGCATAGGCCTCTTGTAGGAGAAGGACTGGAGTTTAATCCACCACACTTCTCAACTGCGGGTTGGCGGATATACTGACCCCTATGATTAATGGTCTCCATCGGGTATTTATGATAACAATCGGGAACGACAGCTTAACGTGGTCTCCGAGGCAAGGTGAGGAGACCCATAAGGACAGACATCCAAACCGGAGGATATATTAGTAAATACAAATATCCATCTATCTGTGTGTAAGTAAGTGCTGACACGGCACACGCACCAATGCACCAGAGCTAAAATGGAGAGAGTTGTTCGACTGGGGAAGCTCTCAAAAGGAAAAAAACCGATTTTGAAACATTCTTCATTGGTGTTCAGCTCCTATTGGTCTTAGCGTAATGATATATATATATATATATATATATATATATATATATATATATATATATATATACTATAGCCTTCCTCGATGAACGGACTATCTAACACTGAAAGACATTTTCAAATCGGACCAGTAGTTCCTGAGATTAGCAGGGTTAAAAACAAACAAACTCTTCAGCTTTATAATATTAGTATAGATTACTACACTACTTCTATCCTGCAGTGTAAAACCGCGTCATAAAATATGACACTTTGATGTTTGCTCGAATTTCGCGAATCTGTAAATGTGGTGAATACTCTTGTTGGAGCATATGATTACCATGGACTTAGTGTCTGCTAATGTTCCGTGTCTTTGCGAGACTAAGACACTGAGTGACATAAATGTTCTTTAATAGGTTTTCTTACATCAAGTTTAACTCTTTTTCTCAAATGAGCAAATAAAACATTTAATGGTAGCTTACTCGAAGTAATAGATAGTTCTTTATTTGAAAAAATAATAATAATGGTACACAACTTTTACTAACTTTTTATATAAAAATATATCATTTCACTTAATTGTTATCTTCAATTTACGTTCATTGCTTACATACTTTATTAGTTTATGATAGAATGTATATTATATTTTTATTCTTCTTTTTATTTATTTAAGTATTGTTTAAGTATTAGAATGTAGACATTTGTATGTAAGTTTATTTTACATCTACACCACCTACCCAATTTTGATAATAAGTTTCCTTTTTATGTCTGGGTTGTCTGGAAGAAATGGCTAATTAGTCATAAGTCCGCCCATTGTATTTCACTGTCTGTAACTATCTTTATGCTTTGTTTGTAATATATTTGTGGTGTACAATAAAGTATAAAATAAATAAATAAACAATAATAACCACTTTAAAATTTTAATTTGTAACATAACGATTCGAAAGTGGTTTTGTAACCTATTTGAATAAAGTTGTTTTTTATTTTTTTTTAATCAAATTTAAGGGCTTTATCGTAAGAGCGATTATATCGCCCTGGTTAGGAGACATAGATTATTACATAAATTGTTCAGGCTGTAACCAATACGAAGTCCTAAATTATTGCTTCTTAATTTGTACAGACGCTTTGTCGTTTAGTCGTCGCGACTGTCATTTGAAGATAATTTTTTTAAACATTTTTTTATATCATATCAAAAATCGACCATTCCAGCGGGAATCGAACCTGCATCTCCGATTGACCATGTCGGCTCTAGCCAATTAACCTATGGAACGATGTACCCGCTAGATCAAAATTTTTGATATGATGATTTTATATTGGGTCTAAGCAACCGTGACGCCGTCTATTTGTCAGATCTCATTTAATAAACTTCTTTATTACAGATAAATATACATATACCAAAATATCGTCCAAGACATTCAGTAACAATATTGTCCCTTTTAAAATGAGATACATTTCAAATAAATTAATTTAAATTTATTAAAAGCACATAAATTTAACATACACATACGGTCCTCAATCCTCAATTTCTTAGAAAGGTTTAACTGAGGTAGGGCAGAGCAGGAAATTTCCTTTTCAAATATGGAGCAGCTCGACTGGGGAAGTACCTCGACTTTACAGAAAATGACAGCTAAATAACACTATACTCTACAGCAGTGTTGTGTTCCTGTTGGCGAGTAAGGTGACCAGAGCTCCTGGGGTGATTGGGGATAGCATTGCGTGTGATTTAGGTAACAGATAAATTATATGCATATATAACATCTAATTATATAAAATACATGATCTCATCAATGTATCATCATTTTATTTTTTATTTATTTATTAAACTTTATTGCACACACAAAAAAAGATACATTTTAGAACGATTAGATACAAAAACAAGTAATGTATGCAAAGGCGGCCTTATCGCTTATAGCGATCTCTTCCAGGCAACCTTTAATAAAAGTAGTATATGAAAAATATGTGTAATAGTGCGCAATCAACAACGCAAGTTAATATTAATTTAATAATAATTCTCATTCTCATCATATTCAGTTAAGTTTTTTTTTTTTTTTTTATGTCACTAGGTCGGCAAACAAGCGTACGGCTCACCTGATGGTAAGCGATTACCGTAGCTTATAGACGCCTGCAACACCAAAAGCATCGCAAGCGCGTTACCGACCCAATCCCCAAGCCCCCCAGGAGCTCTGGTCACCTTACTCATCAACAGGAACACAATACTGCTTGAAAACAGTATTATTTTGCTGTGATCTTCTGTAAGTTCGAGGTACTACCCCAGTCGGGCTGCTCCATATTTTGAGCAGGAAATTCCTGCTGTGCCCTACCTCAGTTAATAATAATAATTCTCATAAATAGTACATCCAAACTCGAAATGTCACTTAAAGGTCACTGCCAAATGTACCAAAGAATCAGTTGAGATTAATGAAATAGTAATGAAAATCAAGCATAGCAGTATTCATCAAATTTCTAAAAGTATAGATCTATATTTTAAGTGATATGACTTCGAAACACGTTATTGCAACAAAACTATAAAAACTATCAAAAACATTTTATACGACCTCGGTGACGTTCATTTTATTGTACTGGCAATACAAGATGCAATCAGTAAAGTACACAGCAATTTCATATACACTTAACCTCTGAGGTAGCATAGCTCTTGGAAGACCTCCAAAGATAGTGTCATACATTGGTTCAAGTCATAAAAGAGGAGATTTGGAGTATGAAATTATATATTTTTTATGCTTTTAAATGCCAATTTCGTAGATATAAAATTCATCTCTTTTTTCTAATCTAAACTATGTATGTAATGTTCGACTAATTAAATTATGGTATTTCTTTTGTCTCATATGTAGGTAATTATTAATTATAATTGATTCTTACACATTTTTTACCTTAATAAGCCTTTTGACTGAGAATGGCGACAGACTAAAAAATATAATTCTGTAACTCAGTGGACTGTAGATGTAACCACAAAAATTGACACGAATTATTAAAAGTGAGCATCGATTTCTATCTATTTAACAGCAATTTTTCTCTGATACCTTATCATATACAAAACGTTCGTTAATGTTTCATTAATACATATCATATCATTCAACATTTTTTTAAATACCTCTGCAAACTGCTCTCTTCAAGCGTCCTCGACTCTCCTCGTCCTCATTGCGTTTGCACGTGCAAAGCGATTTGCACGAGCAAACGCAAAGTGAGCGAATGTACTTGGACCACGAGCGAGTCTGATTAGATTGTTCTAAACTACGTGCCGCCCAACGTAAGCGGCCTTATTGTCCGCAAATCAATTTATTTTTAAATCGACTAGAATATAGTAGACTATAAAAAGTTTATCAAATGACATCGTTGGAAATTTCTTCAAGAATTCCATTTTTACGACTATTTTTATACTCCCCGTGGGCTGATAGAGTGACAAATTTTGTACAAGAAATATTTGTTAAGTTTTTGTTAAAAGTCAAAGTCAAAGTTTTTCGTATCTCAAAGATATCTAGAACCTAATAAATATCTTTTATATCTTTGTACAATTTAAAAGAGCGATAACGTACTTTTAAGTGCGCAAAATGCAAGATATTTATCATTTGTGCAGTTATAAAAATCTTAAAATGTATGTATAGTAACTAAGTTTTCTTTTTCCAATTCTTCTCATCAGTGGACACTCGTTATCGATGATTGTCCACAATAACTATGAATGAATAAATAAATGTAATTCATTGATAATATACACTTTGCAAAATGACGAGTCAAAACTGCTTTTGAAATCTTCATAAAAGAAACGATATTATCATATTATTTGAAATCTAAATATTCATATACCAAATAATTAATATTAGTTTTTAATTTTTTTTTAAATATGATTTAAATATAATTTTTCGTCTAACTAAGACCATACGACAAGACTAAATATTTGAAATTCATTAAGTCAGGGAGCATTTTGTTGCATCGTAATGAAGTTCGTTATGATAACATTGTAGTTTCTTGATAACTGGAAAATGGACGGACGTTTCATATCAAGTGTAAGGAAAAAGTTCGCTTAAACCGAATATAAAAATCATAATATCAAAAATTTCGATCTAGCGGGTACATCGTTCCATAGCTTAATTAGCTAGAGCGCCGACACGGTCAGTCGGAGACGCGGGTTCGAACCCCGCTGGAGCGGTCAATTTTTGATATGATATTCAAAAATGTTTAAAATTCCTAATGTGTGGGTAACACAAAAATAAAATCGTAGATATTAAAAATTACAACGCTAAAAGCGCTTTCTGTCATTGAAATTTTCTAATTAAATTCTTTAGAAAACGTTGTTATCAAAGTTAAACTAAACTATGTCCTCTTTAGGTTATTTTTATATTTTACGATCACAATTACGCTTTCAAAGGATGATTGAACGTTTGCCTAGTTGTCATTAAAAAATTGGGCCGACATCGCCAATGGTATATTTTATGGGTTCTGAAAAAAGTCTAAGTTGTAAAAATGTTTTATGTGAGCAGTTTACGAGTAAACTTGCCTCATCGTTGCTTACTTTGTTTTTGTTGATTAAATTACTAGTGTTACTAGGTTTTTTTATACTTTTATTATATTCTTTATTGTATTAAAAAAAAGAAACAAGTAAAAATCATATTTACAAAGAAAGTTAGCAAGGGCGAAATTATCTCTAGAAGAGATCTCTACCAGTCTACCCATGGTGATGAGAATTTCTGTTATCGCGAGCACGTGCAAGAATAATTAATAATAATGATTATTAATATATTTTTTATATTAAGCGATTAATTATAATGATTATATATATTTCTTAACCGACTTCATAAAAAGGAGGAGGTTACTCACTTAGGCCGTTTTATATGTATATCTATCTATGTATATATATGTATGTTCGGGAATAACTCCGTCGTTTATGAACCGATTTTGATAATTCTTTTTGTTGGAAAGGAAATATCCCTAGTTTGGTACCATGATAAGGAAACCAGGATCTGATGATGGGATCCCAGAGAAATCGAGGGAAACTCTCGAAAATCCGCATAACTTTGTGACTGGGTGTACCGATTTTAATGATTTTCTCCTTTTTTGAAGTCCATGTAAAAAAGACAAGTCTTCTTTCTTAAATCTATGAAATATTTCTGTTATAATAAATACATCGATATTAATGTATTATTCTATAAAGCCTAGTCTAGCCGTCTAGGACCTAAGTACTTTGCCCTGTCTACCCTTTACAACCGCTATAATTTATTGGTAAATAAACTCGAGGGCGTGTGTTGTTAACCCTTATGTCAAATATTGGAAAGAGATTTTTTTTTTACTTTAGGATAACAATAAAAACAGTTGCATTGATCTTCTAATGTATTTTATAATTTTCATATGCTATGATAAAATTTATACTACTCATTATCGGCAATCTATGAGTGAATAACAATAAATTTAACATATTTACTTTTTTCGTTATGAAGATCGTTGATGGTCTCGTTATAGTGATGATATCTTAATTTTTTAGGCCGTAGCATGTATTAGTTCCACTGTACCTACTTATTTGCTTATTAGCACAACTATACTAAATAATGTTGAATGTCATAAAGACAAAATTAGAACAGGTCTGTGCTTCAAATATTTGAAAATCGTAATATATTGCTTTTTTTTTTTTACTGTCACTGCCATTATGATTTTTGTGTTAAAAGGTTATACCTATACTAATATCAAATAGCTGAAACGTTTGTTTATGTTTTTATTTGTTTAAACGCGCTAATATTAAGAACTAGTGGTTCGTAATATTTTAAAATTTTAATTTTTTCTTTTTTTTTCGACACTGACATTATGATTTTTGTGTAAAAAGGTATACCTATACTAATTTCATATAGCTGAAAAGTTTGTTTATTTTTTTTTATTTGTTTAAACGCGCTAATATTAGGAACTAGTGGTTCGTAATATTTTAAAATTGTAATTTTTTCTTTTTTTTTCGACACTGACATTATGATTTTTGTGTAAAAAGGTATACCTATACTAATTTCATATAGCTGAAAAGTTTGTTTATTTTTTTTTATTTGTTTAAACGCGCTAATATTAGGAACTAGTGGTTCGTAATATTTTAAAATTGTAATTTTTTTTTTTTTTTTTTTAATCGTCATGACATTATGATTTTTCTGTAAAAAGGTATACCTATACTAATTTCATATAGCTGAAAAGTTTGTTTATTTTTTTATTCGTTTAAACGCGCTAATATTAGGAACTAGTTGTTCGAATTTAAAAAACTATTTTTGTGTTGGATAGTCCATATAGCGAGGAAGGCTATAGGCAATTTTTCCCTCAAATTAACGTGTGCAAAAACGCGGGAAACAGCTAGTACAAAGGACAAAATTAACAAAATATAAAAAAACAAAATTAAGATAAAAAACAAATTAAAATATTTTTGTGTGACGTTATATACATATTATATGTATATAGGATGTTCGACTCCTAACTGCGTTCCTTCCAATGAAGGTATTCTGTAGGTGTTATATATCACTTCGACGTAAAAAAGAATGCTATATCGACTTTTTTAGGGCTAAGAAAAATAGTATTGGACAGTTATACAGAAGTAAGTGCCTTGCAAAAGTAGCTATATAATGACAAAGTAAAATTTAAAAAAAGGGCTATGATTTTTTTACGCGAAACGTGTTCTATTTCACTTAAATAAATTCCATTTAAAGGAACACAGAATTCGAACACCAGTAATAAATATACAGAAATATTATATCGTATCTAAATACAAAACCTCCTTTTTAAGGTCAGATCTATATATCAGTTATCGTCATAGTCACATTTATCCAAATATGTGTAAACATTTGAAACATAAAACTAAACGTAAACAGTAATTAACAATAGATAATATGTAGACCGACATTTTGAATTTTATTTCAAAAATAGATTAAAGTGGCCATTACTAAATGTTATAAATACTTTGTTACTATTATCTGTATTGGAGAAACGGGAGTAGTTAAGTTGTATTTCGTTTTATTTAATTTGTTTTCGTGTAACTATATCTCAGAAGGCGTACAGTATTCACTTTTTACATCAAATCCTAAAAGTAATCTGGGAACTTCAAGCTGCAGATAGTAACAGTGTGAGCAACTTCGAGCATAAATCAAGCTATCAAGCTATCGACAGTTAAGAAAAATAGCTAAACTTCGCCTTTAAAACAGGGGAAAAACTTCTAAAATGAATCTGAAACGACTTTCTCCATTTTGTGCTCATCATTAGCCTCAAAAAGTTTCTTATGGTAAATTTATTGATTTTTATTTTTATTTTGTACTTACACTTAAGCCTTAACTTTAAAATTCTTAATTTGAAATTTCAAATCAAAACTCTTTTTAAAACGTCTCAGCTAGTAGGTCAGTACTGATTTTGCTCAAAATATTTTATATAATTTTGTAAGTTAATCAATAAATAACTTTCGTCAAAATAATTTCGATACAGCCTGTAACATTCCACTGCTAGCCATAAGCCTCTTTCATCAAGGAGGAGAATGATCCATGAAATGAAGTGACCATGAAAGTGCGTACGTAGAGAAGTAGATTAATAAATAAACAACCGCATCAGTCCCCATTAGGATTCACTCTTGAGTTCGAAAACACACACAATTCACAAGCACAAATACCCAGACCACAGCAAAAATCAAACAACTACAAATTATAAATTTATACCATGTGCGGTAAACCTTCATCGAACCCTCATCTGCCGGGGCAATCCACTATGACCGTTGCGCTAACGTGTCACCGAAAGAAGTGGTTATTCAAAATCATATCTAGATATTTAAACTAATTTGAAAAACGAATGTGCTTTAGACCGTACGACTGCAGTTAAACTTCTGCACAATAGACCTGCACTATGTCTTAGATATATAACACGTAACTGGCTATGAGAGAATGAGAGAAATATAATGTGTTCTCGCACCTCTCCCTTGCTCCGTTCGCCTCGCTTGGTCACACTTTTGAGAATGAGAGAAAGAAAATGTGTGCTTGCACGTCTCTCTTGCTACGTTCGCTTCGCTTGATCACACTTTTCGTAACGCTCTCGTCACGCATTCACCAGCTTACTCCCCAAGTCAAATGTCCATAAAGACGTTATATTTCAAAAAGAATATTAAAATTGAAACGGCAAAAAAGAAAACCATAAGTAAAATTTAGCTGTTAAATCTTATTAGCTACGAAGCTTGTAATGTAATTTCATTAAGTACTTTATAGGTGACTTTAAATAATTAACAAACAGAGGTTAACTAATTAATTTACGACGGTTCTAATGAAGTCCAATTAACGCTCAAGATCACGTGTTTGATTCCGGTTTGTATCGATTATTTTTGTTGACAAATATTCGTTACTGCCCTTGATTATTTTGAGTATCTCGACTGTTTCTGTTTGAAAGTATGTGAAGCTGTTTTTCGCTTCTAAGACTGAATAATTGTGTTTGCTTGTAAACATAAAAAAAAGACTTCAATTAAATCGACCAGTATTACAACGTACGTAGTCTAAAAATATCTTAGTAAATACGCGTTATTACAGATACCTCAAAAAGTACTTTCCACGTCATTTTGAGACCACATGACAAGTACTAGCTTTCGTTTAAAAAAAGAATCATTGAAATCGGTCTACCCAGTAATGAGTTATGAAGTAATAAAAAAAACGAGTGCGCTTTAGACCACACGACTGAAGTAAAACTTACGAAACGTAACCCTCTCTTTCTATCTTCACTAACTTATATCTGAGTCTCAACTTCCATTCGCCCCGCCCAATCACACTTTTCGTAACGTTCTCGTCATGCATTCACCAGCTTACTCCTTAAGTTAAGCGTATGTAAAAAAAGGTTTTACTTCAAAAATATAGTTGAATTGAGAACCTCCTACTATTTTGAAGTCATTTAAAAACGATCGTAAATCTTATTAGGAATACAAACGACACTAGTAAAGAGGCGTGGTCGACTTAGCAGATGCTGACTAGGTGACACTGGCTAGTTTCTCATACGTAGAAGAGACTATTTCTAAGCAATGAGATTCTGAAAGGCTATTTTAGTTCGGTAAAATAATAAATTACTTCAAAATCAAAAATCTAAATTAAAATAGCTTTTTAACCGACTTCCAAAAAAGGAGGAGGTTCTCAATTCGACTGTATTTTTTTTTTTTTTTTTTTATGTATGTTACATCAGAACTTTTGACCGGGTAGACCGATTTCGACAAATTTTGTTTTAATCGAAAGGTTTTGTGTGCCAATTAATCCCATTTAAATTTATTTGAGATCTAACGACTACTTTTCGAGTTATATCTAATAATGCGTTTTTACTTGACGCTTTTTTCGTCGACCTACGTTGTATTATACCACATAACTTTCTACTGGATGTACCGATTTTAATAATTCTTTTTTTTTTGGAAAGGGGATATCCTTAGTTTGGTACCATGATAAGGAAACCAGGATCTGATGATGGGATCCTAGACAAATCGAGGGAAACTCTCGAAAATCCGCAATAACTTTTTACTGGGTGTACCGATTTTGATAATTTTTAATTTAATCGAAAGCTGATGTTAATCATGTGGTTACATACAAATTTTATCGAGATCTGATAACTACTTTTTGAGTAATCTTTGATAACGCGTAGTTGCTTGACTATTTTTTTTCGTCGATCTACGTTGTATTACTTGTCGATGTAATTGAAGTCGGTTTTTTTTTTCGTTTGCGAGCAAACACAATTATTTCAAATAAACTTCCAAAGCAGGTGCAAATCGTTACCTTATATATTTTTTTAAATTATTATTAATATTATTATATATATTTTTTTATATTTTTTTTTTTATTTAGCATTAAAAGTTAAGCTACCACCAATTCGGATTATAGATTCTGCATAGAAATAAAGGAGAAAATAAACTGTGTTTTAATAAAAATTTGTAATATCTTGCATGAAATCAATATCTTCAAAGGAATGATTAGTATAAACTCAAATAATCTTTCGAAAAACCATTGCCAATGGTGAAAGTTATATTCTGTATTACGATCTTGATAATGACTCAAAGTTTACTAACTTCGTTACCAACAATAGTTTTCATGAAGATTAACGAGGTTTAGTCTAATTTAATTTTTTTAAGTTTATTTATCACTAGCTGTGACCGCGACTTCATCCGCGTGGAATTTAACAAATAGTTATTGTTTAGTTCGCAGCTATATAATAATAATAAAAAAATCAAAAATAAATGTAGGATAAGGTACTCCTTTATTATATCAGCTATCTGCCAGTGAAAGTGCCGTCAAAATCGGTCCAGCCGTTTCAGAGATTAGCCGGAACAAATAGACAGACAGACAAAAATTATAAAAAATGTTATTTTGGTATATGTACCGTGTATATATCTATATACATTCAGTAAAAAGCGGTTATTTTAATATTACAAACAGATACTCCGATTTTATTTATTTGTATAGATATATAGATTGTTTCTGATCTTTTGGTATTTTAAATGTAATTTCTAAAAATTCTATTTATTGCATCTAATAATTTCGATAAATTAAATATTAATATGATTGCATTTAGCAAAAACTAGACCCGTAAAGACTACACTTAAATATCAACTTCTGAATAACAATTTACTGTTAAATATATTTAAAGAAAAAAAAAACATTAAAATGCCAAGCAAGACCTCGAAAGCCACTAAACAAAATTTGTATTTGTATTAGGACGAGCATAAATTTCAAACTAATACCGGGATTATGTCGGGCTACCTTATAATTCTTGTCTTGATACCGTTGTTTAAACAGGAACAATGGGCGAAGTAGCGTGTCCACGCATAATTTAGTGCTCACATGTTGAACACTAAGCTGTCTCTGTCCTGTTTACGTTCATTTGGACGTTTGTAAGGGACTGCAATGCGATTCGTAGAAGGATTATTGTTTTGGGTATTCAAATTTAGACACGTATTAACTATAATACGGGACTGCTTAGTGAGCGTCTCCGGACCTTGTAATTGTATCGTAGCGTGCTTTAGTTTCTCGTTATGTGAGCGTTCACGTTTATGTAATTACATAATGTAAGAAATTAAAATAAAATTATTGAAATGTTATCAAGAAATCGTAATCAGCTTCAGTTAAAAAATATTAAAGTATTTATTTATAATTCTTGTTAATTATAAATTAAATGTTCCATATATATTAAACACTAATGAATGTGATCCTGTTGTTATCATAAATACCAGATAGCGATCATTACTCATAGTAGAGAACATATCCGCCAACCCGGAGTGAGGCAGCGTGGTGAATCAAGCTCCAATCCGCCTCCTAAATGGCGAAAGAGAAAGAGATCTATACCCAGCAGTGGGATGCTCGATACTAAATTCTAACATGACATACACAGAGCAGGAACAAAACAACCAAACGAACAAACGTACAAATAAACAAAAACAATAAGACAACTTTACATTTATGTACACGTTGCCTCCTTCCATAATGCCTTTAACTTTAAAACAATTCACGTAATGTTACTGCAAAATAAATATTTACCGGAGTTTTATGGTTTTACGTGACTGGCATACTTAGAACGCGTCGCTACCACTCGGACGTAACTCGAATTCCTTTAACGGGCATGTTTTAACTTGGCACATTGTTCATGTTGGATTATAAGTACGGCGCACATATTTTTATATCGCTGGCGGTAGACAAGTAAACGGTCTGCCCGATGGCAAGCGGATACCGTAGCCCATTGTCGCCTCCAATACTCTAAGGTATAACAAGTTTGTTATCGACATGCCGTGTGGTGTCGGCCGAGTAGAATAGCACCACCCCCTTTTATTCCCGTGGGGGTCGTAAAAGGCGACCAAGGGATAAACCTAGCTCAAAATCATCAGGGTCCTGGCGAATAAAAAACTAAATTTGAAACGTCAAGCATTCGTGACATAGCTCTAAAATGCGAAAGACTCCTGCAGCCGAACTGGCTCCACACGTATCGACTCGTCGTTCCTGTGGACTTAGCCAGTGAGGTTGAAAGAGTGGCGCAGAGCTTAGACAACTCTGCGTTTTCCTGAAGAGTATCCAAGGCGACACAGTGTCTGTCTGACACTGTCTAAATCGTCTGCAATCGACGGACTAAGGCCAATGATGATGATATCGACATACAGCCGTTTTCAATAATCTATCGCTGATTTTTCCAACCAGCAATTAATTTTTGACACAATTTGACAGCTTACGTCACAATTCTATCTCTAGTAAGCAAATTCATAGATAGATATAATATTGAAACTAGCCGTTTAATATTGTACGCAAACTATTCCGTTTTGATATTCACTTTATTAATCGATGGCTGTTGCGCTGGAGGTTGTGGGTTCGATTCCCACACATGACAAACATTTGTATTGGCCATGCAGATGTTTGCCATTTTTACGCGTTATTATAGACATTGAGAATTTTCAAAATTTTATTAACGATAGATTACGAGTATATGTTTATTAAGCGTTATTTAATAAAAATACGCACTCTATATAGGAGATTTCACTACCGTAATACTGGTGAAATTAATTAATCGTCTCTTCATTAAGCGGTTTACCGGGCGATTAATTAATATCGGGTTTATTATTATATACCTGAAAATCATAATTATCAAGGCATCCTTTTAGTTAGCGCTTGTGCGAGTTGCGTGTAATTGGAGATTACCTTTGCATGAAGCTCAATGCAGAAGTCCGAATTTTGATTTGGACTAAAATGTCAATATATCCCGTTGTCATTTCTATGTTATTATATTTTAAACGTTATATATGCAAATTATGTTTATGACAGTCGGTGAACTTTGGAACCCGTAATCCGACGGTGTGTAGGCGATGATACTACACACGCACCAACACACCAGATCGGTTGTTGATAATGAAATGTAACAACTTTTTTCGGATTTTATCGCAGTTCATTAACTTTTTTTTAGATTCCCGACGTTTCGGATACTTTACAGCAACCATGGTCACGGAGGACTGAGTTGTCAGACGTCCCTTGGTGTAATAAATAGTAAAAAAACAAAGTTAATAAACCGCGATAAAATCCGAAAAAAGTTGTTTCATTTCAATGAGTGAAATTCGCGTAAACATTAGAAAACAATGTGGTTGTTGATATTTTAATTCTTAATTTAGTTTGAATATCGCTTTTCCATATTTGCGTCCCAATTATTTGTCTTTTATTTATTTTATTTATAAAATTTATTAAACTTGTATCTATAACGTGTTAAACATATAAAACAATAACTAAAATTCATAATTAAAATAACGTTATTTTCCTTTTTCGCGTTTAAGTTTTAATTAAAATGTTATTAAATATAATTATACTTTATTCATACCAATATATTTCGAATTAAATGGGCCCACATGACAAGCACTGTGGCTGTGTCGGCTGTGTGGTTACGGCAGTAAAGAATATAGCCATCGCCTCTCTTCCCGTCGGTGTCGTAAGAGGCGACTAAGGTATAACACAGTTCCACTACCACCTTGGAACTTAAAAAGCCGACCGATGGCGGGATAACCATCCGACTGCTGGCTTTGAAACACACAGGTCGAAGACGGGACAAATCCAACCCTAAGGTGGTGTAACCCGCTTGCCCAGCGTGGTGACAATGGCCAAAAAACATTAGTTGTCGCCGTTTTTTGGCGTGAACTTGGGGAGGCCTATGTCCAGCAGTGGACTGCGATGGCTGAAGTGAAGCGACAAGCACTGCCTTTCGATTAAAAAAAGAAACATTATAATAGGTCCACCCAGTAAAGAGTTACAAGGTGACACACATTTAAAAAAAAATTGAGAACCCCTCCTTTTTTGAAGTCGGATAAATAATCTAGTAATAAATATAAAGCCCCTTAACAATAAAAAGTACAAAAACAACAAAAGGATTCCTTTACAAGACAACAAACTGAAATGTCATCGTTAAAACTAATTTATGAACTTTATAAAAATGTCACGAGAGACAATAGAGTGGTGCGGGACACCGTTATGCGGTGTCGGGGAATTCCAAGGAACTCTCGGGAACTGGATAGCGTCTGAGTAATGACTACTAAACAAGCAATACCGCTTTTATCGTTCACCTACGACGTTGTTATGGGAGTTAGAACCATTATAGCTACTAGCGTCTGACCACAGCTTTTCGGTAGCCTATTCAGTTATAACATTTTATAATTGTATTCATTTTATTATCATAAACTAACACTCTAGTGCGGTGCATGTGCTGTGTCGGCGACTATACACCGGCGGTTTGCGGATTCGATTCCCGTTTAGGATGGATAATTTGTATTTACATATATTTCCTTTCAGTTTGGATGTCTGTCCTTGTTGGTCTCCCCACCTCAACTCGTTTAGGTAGGTGATATAACTTAATAGAAAAAGCGATTTTTAAAATTAAGAAAAAATATATTTTTGTAACAAATGACTTACAAAAAGAGTTTGAAAACATTATTATATAGATGTTCTATTTTATTAACCGACTTTCAAATTCGATGATTCATATTTAATCGAAATCTGGTGTTTGTCATGTAAACCAATTTAAATTTAAACATTTTTGAATATCATATCAAAAATTGACCGCTCCAGCGGGATTCGAACCCGCGTCTCCGACTGACCGTGTCGGCGCTCTAGCCAATTAAGCTATGGAACGATGTACCCGCCAGAGCGAAATTCTTGATATGATGATTTTTTATTTTCGGTTTAAGCGAACCGTGGCGCCGTCTATAGTGAGTTCTTTACAGAGACCCGTAACTAGTGGAGCGGTCAATTTTTGATATGATATTCAAAAATGTTTAGAATTCCTAATGTGTGGGTACACAAAAATAAAAAATCGTGCAATTTAAATTTAATCGAGACCTGACGAATACTTCTAAAGCTATCTCTATTGATGCGTTTTTTTTTGACAATTTTTTAATCTTATTGTATTACCGGTTAATTTAATTGCAGTCAGTTTTTTTTTTTCGTTTGCAAGCAAACTCAATTATTAACACAGAAAATTGATCACATACATAGACCAGAGACCTACACTATAGTTTTTTTTTAAAGAATAAATAACTTCTCAGTAGTGATGAAGCCGTAGATAGGGTATGTATGTATGTCCAAACAGCTTTTGATTATTTAGACGGTAGTTGGTTGCGTCAAAGTTGCTATTTGTAATAATTCTGAAGCAAATTTAAATTTTTGGACACTGGCCGGCCAACACTAACTTACTTACTTATTAAGGTTTTGTTAGTCAATCTTAACTATCGCTTTTATTGAGGTCAACTTATTTGAAATTAACTTTGAAATAAAAAAAAAAGTATGTGATGATGACTCGTGAAAAGGGTCGTAAGCGCCATGCAAGACGCATCGGTTACCCGATTTGAGCGGTAATGTATTCTATCTCATTCTCTCCTATACACTTATGTGTTTCTTTCTTTATCGCATTTTCGTTCCATCGAGTTTAAAATCACAAAGATTCTAATGAATTTTCACTTCACCAAGACGAGGAGAAAAAAAAACTAAGTATACAAAGTACAATATTATCGCATAAAGA
Source organism: Melitaea cinxia (assembly GCF_905220565.1). Lineage (NCBI taxonomy): Eukaryota > Metazoa > Arthropoda > Insecta > Lepidoptera > Nymphalidae > Melitaea > Melitaea cinxia. The sequence continues at coordinate 15,885,811 of NC_059404.1, forward strand.
ACATTTTTTCTACATTTGTGCCATTTATTTATTTTCAATTCAGAATTTTTTAACCGACTTCAAAAAAAGAGGAGGTTACTCCATTCGACTGTATATATTATTTTTCTTGTTTTTTATTTATGTTCGGGGATAACTTTGTCGTTTATGAACCGATTTTGATAATTCTTTTTTTGTTGAAAAGAAAATATCCTAAGCATGGTATCATGATAAGGAAACCAGGATCTGATGATGGGACCCCACAAAAATCAAGGGAAACCCTCGAAAATCTGCATAACTTTTTACTGAGTGTACCGATTTTGACGATTTTTAATTTAATCGAAGGCCGATGTTTATCATGTAGTCACATTTAAATTTTATCGAGATCTGGTTACAAATTTTAGAGCAATCTTTGATAATGCGTATTTACTAGACTATTTTTTCGTTTACCTACGTTGTATTACTTGTCGATAATAGGTATATAGTTCCAATATCATGTTGTAATAATAAAAATTAAATATAATTTAATGAAACAACTTTTTTCGGATTTTATCGCGGTTTATTATTATCTTTTGATTCCCGACGTTTCGGATACTTTACAGCAACCATGGTCACGGGGGGACTGAGGTGTCAGACGCCCCAACGTTACAAAGTTATTCGAAACTACCCGACATACATCAATATCTTATACACCACTTCTTCTTATATACCACTGCGTGGACAAACCAGAGCACATACACGGGATTCGTACCACTTTGTTAATGAGATCAAACATCTACATCTCAGTGACAATGAAACTATGGTTAGTTTTGATGTGCAATCACTCTTTACATGCTTACCGGTTGAAGATTGCATTAGTATTGTGTCAAGAAAGCTGAAGGAAAATGACATGCCGATAGAATATGCTGACCTTCTCAAGCATTGCCTTACATCTGGCTACATGTTGTGGAATAATCAGTTCTACAAGCAAGTAGATGGCGTAGCGATGGGTTCACCAGTATCCCCCGTTGTTGCCGACATATTTATGGAGGACTTCGAGGAGACTGCACTGCGTACCTCGCCCATAACACCCAGGTTCTACAAACGGTATGTAGATGATACTTTCACAATATTACCATCTGATAAAGTATCCATATTCTTACACCATCTTAACTCCATAAATTCCAAAATTCAATTCACAATGGAGTTAGAGGCAAATAAATCTTTAGCTTTCTTAGATGTATTAGTCATCCGTAATCCCAACAATACCTTAAGCCATACAGTGTATAGAAAGCATACCCATACGGATAGGTACTTAAACGGTGAATCACACCATCATCCAACACAGTTAGCTACCGTGGGTAAATCTTTGTTTCAGAGAGCACGAGGGATCTGCGATGAGCGACACCTGGAGACCGAACTTCAACATGTCAAGCAAGTACTGCGAGACAACAAGCTTCGGGTACCGCGTCCTCATCGCAGTGAACGTGTGAAACCAGCCACCGTCGAACGAGTACCTGCTGTGCTACCTTTTATGAAAGGGGTCACTGACAAGATTGGCTTCATCTTAAAGCGAGCTTCTATAAAAACTTTTTTCAAGCCGCCAAAAACGATAAATCAATTTTTACCATCTGTCAAGTGTCATATACCCTTACAAGATGCAGGAGTATACAAGCTTGATTGTGACTGTGGTCTCTCTTATATAGGACAAACAAAACGATCGATTAAAACTCGCGTTAAAGAACATATAGCTGACTTAAAACATCGTCGCTATACTAAGTCCGCAATCTGTGAACACAGTCTAGACACAGCTAGCCATTATATTAGATTCGATAAACCACAGATCCTCGCAAAAGAACACCGATTCCAACCAAGGATGATCCGTGAGGCTATTGAAATTAAAAAACATCCAAATTTCAATAGAGAAGATGGCTGGCAATTACCACCTGCTTGGGACCCCATTATTAATATAATTAAATCAAAAACCAAGCATAATTCACCACAGATTAAAGACTCAATTAGCACATTCTGCGTAGATAGGACTGTATAAGATATTGATGTATGTCGGGTAGTTTCGAATAACTTTGTAACGTTGGGGCGTCTGACACCTCAGTCCCCCCGTGACCATGGTTGCTGTAAAGTATCCGAAACGTCGGGAATCAAAAGATAATAATAAACCGCGATAAAATCCGAAAAAAGTTGTTTCATTAAATGAGTAAAATTCGCGTAAACATTAGAAAAAAATTAAATATAATTTGAAATTCGATGTCACAAAATTTAGTACCCCTCCCACCCCATATCACACCCCCTCTTAAGCGTGGGACGTAATTTATGGAATGCCCCTAAGCCATGGCAATGTCACAGGTGCGTTGCAGACCTAAAACTACCTACGACCAAATGTACAGAAGGTTATTGATTGAAATCCAATATTTTTTAATTCCAAGGCCGCTGGCCATAGACGTTTTTAACATACTTTTGATAAAATCTAGAAAGACATCTACAGCCACTAATTTGAATGACTACTAAATTGAATTTGACGACGCGTTGGCGCAGCGGTCACAGTACTATTGCGTTGGCAGTCGCGGGTTCGATCCCCTCACTCGCTCCTCACTCACGACAGATATTTGTATTGGCCAAATAGATGTTTGTCGTGGTCTGTGTTTGTGCTTTGTATTGTGTGTTTCCGGACCCCCGACACAGGAGACAATGCTACTGGGGGCCGTTGAGTGTAAACCGTTTATTTATTATTATTTATTTATTTAATTAATGAATCAACGTAACAGATAAGATCAACCGAAGAAATATAAATAATCCAGAAAAAACATTTAAGAATTAGAAAAAAAATCAAAAAAAAACTTAGTACTTACTTATAACCACATAAAAATGCAGTCGAATTAAGAACGTTCCTTTTTTTGAGTTAGTTAAAACAAACATATATAAGTTTAATTTCAAAAAATTACGATTCGAATTCGGTTGTTATGAAATCTACTTAAAGAGAATTTAAAAAGTATTTTTTGATTTTGTTCTTTTAATATCATTAATATTTTTTTTTGATACCGTACTCTACATACAATACACTACAGAACAGAGTAAATCACAATCACCCTCGTAAATAATGCCACTTGCCTAAACAAGTCGTGTAAGTCAACGTTAATACATTATCGTTAATAGCGACCACGAACTTGTCAAACCCTTCACATAAAGTTGCCACACGGGACCTCTCGCTACGATACCCGCAACTAATTATAACTGAAACGTCTTCGAAACTTTGACAGCGCAATATAGAATTCATAGGCTATTTCCTTAGACTGTTAGAACGGTGTGGATTACCCTCGACGTAATTAGGTGGAGGCCGAAATATCAGCTTTATCTTTATTAAGAAGATAATAACTAATACATTGTTATGCTTAGAGGTTGATACGCTAACGTTTTCCCGATCTCCATTATAGCGTCGTAGTATAAAAGTCTTATTATCTTTAATAATTGGTAGTACGATTTCCGCTCGGAATAGCTTAAAACTATGCTTTGGAAAATATGTGATTATGTTAAGTATGTTTTTGTCTTAATCACAAAAAATATATTCGCTAATTGTAGTGGAAACAGCGTAACGAATTAAGGAAACCTTTGTCCAGCAATGGAACTCTTACACAGTGTTTTAGTTTAGTTTTTTTAAAGACGGTATTTCACCATTGTTGTTGTAGCGCATTTACCTACCATACGTAGGTGACTCTATTTGAAAACAGCTTATGCGTTCAAATTTTAAAAACATATACAAGCTTACCCACAAACATATATGTTTCGATATTTGTTCTGTGAACGCGTTTAATCTTTCATCATTCCACCCTATTGCAGTCCACTGCTGGACATAGGCCTCCACAAGTTCGCACCAAAAATGCGTGAACTCATGTGTTTTGCCCATAGTCACCACGCTGGGCAGGCTTTGTCGCACCTAAGACGCTGCTGCCCGTCTTCGGTCCTGTGTGTTTCAAAGCCAGCGGTTAGATGGCTATCCCGCAACCGGTCGGCTTCTTAAGTTCCAAGGTGGTAGTGGAACTGTGTTATCCCTTAGTCGCCTCTTACGACACCTACGAGAAGAGAAGGGGTGGCTATATTCTTTGGTGTTTTAGCCACACAGCACGTTTTAGATTGGATTTAGATCTCCTAAAAATAGTTAAAACTCTTTTTGTGTTACAACGAATTTTTTTATTAATATCTTTATAAATTTTATTCTAGCAGACTTATAAAGACGTATTTAATTCTCAATTCTACCACAAAATGGCAATATTAATATTCATAAAACATATATTTTATAGTATATATCTGGGCTTCAAAAAAAACCTGTGAAATTATATCAAAAACATACTTAAATAATATTTACAAATTACTAAACACTTATTAACTAAAACAAAATGTTTTAAACGTTTAAAAAATTTATTTCACGTACTGTAAAATAAGAAATGTCAAAAAGAAATAAAATATTGGCCACTTAGTCAACACGATAAATTTACTCAGTTTAAAAAAATATTTACATTTAGCCCGATTAATTTTTTTTTTCATTTAAGTGTTGATGTTTTAAAACGCAACATCTCCGAAATATCGCATTCGCATTCAGCCTGTAACATCCCATTGTTGGGCATAAGCCTCTTTCTCCATGTAGGAGAAGGATTGGAGCTTAATCCACCACGCTACTCCACTACGGGTTGACGTTTATGTTCTCTCATATGAGTAATGATCGCTATTAGGTATTTATGATAACAACCGGGACCGATGGCCTAATGTGCTCTCTGAAACACAATACGGAGACCCACAAGGACAGACATCCAAACCGGAAAGAAATATTTGTACAAATACAAATATCCATTCCGAGCGGGAACCGAACCTGCAAACTGTCGGTGTTTAAGGCGACTACTCGCACCACTACACCAGTGTGGTTGTTGAATGAAATATGAAGCAACAATTTTTTCTTTCCATACAACGTTTTTTCTTTCAAAACAACGCACTTTGTTACTAATAATCTCCTTTAACCTGAGGTTGTCTGGAAGAGATTGCTTAAAGCAATAAGACCGCCTTTGCATACTATCATTGTAGCTACTTTTTGTTTAATTTTATTTATGTACTGTTGTTTTTTTTTCCTTTTTTTTGCTACGTACAAGTGTTTGATTATATTCATGCAAGAAGTAATAGATAAAAAAAAAATAATAATAACAATAACAGTTACAAAATTTGCATGCAATACAATGTGTCGTCAATTCGTGACACCATTATCAGTGGCAGCGCTTAATCACGTTCCAAAACATCCCTATCTTAAACCTTAAAGCGGCTAATTTGTATAACATCTTGTGTTATTTATACCACCACGTACTGTGCCAAATGCCCAGCTCCGATAGTATTATACTTGTCAAGTATTCTCGTACCTAGATCTCGAATTGGAAGACGTCCAACGCTAAACCTTGAACAGTCCTAGACCTTTACGTAATATGACCGATACCGATCTTGTATTACATCTAAGTATGACCTTTAAAACAGTGACTCAGCAATATATCTTGCTAAATTCGTCTATATATACGTAATTAATGATATTATATTTCAATAATAATAAATAATCAACGTAGCAATATGGCACAACATAATTTTACTTTGGAGTCTATAAACATGATTTATTGTTCGATCTTCTACTACTGTAATATAAATTCTTTGTAATTAAAAATATAAATTAGAGACTAGGTATAAAATAAATTTACCTTAACCTTGAAATTTGCCGATGGATAGACGATGTAGGCAAAAGATCACAATAGACACACACATCTAGCTCACGCACTTACACAGCAGTACACACGCAAGCACACAGCTACACGTTCATAATATTCACGCATGCACACGCGTGTTGAGTACATACATATAACGCCACGTATAACTTAGTGAAACTTCATTGCTCATTTTCATTATAATGGATATATTAAACTTAATTAAATTAAAAATAAAATGGGTACATATGTTAATACACATTTACCATAAAATCTTACAAATACATATTTAGAAAGGAAATCTATCGCTATACATAAACTTCAAAATTACGAAATCGACTATCCAAATTACAGATTATTTATTTTTATATCAACCTCAGACTTTTCGAATATTCGATTAATCAAATAAATACATTGTATTATATCGATATATACGCATATAAATTAAGTTGCTTACTTTAGGATCAGACGACTGGCGTGTGTGTGTTGTGTAAAAAAAAAACAATAAAAAAATACCTACATTCCACTAAAGTTAAAAAACAAATAATTTATAAAATACAAATAATAGTCTAAGACACAAACTAGACGTAATCTTTACCCATCTGATTAATAGATAAGAATTAAATAATTTAGTACGTTAAAGATGAATAATGATAAATCGCGAAAGGTTTGGCTGGAAAATTCCTGGGCAGGCTATATATTTGGCAACCGCCATTCAAACCACATTTTTAACGGACAACCTTATGTCATCGTATTCACAATGAAACAGCGCTCATTTTGATGTAAGATTTATTTATTAAGCATGTGGGTGAAAGTAACTAGAACAATATATTAATATACCTGTTTATATTTATACCTGCCACCCAGTAGTTATGCCGGGAAAATAATAGACAACCCGACGTTTGCATTTTCTACACACTTTATACCGTCGGTAGGTATTAAATTTATTCATTTAGCTTGTAGGTGGTATTTTTAAATAAAAATATTTTTTTTAAATTCTGAATTAAATATAGTCTGGCCAGGATTTTTCAGGCAACCCTTTCGCGATTATGTTTCTAATATACTAAAATAAATATAAAATAATTTTCATCCATTAAGCATATAGGCGAAGCTCGTCTGTAGTTCGTATCTTCTACTATGATAAGCTTGTTATAAAAACATTTCGAATTTCGAATCGTTCGCCGATAGATTAGAAACAAATACAATTTTTCGAATCGCCTCACGCTTCTCGAAAGTTCGATCGATCAAACAAACTCATCGTTCTATAACACTGTTTACACAAATACCTAAGCTCCACGAAACGATTTCAATAATACTGATCCCAAATGTAATCTGACGTGAATTAAAATTTTCCGCGATGTTGCGAAAACGCTCGAATTCCCCGAAGTGGTAAAGAATTTGTTGTTAATTTAAGAGAAATAAAAGTTACCGTTAGATCCGAGACGCTTCATCAAAGTTCCTCTGCATTCATTTTCGTTCAGACTCCGAGGCTAAATACGAAACGGAATCTGTCTCGATTTACAAGCAAGAGCGTAATTAAATAAAATTACGAAATTATTCTCGACCTTGCATAATTGTCTTTTAAAAGTTTTATGTGTTAACAAGAAAACTTTTTGTATCAAATAATGAATACTTTCATTACGATACAGTATTATTACATTAATCCGCGCTTCTGTTAAAGAATTAGAAGATTTATTTAAATTCATCATCAAGATTTCGAGATAATATCGATGGTATATTCGAGGTAATATTACTATTAATATATAAATAAAAGAAACGCAAACACGGAAAATTATTATTAATAATAATAATAATAATAATAATAAGTTACTTTATTGCATACAGTAACATATAACAATTACATAAGAATAAAGCTTAAAAGGAAAAAAATAATTACATCGCATGCAACGGGTGGTCTTATCACTTGATAGTGATCTCTTCCAGACTACCCACAGCTTATATTAAGCTTATATTATCCTGAAGTATTTTATGTCTACAAGACTCATGTATTATCACTTTCTTTATATTTTGTAATATTATTCTTTATTTTTCTTTTATCATTTAAATTACACATTTTTAATTCATATTACAAAAACAAAGCACTTATCAAAGAAAAATCCTATTATACACATGAAAAACTGTCAACGAATTCAATTTTCAAAATCAATTCTTTTATTCAAATTCGCATATTTTCACATAACAGTAATTCATAAGAGAACACTTCGGGTGCCATTGTGTGTGAAAAAAAAACCAGGATTATTCGAAAACAATGGAGAAAAAAAAGTATTTTTTGAAATCAAACTTGGACACGTTATTCGTTAACGATAGCAGTGAAAAGGCAGCTTTATTAAGTGTTAAATTTCGGAATGGTTTTTATATCGAAAACATAATATATATATATATATATATATATATATATATATATATATAGTTATGTCTCTAAATAAAACATTACATAAAAATTACTTTCTTCTGAACATTTTTATGGCGTTATTGCTACAGTTTAGAAATACCTAACATATATTCATTTTAATAATACCAATGCTTTAGATTACATCATTAACTTTACACTCAAGATACTAATTAAATTTTAAACATATAAATTTACCAAGAAACCTTCAAAACTAAATATATTCCGACGTAATCTTAAATATATTCACGGCTTGTAAACCGCTCAGTAAACAAGAAGATCTCGAAACGTTCAAGCAGTCTTCCCGTTGATAATACAACGCAAAGCCCTCAAACTTAAGTGAGCACTCTATCATGTAACCGTTTCGAAAAATTAGCATAAGCGAGGAAACTGTGAGCACACTTAAGTGCATTTAAAATAACTGCACACGCGGTTTATGGTGACATCTGACTATAAGCTATGACATAAATTGTGTGTTGAGTATGTATCGCGATGTCTACTACATTTAATTTAATAAATAAATATGTGTAACATACACCCACTGTCGTAAATGTATCTAATACACGTATTAATGTACAATATTACACCCAGAATTGAGAGGAAATTTGGCAGTCTTGTCCATGTAGGAACTTCCCCCATCAATCATCACACCACAAGTATCTCACTGGAATGTAATTACTCATTGATTTAGCCTGTAACCAGTAACCAGTGCTTCAGAAGAAGTTAGGTTAGTCCATAGGTTACGGTATCCGCTTACCATCAGGTGGATCATACGCTCGTTTATCACCTTCTTGATTCTTAGTTTAAAATGAGTAATATAATATGTCAGTAGAATAGTATAGCTATAGTTAATAGCGTACCGTCAGACGGCAGTTCAAGCTCCAAGTGTATCATGCACTGAGCTCCACGTCTCAATCGCGCAAACACCACATTATGCAGAGACACGGGCGGGAGCATGTCTTAGTTCCACTGTACTTGTTTGCTTATTAGCACGATTTCTAACTATAGTTCGACAGATAACACACAGGAACAGTACAGTAAATAACGTTAAATGTTATAAAGAAAAAAATTAAAATATATCTGCGTTTCAAATATTTTAGAATCGTATATTATTATTTTTTTTTTTTAATTTTCACGGTCACTGACATTATGATTTATGTGTAAAAAGGTATATCTATTCTTAAATTATAAAGCTGAAGAGTTTGTTGAATAGCTAATTTATTAAAATTGTTGTTGGATATATGTTGTTAGGTACCGAGTACGAAGTTTGTGATAGTGCTAAAATATCGGAGAGAAAATAACCAAGCATAAACAATAAATACTACGTTTTATTTTAGATATAAATCATAACGTACTACTAAAATTTTAAATGCAACGTAAAAGGACATTGTACTAGTGTATAAGTACAAGAGAAATACTCTTTTAGGTTTTATAAAAGCCAATTTTTTTTCTTCTTCTTCTTCTTAAAATGGCTTTCAATAGTGCCAAATGAGCACAGATGTAAAAGCCAATTTTAAATTGCTTTTAGAAAAAACTTCTTTATAGTAGCAAATAAAATACAGGTGACAAATTCGTTCAATTTATTGCTAAGAATATACGGACATATATTAAAATAATATGTCCAGTAAAACAATCGTCAAAGCCTATTTATTTCGGTTAAAAATTCAAACATTAAAAGAGCAAACGAAAAAAGTTAACGCGTCTTTCGAAAGTCGAACGTATTTTTTTTCTAAAGTAAATTCCGACAGCCAGCACAACTTTTTTATAAAATTGACGTTCTGGAATCAAAGCGGTCGACGACGTAAAAAAAAAGTTTTACAAAAATACATTTTAAATAAAAGAGTTTTTATATATATTGCGCATAAAATTTTATGAGCAATATTTTTTTATACGATATTAACGAATGTATATGTAAAAAGAAAATGGCTGTAAGTTTGTAGACGTTCAACCGGAACATATGTTTATTCTGTGTCGTAACTCCCCGTGACGTATGTACGGAAATATCCACAAACAAGGATATATATTATGCGTCTCGCGACCGAATGTATCTTTTTTTGTTACGTTATTTTGTTTTTCAAGAACGTCCGAGCGGTATCTTCACCTTTTCGTTAATTGGGAAGTTGATATAGATGTTTTGGAATACGCTTCAGCCTTTAATATCTCACTGCTGGGCATAGGCCTCTTTCCCCATGTAGAAGAAGGAATATTTTTATAATAATTAACATACCTTACTAATATAGAGCAAAGCAGGAAATATCCTGTTTAAACTCTGGGGTTGTCCGACTGGGAAAGTGCCTCGACCTTAAAACAACAGCTAAATAATACTGCTTTTAAGCAGTGTTGTGTTCCTGTGGTGATTCAGATGGCCAGAACTTCTGGGGGGATTAGGAGTAGGTCAGCAACGCGCTTGCGATGCATCTAGTGTTGCAGGCGTCTATAAGCTACGGCAATCGCTTACCATCAGGTGAGCCGTACGCTTGTTTGTCGACCTATTTGTATAAAAATAAAACTCTTTTAACCAATTACTTTGATATGACTTTTAAATTACTAATTTATAGTTGTAATGAAGTGATCAGAAATAATAAAATTGAAATTCTAACTTTAACTAATTCTAATTATATTATAAATTGAAATTCTAACTTTAAATACTTTAAAATAAACTTTATTCAAATTACCTTTTCAAGCAATTTTCACAAGTCTGTCATTTCAATCCGACTCGAACTTTACGTAGCGTTGAAAAGTTTTAATTCATTCGAATACGTGTAATATTCGGATAATTTTAATGTTATAACATATGTAAAACGATATATTTATCATATTTGTTTTTCGTTGTTCTGTGTTCCTTACATTACGACACTTTTGTATGGTCACTGGTCTGTGGCAGACTTTCGTGCAACAAGCATGAAAGTTTAAACGAATTTAATATCCTTATATCCATATGTTATAATTATATATCTAGTCTACTAGATAGTCATCGTTACTGGTCATAAGAAAAAATATTCGAGATACAACAGAAGTACAGGAACAGTGTAGAAAATTAAGCTCTAACACTTTCCTTAAGCAAAGAAAAGGTCTTCACAGGTTGAATAGTTGCGATACAGTTCACGTTTCTTGACTGCGTCAAAAGATTTTATTTTACAGAACACTTATATTGCTTATAATGATTGCTAATTATATATTGTAATTTTTACTAACCCTCTTTTTGTTTTATTTTATTTTAAGTGTATTTTTACTAGCACATAAGTTATTTTTTTAATTTCGAATATCGATTTATTTCTGATATAAATAATAATAATAATTATAATTATAATTATAAAACTTTTAATTTACTATCCAAATGTTTGAATGAAATGAGACTTATTTAATTTGGAATTATCTGTATAAATAATAACATATAGTTGTAACGACTGCTCTTAATAGATTTGTCCATTATTATGAAGACGAGCTTTGTACAAAAGAATTAAAATATAATAAATCATAAAAAATACCACGCATCCACTCATACCTTTTCCGCTGACTCTGACATACCTAGCTCACAACCAACAGACCCAATCATAAGTCAATCAGTCTCGATTCAACATCCATTCCCGGCGGCTGTCTTAATCATTAATTCTACTTTTAATTTCTACATCATTTATTTTAATACATAACTACGTCGAGCTCTTAACAGTGTGTTCAATCGAAACTTCTGAAAAGTCATAGGAAGGTGGAACGTTGCGACTTGTTCTATCGACTATGATCAGGGTCTCGTGAAAAAGCTCACTTACGGAAGCTCGGAACAGTAACGTATTCTATCTCATTCTCTCCTATAGATTTGTGTATTTATTTCCTTATCGGGATTCATTTTCGTAACATCGAATCTATAAATACAACGGTTCCAAAGAAGTTTCAGTTCAAAAATAATCCAGTGGTACGAAGTTAGCTGGACAAACTAATATATGATATTTCTTTAGTATTATTTTACGTTTCGTTCTAAGTAAAACTTGTCTTTATCTACGATCCTTACAAATCTATATTAACCCGTAAATAAAACGTAACTTTTCACATAAAATCATAGATCGTATGAGCGAACGTAACTCATAGAAATGTCTACGTGAAATGATCTTGTTTTTTCTACGTCCTCTTTGCCTATAATATTCGTTCGGTGATATATTTACATATTTTCGTTTTGCATATGCAATGTGCTCTGAAATGTGATTTACTGGGGTCAAGTAAAACGTCGCAAAATATTTCCAGAGTATTGTCAATACCGATATAAGAATCGTCACTTTATTTATAAGAATAAGTGTAATACAAAAAAGTGAATTATAAATATACAACAAAATAATGTGTACCTATAAGTGTACATACAAAACGACTAAACGACGACGCATTGGCGCAGTGATCTCAGGCCGATACAAAGCGGAATTAGCCTGTCCTCTATTTTTACTTTTATTTTTATTTACATAGATAAAATTAAGAAGTCATAGAAACAAATGACCCACTAAAAAGACATAATAACATAGAGCGATAAAATTTCGAATATGAAATAACCCCGATGAATTTTATCAAGCAATTTCTGAACGAAAACGTTACTGCTAACGATCGCAACGGTATCCCAAAGCGGTCACTATTTAAAACTGAAAAACATTCATGAATAAAAGATGCAGACATTGAAATAATTAATGTAAGAATTCACTGCGCTATTACCGGCGTAACAACGACTACAAGATGCCTCTAATGTACGTAGCGAGTTAAGGAAACATTATTTAGTCCGCCCGATTGGCTCGGAACGCATAGGGTGTTGTAAGACTGCAGGATTTCGTAACACGTTTTTAAAATTGAAATTTAATTTCAAACTAAAAAAAATCAAATAATTACATGTATGTGATTATCATTCAGTTTGCACACGCAGTCGAATGCTCTACCACTGAGCTATATCCCCAATATTGTGCTATTTCTCAAATAAGTTAGAATCACTAAACAGTAATATTTTATTTCCGTCAGACGCCGCGGTGATGCAACGGTCACAGCCATGGATTGTATCTGTTTCGTTGGCGGTTGCAGGTTCGATCCCCGCACATGACAAACATTTGTATTGGTCATACAGGTGTTTGCCGTGGTCTGGGTGTTTGTGCAGTCCTTGTGGGTCTCCCCACCGTGTCTCGGAGAGCCCGTTAAGCCGTCGGTCCCGGTTGTTATCAAGTATACCTGATAGCGATCGTTACTCATAGTAAGGAATACGTATATCCGCCAGCACTCATTGGAGCAGCGTGGTGGATTAAGCTCTGATCCTTCTCCTACATGGGGAAAGAGGCCTATGCCCAGTAGTGGGATATTACAGGCTGAAGTGTTGCACACGCACTTTTTTTATTATATTACACAACATCCACGGGCTCATAGTTGTCCATGTATTTTTGTACTATATGAAATTAAAAATATTAGAGTACAGTAATAAATTTAGCTGTAATTATTCATTTGAACCAGTGTAATATGCGATTGATTGCTATTTTATCGTTCGGTAGCTGTATTTAAACGGAATCTATTATAGTGAATAATTAATTTCTATTAATGGTTATTTCTATACTAATAACTAAGCTACAGTACAGTCAAATTTCGTTCAAGTAGCAAGTAGCAAACTTTCTGCAATTAATTTAAGCAATATTACAATTCTTACTATTGTTCAGCTGTCGCAACCCGTCAACAATTGTTATTAATGTCAAAACAATCATAATCATGTTCATATAATGCGGTACAGTCCTCGCTTCAGCCTCTATAATGCCGTATTAACAATCCTTGCTGTCGTCTGTAATAGCCTGCTTGGTATATGCTTCTTTCCCCATGTAGGAGAAGAATCAGGACTTAATCCACTACTCTGCTTCAATGTGGGTTGGCGGATATATTCCCTACTAAGTAACGATCGCTATCAGGTGTACATGGTAACAACCGGGACGCACAGTGGGGAGACCTATAAAGAAGATACAAACACCCAAACCCCGGCAAACATCTGTATGGCCAATACAAGTGTTTGTCATGTGTGGGGATCGAAGCCCCAACCGCCAGCACAACCAGCAACCAGCGCTGTGACCGTTGCGCCAAAGTGTTGCTCTCATAACAATCCTCAATTAAGTCTAAAAACCACAAATAATTTAATTCTTAGTTTCATATTGTCATCCTAAGTCGATTTTAAGCCGCCATCCGCTAATCGTGTGAAGAGTCCTCAATCCAACAAGCAGGCACTTAATAGCGTAATTTAATTTTCTCACAACAGCCAGAAGGCAATAGCGAGTGGATACTCTTTGAGTCTGCCAAGTAGTTAGATGCCAGATATTGCTTTTGTACCTCCGTATCTCTTTAAATACTCATTCGTATACACTTTTTATTTTGATCCTTTGCATGTCCTATATGGTAAAGTATTTTATCTTGTGTTTCCATCTTTATATCTTATATGTATGATACATTTATTACTATTTCAAAAAAATCGACAAGAAATTCTAAATCTGGGCGTATGCAAAACAAAACGTTTTCTGACTACATCTACCAGATATATCAGTTTTAAATTAATATGAGCAGTATATAATTTTATGTATTAAATTTTACTGGTGCTGCAATATGGTGGGAAAAGTCATAAATAAATTGACGAGTGAGCAAACAAGAGTAAACTGTACTGCGTCAGACTTCTAGTGTTATTAACCAATTAAAATGAATATTACGTTTTATAACTATGAACTGTTATAATTTAGTGCTAAATTTAACAATTTTGTGTTGATAAATAATAATTATTATTTAATTAATCTTTCGCTATTACGTAATGAAATCAATTCATACCAAATAATTAATTTGATTTATGACTATATTATAATTTTCAATTTCCTAAATACTTAGAAATATTAAATTATATATTATTGTCTGCCATTTATTTCGGTCTTTATCAATTGTTTATTTAAATACGAAACATGTACACATCATGTGAATGTATGATATTTAATGTAAGATTTTGTAGGAAATATTTCCATACATATAATTGATAATTCAAAGTCAGTCCGACAAAAGCTACAAGTCTCCCTTTTCAAAGTTTTTATTATAATTAATTCAATAACATTTCAACGTATTAATGTGTGCAAACCGCACACATAGGCAACACAATACAGACACTAAGTCACCCTCATTTTTACAGATTAAAAATATAAAAAGAATAACAAAAAGTTTTCCTTTTAAAAGTTTTTTTTTTCACAATTAATTCAATGATATTTCAACGTATCACTGAATAAAAAGTGAACACATAGAAACAGTACAGACACAACATGTCACCCTCATTTTTACAGATTAAAAATATAACCATTCACTTGATTAAGGATTCTGAGAATGAACCGCGTATGTGTTTATCTGAATTGAGAGAAAACTTCTGTTTACTCTAGGAACTGGAATGATTCGTTAGCGAGACTGAAAATATATGAATTAATTTCTTCATATGAGGGCTAATGATGGAGGTTGTTTTATCGATAAATATTGTTTTCCAAATATATATTATTTGTTTATTTTAATATTTTAACACAAAGTGATTATTTGATTAATCATTTATTACTAAGCACATACCGAAAAAATCATTTATATAATACCTATTGGGTATCTATTAACCCTTAAGTATCGACGTGTTATTTTAGTTACATCGGTACTGACGTGAGGTCTTGTAGGCCACTATAGCTTAAGTAACGAAATTTTTGTTTCTTATATATTTTTTATATATCTAGTTATTGTAAAAGTAATACAAAATATAGAAACTTTTACATTTATTACTAATTATAAACATTTTCATTACAGTCTCTAATTAATTGTTATAAAAGAGCACTTTTATCTAAGTAACTATTATTTATCAAGCAAACAATATTTTTTCTTGAATATATTTTTTCCTTAAAGAATAATAAGTATAGAAGCAATTAAATTCAAAATTTAATACATTACCTGATATTCATTATTAATTAAAAAATATATTTTTTTTATCAATGAAGTAAAATTAAATAGAATCCGTGTGTACATTTCATATAAACCGTAGGATGTGTTTTAATTAAACTAGAAATTCTAATGCTACTCTAGCTCATCATATAAAACTACTGAAGCCCGGGAAGTTCATACAACCACAGCTTATATAAACAATTGGTCTTGTGGTCTATCCTGAAAGTCACTACGCATTTTATGGTTTTATAAAGCTGTGCTTGTATTTATCTTGACTGCTATCCAAGCAAGTATTATTTATATGCAGATTTATGAATTTATTCCACTGAATATGTCATATGTCTTTAAAAATTTTTGTTATTTTTATTTTATTTTTATTCAGGAATATATTGTGAATATTTTTTTTATTAATAGTACAAATCGTATCATCGCGAAACAATACCAAGAACGTTAAATTTACTAAGAAAACTAGCTGTGCCCTCCGATTTTACCCGCGTTAATTTAAGGTAAAAACTTACTAAAATATTATACAGCCCATATTGCATTTGCAGCATTTGTTGGTATGAACTATCCAAAACGAAAATAATTTTAAATTTAGAAAAATCAGTATAGATATTAGAGAATGAAATCAACTAATTGATTTATCGATACATTCCCATCTCTATTCCAGTTGTTGCTCGCGAATGGCATTAGTGTTTAATTAAAAGTTGTCTTGCTTACCGAAACGTGCGGTTGACGCGCCGACATAAAACAAGCCTTGTATAGCATTCGGCTATAACACGTTATAACTTTTGATTCAGCTAAACTCTTGAGTTTCAAATACAATGAACTAGACTTTTTTAATGTTGAAATGTTGATAAATAAAAGAGTATGCTTTAGACCACACTACTGAAATAAAACTTACGAAACATAACTCTCTCTCTTTCTATCTTCACTAAGTTATATCTCCTTCTCAACTTTCCTTTGCCTCACTCGATCACACATTTCGCGACGCTCTCGTCACGCATACACCAGCTTACTCCCCAAGTCAAGGGTGCGTAAAAAAGTTTTACTATTTCTGGTTAGGTCATACCAGTTTCGGTTGGTTGTGCTTTTATAATACGTACTTATGTGTGTTCGAATTGAAGCTTCGAATAAATTTACAACTTCTACTTCGTCTTCAGTTCAGCATTATATGTTTCATTAGTTAATTTGTAAAAAAAAATTTAAGACCTGGGGTCAGTTTATATTCATTCATATCTGATAATTAAACTTTACATTTGCTGATTAAACTTTATAGTTTAAATTAATTTAGACGAAAAATAAAATATTGCTGTTTAGTAATTCTAAATTATCTGAGTAAATTATAGATACTTTTAATTTACACAATACCTTTACTAGCCCGTTGGTACAGTCTGTGGTGGCCTCTGGTGGGTGTAATATTTGTGTTTATTTATATATGTATTATTTCTGTGTATATTCATCAAAAACAATATGTAGCTATATTAGTCGGCTGTTACCTATAACACAAGCATTAAGTTGCTTACTTTAAGAACAGACGATCGTATGTGTATCATGTGTGTGTGTGTGTGTGTGTGTGTGTGTGTGTGTGTGTGTGTGTGTGTGTGTGTGTGTGTGTGTGTGTGTGTTATCCCGCCATCGGTCAGCTTTTTAAGTTTCAAGGTGGTAGTGGAACTATGTTATCCCTTAGTCGCCTCTTACGACACCCACGGGAAGAGAGGAGGTGGCTATATTCTTTACTGCCGTACCCACACAACACAGTTTTTATATCAAAACATTAATATCTAAGATAGCAATAAATATTCAATAACTCGTAAACTTTACAAGCTGAAAAATATAACGGAAACGCGATTAGATTACACAAACGAATAAAAGAAATATTAGGGTCACTGTCCACGAAGTATTTTGTCTTTCCTTTTACTTGTGAGTAAGTAAAGATCATCATATCATAAGATTTACGACTATCCCATATTTCTATAAGTTTTTTTTTTATATTATTTTTTATCTAAATCAATGTCTCGTATCTGTATTGTAATGGTTATAAGGATGGTTTGATTTTAAATCTTGTTCAGCTGACGTTGTCTGTCATATAAATTTGATTAAAGCTGTAAATGGTATTTTTCTCTTTAAAGTATTCCCAGTCCAATTTTGTGGACTCGATTTTTTGTTAATCATTCTTATAATTACGTCTAAATAAATAAGATAAATAATAATAGATTCAAAACTTAAATTCTATTTATCATTATCTGAGAATTTAAATTAGAAACGTAAAAAGGATTTAATCTATAACTCAACAAATCTTTTTACAGGGCCACTAATATTTTACTTGTAAGTTGTCTGAAAGTAATTAACGTATTAATTCAAAATATCCGAGTAAGTTAGCACTTAATAACTACATTCGACGTTTACTACACTTAACAGTAACATTAAACATTTCTATAAGTAGAAAAATGAAGTAAAAATAAAGATAATAAAAGTTTTTTATTATTTAACTAGGTTGGCAAACAAGCGTACGGTTCACCTGATCGTAAGCGATTACCGTAGCTTATAGACGTCCGCAACACCAGAAGCATCACAAACGCGTTGCCGATCCTATCCCCAATTCCCCCAGGAGCTCTGGTCACCTTACTCACCAACAGGAACACAACACTGCTTAAGAGCAGTATTAGTTAGTTGTGATCTTCTGTAAGGTCGAGGTACTACACCAGTCGGGCTGCTCCATATTTTGAGCAGATAATTTGAGCAACCTTACTCACCGACAGGAACACAACACTGCTTGAAAGCAGTATTATTTAGTTGTGATCTTCTGTAAGGTCGAGGTACTACACCAGTCGGGCTGCTCTATATTTTGAGCAGGTAATTTCCTGCTGTGCCCTACCTCAGTTAAAGTTAAGCTTTCAAAACATACATACAATAGGTGTGAGACTTGCTGGTCACGAGACCTTACGTATCATAATAAAATAGCACCAAATTAACATTCTAGCCGCGTATAATTTCGCCTTTCGGCATTATTTTCTCGTTCGACGAAATTGCGAATCGGCGACGTCGCAAAACGAATTAGCTGAGAAATTTTAAAAGGATCAATGCCTAATAATCCAATATCGAATGAATCGCCCGTAAATTCGTAACGGACGTGACTTGCATTAGAATAAGTTTTCTTGAGAAGTCTAGAAGAGCGAGCTCTTGAGGCGTACGTATTTGGAACAGAGGGTTGCGGGCTGCGTACTTTGTACGCTTCACGGAACTTTTATTGCTCCTGAAAATGGTATGTTCCAGAAATTTAGTCATACCACCAACAATACAACTGCAATCGAATAATTTTACTTTCGTTAAAAAATAAAGGAACTAATATATTAGTATTTACTCTTGTTTGAAGTAAGCGGTCGCTATTTAGAAATCATGGACGTTCTCGTTTTTATTCAGTTCAATGATTTGGTGTATTCGACAAACAAGCTCTAACAAAAAGGTTTGTAGATTTGACGAAACAAATCAATTACAAATCACTAGCAAATAATTTTGTACATACGTTTTCCAAGAAATTACATTTTCGAACTAAGTCATTTCTGTATCTTTCTTGTCTGCGAACGAATCCATAAAACGTTACTTAACTTTGTCTCGGCTGATAAACTAACATGTGAGAATCGTGCCACGAATCAAAAACTTCTTTTGTTTTGGATTTTTTTTTCGGATAAGTAACGAACAATTGATCAAATTCGGCCTAAAAAAGGCCGAAAATGTATCAAACGTTTCTCTGTTACGTATTTCTTGCAAAATAAGGCGTATTTACAACACATAATAATAGCCTAAACATTTTAAATAAACAAGCAGATTTTTATCATAAATTGTCGCAGTCACAGGAACTGGCCGTTAAATTAGTATTTACGCATTCGATCTTTGCTCACGACAAAAATTGAATAGGCAGATAGGATATAGGAAACTTGTATAACTATACAGAATGTTTTCATTATCTGGGCGTATTAGTGCCGTGTGTGTTTCTGTCATAAGAATACTAACCTACACAGGTCTACATAGTCTGCTTTATTTCCTGTATTTTATGATTGATTAGCCCGTTGACGCAGTTAGCAGTGTTTTCTGCTCCGGGGATTAGGGGTTCGATTCCCGCCTCGAGTCTAGATGTGATATATTTATTTATTTATATATAAGTATTATTTCTATGTATGCGCTACACGCTTCAGCTTGTAATAACCACTACTCGGCATAGCCCTCTTTCTCCATGTAGGAGAAGGATAAGAGCTTAATCCACCACGCTGCTTTAATGCGAGTTGGCGGATATATTCCCTACTATGAGTAACAATCGCTATCAGGTGTTCATGATAACAAACGGGACCGACGGCTTAACGTGCTCTCCGGGGCACGGTAGGGAGGCTTACAAGGACGAACAACCAGACCGGGAATAAATATTTGTATAAACATAAATATCCACTCCGAACGGGAATCAAACCCGTGACCGTCGGTGTTTAGGCACCGTCGACATGGCAAACGAACTATTACACCAGAGCGGTTCTCAAAAAAACAACTTTATTTATATATAATATTATAATAATTATATATATAATAATTAATTAATATTTTATTATAATTATTATATAATTAATTAATTTAATATTATAATAATGATATATAAATAAAAACAATTTTATTTTTATATATTTATTATATAATAATTTCCCAATTTATTTTTGTATTAAATTGTTAGTGCAAGAGTCCACGAGGAATGTTTGTTGCAGTAAAATTACAATGAAATTAATTTCTAAATAAAGATAACAAAACAATAAATAAAATCAATGCATACCAAAACATAAATGTCAAACACGTATTTTTCTACCATCATTAAAAACATCCTTGTTCTTGTAAATATTATTAAAAATTAATTTTGTATCATGTTTGTTTGTTGTAACGTATCAAATGATTCTGAAAGTAAATATAACTAAGAAACTTTTAAGCCCGATTACTTACTGTTTAATTTTATGACTAAGAAAGATAATGGGAACATAATATCGGTCCCATAATGGGTACATGAATTAGGTCTCAGAAAAAAATATAGTTGTTATGTCTTAATTATGCCGGATGTCGAGTTGCATCGCAGGTATTATGACATTGGAATACCAGTATTAATATACATATACATATATAACACATATTTAACAGTCAAATGCAGTATTACATAAAGGTTGTTTTCATTGTCACGCTAATGCAGTGACTGCTCTTATAATGTTTTTGGGATTGTTTTTAATTTCGTTCTTAACGAAACGAACAGCGTGTGAGTACTTTTTAATTTATTTTTTTCATTAATTTTGTTTAGTATCATTAGCATGATTAGAAAATTTTCGCTGCTGAATATTATAGAATAATAATCGATGGTAATGAAGTCTTTGATGTCGTAATAAAAGTAATGTTTACAGAAAAAAACAACGGCTAAATGGTTTCAAATACAAAGTTTTTTTTGTTTTCTAACTTTGTAAAACTTATAAAAATTAAGAAACACAAGGATTTTTATAGCACTAGGGCCAGATTGTTCACCCATACCGTAGCCTATATCCATAGGACCAATACAAACTAGCACAAGCAAGTTGCCGACCATATTCCGACTAGTGGGTACTGACGACAAAACAGAATTTTTTTTTGTCTCCCTATCTGTCCTTATCTTGGCATCACACTGATACTACTACTAAATAAAATTGAAAAAAAAATACTCTCTGCTGAAAGTACTCTTCGTCACAAAATACGGTGTAGGTTTCGCTTACATGAATGTCTGGCGCGAACTTAGGGAGGCCTATGTCCAGCAATTTACTGGAATGGGCTGAACTGACAGACTGACTAACTGACAGAATTGCGTTTACAAATATGGTATTGACATATATAATTTTTATATATCATTCCAGCCTATTGCAGTCCGCTGCTGGACATAAGCCTCCACAAGTTCGCGCCAAAAATGCGTGAACTCATGTGTTGTCCATAGTCACCACGCTGGGCAGGCGGATTGGTGACCGCAGGACTGGCTTTGTCACGCCTAAAACGCTAATTCATAATAATTAAATTTTTATATAATATAATATATAATACACATGAGTTCACGTTACACGTCCAGCAGTGGACTGTATAGGCTGTTATGGTGATGATAATGAAATATATAATAATTGATATATATTTTTAATAGCATACGATATCGAATCACGTATTTATTATGGAGAAAATGTGACAATAGAGCAATATCCTTTTTTCGCCGGTATCCAAACTAATGACAACGCGTCAAATACATTTCAAGTCTGCGGTGCTGCAATTATTTCTGAAACGTGGATATTGACCGCTGCCCACTGCCTCGTTGATATCAAGTAAGAACGCTTACTGCTTACTAACAGAGCAAACTTTGATATGTTTATTACATCTAAATTGATTAATTTCTAACTCATTTGCTATCAAAATTCTGAGGTTTAATTCAACTTATTAGGGCAAATTATTTTTTTGCACATTTTTTTAAATAGTTTCATCTGCTTTCTTTCTTTCATCTTTTGTTCATCTTTTACTTCGTTTTCACGATTTCTCTTACGTTTCATCTTTTACTTCTATTAAATCGCACAATATTTTTGAAATAGGTACAAAAGACAAATTGATGAAGAAAGTATTTCGTATGTTGTTTCATTTTCAGCGACAGAGAAATCTATGGGAACTTTATACATAGATTGTTCAACTCCTAACTGCCTTCCTTAAAATGGTGGGCTCTGAAGAAGTTACAGATTATGTTCCACGTGAAAAAAAATCGTAGCCCCTTAATTATTTTTTTTATTTTGTCTTAATATACGAAATACTCTGACAACGTACTTTTGTATAGCCATCTAATAGTATCTTTTCTAGTTAGGGGTCAAACACCTTATTTTATACTCAAGAAAAAAATCGCCCTGAAATATTGCTTATCCTAAAATATATTTAACTTAACTATACTTTCAGTCCAAAAAATATTGACCCAAGCTCATTTGTTGACGTCTACGTCGGTGGAGCGACTTTCGCTGACAGTATGAAGTTTCGATACAAAAGATTTATAAAACACGAAGGGTATCACTTAGACAAAAACGCAATTGTCCATGACGTCGCTGTTATTGAACTCAAAACTCCACTGAAGTTCTCGAAAAAAATTCAACCTATCAAACTACCCACGGAACCAGTGACGAACTCTAAATGGGTATTCGTGGCTAGAGGAAGTACTGAGGTGATACATACATATTTAATATTCTTATTTGAAAATCTAACAGTTCAGAGTTTGTTTCAATAAAATTTTGCAATATTAATAGTAATAATAATACTCTTTATTGTACACCATTAAAGGAAACAACAAAAAAAAACATAAAATGAAAGATGTAGAAAGGCGGTCTTATCGCTGAAAGAGCGATCTCTTCCAGACAACCTTTGGGTATAGGACACGAAATAGAAACTGCAGTTAGGAAGTAAACAAATTTATATGTATATATATATATATATATATATATATATATATATATATATATATATACAAGAATTGCTCGTTTAATAGTATTAGATTGATAAATGTTGGTAATTTCTTCATACTAATGAAGAAGATAGTAGACCGGTAGTCTTCAGGTCATCTTTAACTTTATTACATAAAATTTTCATCCACGCGACAACCTACATTCGTTTAAATTTTTAATCGGTACAAAATTAAGAGAGTAATTTAGAACTTTTTCATATTTACAATAACAATAGTAAATTAGCTCGCGTTAGTTACATTTTTAACTAGAAGCAAATACTGTATATGTTTTTTTAATTCGACTGTATTTTGATGAACCTTACTATGTACCCATTTTGATGAACCTTACTATGTTACAGGATGCATACGTAGCAGTTAATTTGCAGAAGGTTGATCTCATTAGATATCCAATAGATCAGTGCTACATACCATTATCGACACGAACTTTGCTGGACAAAGATCTTTTTAAGAAAATAACCATCTGCGCAACTAGAGAAGGGGACAGGGCTAGTATTTGTGCAGTAAGTTTATTTAAAATTCTAATGAGGAAGGTCTCACTATCTCCTGGGGCAATACGTCAATCTAACAGAAGTTCACGGCTATTAATAATATTTCTTAGTAGTATATGGGGTTAGGTCAGGTCAGCAAAGCGGTTGCAATATTCCTGTTGTTACAAGAGTCCATAGGTTTTTTTTAAATAAGTTGAGACTCTGTAAGGTTATATTTCGAAATGGATGATGAGGAGACAATATAGTGAATGAGTCTATGTAATACGCTCCGGCCAGTTATAGAAGAATTGGTTATTGTAAAAGTAGTGGTCAATTTATTAGTTAAGACGAATATTAATTGGTAGCCCCAATGGAGACTTTTATGGAGCGCTGCATGGATACAGGGGGTAGAACTTGCGATTGGATACAATTGTTTATCCCCTGCGATCCATGCAGAGAATCCATAGGTTAGGGTACCCGCTTACCATCAAGCCATTAAACTTGAGCGTATAGTGTGTATCACGATTCAGAATTTAACATCCCACTGCTGGGCATAGGCACCAACACACTGCCCCTCTACGGGTTGGCGGATGTATTTCTTAGTTTTCCTTAGTTTTTGTTTAGTAAAACTATTAGCAAGTACATCGTTCCATAGCTTAATTGGCTAGAGCACCGACATGGTCAGTCGGAGATGCAGGTTCGATCCCCGCTGGAACGATCGATTTTTGATATGATATTAAAAAATGTTTAGTAAAACTTCCCTTAAAAATAGTATTAAAGCAAAAAGGTACGGTTAATCGTAAATGCCATCAAGCTGGCTTAGAGATGTTTTTGATAAATTGATAAAATACTTGTTTCTGTTTCAGGGTGATTCGGGAAGTCCTCTAATAAGTGGCAAAACTATAGTAGGCATTGCTTCATACATGAAAAATGAACCGTGCTATGAAGCTCGTATAGGGTACTACGTGAACGTGTCCTACTATGTCCCTTGGATTAAAAATGTTACTGGTCTTTATTTTTAAATAATATTTCTTCAATTTTCATATTACATACTGCATATATAATCCAATGATCAACACGTTGGCGCTATTTGTTTGACCTTGGCATTCGAAGTCCAGGCGTGTTATGTATTAATTTATTTATTGTTAGTTATTCAATAATTAAACATCAAACGTGTATAAAGCATTAAATTGCTAACCATAGAATGCAGGAATTTTCAAAAATATACCTATTAAAAAAAAACTTTCCCTTTTTTCATTTTCCCAAAAATAATTATTGTTTTTTTTTGTATATTGTTGTTTCTCTTATGTCTCTTCAATATGCTGCAGTATATTGAACTCAATGTCATAAAAATATACAAATATTTTTATATGAAATGTAAAGATTAGACTCCATTACCTTTTAATCTTCTTTTTTCATTTTAAAAATAAATATACAAATTACCTCCATTGTGTATAGTGTGTGCTTCAATAACATACTGTATTCACTAAGGACCAATCGAAATTTCAATTTCGGCCAATAATCACACCGCTAGCTCAGGTCTTAATAAATAAATGTCTTAAGAATATTGTAAACGCAAACTCTGTGAAATCAAAAGGAATGTTGTTTGTTGTCTCCCCACCGTGCCTCGGAGAGCACGTTAAGCCGTCGGTTCCGGTTGTTATCATGTACACCTGATAGCGATCGTTACTCATAGTAGGGAATATATCCGCCAACCCGCATTAGAGTAGCGTGGTGGATTAAGCTCTGATCCTTCTCCTATATGGGGAAAGAGGCCTATGCCCAGTAGTGGGATATAACAGGCTGAAGCAGTTGTTTGTTGTAAGCATGTGCAAATTAACTCTTAATATAAACTAGATTTCAGTGCATTTTTATCTCTCCACGTGAGTTTAACATCACATACAGCATCCGAAGCATGTTTGATTCCTAATCCTGAAAAAAATTATCTATACTAATATTATAAAGAGGTAAAGTTTCTAACTTTGTTTGTTTGTAGGGGGTAATCTTCGCAAATACTGATCCGATCATGAAAATTCTTTCATTAACAGAAAGCTACACTATTTAGGAGTGATATAAGCTATATTTTATTGTTATTGAACAAAAAATTCAGCGAAAAATAATAGTATATGTAAATCAAGTCCGATTAATGCGAGCGAGATATATATATATATATATATATATATATATATATATATAGATACTATAGTTATATTTTTGCACCACAAAAATAATAATTAACACCCAACGTAGTGGACACGGGTTGGCTAGTATATTATATAAGATTTGTGGTTATCTAAAATCGTGTTCTGGGTGTTTTTGTTTGAGTTTTGTGTTCCCGATGACAACACTTTGCTGAAGTACCAAAGTATTATCATCATACTAGAGCCCGTTGAATATAGAGAGTTATATTTTACTATACTGTGGAACTACAAGATAAAGCACTTGTTTTTTTTAATCAGATTTAAGGGCTTTATCGCAAGAGCGATTATTTCGCCCTGGTTAGGAGACGTACTCGTGAATTAATTATTACATATTCACAACTTAAGTTCTCCTATCCACTAAATTATATAACATTCGGGCCAAGTCTGAGAGTGGGTCTGCCAGGATGGTATTACATTTTCCCAAGTCATTAATAAAAGGACATGTATCTCTGATGTCCTTGTTCCGGACACATTCCATCAATATGTGGTAAAAGTCATCAACAAAAAGTACCTGTTTCTAAAGTAAAATACTAACTAAAGCAAAATAATGGACCGACAGTTCAACTCAGGTTCATTAACCGCCGGTTAATTGACCGTTTTAATCAACACATTCATGCTTTATTTAAATTAAGATAAATAAATGAACGTCTGTATTTGCTGATTCAATAACAGGTGTCTTGTTTACGTTTAATTCTAAATAATTCTAACGAATTTGTTACATTTGCAAGTTTAAATGTAGTCAGAATACAAATCAACTTAGCCCAAGTAGATGAATTGTTTTTGCTGTTTTTTTTTATACCATGATAGGCTTGCGTTTGACCACTATTTCACCTGATGATAAGTGAAAATGCGGTCTAAGATGGAGCACGCTTACCTAGAAGTAACCTATTCACTCGCGACTTAAAGATCCCCAGGTTATAATTTTCTGGAAACACAGACGCTGGTAGAGAGTTCCATTCTTTGGCTGTACGGATCAAGAATGTACTAGCGAATCGCTTAGTGCGCTGTATAGTGATTTATTTACATATTTCTAAAAAAATTGAAAATTATTGCTTGCTCTTTTATTTTTTATTTATGATAATACAATCGTGTTTTAGGTAATAGTGTAATTTTTTAAGAATTCGTTAGAATTCGGTGAAAAACTATACTGTCTAACAAATTACAGAAATTAACCAGCCAACGGTACCAACGGAATACGACTAACAGTCAAACAAAATTTATCTTTTTTTATACAACTAGGTCGGCAAACAAGCGTACGGTTCACCTGGCGGTAAGCGATTACCGTAGCTTATAGACGTCTGCAACACCAGAAGCATCCCAATCGCGTTGCCGATCCTGTCCCCAATTCCCCCCAAGAGCTCTGGTCACCTTACTCGCCCTAGGAACACAACACTGCTTGAAAGCAGTATTATTTAGCTGTGATCTTCTGTAAGGTCGAGGTACTACCTCAGTCGGCCTGCTCCATATTTTGAGCAGAGATTTCCTACTGTGCCCTGCCTCAGTCCTGACACCAAATTTCTGACCGACAAAATATAAAACATGCGTTGTAGATAATGAAGATGTCAATACACGGCTTTTCCATGTTTTATTTTAATCATCATCGTCATCATCACTTCAGCCTATTGCAGTCTAATGCTGGACATAGGTATCCACAAGTTCGCGCAAAAATGGCGTGAACTCATGTATTTTGTTCATAGCGCCTGACCAGCGTAGTGAACGCTGGTCAGGCGGGTTGGTGACCACAGGGCTGGCTTTGTCGCACTGAAGACGCTGATGTCCGTCTTCAGCCTGGGCATTTCAAAACCTGCAGTTGGATAGTTACTTATTTAATAATTCTGCCTAAAACGAACCATTAACCTAGTACTTTGTTTAAAGAGATTATATAGTAGATATATTACAAGAAACGGTGCACCTTTCCTTGACCCAGTTTACAAGATTTATGAAAGGGACTGTGAGCAGGAATATTATCATAGTTATAATTATGAAGGCGTAATTATAATGATAGTGATAATATTATCTAAAGTTTTTATGGAAGTGGAATTAATGATGATTGCACTCGGTGAGCTCTTGAGCTGTGAGCATGGATTCAATATCCATTTTAATAAATTTGCTGCAATGTTAATGATAAAAAATTTGTCTAGCTATATTTATAGCATTTTAAATCAGCAATCCTCCAACCCACATTATCCGCCAACT
The DNA here is from genome assembly GCF_905220565.1 of Melitaea cinxia. Taxonomy (NCBI): domain Eukaryota; kingdom Metazoa; phylum Arthropoda; class Insecta; order Lepidoptera; family Nymphalidae; genus Melitaea; species Melitaea cinxia. The sequence goes on from NC_059404.1 coordinate 15,914,238, forward strand.
CGCATTGGTAAAGTATGGTGGATTAAGCTCTAATCCTTCTCCTACATGGGGAAAGAGGCCTATGCCCAACTGTGGGATATTATTGGTTGAAGCGTAAGCGTAAATTAGTTATTTGTACTTGTTAAAGATACAAAAGTAGCTAAGTCCGTTTGTTTTGAAATCTAATATATAAAATTCTCGTGTCGCGGTGTTTGTAGTTAAATTCCTCCGAAACGGCTTGACTGATTCTCATGAAATTTTGTGTGCATATTGGGTAGGTCTGAGAATCGAACTACATCTATTTTTCATCCCCCTATATGCTAAGAGTAGTCCACCCTTGAATATATATTTTTTTTAATTTTTAGATAAATTATTTATTTTTTATTTTATTATGATTTGGCGTTGAAAAATACATACCACCTTAAATTTTCACCCTTCTACCACCAATCTCTATTTATAAATAACGTTTAGCGGCAAGACAACGTTTGCCGAGTCAGCTAGTATTAATATAAATAAAAATTAATATAATATGTATATTTTTGACTGAGGTAGGGCACAGCAGGAATTTCCTGCTCAAAATATGGAGCAGCCCGACTGGGGTAGTACCTCGACCTTACAGAAGATCACAGCTAAATAATACTACTTTCAAGCAGTATTGTGTTCCTGTTGGTGAGTTAGGTGACCAGAGCTCCTGGGTGGGGATTGGGGATTGGGTCGGCAACGCGCTTGCGATGCTTCTGGTGTTGCAGGCGTCTATAAGCTACGGCAATCTCTTACCATCAGGTGAGCCGTATCATCAGTTTGTCGACCTAGTGGTATAAAAAAAAAATCTTATATTTATGTAGTATTGAATTAATTTGCAGCAATATTATATGTGATGTATTTAAATTTAGAAGTATAAGATAATATAATATAATTTTCAGCTTCTTAGAGATGAAATGAAGGCTATATAGTGTGTTCGCTTCCCTAGTTTTACTATCAATGTTGATTTTTTTGTTTTTGTCTGTCTTTAATAAAAATAGCAGTTGTAAGTATTATTACTTCTCATTTAAGAAGTATTATTAATAAATGTTATTTTAAGTAAGAATAGGACATGATTTGAACAAGAAGAACAATACAAAACGATTTTAAAGTGACTGATTTTAGAATGAGTATGATTTCAAAAGCAAAAAAAAATAGTTATTTTGTATTAATTATAATCAGTTTACTATAGATATTAAGACAATATTTTTAAATATATTACCTTACAAATTAAATATAGATGAATAGAAAAGGAACAATTGAATCATAACCACTCTGCTCCCATCAAAGTAGCTTCGTAAATCATAATATGAAAAGCAACAATAATACTCAAAATAGAGCGAATGTTTGTATTTGCTAACGAATGATAAAATCACTTTATTTTAATTCTAATAAATTATTCGGAGGTAAATTTATTAACAAACAAACCTGATAAGACAGAGATTCTCAAACTTCTGTCATATATAATGAATGTCTCATATCATATTGTGTAAGAGTGTTATTACTACAACAATCACATGTAGTATAATAACTCAAAAATCATTAATCAAAAGTTGTACCATAAAATTTTGAAATTCGGTACGTGGTACTGTGTGTTTGTGTGGGTGTGTGTGTATGTATGTGTGTATGCAAGCGTGTGAGCGTACGGTCTAAAAGCTTCGTTTCTCTTTCTTTAATTCTTTTATTCTTCTCTATTCTTTAATAAGGTTGAGTAAATTACGTATGATACATATACGATGTACTCATGTCGATATTTCAAAGTATATTTTTATTGGTAATACAAGTGGTGTATTGACAGAGACCCACGTAAACCGGATACAAGAGGAAACATAGAGGGCGCTATGCCAGCCGCATAATATAATATATTTTTAACTAGCACCTCACACGCCGCACACTCAACGACTCCCACTAGGATTAGCTCCTGTGTCAAGGGTCCAGAAACAAAAACAAACATAAACCAATCCAAACCACGGCAAATATCTGTATGGACAATACATGCCGTGTGCGGGGATCGAACCCGCAAGCTTCAGCGGAACAGCCATAAACCAGTGCTGTGACCGCTGCGCCAACACATCGTCACTAAATGGAGACTAAATTGAGTTCGCTCAAGTCGTTAATAGTAAATAGAATTTTGAAAAAGTTTGAGAAACAGTTCAACGAAATACTGTAAGGTAAATAAGTTCAATAGGAATGTAATTTCCCTCCAAAGCGTAAATTATCCTGACACCAAACGTCATCGAAGTCGGTGCCGAGTAATTAATGCGTGTTCATATTATTTATTAATTAAGCCGTGACACTCGCTTCCCATTAAACAAATTATGAAGTCAATTTTCTTTACAGACGCGCCTAATGGATACTTAGAACCGGTTTCATTGTATCTGGACTTATCGTTGTCTTACTTATTATTAAAAGCATATATATATATATATATATATATATATTGAAATAGATTACTTATATATTCGTTTATTTGTTTAAATGTTCTAATATTACACCGGCACGATTTTAAAACTTAGTCAAGCGTTAGAATCTCAACAATATAATAGAAGGAAATTAAGCTGTTACAAAAGTAACACATTTTAAAAGCTTTTATATATGGGATTTTCCTATGTCGATAAAAAAGTATTTTTCTTTTTTTATATACAACTAGGTTGGCAAAAAAATTTACAGCTTAACGAATTACAACTGATTACCGTAGCCCTATAGAAGCCTGCAAGACTACAAGCATCGCAAGCGCGTTACCGACCTTACACCCAATTTCCCCAGGCTTACTCTCCAGAGGAACACAACACTGAAAGCAGTGCTATTTAGCTGTGATCTTCTATAAGGTCGAGGTTCTTCCCCAGTCGGGCTGTACAGATTTTGAGCAGAATATTTTACCTAATTGATTTTAATTTTTATAATTTTCAAAGTAAATACGATTATATTATCTGGCGGCTAGCTTTTATGTAATACTATCTATGCCCACGACTTCGTCCGCGTGGAATTTAACAAAAAAGTTGTTGTTCAGTTCGCAAAGCTATAAATCAATCAATCATTACAGCCTATACAGTCCACTGCTGGACTTAGGCCTCCACAAGATTACGCCAAAAATAACGTGAACTCATGTGTTTTGCCCATAGTCACCACGCTGGGCAGGCGGGTTGGTGACCGCAGTACTGGCTTTGTCGCACCGAAGACGCTGCTGCCCGTCTTCGGCCTGTGTATTTCAAAGCCAGCAGTTGGGTGGTTATCCCGCCATCGATCGGCTTCTTAAGTTCCAAGGTGGTTGTGGAACCTTGTTATCCCTTAGTCGCCTCTTACGACACCCACGGGAAGAGAGGGGGTGGCTAAATTCTTTAGTGCCGTAGCCACACAGCACTATAAATAAATTTCTAAAATAAAAATAGCCTAAGTTATTCCTTACTACCACAGCTATAACCGCCAGTGAAAGTTCTGTCAAAATCTGTTCAGTTGTTTCAGAGATTAGCCGTAACAAACAAATAGACAGACAGACAAAAATTGTAAAAAATGTTCTTTTGGTATATAAGCAATTTATATATCCGGATGCATTTAGTAAAAAGCGGTTATCTTAATATTACAAACAGACACTTCAATTTTATTTATTTGTATAGATAAATGATGTAATGAGATTATATGTTAATAGTAATAGTTTTAAAGGAAAAATTTATTCTTTTAGCGCATTAGAAAGCGAATTTTTTTTTAAGTTTTTTCCTTTCATTTATTTAAGCAATAAAAACTAAACAATATAAATACTGTATAATGAATGAATAGTATTCATTTGAATGCATTTCATTTGAGTGCTCTAAATTCACTCCTATTCCTAAAGGACCAAAAATGTCATAGAACATCAAAGTCCAGTAACCGGTTACCCGGACGCTTTTGAGCGTAGAGAGAATCCGTAATGGGGTAGTGACGATAATGAGAATGCGATTCCGAATCGCAGTGTTTTTTTTTTTTAATTCTTTTTAGTATTTTCAATGAGGACTAATGTTTAAAATTATATGAAATAATAATACAATTTCAAGCACCAACGAATCTATACTTATAAAGCTGATAAGTTTGTTTGTGGAAACGCGCTAATCTCAGGAATTAGGACATTCTTTTTGTATTGGATAGCCAATTTCCTGAGTAAGGCTAAATTTTTCTTCTTGAAATTAACACGTTTATACGTGCACTACAGGGCACTGCTAGTGTTATTATACAGTATAAATATAATTTTTAAAAAATGTCAAAAAGAATGCATGTACATTAAATACTTTTTAACAAAAATATTAATATAGTTACATATTTTTACAGATAAAAGAATATTTGAAATAGCGCAGTAGAAAAAACGAATATTACTAACACATAAGGAATTTTTATCGTTTTTCATTTGTATAAATGTAAGAAAGTTTGTTTTTTAAACATTTTATGTTACTTTGTTTGAGGTAAAGTTAGAAAAATGGCTTCACCCTTGATGTTGCTGAATCTGTTTTTGGTTACGTTTTTAGTTCAACGAACTTTTGCTTGTGAGTTTTTGTTTTCATTTTTTTTTTGCTTTCCTGAACAAATTTTCTGAGTACTTTTTACGATACAGTTTGCGCAGATTTTAATGTATATACAAAAGTCGTGCAATGTTTCAGCATATACTAACGTTACTATTCACATTATGACTCTCTTATTTGTCGTTTATGTTGAAGTAAAAAGTTCCGTAGCAAACAGTTTTTATTGAATATAAATTATTTAAAAAAAATATCATACATACAGTGCAAAAATTATTTAAAAACATTTGTGGCAAAATAAAACAAAACTTGAATTTAGAAAAGAAATTTTTAGGAGTGAAAATTGAAACACACACATATGAAAACACACAAAATTATCAATAAAACCTTAATTCAATGATGTTACGTGCCAAAAAGACTAACAATTCAATGCCGCTGAGTAATGTTTCGAGAAAAAAAATTTAAAACCCATATAAAAAAATAAAATAAGAATATTATATTTCTGATTATTAAATCCACAGAAAATTAGTTTCCATAGACTGTATTACTGTATAATAGTACTGTAAACGTCGTTAAAGATAAATATACGAATATGTTAACAGCAAGCCATGTCCAACCACGTATACTGTACGGAGAGGATGCGAAAATAGAAAATTATCCCTTTTACGCCGGTCTGGCTAACTGCGGTGCAGCCATTATCTCCAGTACATGGGTCTTGACCGCCGCACACTGCGTTGCAGATATTCGGTAAGCGCTAGAGTTATCATAACAATATCTATATTGTCTCTACATATTCTGTTCAATTGTATTGATATTTTATTGTGAATCTGTTTGTTTTTTGTATACTAAAAGTTAGGAAGATTTGTAAGCCAATTTTACTGTATAATAAAGGATTAAATTTGCAGTCAATAAATAATCTATTAAAAAATGTATATGAGTACATCATCATCTTCCTGCCCTTATCCCACTTATGTAGGGTCGGCACAACATGTTTTCCTCTTCCATTCCTCTCTATTATTCGTCACTTCAGTGCTTACTCCTTTCTTTCTCATATCCTCACTCACACAATCCATCCATCGCTTTTTCGGTCTGCCGATCGCTCTTCGTCCTTCGACATTCATCCCTAACATTCTTTTACCGACATAGCGGTCAAAAAATGTATATGAGTACATTTTGTGTTTATTGCCGATCAGTCTGAAATAAATGTATATACGAAATCCAGTAGAAGCACATTTAAACTAAAATACGACTTTATATAAGTGATTTGTCAAGTGATTCAAAGACATTTGATGAGGAAATCTCATTAATATAAGTCGGTAAAGCCCTCAAAGCAACCAATTTGCTAATTTAACAGTTTGCCTGTAGCTTTTATTAACCGACTTCAAAAAAGGAGGAGGTTACCCAATTCGACCGTATATATTTTTTTTTATGTATGTTCGGGGATAACTCCATCGTTTATGAACCGATTTTTATAATTCTTGTTTCGTTGGAAAGGAGATATCCCTAGTTTGGTACCATGATAAGGAAACCAGGATCTGATGATGGGACCTCAGAGAAATCGAGGGAAACTCTCGAAAAGCCGCATAACTTTTTACTGGGTGTACCGATTTTGATGATTTTTATTTAATCGAAAGCCGATGTTTATCATGTGGTCACATTTAAATTTCATCGAGATCTAATTACAACTTTTGGAGTAATCTTTGATAATGCGTATTTACTCGACAATTTTTTTATCTACCTACGTTGTATTACTTGTCGATATAATTGAAGGCGGTTTTTCTTCGTTTGCCTGCAAAAACAATTATTATTGCTTTATACTACCTTTGGTTACAGTACAAAAAGTGGCTACGTCTGGGTCGGTGGCGAATCATTCGCCAACAGCATAAAGGTACCATACAACAAAGTCATCGTACATGAATATTATCATACAGCACCGCTAATAATGAATGATGTAGCTGTGATCGAGCTGGCTACTCCATTGAAGTTCTCAAAGAAGATTCAACCTATCAAACTACCGACGAAACCAGTGGCAACGTCCAAAGTAGCTTTCGTTGGTAGAGGGAGAGACGAGGTAGAGTATACCTTAAATACCTTAAAAAAACAAACGCCCAGATCGACTGTATATATATATATATATATATATATATATATATATATATATATATATATATATTATGTATGTTCGGGGATAACTCCGTCGTTTATGAACCGATTTTGATAATTCTTTTTTTGTTGGAAAGGAGATATCCCTAGGTACACAATTATCCATACAAATTTTTGACGTTTTTCGGCCGTGTTGTACTTGAGTCGTTTGTGTTTCCGAATACTGACACAGAAAGTACAAAAGGCTCTACGAGTAGTAGGGGTTATTAAGGTAAGACACATTAAGATATATTCTGCTCAAAATCTGGAGTAGCCTCTAGGGAAATACCAACCTTACAGAAGATCACAGCAAAATAATATTTCTTTCAAAGTAGTGTCGTGGTTCTTTGGTGAATAAAGAGGCCAGAGCTCCTGAGGTGTCAGGGGTAGGATCGGCAAAGCGCTTGCGATGCTTTTGTTATTATAGGCGTCTAAAAAATGGGACCTAGTTGTATAAAATGAGGCCGAGTGTTAGTTATTTATTTTTTTAATAACAAAGAAGCCCATAACAAAATATGACCCGTGTGTAGTTCGAATCCACCTCTGGTAATGCGATAGTTGAGTGTTGTGACAACTATCTAATCCATTGTCAAATAATATACTGTCATACGAGTATATCATTATAAGCGTATATGTGTATTATTAAACTACTACATTACAAACTCGTAACTTTATTAAAGTTACGAGTTTGTAATGTTATTAATTCATTTTATACGTCCATTCTAGATATACATATATATAAAATACCTATAAGATATTATCTATACATTACTATAAATAATTTGATATATACTTGCAAAAAAATCCATAAAAACCAAAATTTGAATTCTATTTAATTTTTTCCTTAGAAATAGAAGTATAGAAAGAAATAAAAATTAAAATTTTTAAGCAAAATCAGCTTTTCCTTAACACATAAACAATTTAACACACTATAGTAAAGTCAGGTACTTTTTAATTGAATCGAATTAACCTATTAATGAATATGTATGACTGATATTTTAAACTAATAAACTGCTGATTCCTCGGAAATTCCGGGTTACATAGCTTTATACTGGAGACCCGGAAGCGAATAACCCGGATAGGTTGTGTGTTGATCCGGATCCTCTTATATCCGGTTCTTTCTATATGGCTACCCAGTTAAATCAATGACGAAATGTATTTAATGTGGATATTTAAGAACAGTGGACGAACATAGAGGTCATATTTTTTGCCTTTTAAATGTTTTCGTTCTCCTAAAAATAATGTAACAAAAAAATAATAACCCTATCTTTAATGTTATTGTATGTCCGCCAACCCGCATTAAAGCAGCGTGGTGGATTATCTGGTCCTTCTCCTACACGGGGAAATAGGCTTAAGTCCGATAGCGAGCGATTTAATGATATTTATATTTTTTTAATTTTTATTTATAAAAAAAATCATTAAATATATTTTTTAATCTTTCGCAGACAGGCAAAGTATCGGCAAATTTGAAGAAGCTAGATCTTATTAAGCTGACAACAGAACAATGTGTCAGCTTATTGCCACCGCAATACCAGTCTCTTGTGAAACCGAACATCAAAGTATTGGAGATGATGACATTATGTGCAAAGAGAGCAGAAGATAAGCCGAGTATTTGTAGAGTAGGTTATATATATTTAAGTCAATACTGTTATACTAAGTTGTACTGAGTAGAATTCGGGACAGCACGTAATATTTTGGGCGTCATAGCTAAAGAAATTTAGTTTTAATTTTTTTTATATTTTTTTATATTATTTTCTTTACGCACACTTGACTTGGGGAGTGAGCTGGTAAATGCATGACGAGATCGTTACGAAAAGTGTGATAAGGCGAGGTGAACGGAAGTTTAGAGGGAGATATAAGTTAGAAAAGATACAAAGAGCCAGAGTTACGTTTCGTATATTACTATAGACATACGAAGGCATACGTATATACAAAGGAAGTTTTACTTCAGTCGTGTGGTCTAAAGCACACTCATTTTTTTATTAGTTTACCTCCTTAAAAATAATATAGGACCCGTAAATTGGAAAAAAATATATATAGAGTAAAATATTTTTTCAACCGACTTCAGCAAAGGAGGGAGTTCCTAAATTCGACTGCTTTGTTTATATATCAATTCGAACACTTTTATTGCAATTTGAAATTGACAAATTAATCACCATTATACCTATTTCATATAACTTTTAATTAGTCGATATTGGGCACCAATATTATTATCGCTTTTGATAAAATAACACCAGTTAACAAGAAGCTTCGAAAGACCGTACTCTGAGAAGTTATAGTTTTTTTACTGCTGAACTAAGTTATTCTCGCTAATCTAAAATTAACACAACTCAATAATTTCTCGTTATAATATTTATAGAAATTTTAATCACAAACCGTCTACGTCTACAAAGTACGAATATATTTTTGAATAGATTACTTGGAATATCTTTGTTGTTGAGTACATAATTTATACTTTGTAACAATTTAATTCATATTTAAGAGTTTTGTTACACATATCTAATATATAAAATTCTCGTGTCACGGTGTTTGTAGTTAAACTCCTCCGAAACGGCTTGACCGATTCTCGTGAAATTTTGTGTGCATATTAGGTAGGTCTGAGAATCGAACAACATCTATTTTTCTTATAACGGGGGGGGGGGATTGAGGAAGTTAATAACATATATGGCAAAACAACGTTTTTGTGGTCAGCTAGTGTAATTATATAATTGTTGTGTTTTGACAGCCCGTTTCTACTCCGAGGGTTGTGGTTTCGATTCCCGCCTCGAGTCTGTTTACAATCTATGTATTTATTTATGTAAATATTATTATATTTATTTATCAAAAAAAATAGTGTAATTTAGACCACACGACCCGAAGAAAAACTTCTTCAATTGCCCCAACGGTAATATACGAAACGTAACTCTTTCTCTTTCTGTCTTTACTAAGTCTCCCTCTCAACAGCCCAACAAGAAGTTTTTCATTTAATTTAGGTATTAGTATTATTTTTGATGGATGTTAAGTATTTTAGAAAAGGCAATGTTTAAAATTGATATTTTTGTTTCAGGGTGACTCTGGAAGTCCGTTGTTCAGTGGCAACAGGTTAGTTGGTCTCGCTTCGTACATTGGAAGTGAACGGTGTTCAGAATTACGTTTGGGATTTTATGTGAACGTAACTTCATATGTACCCTGGATCAAGTCTGTTACTGGCCTTTAATTACTATTTCCATAGATTTTCCTTTGTACATTGTACGATTATATTTTTTAAATTAATGACTTATAACAAATAAAAACACGTTTTAACTAAATGTTTATATTATTTTTCCTGATTCAGTCACGATATTAGTACAAATTATAAAATTTGTATTATCAGCTCTTGACTCTGAACAAATTTCCAAGTGTATGGTACAGTCTATGGTTGAGTGAGAGACGGCATGTGAGGGAAGGTTACGAGGGAAACCAAACCCAATGAAAGTCGATCTAACACTAAATTTATTAAGATTATTTAGAGAATATATAGGCAGAAGTACAGACGTCATTTGACGTCATTCGTAGCAAACAAATATCAATTTCATTAGAAATCTGCATAAGAAAAATAACAATTTCGTAATAAATCAGCTAAATTAAAGAGGTTACTAATTAGCAAAACAATCATATTGCTCAATGTGCGTTAATCCGTACACCAAGTAAATCAAACTTCTTGATGTTGTCAAATGATGTTTTGAACATTCTATTACACACATACAGATTAAGCTTTTAATTACAATGTAACCTCGTTAGTATAAATATTGACTTATGAAATAATTTCTGAAATGTTCTTGAAAATAATTCACAGGGTTACATTTTATTTGTCTTAATTGATGTAAAATATTCTTGACATAAATGTATTTTAATGTTGTAACAACTTGTTATATATAAATATCTCAGTAGCATATAAACAAGCGCAACAGTTAGCACTGGTTTGTGGCTATTGCGCTGGCGGTTGCGGGTTCGATCCCCGCACATGACAAACATTTTTATTGATCATACATACATTGCCGTAGTCTGGTTTGTGCAATCCTCGTGGATCTCAGCAGTCACAGTGCCTCGGAGAGCACGTTAAGGCGTCGGTCTCGGTTTTTATTTTGTACACCAGATAGCGATCGTTACTCATAGTAGGGAACATATACGCCAATCGCAGTGGATCAGCGTGGTGGATAAGGTCCAATCCTTCTCCTACATGGGGAAAGAGGCCTAAACCCAGCTGTGGGATGATACATCCGTATGCATTTAGTTAAAAAGCAGTTTTTTTTTAATATTACAAACAGACACTCCAATTTTATTTATTCGTATAGATATTCCGTTTCTGTTTTAAAACTTAAACACGTAATGATACTCGTTTACTAACCGATAGTGCTGCTACTTTTAATCGGTAAAAAAATTCTATCGGTAATCGGTATCGGTCTAATCGGTAAATAAATTAAACTTCTTCAAGTATCTATCCAATATGCCATTGGAAATCTCATTCATACTATTTTAACAATACTTCAAGAATTGTAATATAAGCATTGGTTTCTAAATGTTTCAGAGGATAAAATGTTAAGCTATGAAATATTCAGCAAAACAGATAAGTCTTCTGTTATGGTCACCATTGCCTCAAGTAGTGTTATACTGATGCAATAGTCTTACAGAAGAGAAATAAATGTATGCAAGTTTCTTGCTCTTTAACTCAACCTTCAAAATCTAAACTAATATTATAAAGCTGTTTGTTTGTTCAAAGGCGATCATCTCAGAAACTTCTGGTGCGAATTGATGGTTCGAATTGAAAATTTCTTTTCGATTTTCTCAAATTAACGCGGATGAAATATCTGGTATTATTGAGATGGTAATAATATTTTTGAGATTGTGGAAACAGTGTGGGATATATATTAAAGACTGAAACAATTTTTGCCCAATATTTATTATAACTGGGACGTAATTTTTTTTAAGACAAGGTAAAAAATAAGTCCAATTTACAGTAAAAAGTACATTTTATTTTTAAACAAATACGCATTATTCATATTGTTACGGACACAAAGAAACTAGCGCCATCTAGCGGCACCCATTGAAACCACACAAAGACAGCGATAGCATGAAACTCTCTACTCAATACTAGATGGCGTTAGGGGAACTACTGTGGAACTTTGTAGAAGTATAGTCTCGAAAACCGGGTACATGCGCGAACCTTCCAGAATGGTCTGAGCCTCGTGTCGGCCGATATAAATAGCCGCAGGGAGGCGAGCGAGTACAGTTCAGTTTGAGCGATCTTCGAGGCGACTTCAAGAGTGAAATCTAGTGATCAAGAGTGGTACCGGCGAAACCTACGACATTGGCTGCGACTTAGGACATTGTGAGTGCTTAGTGTTTGAACTTAGTGCTTAGTGTTTGAACCTAGTGCTTTGTGTTGGACCTAGTGCTAGTGAATAAAGTCTTGAAAAGAGTCAGCAGGTCTTTCTCTCCAAATCATTCGAACCCTAACACGTAACAACTGGTGTCGGAAGTGAGATTTGGAGATGCCATTGACTCCGAGAGAAGACTTTAAGGACGTCAAGGGCGTCAGGACAAGGGCGCAACGAGCTGCGGAGGCCACACCTACTGGGGACCAAGCTCCGCCCACCGTGGACCAAGCCCCGCCCACTGACCCCGCCTATCATGCCCCGCCCACTGACCACGCCCACCAGGCCCCGCCCACTCGGGCTCAGGCCCCGCCCACTCAGAGTCAGGCTCCGCCCACTCAGAGTCAGGCCCCGCCCACTCAGAGTCAGGCTCCGCCCACTCGGACACAGACCCCGCCCACTCAGAGTCAGGCTCCACCCACTCGGACACAGGCCCCGCCCACTCGGGCTCAGGCCCCGCCCACTTTGTATCAGGCCCCGCCCACCGAACCCGTCCACCTTACCACGCCCACCAGTGACACCGTAACTTCTACAGACCCTCAAGTGGCTCTTCAATTAGGAAGTTTAATTAAATTAATGGAGCTGCAAAGGGCTGAAATTCGTAGTGCTTTGCAAGAATCACAAGAGCAAACAAGTTTTAAATTGCAAGAATTACAAGAGCAAACAAATTTCAAATTGCAAGAATCACAAGAACAACAAAAAGAGCTCCAAGAAAAAACGCTTTGGGCTATAAAAGATGTTAGCGACGCGGTGACTAAGCTTCGAAAAGATGTCGACGTAGTGGAAGAACGAGTTACCGGATTAGGATTGGATGTTGAAAATGTGAAAACCGGCCTCACTGAACTACAGAAGAAAGTAGTGCGCCTTGAAACCACGGGAGTCGCGATGTCTAGTGGAAGTACCGGAGTGGCGCAAGGACCAAGAGTGAAAGTGCCTCCGTACGATGGCACTACTCCGTGGAACGCTTATCGTCAACAATTCCAGACTGTTGCTACTGCCAACGGATGGACGGAAGAGCAATGCCTGACTGCTCTCACTGTTGCGCTCAGAGGGCAAGCTTTGTCGGTTTTGGAAGCACTGCCACATACAGGAAACGGGTTCCAAGACTTGATGGAGGCACTTGAATCCCGATACGGGGAGCGACACCTGGAGCACGTGTTCCGTGCCCAACTGCGTGACAGAGTCCAACGCTCAGGAGAAGGACTACAACAATGGGCATTGGAAATTGAGAAACTCGTCAGGAAGGCACACCCAGGAGCAGACACCAAGATGGTAGACACGAATATTGTTCAAGCATTTGTTGACGGAATCAGAGACCTGGAGGTCAGAGCTGCAGTGAGGCTTCGTCACCATACATCGTTAAAGGAAGCATTGGCGCATGCTTTGGAGGTCGAGGCTGTTCGCCATGACACACGGCAGACCCATAAGATCCGCGAGGTCTCTGAGGAAGTCAGGGAGGTTAAGGCTCCTAAGAAGAAAAGTTCTGGAGTTATGTGCTACAAGTGCGGCGAAAGGGGCCATCTTCAGCTCAACTGCCCGCAGAAGGAGACCCAGATAGCAAGGATGAAAAGAATCGAGGAACAAATAGAGGAGCTGAAGAAACAAGGGGCTTCGTCACGGGAGCAGGGAAACGAATAAAAGCCAGGACTAAGGGGCGAGTACTGGCTGACGCGGAGGAAGCCCCAATAACTGTTATCTCCCAGGCATGCAGCGGGAATAGTCTTGCGATTCAGGGAACTATTAACGGGACGGATTGCAAAATGACTCTAGACACAGGCGCCTCTAGAACAATTGTGAACCCGAAGCTGGTAAAAGCCGCGAGGGAACACAAGAGGAGAATTAACTGTCGGCTTCTTACGGCCTCCGGTCAGCCAATACCCGTCCTGGGAGAAATGTCAGTTACGATGTATGTAGGAGGGTCCTCATACTCTCATAACGTTATCGTGGCTGAGATTATGGATGATTGCATCTTGGGTTTGGATTTTATGAAGAAACATAACTGCAGAATTAATGTCACTGACGGAGTTTTCAAGTGTGGTGAAGAAGAAATCTTCATTCTTGGTGGTGCTTGCGGGAAAGTTGCATGTGTAAAGAAAGTCATTATACCTGGAAGAGCGGAAGCTCGGGTGTTGGTGAAACTACCGACAACTGGAAAGAAAAAGTCAAACAGATGCGTGTTGATCGAAGACACACCTACCAAGACATCGGCGCAAAAACTGCTGACGGCGAGAACCCTTGTTAGTGGAAGCAGTAACGCTGTGGTCAAGGTTTTGAACCTTGATGATCGCGAGATCTGCTTGAACAAAGGTGACGTCATTGGAAAATGTGAAGAAGTTGTCTGGATGAAAAAGTGTAGTTCGATGACAGGCGCAGACTTGGCAAAGGGCAACAACTACGAATTAGTGACTGAGCTACTCGATGACTGCAAGAGTAATCTTACTTATTCGCAGAGCATAAAAGCCAAGAAGTTTTTACAGCGCTACGCGAATATCTTCTCCAGTCACGAAGGGGACCTTGGAAGAACGTCGGTGGTCCAGCACAGGATAGATACCGGAAGCGAGAGACCAATTCGTCAACGAGCAAGACGGATACCAATCGCAAAGGAAAAAGAAGTTGAAGGCCTTTTGGAGGACATGAGAAGGAATAAGATTATTGAACCGTCTGCAAGTCCGTGGTGCTCACCTGTTGTATTAGTGAAAAAGAAAGACGGTAGCACGAGATTTTGTGTGGACTATAGGCGTCTCAATGATGTCTCTAAGAAGGACAGTTACCCGTTACCTCGAATCGACGATACTTTGGATACCTTGAGTGGCATGAAATGGTTCTCAACCCTAGATCTAAAATCTGGATACTGGCAGGTGGAAATTCATCCAAAAGACAAGGAGAAGACAGCTTTCTCGACCGGTAAAGGTTTATGGCAATTTAAAGTCATGCCCTTCGGATTGTGCAATGCACCTGCCACATTCGAGCGACTCATGGAGTGTGTACTGGCAGGCTTAGTTGGAGAGGCTTGCTTAGTCTACTTGGATGACGTCATCATTGTCGGCCGTGACTTCGAGGACCATTTGCAAAACTTGGAGCGAGTTTTCGCTAAAATAGAGGGGGCCAAATTAAAGTTGAACCAGAAAAAGTGTCGATTATTCAGGAATAAGGTCAGTTATCTCGGCCATGTTATCTCCAGTGATGGAATCCAGACAGACCCGGAGAAACTGGAAGCAGTCCAAGAATGGCCTACCCCTAAGGACAAAACCGAAGTGCGGGCATTCCTCGGACTGTGCTCATACTACAGGCGTTTTGTTAAGGGATTCTCAGAGATAGCCAAGCCATTACATCGGCTGACAGAAGATAAACGACAATTTAGTTGGGATGGGACTTGTGAAGATTCTTTTCAGAAACTAAAAAAACATCTGTGTGAAACACCAATCCTTGGATATCCACAAACCGAAGGTCGATTTATAGTCGACACGGATGCAAGCAATACGGCCATTGGAGGGGTGTTATCTCAAAGACAGGGTGAAAGAGAAGTAGTTATTGCATATTTCAGCAAATCTCTATCCAAGCCAGAGAGAAACTACTGTGTGACAAGAAGGGAACTCTTGGCTGTTGTAAAGACGCTACAACATTTCAACAAGTATCTCATCGGCAGACAGTTTTTACTGCGAACTGATCACGCAGCCTTGAAGTGGCTACTGCAATTCAAGAACCCAGAAGGTCAAGTAGCTCGATGGATTGAGCAGCTTCAGGAGTACGACTTCAAGGTGGAACACCGCAGCGGAAAGATGCATGGGAATGCCGATGCACTCTCACGAAGGCCGTGTTCGGAGGACTGCAAACATTGTGTTAAGCAAGAATCTAATGAAGTAGCATTAAAGCTAACAAGAGCAAGTCCTTTGGGTATCTGGGAGAATGATGCTATGAGGGAAGCTCAAGAAAGAGATGACGACCTTCGTCACATCATCACATGGAAGAAACGGGGTGACGTAAAACCAATCTGGAGTGAGGTTGCGCCCACTGGCGCTGTTACTAAGGCGTACTGGGCTCAATGGGACAGTCTGATACTTCAAAACGGAATACTCTACCGGAAATGGGAGAAGACTAACGGCAGAGAGTTCCACCTTCAGATAATTGTCCCAAGAACGAGAGTACCAGATGTTCTCCGTGAAATACATGATGGCGTATCAGGAGGTCATCTAGGTGTCAAGAGGACGTTAACAAAAGTGCGAGAACGATTTTACTGGTTGCATTGTCGAGATGATGTACAGGATTGGTGCCGCAAATGTACTACTTGCGCTGCTGTAAAAGGACCACAGACCAGGAGTCGTGGGAACCTGCGGTTGTATAACGTCGGTGCACCGTGGGAGCGAATTGCAGTTGACGTAGCGGGGCCATTTCCTGTAACGGAATCGGGAAACAAGTATTTTATGGTCGTCATGGACTACTTCACCAAATGGCCCGAAGTGTTCGCCATACCAAACCAAGAAGCTACAACAGTCGCTTCTAAGTTAGTCGAAGAAGTGATATGTCGCTTTGGTGTGCCTCTAGAAATCCATTCTGATCAGGGCAGGAACTTCGAATCGCAAGTATTCCAGGAAGTGTGCAGAATTTTGGGCATGCATAAGACGAGGACCACCGCGTACCGTCCACAGTCTGATGGAATGGTTGAGAGATTTAACCAGACCCTTGAGAGGCATTTAGCGAAATTGGTAGACGACAAACAAAAAGATTGGGACAAGTATATACCGCTCTTCCTTCTGTCGTATCGAACCGCCGAGCATGAGAGCATAAAAGCTACCCCGGCGTATGTCAATTACGGTAGAGAATTACGAATACCAGTAGACCTATTGACTGGAGGGTCACCGGAGGAACCAAATACCGTACAAGACTATGTCAGCGATTTAAGGGAAAAAATGCGCTATATACACGCCTTGGTTCGGGAAAATGGTTTACAGTCAAGTGAGAACATGAAAACCAGATACGACCGGAAATCGAACACGAGCGGCTTTAAGGAAGGGTCACTGGTGTGGCTGCATAACCCAACCCGCCGGAAAGGGAAATCTCCAAAGTTGCAGACCAAGTGGGAGGGTCCATACAAAGTGGTTACCCGACTGAATGATGTGACTTACAGGATTCAAAAGCAACCAAGAGGGACATTCAAAGTGGTACACATAGACCGTCTGGCGCGTTACCATGGCAGTAACAACGATGCTCGGGACGAGCATCTCTAAGAGGGGAGTAGTGTTACGGACACAAAGAAACTAGCGCCATCTAGCGGCACCCATTGAAACCACACAAAGACAGCGATAGCATGAAACTCTCTACTCAATACTAGATGGCGTTAGGGGAACTACTGTGGAACTTTGTAGAAGTATAGTCTCGAAAACCGGGTACATGCGCGAACCTTCCAGAATGGTCTGAGCCTCGTGTCGGCCGATATAAATAGCCGCAGGGAGGCGAGCGAGTACAGTTCAGTTTGAGCGATCTTCGAGGCGACTTCAAGAGTGAAATCTAGTGATCAAGAGTGGTACCGGCGAAACCTACGACATTGGCTGCGACTTAGGACATTGTGAGTGCTTAGTGTTTGAACTTAGTGCTTAGTGTTTGAACCTAGTGCTTTGTGTTGGACCTAGTGCTAGTGAATAAAGTCTTGAAAAGAGTCAGCAGGTCTTTCTCTCCAAATCATTCGAACCCTAACACGTAACAATATTATATAGGAATCAATTTAAGGACGAATATTATTCATAATCCACGGAACATAAGACGCAACGTTGACGTAAAATGCTACACGTGTGGTTTCGCACGTTTTGTTCCCTAAGTACGATGCAAGACCTACTAGAGTGTTGCCATTGAATAGAGGACCTCCCGAATCACCCTGTAAAGTACATGCGTATAAGTATAAAATAGAAATAAAAAAGTATGTGTGTCAGCTTCGACGCACGACTGGAGTTTACTCCTTCAGATTAACTGTCTAATTAAGCACAAAAAAGCCTTGTCTAAGAAACAGATTAAAACCAAATCAAATGGGAAATAAACGAATCTAATAACGCCACCCTTCCCATTGGGTTCCGATAGATGGCGTTATTAAAAACTTCGTCGTTTATCGGAACAATACTGCATTAAGATAGATGGCTTGACTAGCCCGATGGCGCAGTTTGTAGTGACCCTGCTTTCTGCTCCGAGGGTTGTGGGTTCGATTCCCACCCCGAGTCTGGGTGTAATATAAATATTTATTTATATATTTATATATGTATTATTTATAAGTATGTTTATCGAAAAAAAAAATATGTAGCTATATACCAGTCGGCTGTTACCTATAACACAAGCATTAAGTTGCTTACTTTAGGAACAGACGACCGTGTGTGTATTGTGTAAATATTTATTTATTTATTTATTATTTATTTATTAAGATAGATGGCGTTACGACAAAACTTATTATAACGAGGTCATTCGTTCAGTAGATTTTCTCCACATATATTGTTCATACCGGGTGCTTTATATGAAAATCGATTCTTAGGGAGTAAACTAAACTAAAAAAAAAAATGAAAATCGATTCTTAGGGAGTAAACTCCAAATAGAGTGTGCTTTAGACCACACGACTGAAGTAAAACTTTCTATCTTCACTAACTTATATTTCCCTCTCAACTTCCGTTCGCCTTACCCGATTACACTTTTCGTAACGCTCTCGTCACGCTTTGACCAGCTTACTTTCCAAGTCAAGCGTAAAGAATTTTTACTTCTAAAAAACATGTAGATTCGCTATCATCTGTATTTTGGTGCCTACACGCTACTCCACGCGGTTCTCGTTGTCGACTGTAGGTACTAGGTGTTGATACTTATGTCGTCTTTATTTTGAACAACTAACACAGGCTTTTATATTTCTACGTTCAAAATGAGATGTTTATGAATCAGTAGTAATTTAATATAACTGTGTCATTTTTGAAATATATATAAACTTACATAGCAAATACTGGGTAAGTCCCCTTTTCTTTTCGCGCAGGTAGTCGACGCCTCCAACAAGTTCATATTTAGTTGCGCATAGTTCTGCATCGCCGGAAAGTTCGAACTGAGGCACTCTTGCGTTGTCAATCTAATAAGATCTACCTTTTTCAAATATATTGTTGCGCTTCCTGTCTGAAATTGATAAAATATGTAAAATAATAAAAATTATTTTTAATAATAATGTAATACTAGCAGTTGCTGGTTGCTACATATTTCAAATTTAAACAGGACATACGTGACAAGCACCACCGCTCTGGTGTAGTGTAGTTGTACAAATATTTCTTTCCAATTTGGACGTCTATCCCTGTGGGTTTCCCCAACATTCCTCGGAGAGAATGATAAGCCTTCGGCCCCGGTTGTTATCATAAATATCTGATAGTGATCGGTACTCATTGCAGGGAACATATCTGCCAATCCGAATTATATCCGCCGCCAGCGTGATGAATTAAGTTCCGATCCTTCTTCTACATGGAGAAAGAAGCCTATGCCCAGCAGTGGGATGTTACAATTTGAATGCGAATGCGACAAGCACCAGGTTTTGAGTTCAAAAACAACCATCGCAATCGACACACCCATTAAAAATCAATGAGATAAAATACATAAAAATACAGTAACATTGAGAACCTCCTCCTTTTTTTTAAATCGGTTAAAAATAAGTATTCGTTACCTCATCTCTTCCTCTGCCAATGACTTTCACGTTAGTGTCTGACATGGGATACATCGGTAGGTTGATAGGTTGAACTTTATCGGAGAATGTCAGGGGAGATTCTAGTCTGATCAAGGCTATATCATGGATTGGTAGAACATATATTTTGAATTCGGTAAGTAAGTTTAACAATTGATAGTTTTCGTGTACGATAACTTTATTGTACGAAACTTGAAGGCTGTTATCGAAGCTTTCGCCACCGACATAAACGTAGCCTATTTCGTTTGAACTGAAAAACGTACGACAAAATATAGTATACACATTTACTGCTATTATTAATGGACGTCAACATCGAGTATTGTAGATTTATAGATAAAATGATTCAGAGGTGTTTATTGGATATTATAGATATGTAATTTGAAAACGAACGCACTATTTATGTTAAATGTTTGGCTAAGAGAAAGACCAAATCAATAAAAAAATTAAGTTTTTTTAGTACGCGTAATGTTCTAGAAAATAAAATAAAAATTAATTGCCAGAAATTTATAAATTTTAGTAACAATAACGCTTATATTCTCTTGTTCAATTGTCTGTCTCTCTAATTTTTTTTTTATACAATAGGTCGGCAAACGAGCGTACGGCTCACCTGATGGTAAGAGATTACCGTAACTTATAGACGCCTGCAACACCAGAAGCATCGCAAGCGCGTTGCCGACCCAATCCCCAATCCCCCCCCAGGGGCTCTGGTCACCTTACTCACCAACAGGAACACAATACTGCTTGAAAGCAGTATTATTTAGCTGTGATCTTCTGTAAGGTCGAGGTACTTCCCCAGTCGGGCTGCTCCATATTTTGAGCAAGAAATTCCTGCTGTGCCCTACCTCAGTTAGTTGCTTGAAAGAAATATTATTTAGCTGTGATGCTCTGTAAGATACGACTCCGGTTAATTTCACCTGTCTGTTTAATCAGCTGGATCTACTATATAAATAATATTTTTTCTCCTTTATTCTGTCCATCAAAGTTCGTTGACAACAGAGGCACCACAATCTTTCAACTTACTGTTGTCCTGAGACGCAATGTGCTGCGGTTAATATCCAAATATCAGAAATAATGGCTGCACCACAGGTTCCCACCATCCCTCTCGGCTCTTCGTACTCGATACGAAGAGCGGCGTAGAAAGGATAGTCCTCTATTTTCACATCCTCTCCATACAGAATACGTTCTTGAAAATCATTTACTATAAACATTTATGATAATATAAATAATAATGATAATTATCTAATATACGTTGTCAAAAGTTGATGCTAATGTTAAACTTTTCCAATGTTAAATAATTATATTAGACGTTAGCTTCACGTCCGCGGCTTAACCTGCGCGCATTACATACACACACATTACATGTACTGTGTGGCTATGGTACTAAAGAATATGGCCACCCCCTCTCTTCCCGTGGGTGTCGTAAGAGGCGACTGAGGGATAACACGGTTCCGCTATCGTCTTGGAACTTAAAAAGCTGACCGGTAGCGGGATAACCATCCAACTGCTGGCTTTGAAATACACAGGCCGAAGACGGGCAGCAGCATCTTCGGTGCGACAAAGCCAGTACTGCGGTCACCAACCCGCCTGCCCAGCGTGGTGACTATGGGCAAAACACATGAGTTCACGATATTTTTGGCGCAAACTTGTGGAGGCCTATGTCCAGCAGTGGACTCTATAGGCTGTAATGACATTACATGTACACACACAGCGCGCATTACACAGTTTGACCTTCTCGTTTTCACCTGTTAAAATATAGCCAACGCTACTCAGTGATAATTCAGCCTTCTATTGGTGGCTAAATTTTTAGTATTTGTGTGTGACCAGTTCAAAAAAAATCTATTCCCTTTATAATATTAGTACAGATGTCTCAACGAAATTTTCATAATAATGTAAGAGATTGAAACAAGTAAATCATAAATGTAGTCAAATATCGTAACTTGAAAAAAAAATTAAAAAA
Organism: Melitaea cinxia; assembly: GCF_905220565.1. Taxonomy (NCBI): domain Eukaryota; kingdom Metazoa; phylum Arthropoda; class Insecta; order Lepidoptera; family Nymphalidae; genus Melitaea; species Melitaea cinxia. Next base: position 15,935,895 of record NC_059404.1, read on the forward strand.
AATTAAACTTACAAGAAAAAGTTGGTTTTGCCAAAAACAAAGTTATAAGTAAATTCAGAAACATCAAAAGCGGAGCCATCTTCAACGTTCCCGTAAGGATAATGAAACGTTCTTATTACTGAGCCATTTTTATATTAATCTTTTATCCATACTTAATATAATAAAATTGTTTGTTTCTTTGTACGAAGTAATCAAAGATAATAACAATTTGATTTCATATTATATATTCTTCGGACAACAAACTTACATAATGAGATCGTATTATAGGCTGTAAAACATTACGTTGTAACTCATAATATATTCACACAAAGAGTAAGGATTTAGGCTGTACGACTCCACATGTAACTCATGACACACTATGCAATGAAGAAGGAGGGTAAAATCACGTAGTCATTCATAGTGTAACTACAAATTGAGTAAGAATATAGGCTACGAAACATCACGTTTTTCCACATAATACCGAAAAAAACTAATAATTATTAATACATACTTAAAAGCATGCAATATCGCGCAAAATTACTAGTGTGAAAAAGAACGAACAAATTCCTGTGATAACACAAAATTTATATTTGAAGCATTTGTACTAGTATTTTGAATAGGTACGTATTTTAATATCACTCGTGTCCTTGTACTCAGACTTAGACCTTGTTGAAACCTATATATAGCTAACTGTACCCATGACTTTCTTTACTACTACCTAGGTACCTAGTAAATACCTAGGTTCACCGTTCTAGGTTACCGTAAGTTCAAAGATTTCTGTATAATTTGGGTTTTAAGTTATTTAGATATTATTTTTGTGAATATTGTCTGTAAAAAATTATAAATTAACAAACAAAGTCTTTTTACATAATAGTAATAGATTTCGACTAGAAACTCCGCAGTTACTCTTTTGAAAATAATAATATAAGCTGTTATAACTGTGTTAATTACATATTGCCTATATAAACAATCGTATCGATATCGATCCCGCGATCGTCAACCCATCAGCTAATTGCACGCCTCAGATTAAATAATATTTTTTTCCATTTTGAAACGTAAAGCTGTCTGTATCTGTTACTTTATGTCTTTCACTCGAGGTTTTTACTGAAGTAATATCTTTTTTTTTTACTAAAACCTCTGTGGTGTTCCTTCGCGGGCGGAATCACAAGGACGCGGTTGCACTTCCGCGATACTGCGGTAATATTCTGCTCAAATCTGAAGCAGCCAGATTAGGGAAGTACCTCGAACTTGCAGAAGATGTGTTGTGTTTCTGATGGTGATTAAGGTAACCCAAGCTCCGGGGGGAATGGAGGTTGGGTCGGCAACGTGCTTGGGACGCTTTTGGTGTTGCAGACGTCTATAGGCTACGGTAACCGCTTATCAGGTGAGCCGTATGCTTCTTTGCGACCTAATTGTATAAATAAAAACAATAAAAAAAATAACTCGACCAAATATATAGCATATAACAGAAAGTCAGATAGAACGTCTGTGATTAAAAATACAAAATTATTAAAATAAAAATTTAAAATTTAAAATATTTCGTTTAAAATATAACCAAAAATAAAATAATACATTTTGCTGACAATACCGCAGATGCAATAAACGAAACGAATGATATGTTTATACAAATAAAAGAAAATAAAATAAGTTTTATACAATGCGTTATGGTTGTGTCTTTCTGGTGAACAGTCACAGATACTCGTTTAGGAAGCTACATACTATATAACATACTAGCTGTCCCCTCCGGTTTCACATAAAACAATAGTCTATCGCCTTCCTCGGTAATTGAACTATCCAACACAAAAATAATGTTCCAATTCGAGCCAGTAACTGAGATTAGCGCATTCAAACAATCAAACAGGTTCAGCTTTGCAGCTTTATAATATTTCCTGCTCAAAATATGGTAGCCCGACTTCATAAAGTCGTCCTTATATGAAAATCGATTCTTTTTTTATGTCAGTAGTTCGGCTAACAAGCGTACGGCTCACCTGATGGTAAGCGATTACCGTAGCTTATAGACACCTGCAACACCAGAAGCATCGCAAGCGCGTTGCCGACCCAATCCCCAATCCCCCCCAGGAGCTCTGGTCACCTTACTCACCAACAGGAACACAATACTGCTTGAAAACAGTATTATTTAGCTGTGGTCTTTTGTAAGGTCGAGGTACTACCCCAGTCGGGCTGCTCCAGATTTTGAGCAGGATATTCCTGCTGTGCCCTACCTCAGTTAAGGAGTAAACTCCAAAAACTCCAAAACATGTTACGAATATTTCAACTCCACGTATTTGACAGTCCGCAAACAGAACGTTTGTCGAAACAGCTAATCACTAAATATATCGACCTTCTTTTTATATTTACATGTATAAATATTCCATAAAATAAAACTCTGTATTTCTTACTCTTGAAAGAGACTAATAATGAAATAAAAAATTACTGCCACTCAAAATTACAATCTCATTACCGTCACCGGAACCCATTACGCATTCTCTCTACGCTCAAAAGGCTCCGAATATTCGGTTACGGAGCTTTGATCTCGGCGGCCATTTTTGACCCCGTAGGGAAACTTGAAGGAAAATTCTTAGTATCGAATAAAAATTGGTCATTTGATCACAATATTATCAACTTGACAGAGGTCATGTTTTAAACAATTTGTGTTATTGTTTTTATTTATGTATTTTATATTATATTGACACGCGAATTATAAAAGCGACAGCCGAAGGTTGCAAAAAAAAGCAAAGATTTATTTAAAATTAAATTTATCATAACTAAATTATAATTAATTAATTACACGTGACAATTGTTCGATGCGAGAAACAAGAGTGACTTAAAATTAAAGATCGCTCAGTTGGAGCATCGGGTTGTTTTGGGTTCTTCGTGTTGGGTCGTTTCACACGGTGCCCAGGTACGATGCTCAGGTGCGATGCCATGGTGGGAAAGTTTCGTAATAACCTCCGGCTACCGATGCGAGACGTGGGAATGGTTCGAAGCAAACTCCGGTCAGCAACTCCCGGCGTAGAGCGTTTCGTAACACGCGTGTAATGGAAACATTCTTGTTGTTTGTAGTAACCAGTTCGCATTAAGTAGTCTCATTGGAATGTATTATAGCCTGCGTTTCACGCAATACATATTATTAGTATTATTACATTTAGCCTAGCCTTAATGAACACTTATTGTAACTTGACAAATATTTGTTCTTGATTAGCGAACAACAAAAAAACACAAAAAGCTAAAAGTTTATGATATTGTTAAACTAAAAATAAAGTAAGTACTTTAGTAAAAAAAATTGTTTTATTAATGGTGTTAAATACTTCATCCGTGAAATATCTTTTCAAATTCTGTATTAAAGCAATTGAACTAAAATATTCCGTCACATTTTTCAGTTCAAAAAAGAAGAAGGTTACTCAAATTCGACCGTTAATATATATATATATTTTTTTTATTTATATTCGGGGATAACTTCGTCGTTTATGAACCGATTTTGATATATTTTTTTGGAGAGGAGACAACCCTGGAGTGGTATCATGATAAGAAAACCAGGATCTGATGAAGGGATCCCAGAGAAATCAAGGGAAACTCTCGAAAATCCGCATAACTTTTTACTGGGTGAACCGATTTTGATGATTTTTAATTTAATCAAAAGCCGATGTTTATCATGTCGTCACATTTAAATTTCATCGAGATCTGATTACAAGTTTTCGAGTAATCTTTGATAATGCGTATTTATTTGTCTATTTTTTCGTCTACCTACGTTCTAATAATTGAAGTCGGTTTGTTTTCGTTCAATTATGTAGTTATCTATTTATCAATCGCAAAGAACATACAAGAATAGTAAAAACAGACGCTAAGTGCCCTTTTAACACGTCTATAAATAAAATTGTAATTTCTTCAAAGAGAAGCGAGCGTCACGGCTTTATTAATAAATTAGGAACTCGCATTAATTACTCGGGACCGACTTCGATGACGTTCGGTATCAAAAATATTTACGCTTTTGGAAGAAAATTGTACTCCTCTACTAATTGAGTTTCTTTACCGATATTTTTTTTCATCACTTCTCAAACTTAAATAACATAAAGAATGTGTGCAATTGTGCGCGGCAGAAGTGAATCTTGATCGTTGGAAGGTAGGCCGTTGTGTTTTATCAGCGATAATCACGGTCTCGTAAAAAAGGTCATAAGCGCCATGCAAAACGCGTCGCATACGCGTTTTGAGCAGTAATGTACAAAAATGTACAAATGTAAAAAATTACAAAAGTCCGCTCCGAGAGGGAGCTAGTTTTTTTTTTGTAAAGTTTTTCGTATATTATCAAGGATCAGTTTGATGATTGATGACTTTAAAGTATACAGGATTTTAAAACTACAGTACAACGATGTAAACTAAAACGTATTTAAATTTTAACTCCTAACAAGTTTTGAAGCAAACAGGCGGGTTCCCCGATGGCGAGGCGTAAATATTTTTCTCCTAGTCATCAGTTACCCTTTACCCAGACACAGGACGCGTCCATTAGCGTTAGTTCGGCAGTTAATATTCGTCGGTAATAAGAAGTTAATTCTGACGGCCTACGGGAAAAAGTTTATCTAAATCGATGACTTTCTATTTTGTTTACACGTGAAAAGAAAAACAATAATTAGTATGTCTTTTGAAAATGCATTGGAGTCTGGCCACAGTAGACGGTCGTTCCACTAACATGTTTTTTGTTTGCCATTAAATGTTAGTCGCGATGTGGGTGTTTGGCTTTTGTGTTATCTGTGTTTTTGACTTGGTCTTCATTACAACATTATATCAGCAGTTATTTTATGTTGTATCTTGACTTATACTTTTTTGTGTCATATTATCAAAAATTTACGGAAGCGTAATAAAAAGCGTAAATTTTATTTACACTTTATTGAATAACACGGTTTAATCTACATACATGTTTAGTTACGACTATGTAGATTGCCTTTAGAGTTATGTTTGACTCTTATCTACTGTAGACAGATGTTTCTTACTTACACCAACTTTGTAAAAACAATAATCCTTCTTTGGAGTAGTATCGTAAATAGTTAAAGCAGTTGGATGTATATCCGTTTATAACTAATTCTGAATCGGAAAAAGGGGGTGATTAAAGGTACACTGTCTTAAGGGATGGGTTTCTATTCTTCTGCTCTATTCTAGTGCTTGCTGTTCCGCGGGTTGCGGGTTCGATTCCCGCCTGAGTCTGAGTGTGTAATATTTGTATTTATATATTTATATATGTATTATTTCTATGTATATTTATCCAAAAATGCTTGTTAATTGTTCGTTGCTTACTTTCTGCTGCTATAAAATTAATGCCACAAAGTTCAGTTACAATTTATACCAGCAATCACTGCCTTGTCTTACAGGCCATATTTTTGGCGTAGTCTGGGCGTTTCTGTATGTTTAATGTGTTTCCGGACCGAAACAGAAGAATCTCCTTCTGGAGGCCGTTGAGTATGGAGCGTTTATTTTCTTTTTCATTTTTTTTTTTATTTATGAGATAGTATTTCAAGATCCCATATAGTTAATTGTAGTAACGGATGATCAAGATTTCATATTCGTTTAGATGTATGTGGTAAGAAGTGGTTTGTAAAGCATCTTTAATGAAACAAAACAGAGATTCATTAATACTTACTATCGTTATTCAAATTAAATTAAGGATTTTATATGAAGCTAAACGAGAGCTTTGAGAAACGTTGCCCGATAGTCTGTTTAATTAATAAATTTGCCAGCGTATAATTTCTCGGGATGAAAATAAAGCGATTCTGTTATTCTTTTGTTAATTCGCAAACATCGAGGTCGCAGTTTGAGTTTTGTTTCTAGAATGTGGTCCCGGGAACATTTTTTAACACTGAAATCCAGGGATCAAAAACTTTCAATGCTTAGTTTTGTATAATTGATTACTTTTTTTACATTTGAATACAAAAGGTTAATGCGAGTGCAGAATTAACACATTTTAACTGTATTTAATGAAACACTTTTTTCGGATTTTATCGCGGTTTATTATTAACTTTTGATTCCCGACGTTTCGGATACTTTACAGCAACCATAGTCACGGGAGGACTGAGGTGTCAGACGTCCTAACGTTACAAAGTTATTCGAAACTACCCGACATACATCAATATTTTATTTAGTCCTATCTACGCAGAATTACTAATTGAGTCTTTAATCTGTGGTAAATTATGCTTGGTTTTTGATTTAATTATATTAATAATGGGGTCCCAAGCAGCTGGTAATTGCCAGCCTCAATATCGAATCTCAGCTCAATAGAGAAGATGGCTGAATGGTGGCTGATGGAAAAAAGTGTTTCATTAAATGAGTAAAATTCGCGTAAACATTAGAAAACAATACATTTTAACTGTAGTTCATTTTCACTCATTACTTATTTAATATAATGTTTAAAAACGAAATACATTTTGAAAATTTATTTTTAAGTTAATCATTGTATACGATACCTAATAACCGCGCCACTGTTAGTGGATGCAGAATGCTAAATAAGTTGATTGCAAATTTATAATAAATTTTGCATTTCATTATGTTAAAATAAACGGGTATTTACATTTTGTATTAATTTTCTATAGATATAATATTATTTTTAATTTAATTAGTGCCTATTATACCAGTGGTAGATTAAGTTTATCCTTTAAATAAATTACTTATAAACTTTAACACACTTCAGCCTGTCGCAGCCCACTGCTGGAAATAGACCTCTATAAGTTCGCGCCAAAAATGACGTGAACTCATGTGTGTTGCCCATAGTCACCACGCTGGGGGTTGCTGGTTTTGTCGCACCGAAGACGCTGCTGCCCGTCTTCGGCCTGTGTATTTCAAAGCATAGATTAGATTAGATTAGATTAGATAGAAGATAGACTTTAACAGCAGGAGGAAAATTAGCCCATTAGCACCTGTTTCGCTACAATTAAAAAATTACAACTCTTAGATCCACAAATTCGAATAGATATGCCATAGATATAACGAGGAATATTTTCTAGAGTAGGCTTCTTAATATAGTGACGTCAGCAATATGACGTCACTATCTTCAATATAAACATGTTCGTATTATACGTCGTGATAATTCGTTTCATAATAAAACTCTTTTCATACAAAACAATAACTTTAATTTTGCAACACTTTTATCAATAACTTTTACGTTACACTCGATAACAATATTCCAATGAATACAAATCCTAACATTAATACTCAAACAATGGTGATGTTAATAGACACGATTCGAATAAGAATTCCTCTATCGCGAGCGGTCACTCATTTGATGCGGCGTCTGTCGCATCAAATACGGTGTGACGGTGCTAACAGATATAATGGTGATAAAAAATAATACATCATAAACATTTATCCGTCGGATACCATCATCTGTCAAATAGCATTATACACAACTGGTGAAACGGGTCCTTAGTTTGTTAATATTTAATAGTACAAGTGGACAAGTTAAACATTTCCTCTTTTTCTTCTCGGTTAATGGCTTTCAAGTTAAACATTTCTAGTTGAAACTATACCTACGTTCTGAATCTCTTTCGAATTGAAATGCAAAACTCATTTGTCTTGCGAACGTATAGTAAATTTAATGCATATTCAAAAAAAAATTATAACACTAGCTGTGTAGCTGCAAGGAACGTAATCAGTAATTTTTTTTTAATAATTAATTGTATGGTTTTATAATTGTATATATAGTTTGACTGCACCTAACTCTATTTACTCACATCATTTCACTAACCACATTTTGTAAACAATACGTGTTCTTGTCACTACGACTAATATGTAGCGTAAGTGTTCGTTTTTATACTTCCTTATTTTGTGACTACCGGTGGGGAACTATTGGTAGCTTTCTATTTCTATATATTTTTGTACATTGTATATTTTAGCTGTTGTTCCTCCCAAAATGAATAAAATAATATAAAAATAAAGGTTCGTTATGTGTTTGGAAAATAAGTACGTAAAAGTAACTTTAAACAGAAATTTATGAGAAGGTATTGATTATTAATTAAGTTCCACAAATCCCATGCTTAAACTCTGCAACCTTAGGTTTAGTAGCAGTAAAATGTAACATAACCTACCGTTCTTAAATTCTTTTTAATTTATATTTTCTTATTGGAAACAATATTGACAGAAATATATATATAGCTTATATATATATATATATATATATATATATATATATATATATATATATAAGCTTAAAACCAAAAAGATAAATCTAGATCACCTAAAAGGTACAAACCGCCATGCAAATTGTACAGTGCACAGATCCACCTATGAGTAAAACTTTCAAAAATTCAAAAATTCTTCGGCTCCACTTATGACGTAAAGGATAGTTTGTTCTACCCAAGGAATCTCATTTGAGATTTAAGAGAGAAATACCGCCAAAAACCTTACCATCATTTCACGTATATATGATTTATACCGTACTTATTATTTATAAATTGGATATGAATCATTTTTGGTCTACCAATAATCTCTCCGCATTAGAAATTAAGATTCAATATACTGGGCCCCTCGTGTCTATGGGGAACTGCTACATGATTAATGTCAATTTCTTACAGATCCAAAGTAGCTGAGAATGTAGGTATAATATGCCAATCGACACTAGGCATTGTTATGTCTAAATGAAAATTTAAAATCAAATGCGTGCTCTGAACGGGAAATAGCCAAGGAAATAAAATGCGCTAATAACTCTAGCTAATAAAACGCTGAAATATGAACCTAAAACCTAAAATATGCACTTCTAAATCCTATATTTTTAAATGTAAATTCTAGAACAGTGTTTTAAAATGTTAAATTAACCTTCAAACGAATACTCGTAACATTTTTATTGGATTTCCTTCAAAAAGACCTGGCCCATTAAAAGTTAGCATTATACCTCAAAACTGCAAGTGTTCAGCTGTTGTTTTATTCACGACGAGACACGAATTCCGACTGAGCGTTGTTGGAAAACAAAATCCATATACGTGGGGAATTTTATGCGGTTGTGACGTCAACTATGTATTTGAGAAATAGCCGAGGCTTGCTTTTGCATGTAGTAGTAGTTTGAAATGCTTATTGTTGTTCTTGTTTTGAATCGAGGATTTTAATGTTTTCAAAAACTCAAACCTTTTGGTACCAGCTCTTCTGTATTACCCGTTTAAGTCCCTATACATTTTGAATTCTGGTAAGTACCGTAGGTCATTCAGGATTTCAACTATTTCAAGACTCAAAAAGAAACTCTCTCTTACATTAAATAATTGAGTGATTTTAACGTGAAATTGATCAACATTCTTCCGTCCTCACACACTATTGTATTTTAAAATGGTTATATTAATTAAAATGGAGTATATGAACAATAGAATTTTTAGTTTACTAAATCGAAACCATCTGTTAGTCCGCGTAGCGTTTTTAAATTTACATTTCTATGTCTAGAAGTCCACTCGATAAGTGCTTGAAATTCAAACTCAAAAAATCCTTTATTTATGTACGCTTTTGAAAAAACTTTTGAATCGTCACTACACAAAACATTCAAGTCATTTTTTCATGAAATTGTTGACATTTATAACTGCTCCTTCTCAATCAATAAAGGCAGAAAAATATTTTTCTAGGTTCTATTAATTTATTCCATAAGATAATAAAACTCATAGCATAATTGGGTTTAGTGTAGCGAAATATTTATTCAACCTGTCAACGTATTTTTAAGTCGAGTTATACAAGCCCTATATATAAATGAATGTTGGTCTATATGTCCTTTATAGAATCGTAAATTATGCATTTAATTATGTCATGATCTTCAGCAAAGTGTTGTGCATTAGCCCACAAAAGTTTCAGAGTTGGTACGACCAAAAAAAAAGCGTAGCAACGCGCGCATTGTACAACTAGTACTCAATAAGAAACAATATCTCATACTAGCTAAATATAAATATGTTATATATTTTTTTACATATATATTATATATATCTCGACATAGTAAAAGAATGCTTTCAACCATTAAGACCCATCAAACGATAGCAATTTGTCACCTCATCGAGTTCAGGAAAACTCATCACTTGGATTACGCTATAAAAAAATAATTTCACTCACGTTCCGTCATAAAACGTTAACCCTTCACTTCGTAAATAGAAGAAGATAAAATTTTATTATGGCAACAGTTTAGCGTCGGCCGTAAAACTGAGATCATTTTACAAGTCGCTGCAGTTTCTTTGGAAATTGACAAGTCATCGGTAACACAAGGTGTGTTTTAGTCAGCTATTTTGTTTTTACTAGAAGCGATAATACTTAATTAGTTTTAGATTTTATTTTATTTTTTTATCATACAATACACACGCGGTCGTCTGTTCCTAAAGTAAGCGACTTAACGTTTGTGTTATAGGTTACAGCCGACTGGTATATAGCTATATTTTTTTTTTCGATAAACATACTTATAAATAATACATATATAAATATATAAATAAATATTTATATTACACCCAGATTCGAAGTGGGAATCGAACCCACAACCCTCGGAGCAGAAAGCAGGGTCACTAGACACTGCGCCAACGGGCTAGTCAAGAATTTATTTTATTAGAACTTGAGTTCTCTCCCGAGATCCCGCAGTGGAGCAGCGTGATGGATTGAGCTCCGAACCTTCTCAAGGAAAGAAATTTCTCAACATGGAGTAAGAGGCCAATGTCCAGCAGTGGGATATTAACATAATCGTAAGTTCTGTCAATATTTTTCTGATTTTCACACTCGCCATCTGTAGTCGGCTAGAGATTGTTTGTTAACACGTTAAAACTTACAGAAAAACATAATAACCTTTACCATAAAAAAAAAACTAGGAGAAAGCTAAATCAATCGTCTGGGCAATTTCTCCTTTTATTGTTTTAAAGTTATAGTAAATGCGTGCACATAACTAAAAAAGTACAGTCTATAGGGTCTAAAAGTACTATATATTAATAAAAATTATGTGCTTTCTTTATTCTCAAATACATAACTTTTCTTTCCGAAATTAAGAATGGTTAATTTGGAAGGGAGATAAAATTATTATTATAATTTATCTAAAATCTATACTTATATTATAAAGCTGAAGAGTTTGTTTGTTTGTTTGAACGCGCTAATATCAGGATCTTCTTATCCGATTTGCAAAGTTCTTTCAGTGTTAGATAGCCCATTTATCGAGTAAGACTATAGGCTATATATCATCACGTTAAGACTAATAGGAGCGGGGCAATGAATGAAGAATGTTTCAAAATCTGGGTATTTTTTCCTTTTGAAAGCTTCCCCAGGTACCCCAAAGAAACTGTTCGTCGCGGATGAAGTCGCAGGCAGAAGCTAGTCTCAAACAAAGCTGTCAGTACAACTAGTCGAACAATTACACCTATTTACGAAAAATATGATTACAGGTTGGCAGTTCCAGTATTCCAGGACCTCATACGACCTAAGTCCAAACAAACCGTGGGCAGAATGGGCGTTGTTTGACACAGTAATTACATACGGGGACATCGAGAATTCCCGAGGGAAATTAGGTCTTGTCCCTCATATGTAAGAGTAGTTATTACGGGATTCGTCGGGCGAGAAACGTGACGGAATATTAAGAAGGATTGGCTCTCGGTAGAGATCAGAGATCCTGTCAGGAATATTTCATTCTTATTTTTTGTACAAAATCTTGTCTATAAATAGACGTCCATGATCATTTTAACCGACTTATAAAAAAGGAGGAGGTTACTCAATTCGACCGTATATATATTTTATGTATGTTCGGGGATAGCTCCGTCGTTTATGAACCGATTTTGATAATTTTTGTTTCGTTGTAAAGGAGATATCTCTAGTTTGGTACCATGATAAGGAAACCAGGATCTGATGATGGGACCCCAGAGAAATCGAGGGAAACTCAAAAATCCACATAACTTTTTACTGGGTGTACCGATTTTAATGATTTTTATTTAATCGAAAGCCGATGTTTATCATGTGGTCACATTTAAATTTCATCGAGATCTGATAACACCTTTTGGAGTAATCTTTGATAATGCGTATGCGTACTTTACAATTTTTTTATCTACCTACGTTGAATTACTTGTCGATAAAATTGAAGGCGGTTTTTCTTTATTTGCCTGCAAACACAATTATTTTCCAATATCGTCAATATGAAATTTTGTGAGATTTTTCGATATCAGCGTATTTGATACAGCCTCAACCTTCTATAGGCTTTTCATTCAATCTTTTGTGCGGGGATCGAACCCGCAACCGTCAGCCACAAACCAGTGCTGTGACCGTTGCGACAACGCGTCGTATACTATTTTAGGGATAGAAATTAATAGAAACCCATCCAAAAAAAAAACTATTTACGATATTACATCAAAAAAGGATTATTATTTTTACAAAGTTGATGTACGTAAGAAACATTTGTCTGTAGTAGATAAGTGTCCAATATATATCTATAGGCATCTCCACTGACGTAAGCTCATACATCTTGTTATTTGTTATGATTAAGTTTATCCTAAACATGTATGTAGAATACACAGTGTTATTCAATAAAGTGTAAATAAAAACGCCTTTTCTTACGCTTCTGTAAATTTTTGATAATATGACTCAAAAAAGTATAAGTCAAGATACAACATAAAATAACTGCTGATATAATGTTGTAATAAAGATCAAGTCAAAAACACAGATAACACAAAAGCCAAATACCCACATCGCAACTAACATTTAATGGAGAACAAAAAACATGTTAGTGCAACGACCGTCTACTGTGGCCACACTCCAATGTATTTTCATAAGACATACTAATTTTTTTTTTCTTTTCACGTGTAAACAAAACAGAAAGTCATCGATTTAGATAAACTTTTTTCCGTAGGCCGTCAGAATTAACTTCTTATTACCGACGAATATTAACTACCGAACTAACGCTAATGGACGCGTCCCGTGACTTGGTAAAGGGTAACTGATGACTAGGAGAAAAATATTTAAACGGCTCGCCATCCTCGCCCGCCTGTTTGGTTTAAAACTTGTTAGGAATTAAAATTCAAATAAGTTTTAGTTTACATCGTTAGACTTTAGTTTTAAAATCATGTATATTTTAAAGTCATCAATCATCAAACTGGCCCCTGCTATACGAACAACTTTTGAATATAAAAAGACCAACTCCCTGTCGGAACGGACTTTTGTACTTTTTTTATATATATAACTAGATCGGCAAACAAGCGTACGGCTCACCTGATGATAAGCGATTACCGTAGCTTATAGACACCTGCAACACCAGGGGCATCGCAAGCAAATTGCTGACCCTATCCCCCATTCCTCCCAGAAGCTCTGGTCACCTTTCTCACCAACAAGGACACAACACTGCTTGAAAGCAATATTTAGATATTTTTTTTTATTTTTTTAAATATCATATCAAAAATCGACCGTTCCAACGGGGATCGAACCTGCATCTCCGACTGACCGTGTCGGTGCTCTAGCTAATTAAGCTATGGAACGATGTACCCGCTAGATCGAAATTTTTGATATGATGATTTTATATTCGGTGTAAGTGACAATAATAAATAAAGCAATATTTAGCTGTGATTTTCTGTAAGCTTGAGTTACTACCACAGTCGGGCTGCTCCATATTTTGAACAGAAATTTCCTGCTGTAGGTACTCTAGTTAAAACAGTTGTAATTTACAAACGTTCTAATCCCTACATAAGCAATATTTAAGAAAAACTAATTAAAAGAGTCTTTATTAGTGTAATAAAAGCGAAGATACTTGTATTTTAATAAAAATTTGTTTATAAGTACCTATATTTTTTTACCTATATAGTACCTATATAGTTTTGTGCTGTGTGGCTACGGCACTAAAGAATTTAGCCACCCCCTCTCTTCCCGTGGGTGTCGTAAGAGGCGACTAAGCGATAACAAGGTTCCACAAGAAGCCGACCGATGGCGGGATAACCATCCAACTGCTGGCTTTGAAATACACAGGCCGAAGACGGGCAGCAGCGTCTTCGGTGCGACAAAGCCAGTACTGTGGTCACCAACCCGCCTGCCCAGCGTGGTGACTATGGGCAAAACACATAAGTTCACGTTATTTTTAGCGTAAACTTGTGGAGGCCTATGTCCAGCAGTGGACTGTATAGGCTGTAATGATGACCTATATTTTAGTATCACGCAAAGCACTACCAATGAATTTTGCCACAATATAATCACAATCATAAATAAATCGGTTCGCAATAGCCCAGATAAGGCTAGCCCCTTAAAAGATCAAATAAAATCGTATGAAGAGCTTGAGTTACCAATAAAAAATCGAACAATCGCAAACATTTATCCTGATAGCCAATTTACCGGTCGATTCCTTTAAAAACATACAATACAGAAATAATTTCCCATGTAATGAGCTCATTTTTCGTTGATTCAAAATGTTAGTGATGTTTCACACGATTAGACAAACGTTGCTTTTACTTCGATATATTAATAACTGCTATCTCATAATTTGTGTTAATAAACATTTATTGTTTCATAGTGCAGTAACTTGTTTTTTTTTTACATATTTAACACGGCTGTCTGTTAGATCTATATATTTGTTTTTTGATAAAAGTAAAACTACTTGCTTAATATTATTTCTGCATGAATAAGAATAAATAAATATGTATGAATTATTACACCACTAACAAAATGTGAAGTAACAAAAATTATGTAGTAATGTTTATTTTAAACAGTCACTTCAGCCTATCGCAGTTCCCTGTCCTATAGACCTCGCCAAGTTCGCGCCAAACATCCCGGTCCAGTCATAAAAATCCCTAAATTAAAAAAAATCTAAAGCCGCTACATTAAAACAAACTACGCAACAAAAACTTCTATACAAACCACACAAATATTAATATATAGAAACATAAAAATATCGCAGTTCCTACCAACGAAAATAAACTCGATCGATAAAGATGTACTCTTTTACAATAAAACGCAACGACTCATAAATAAGTCTGAAACAGCTTTAGCATCGAAATCGTCGACCGGTCCGGCTCGATTTCATGCTTCAATACACATCTCCTGCGGAAAACGACATCTACCGGCATTGTTTTAAAACTACACAATATACACATGTACCGAACGTACGCGTAAAAAAAGAGATATTTGGTGAATAAATTTTTACAGTTAAAAAACATTTCGTAAAGCGCTCAAATAGTCAGCAGGTTAAGCGAATCTATATTTTTAAAAATGGAATGTTTTATATTTTTCCTATTTGCTATTTTCGTCGCGTTCTATTTTACAAAAAAGTCAGTTTGATTTTAATAAAGCTCGAGAGCAATATTATTTAGCTGTGATCTTCTGTTAAGATACTTTCCTAGACGAGATTTTGAGCAGGATATATTCCGCTGTGTAATTGTAGCAATAAAATCAGGATATATCCTTATTGGTAACTATCGTTACAATTAATTTTCAAATATGCTTCTGTATGAAGAACACGCCTTAGAATTTTCGTCTCTAGAAGTATATATGATACTAGACGACTGACCCTGCACTGACTCCGATAACAACGAATAATTTGTTGAATAACATGATTACTGATTTAATGTCATTAAATGCTCTTACACAGTATAATTGTTGTAAAAATAATAAAAATCGCGTTTTAGACCTAGTAATTAGCTCTCTGGTTATCTCCCAATTGAGCGAAAGCAAAGGCCCTCTTTCCGGGATAGAACCATTACACCCTCCTATTGAGTTTTCCGTTAAAATTAACTTTCAGGAAAAGCTCGAATCTTGTATTGGGGCTAGGTTCCGCTTCTACAAAGCTGACTATGACAAAATTACAAGTGCCCTAAATAATATTCTTGGGAGAAGAAAATGTCGAGTTATGATTGGTGTTCTGAGAATTATCATTGCTAAACATATGCCCAAATCCAAAACACGGTCTAGTAAATATCCGCTATGGTTTTCTGCAGCACTGATAAAAGTCATCAATGAAAAATTTAAATATCGTAAAAATGGCAACCCTCGTGATTTAATTACTTTTAAGTTGCTCAGGGAGCGTTGCGCGAAGCTTCATAATCTAGACTATAAATTGTATTTGAATAGCCTGGAAACAACTTTATCTTCAAACCCTAAACTTTTTGGAGCTTTATCAAGCGCAAAAAGGGTAAGTCAATTTTCTATCCTGCCACGATGTCCTTAGATGGCGAAGTGGCTTCTTCCGGACCTGGACAGATATAATATCATAAATAACGGTTCGTTATTAAACAGGTTTGTTATTTTTGTTGGCGTCCTGTCGTGTTGGCGCATTGGCGCGTTGGCACGTTGGCGCATTGGCGTGTTGGCGTTATGGCGCATTGGCGTGTTGGCGTGTTGGCGTGTTGGCGTGTTTGCGTATTGGCGTGTTGGCGTATTTGCGTGTTGGCGTGTTGGCACATTGGCGTGTTGGCGCATTGGCGAGTTGGCGTGTTGGCGTATTGGCGTGTTGGCGTGTTGGCGTATTGGCGTGTTGGCGTATTGGCACATTGGCGTGTTGGCGCATTGGCGTGTTGGCACATTGGCGTGTTGGCATGTTGGCGTATTGGTGTATTGGCGTGTTGGCGTAATGGCGTATTGGCGTGTTGGCGTGTTGGCATGTTGGCATGTTGGCGTGTTGGACTGTTAGCGTGTTGGCGTGTTGGCGTATTGGCACATTGGCGTGTTGGAGTGTTCCTGGATGGATGGACCATCCAGCGGTTTTTGAGTTCTCGTGATGAGTCAGTCAGTTACCTTTCTCTTTTATATATATATAGATTACGATGCATTATTTGGACTCCTTTTCACCATCTATAGAGCATACATTTTAAATTTCGTCTCTTACTTTAAAAACATAGGCCTTTCATACAAACTTCCGATCCCCGTTTTATCCTCTTAGGTGTCGAGTTTCGTAAAATTCGTTCTTAGCGGATGTTTACGTCCTACACAAAACCTACCTGCCAAATTTCAAGTTTATAGTTGTTAAATTTTCGGAGATTTCGTGATCAGTAAGGCAACCTACGATCCCCCGTTTTAACCCCAAAAAGGGGTTGATTTCTAAAGATATATTATTTGGACACCTTTTCACCATCTATAGAGCTTACATTTGAAATTTCAAGTCTCTTACTTCAAACACATAGGACGTTCATACAAACTTCCAACCCCCGTTTTACCCCCTTAGGGCTCGAGTTTCACAAAATCCGTTCTTAGCGGATGTCTACGTCCTATAAGAAGCCTACCTGCCAAATTTCAAGTTTGTAGGTCTTATAGTTTCGGAGATTTCGTGATGAGAGTGACCTTTCGCTTGTATATATATTATAGATAGATAGATTACAGGTCACTTCAGTTCAGCTGTTAAACATACCTTCGAGTTAATAATTAGTCTTAACCTTCAAGCTAGAAAAGTCAATTGACAAGAATCACAAAAACAGTTATATGACTTCTGAAAAAATGTAACAATAATATTTCGAATACAACAACTTATTGCATGTCATTGTAATTTCTATTGTTTGGTGCTTAGTAAACAACTATTTCCAATTAAACCACTCGTATACGTGAAAATGATACAGAACAAGAGAGAAAAAAGCGTGCTCGCCAACGGTCTACCTTGGGGAAATTCCAGAACAGGGCTACCAACTGCTACAATTGAATTTCTTAAAACTATCTTTACTGCTTACCAATATTTTTTGTCATTTTACTGACCAAATATTTTGTATATCACGTATAAGTGTTTTTCTATTATGCAAGGGTGGTGTTTTAAATAAATGAGCGTAGAAAAATCTAAAGACATGTAGAAAATATCACATACACTAATTCATAGACTACAGTTGTCTATATTCATATACTGTATTAGTAAATATTGTGGAGAAACGGCGAAAAGTTTCTTGTTATATTATTAAAAAAAAAGTTGATGAGCTTATTATTGTTAAAAAAATATATAAATTGTTTAGTATATTTTAGCAGTCTTTATTGATTAGTCTTCCCAATTCAAAAGTGTAATAGTAATTTAAAAATCGAAGTATGTACTAAATTTATTATATTTGTAAGTTATAGTAGCTAAAATAATGCATTTCATGTTTTGAAAAAAAAATATGAAACTTATTTTATATATCAAGCATTCATTTGTTTAAATGCGAAAACAACAGAAAATACCAATAGCATTTAACTATACAATTATTCAAAAAATATAGTCTACAAAAGTTCACTCTGTGACCCGTAGCAGTATCGCATTATATTAGCTCACAATCTCAAACCAAGTAACTTGATATTCAACAAACTAAAAAAAACTAGTCAAACAAACCTCACAATGTCCAAGCCCTGAAACGTAAAAATAAAATAAAAAACGAGTACAAATTCAATCAGTTGTTACATCGCTGTAGCGTTGTTTATTATGCGGTTCGATTCCTAGTTCATGATTTTAGTTCAAGCGAACTTATGCAGCTGTCATAGTTTGTATTTTTAATATTAAACGTTTTGTATAATTTTATATTTTTACCATGTTTTGCTGCATTTGAAAATTATGTTAATTTTGTTGATAATCATTGTACTTATTTGTACAGAAAATGGTTACAAAATCGGGTTAATACTTTTTTTTTTACTTATTTATCAGCGTAGTCAGCGGCCCCCCAGATAGGAATCGAGACAGCGTATATTTATAGGGCCTATACAAAAATGTTTCATACGTGAGGATCAAACCCGATTAGGATATACTCGTACATTGTACACATAAAGAATCAACACAGTCAGGGACTTAATTAGTAATAAAAATAGGGTTAAAAGTCACCACTCCACAATTGTACAAAATGGAACACGGAAAGAAGAATCGTAGGATAGTTGAACTTAAAAGTCTATTAAATAAAATGTGTGTGTAAATACAATTATCTTTTCAATGTATGTCAATTAATCTTAAATTAATTATCTCTAAAATGTATGTTCTTTGTCATAACAAAGGTTACAAAATTCCTCGAAAAGAGCCTATTCTTCCAAAAAAAAAACCATAAATTACTCGTTTAATCTCATATTCTGTAGGAGTCACAGGCCATAATATTCTACGTAGAAATTAGTAATATACATTAGTGTAAAATAAAAAGGAAATTCTGATAAATAAGTGTGGTAAAATACAAGTTACAAGCTCTCTACTCGTCCTACGTCTAGTTACTTCACAAACAGAAATCTTCGCGGAGTCGCGGTCGTAAATCAGTACGCAACAAAGTGATTTCGATTGCAAATATTTCATCGGTACAATATTAGAAATATCGGTGGATATTTGCGAACAGCTGTCGTTTGTAAGGAGTGGTATAATGCTACGTACGTGCCGTCAAGCCAATTTCACGGCTTCAGAGTACGCTCGCCTTTGGACGTCCTTTGATCGGACGAGGCCGAAAAACATTTTTTTTTTCCTTATTGAAAGTGTATAGTGTAAGCCAGATTTGTTTTGGAATTTTCTATTTGAAAATGGCTACTGGATACCTAAAAACGGTTGTTTTTATTTACCGATGCTTTTTCATTATGGCGGCTTTTTCGAATCAAAATAATTACGTTTGCAGCAGTCAAGAGATTGAAAAAAAAACGAATAATTATTATTCATTATACATTAATACAATAATTATCTATAACTAAAGACTGCTTTAGTCGAAGTAGTACTAAAGAGTGATTAAAATAATATTACAATTAATAAAATTAGAAATTAAAATAAAGGGACATTGAAAGGCTAATATGAAGATATCGGCTAATACGGGGAGTTCGAGAAGTGGTCGCTTGGGAAGCTTTCATCAGTTTGGTACGTCAGCATATTCGTGGGATTAGGGTTCCATAACTAATTAGTAGATGTAAGATTAATATATTTATATATTTTGTTTTAACTACTACTGCAAATACATACATCTCTCTTCTTTTTTTTGTCTCATTGTCTTGTCGTTAAATAATAAATGAAAAATAATAAATTTAGAAATTAATTTTACCTTCATCGTATTAGTAATGCTACTTTAAGAAGGGTATTGAGATCTTTTTTATATCTATTTATATAAAAAATACTAAAAACACACTTGAGCTGATATTAATATAATCAAATTGAAATAAATAATGTATTATAAAATATTAATAATTGAAATCGTAAATAAACAAGCGTATAGTTTTAGTCGTTTGTACTATTGAAAAAGCAAAAAAATCATGGGAGAAATTAATCGCTACCTCTTTTTCAAGCAAAACATAATTGCTCTATACACATAGTGCTGTGGCAGTAATTCGTAGGAATCAACAAATACAAGTCACAAGAGATTTAACAACGTAGCTTGGCAGAAACCAGGAGCGCTGTAGCAATGAAAATTTTAACTAATTCTTTGTATTGCAACAATATAAACTTGACCAGGTCAGTAGATATTGAAAACTCAAGGAAAATAAAACAATGATTTTAAGTAAAAGGTCATGCTATCAAAATCGAATGAGTACAATCTCTTCGATCCTGTATGGGCTCTTAGTAATAACGAGGCTTAGTGATAACGATTACCACCTACCAAAACAACCGATAATAGCGGATTTTGATCCATGAACTACATTAAACTACCCACATCTTTATATAAATAAAAATTAATCACCGAAACTTTCTACGTGCATAACTTTCAAACGACTGCATTAATCTGAATTATTTCTGAGTTCTTTATTTTCAGTTTTCAAGTTTCATTCAAAGCTTTTATGAAAATAATATTGAAATATTAATGGAAAAAAAATGGCGGCTCGATGTACGCTGGGTCAGCTTGTTAGAAATATTTTAGACAACTATAAGCTGCAACAACACACAACATAGTTTCTATTAAAAAGATAACAATGTTACAATGTGCATATTAACATAATGTTTCACATAAAACTTAGATTGTTTAGCTTCAACGTGACAAGCAACTAACTTAGTTTACCTGTTTCAGTTAGTTCGCATAGCGCCGCGTTCCAATTTGTGGTTTACACATTAGAAGTCCTCGCGTAAGTTTCGTTAAAATACGAATTACAAACAAAAACAACGCTTTAATAAATACGAAATTGTCTTTATATAAATTTTTCGTTAATGTAATTTTACAATTTACTTTTATTTTTTTATGATAATAACATAGATTTATGAAGTTCGTGATCATTTATTTACTTTTTTTTAACCGACTTCCAAAAAAGGAGGAGGTTCTCAATTCGACTGTTTTTTTTTTTTTTTTTAATGTATGTTACATCAGAACTTTTGACTGGGTGGAGCGATTTCGACAAATTTTCTTTTGATCGAAAAGTGGTGTGTGCCAATTGGTCCCATTTAAATTTATTTGAGATCTAACAACTACTTTTCGAGTTATATCTAATAATGCGTTTTTACTTGACGCTTTTTTCGTCGACCTACGTTGTATTATACCGCATAACTTTCTACTGGATGTACCGATTTTGATAATTCTTTTTTTGTTGGAAAGGAAATATCTCTAGTTTGGTATCACGATAAGGAAACCAGGATCTGATGATGGGATCCCAGAGAAATTGATAGAAACTCTTGAAAATCCGCAATAACTTTTTACTGGGTGTACCGATTTTGATAATTCTTTTTTTGTTGGAAAGAAGATATTTTTAGTTTAGGACCATGATAAGGAAATCAGGATCTGATAATGGGATCCCAGAGAAATCGAGGGAACTTCTTGAAAATCCGCAATAACTTTTTACTGGGTGTACCGATTTTAATAATTTTTAATTTAATCGAAAGCTGATGTTTGTCATGTGGTCACATATAAATTTCATTGAGACCTGATAACTACTTTTTGAGTAATCTTTGATAACGCGCAGTTACTTGAGTATTTTTTCGTCGATCTACGTTGTATTACTCGTCGATGTAATTGAAGTCGGTTTTTTTTTCGTTTGCGAGCAAACACAATTATTTCGAAATTACTAAGGCAATAAATAACCAAATAAATATATTACTTGCCTCTTAGATTATCATATTGTTTGTTTCTAATTTTCATATTTATAATCTTATTAAGTTATACATTTTTAACCGACTTCAAAAAAGGAGGAGGTTAGTCAATTCGACCGTATCTATATATATTTTATATATTTACGTTCAGGGACAACTTCGTCGTTTATGAACCGATTTTGATAATTCTTGTTTTGTTGAAAGTAGATATCTCAAGTGTGGTACCATGACAAAGAAACCAGGATCTAACGATGGAATCCCGGAGAAATCGAGGGAAATCTTCGAAAATCGTAGTGACGTTTAGTGCGTTTGTTAATTTTTTCGTCTACTACTTATATTACGCTGCCTTTGTAATTACTAAAGAAAATAAAATTTGTAATACGTCATGACTCGATGAAAAAATACAAAATTAAATTACATAATAAAATTTTACTTTACTCTTATATAAATCGTTAATATCATATATATATATATATATATATATATATATATATATATATATATATATATATATATATATATATTCGTTAATATATATATAAACTTGAGAATCAGTATTAAAAATTATTTTGATACGTGTTACTATGATTTCGAGTCTGCATTAATGTAATTACAATAAATAAACCATAGCAGAGATTGAATTCACTTCAGACGTAAAAAAGATTCCGTGGGGATAACAAATTCTCTCACCTCACAAGGTGTAGAGGTTATGTTAAATACGTTTTCATATAAAATCCACTATATAACTACTGCAATATGTGATTCTTGTTTAGTTCTACAGAATTCTATTTATACCAGTAATTGGGAAGATTCCTAGGGGATAGCTAACAAGCTCGCCGTCTAACGCTCACGTGTACTAAGTAAAATCCATTGAGGTAACTAGATGAAAAAAAATATATTGAGAGAGGTCACAGCAGGAATTATCCCGCTCAAAGTCTAGTGCAGCCCGTCTGATCACCGAAAAATAACACTACTGTCAACTAGTGTAGTTTTCTATGATGAGAAAGATAGCCAAAGCTCCTGGAGACGGTCGGGGGTCGGTGATCAGGTCGGCAACGCACTACAATGCTTCTTGTATCAGGTGGACCACACACTTGTACTCACACCAGTACTATAAGTCACATCACTTCAGCCTATGGCAGCCCACTGCTGGACATAGGCCTCCCCAAGCTCGCGCCAGACATCCCGGTTTTCCGCAATCCTCATCCAGCCTACACCGGCAATCTTACGTAGATCGTCGGTCCAACGGGCCGGAGAACGTCCCACACTGCGTTTTCCACGACGCGCTCTCCACTCCAGGACCCGTCTACTCCAACAGCCATCGATGCTGCGACACAGATGACCAGCTCACTGCCACTATTACAAGTATATATTAAAAAAATCATTATCTAGGATAAACTCTAGTTTGCCGAATCGTGAAGACAAAATTTCCTATCTTAGCAAATATTCCACAGATCGAATAGCTTCAAATCCAGGCACCCTCTTCCTTGTATTCTTCGTGTGTGTTCAAAACATTTCCTTCTCCTACATGGGGATAGAGGCCTAAGCTTATTAGTGGGATATTACTGGCAAAAGCGGATATTCTATATATTATTATTGTGGGAAGTCATCCGTGTGGTCAAATGCCTGCCTATTTGACATAAAAAAAAAAAGAACTTGGGGAGGTCCATGTCCAGCAGTGGACTACAATAGGCTAAACGGATACCAATATATTATTTTTATGCAGTAAATATTTAAATAGTCGTATAAAAATAAATTTGAATCCTACACCGCCGTTTTGTGTTAGGCACGATATTGTCACTTTTACGACAAACTTAGTTGACTTTTTAAGTGTCTAGTTTAAGTGAATATTCATTTAAAAAATAAATATAACAATGTCATCATCATCATCATCATGTGCTGCGTGGCTACGGCACTAAAGAATTTAGCCACCCCCTCTCTTCCCGTGGGTGTCGTAAGAGGCGACTAAGGGATAACAAGGTTCCACAACCACCTTGGAACTTAAAAAGCCGACCGATGGCGGGATAACCATCCAACTACTGGCTTTGAAATACACAGGCCGAAGATGGGCAGCAGCGTCTTCGGTGCGACAAAGCCAGTACTGCGGTCACCAACCCGCCTGCCCAGCGTGGTGACTATGGGCAAAACACATGAGTTCACGTTATTTTTGGCGTAAACTTGTGGAGGCCTATGTCCAGCAGTGGACTGTTCAGGCTGTAATGATGATGATGATGATAACAATGTCTTTTAAATTAATCTTCATTCATACAACACTCAATATATTAGTACAAATATATCTTTCAAAACAGCAAACAATGTCTCAATCCAAATATATCTTTTGTAATTTCCAATGCGTCCTTGGTACATTTTTAACAACTCAAGTAATGCGATAAGAATTGTTTTCACTATAATAGTTCGGTTAATAAAACGTCACACGGTTAATATTTACCTTTTGATAACTGTTCTATCATTATGATAACAAATACGGTTGACGACAAAAGTGTTTAGAATTTTTTATCATAAAAATTATTTAGTAGGAATTACATTTTGAGATTTTTTTTCTTTAATAAATAGTAAATAAACTGTTTAAGTATTAGAAAAAATGAATAAACTATTTGATAAAAATAAAAAATATTAAAAAAAGGATTAAAAAATATTCAACGAACATTTAACAACACAGCGCAAATTTTAACATTTGTTTTGATCAATTAACATATTAAAGTTATCCACTTAATTTAAATGAAAAAAAAATATTAAAATGATATATGTAATGAAGAATTCGTATGTCATGCATAAAAAATAATAAACTAAAAATCTTATATTATCCTTATAAAACCAACACTTTTTTCATCTAAGAAACACAAGAAATAACTCACAAACAATTTGTCTTCCACAATTGTTTGTAATACATTATCTTCCGTTATAATGTTTCAGACTTAATAAAAAACGAATGCTACAATGCGATTCAATTAAAACGTATGTCTTCAAAGTAATTGTGTAAGCTTTGCAGACACTACATCATCCCGAACTCATTACAAGGAGCGAGAACAATTAAGGCCGCAACCATACTAGATTTCATAACGACAAAGCCAAGAATATGAAAATGAGACTACATTCGAAGCATCAAATAATATTTTCCTTCGAAACTATGACTATACGGAATGAAATGAATTCGCAAAACACAGTATGAAATTCGCCTAGCAACGTTAAACAACGCTTCTGCCAAGAAAAATAATTTCCGCTACTTTATATAAATTTCAACGGTTATTACGCTGTTGAGAAAGAATACTAAAATTTTAAAGAAAATAAAATCCTAGCTAAACAGCTAGTAAAAACTTGGCAGGGTTTTTATGTGGCTACATCACGTATAGCCAGCATAGAGAATACGAACATACATTAAAACGGACGGCTACGTTACACCTACAACTTACTTGGATACTTGCCATTGTTTTTTTTATTAGCTTTTTATCTGATATGATATAAGAATTATCTTGACAAGCACATGTAGATTATCCCCGGAAAATATAGAAAATTAAAACCTTACGGTTGTTCTATTTATATTTTATGCGGTACGATACGATTCAGTCTGTAACATCCCATAGCGGATTTGCGGATATACTGTGAGTAGCGATCGCTATGATATGATAACAACCGGGCCCTACAGCTTAACGAGTTCTCCGAGGCACGGTGAGGCGACCCACAAGGACAGAGATCTAAACTGGAAAGAAATATTTGTACGAATATAAATATCCGTTCCAAGTGAGAATCGAACCCGCAAACAGTCTGCGTTTTAGGCGCCTAAACACACACCATAGCGGTTAACACTTATGGCACGTTCATAAAAGTTTATTAAATTTTAGTATTTTATTTCTTCGGCTGTTCTCATTACAAAAAATTCCTGATTATTAGTATCTTGTTTTATAAATATAATTTTTAAATAAATCACTATTTACTGAAAATAATCTTTAAATATAAACTTAAAAAATATGGTCTAAGAACTAAATTCAATAAACATGGTTTTTACTTTTAAAATTCGATTTTTTTCAATATCGTTTGGTCTGAACGCAAAAAAAATATATTACCTAAATAAAAATATAAAAAATATTAATATACTTTAGTCTATTTTCTTCGCGAATGTCCTCTATTACTGCAGCAGTATCAATATTATCTAGCGCAGTTCAATCTGATAATTTAACCGCCGCGTATCGTCGTCGTGCTACAACAATATGAATTTCGGTGTACTGTGCATTTTATTTATAATTAGTGAAACAAACAGTCTGTACATAAACGATAATAGTTTCCATAAAGACGTCGAAGAGAAACGAGTTCTTTTGAGGAAATTACAGAATTTGCAAGAACACGATTCGAGGAACGCTTCGCAGACACCGTCTTGGAACGAAATTTTAGCAGATATTCTTGTCAAACGAATATTCTCATTTCACAAAACGAATAATGAAACCGAACGCCTAACCACTTTTGAAGACGAGAACAACCTATTTGTTAGAAGTTTCAGTTTTGTCTTGAAAGTATACAAAAAATATTTGTATGACAAACTGCATCACAACCGTGATACAAGTACAGATACTAATAATACTAAAATTCAAGTAAATAATTCTGATACTAATACTGATAATAAGCGAGAAGATGTTGAAGTGATATATCCGGAAATTATTGATAGCCCAGACGATGATGTCGAAATTATAGAACCAAAATATCACGGAAAATTGTGCGACAATTGCAAGAAAGATGCAGATATCGAATCAACTGATTGTAAAGAAGGATCGGTAAAGGATGCGAATGGGATTTGTGTGCCTAAATCGTCGAAATTTATTTTATCAATACCATTTCAATGCCCCATCGGTTACAAACGAGATTGGCTCGGCTATTGTAGACAAAAACTTTAAGAACTTAATAAAAATGTACAAAATAAGGGACGCATGCTGCGTTTACAAAATTACAACAGACCCAACTTTAAATTCATAAAAAAAATATCAAAGACTTGTTAAAGAAATTGAGATGAAAATGTTTCTTGAAGATATAAATCAAAATAAAGTTAGTAAACGAGTATTTACGGATACTGCTATTACTGAAAATATCGTGCCCTCGTCTACGTGGTGATATAGGCGAAATCCTGGTTCAAATCAAATATACCTTTCATCAAAAGTGTGAAGCGCAATTAAATCTTTTAAAAGTTTAGTGCAATTGTTGCTTTAAGATGTTTGATTAAAATATGTGAAATTACCGATTTAGAGGAGATAAACATCAGTCAAAATTACCGGAAAGTTTTCAAGCACAAATGACGTAGGACTTTGTACGTCATTCTCATTAGGAGATACAATGTAGGGTAATAACCTTAATGGGATATATATGAACTTATAAACACAGGCGTAAAGTACAAGATATTATAGCAAATGAATCAATTACTTATGAAAAATAAAATAATTGTTTTCACAAAACAGTTTTTTGTACATAATTAGAACAACTTGTGTAATTATAAAGATAATTGTAAACTATCTGTTATTTTATACAGGATTATTCAAAAAATTGCTAAAGCTTAAAATTATTTACCCTAAATGTTATTTTAATTTAAAGTATCCAATGTCAAAAATATACCATTACATTCAGGTAAAACAATAACAATTATAACAAAATTTGTTAAAATTTATAAATGAGCATATTACTAAGTAATATATTACACGATGTGAAACCGATGGTTGTTTTTTTTTTTTTTTTTTAAATGTATTACTAGGTCGACAAATAAGCGTACGGCTCACCGGATGGTAAGTGATTACCGTAGCCTATAGACGTTTACAACACCAGCAGCATCGCTCTATCCCTAATTCCCCCCAGGAGCTCTGGTCACCTTACTCACCAACAGAAACACAATCCTTCTTGAAAACAGTATTCTTTATAGTACACTTGATATTCGGAATACCTACATAAATTTGTACAAAATGAATAACATTTGTCTAAAAAAAATGTTCATATTCCATTATAATACAATATTTAAACATGAATGATTACATAAAATGCACAAACCCAACCTCTGTAACTCAAAAAAAATCCAAAAACATCTGTAAATCAATACGAGCTTTAAAAAAAGATGTTTTTTTAACAAATCTCATAAGCCTTTAAAGTCTAATCCGAGTGTTTATTTAGCGGCAAGGGAAGTAATTCTTATTGCGGACCAAACAAGTGTACCTCAGACAATCGAGAGTCAATTTCACGGTGAGCTGGCCACCAAAGAAGACCGGATGTACCTGGGATCAAACGGACGTTTCGATCGCCGCAAATTGACTTGATACACGTTAGAAAGGAAAAAAATTCAGAATAATTTTATTTGCCCGAGGTTTTTACAGTTACTTTTGTTTCGTTTGCTGTTATATAATTCTTTTTGAACAATTTCGTATTAACTAACATTGTGGTTAAATAAATTATATTGTCTCTCTCACTTCATCTTTATCTTATTATCTTTCTTAATTTCTTATATCGGCTAGTATTTGGATACCACCATTTCACTTTCTTTCGTTAAGCAATAACCAACCAGAGTTGTAATTATATGTATATTCCAATAATTCGATTCTGCCTCATTTCAGCAAAGTATAGTTAGTAAAACTTTGACTAACTTGCCTTGAAAGCAGTTGGAATAAAGTCATTACATTGTAAAATATAATTGAGATTTTTTTCAATTCAACAAACATAACCTTAACTTATAAAAATATAGGAAAATTTCAATGAGGTTAATGGATGATTACAAAATAAAGAATTTAGTTTCTCTACGTCTGATAAACATGAACTTATTTTTAAGCATAAAAAGTTTAAAGAAAGTACTAGCGCAAAACAAATACAGATTCACGTAACAAAACATAGTGATCCTAGATTAACAACATTTTCACAAAGATTCTCTTAACGACCAGATGTAAAAGAAAATAAAGGACAGGAAAACTCCCAAGGCCCATAGGCAGTTGTAGCACATGGCACTCATTAAAAGTTTGTTAGTTTTGATTAATTACGCCCGCGAGACGAGCTGCAATTTGTTACTGAACTTTGTCGCCGTCCGCGGGCTCAGCGCCGAGCCGTTTATTAACTCTCGACGTAAAAGTAAATAATTATGTTGTGAAAAACAGGCGGAATTGTGTGTATGCGTGTATGTGCGTGAGGGTAGCGTCGAATCAAACTTTTTGATGTGTAAATATGGGCTCCAGTTCATGTGTGCGTGTGTGCATTGTTTATCGTTTGTTAAGTAATGTTTAGATGTGTGTAGACAATTGATAGTATTTTTCTTTCGTTTATGTGCACATAATTATCTAAATAATTTTCCTATACAACGTGTACGCGTGCTTTTCCATGTGTGTGAGCATGTGTGTGTGTGTGTGTGTGTTTTACAATTTTTTTTTTAAATTCTCTTGTCCAATAACTTATATAAGTTGAAACAAAACACAAAATACCACACAGTACGTAGTCAGACACTACCTAATTTTGATATGAAACGATTTTCAGCGTTAAACGAGACTTTTCCCAACCTCATAATCTTTATTAGTTAAGTGTCTAACATAGTCCTTTGAGTTTCAGGCTGAGAAAACACGAAAGTTATGCGTTTCGAAGTTGTGGAACGCAGGTGCTAATTACGACTTCACGGCTCGCAACCACCACTACCGAGTGAACCTCATCGTTTCATTTATACGCTCAGAAATATACCGGTGGAACTAATTGCGACGCGCTTTCGGAGGTCACGCTTTAATGGTCATTGAATTATTCGGCAGGTCCTGAGTTATTATTAATTAGTTTGATTTATTTAATATCAATGAGGTTAAATTATACTTACGTACAAAACGAAGTTTGAAAACGCTTAAATATTTCACTAAAACATTTTAGATATATATTTAAATTAATAAAATAATGGCATCAAATAAAACCAAGTATACTACAATTTCCAAATAAGTACTTTAAAATTCACTTGTAAACCAATATCGTGCCTGATATTACCCATGTCTATCTGGTTGTCTCTCAATCCGCTTCCTTAATTACTTCTATGACAGTTTCCTCTTAACTACGGCATAAATTTTAGTAGTAGGCCCATTGGACCGACGATCTACGTAAGATTGCCGGTGTAGGCTGGATGAGGATTGCGGGAAACCGGGATATCTGGCGCGGACTTGGGGAGCCCTATGTCCAGCAGTGGACTACAATAGGCTGAACTGACTGAACTGATACATTTTAGCACTTTAAGAAAATTTAATGTTAATCTAATTCATTTATTTCGAAATAAAATACCACAATAATATTGACCTTGAAAATTTTAGCTATAATATTTGGTCAAAGAAAATCTTACATTATTATATACCATAACATATCTTTGTAAAATGATTTCCCTCACACTATGTAACAGCCTGACCGTTTGTGCGAACAGTAAATACTGAAAGGAACAAATTATCCTCCGAACGTTATCGTAAAAAGGTATAATGTTCGTGTACAGTTTTCCTAACATTTAACGGAAATATGAGGGGAAATTGAGTACAGCGTACATGTGTCGTTTTATGGCCTATGTTATTATTGTAAGGATTTACTTTATTATTACTATTTTTATATATGATGTCCTCTTTGACGTGTCCGTCAATGCAAGCAAGAGAAGAATGGAGAAGCGAAAAACAGAATGAGTAAAGGAAATTAATTGAGGTATTAAAATATGATTGGAATAGAATCTTTAGGCAGATAACAAGTGTGTGGAAATCAGGAAAATATTGACAAAACTTACGATTATGTTAATATCCCACTGCTGGACATCGGCCTCTTTCTCCATGTTGAGAAATTTCTTTTCTTGAGAAGGTTCGGAGCTCAATCCATCGCGCTGCTTCACTGCGGGATCTCGGGAAAGAACTCACGTTCTAATGAAATAAATTCTTGACTAGCCCGTTGGCGCAGTTTATAGTGAACCTGTTTTCTGCTCCACGATTTGTGGGTTTGATTCCCGCCTGACTCTGATTGTAAATACATATATTTATCGATTCGTATTACTTATACTTATTGTAAAAAATTATGGCTATATCATTTGGCTGTTACCTATAACACTAGCATTAGTTGCTTACCTTATGGACGAACGACCTTGTGTAGTTTAAGAATATTAAAGATGTGCTACTACACTATTGCTGACGCAGTAGCGTCGGATTAGGTTTCAATATGGGCCTATATTAAATCCCAGTATAGCAGTTCGTTTGTTGCAACAAATTCTTTTAATCTTTCGAGTGCTTTTACTGAACGTTCTTTCAGTCGTGACAACACCGCACGCTATTCAGTGTGGCTCTCGAGGTAGGTACTATACGTATTTCTACATCTGTAAGGACCAGAATTAAGCATTGTTCATCATCATTGGCCTTAGTCCGTCTATTGCAGACGATTTAGACAATGTCAGACAGACACTGTGTCGCCTAGGACACTCTTCAGGAAAACGCAGAGTTGCCTAAGCTCTGCGCCACCCTCTCGACCTCACTGGCTATGCCCACAGGAACGACGAGTCGATACGTGTGGAACCAGTTCAGCTGCAGGAGTCTTTCGTATTTAGAGCTATGCCACGAATGCTTGACGGAGACCCCATTCCGGGTTTGAAATAAAGTTTTCCTTCTCCAGGACCCTGAATATTTTGAGCCAGGTTTATTCCTCGGTCGCCTTTTACGACCCCCACGGGAAGAAAGGGGGTGGTGCTATTCTACTCGGCCGACACCATACGGCACCATTATGAAAACAGTTATTACGCTTCATACCTAACGATTATCGAATAAAAGAATGAAAAAAAATTAATAACTATTTTTAAT
Organism: Melitaea cinxia; assembly: GCF_905220565.1. Lineage (NCBI taxonomy): Eukaryota > Metazoa > Arthropoda > Insecta > Lepidoptera > Nymphalidae > Melitaea > Melitaea cinxia. The sequence continues at coordinate 15,967,524 of NC_059404.1, forward strand.
ACATATATTACATTTACCTTTTACCCATACTATTTATTCATTTATGATTACTAAGCTGATAGCTATATCCAGATTATAATTTCAGTAACATTTTGGCGCTATTTGTTCCAATGGTGGAAAGAAAGACAAATAAATCAATTTATACAGCCAACAATTTATTTAAAATTTTCCATCAAATTTACATTTTTAATAATATTCACAGTCCACAGAATTATGTTTAGTATATTCTAAATACTTCCTAACATGCAATGAACTAATATGTACAATAACCACATACATAAGAAATGGATGCGGCAATTATTGACGCTTAGTAATTTATTCGATACAAATACGATGTGGCGCTCGAAAACTCTGCCAAATCTAGAAGCACCTCTCTTCATAGATCGCGATATTATTTGGCGCCATTCCAAAATAATTACTTTACATAAACCAGACCAATCACGGAGAAATTAGACATACATATTTCAACTTCAAATGGATACGGTATGAAACGATAAAAGAAATATAATAAATATCTTACAATAGCACCATTTACAAACATATTTTTATGCAACAAATAAAAATAGTGATTTCCTGTTCTTTACAACCACATAACATGATATCAATCGCAATGATATCGTAATCATAATATCGCAATAATCGCAAGATATTCGTTTTGACATCGCTATAAAATATTATTTAATTCATGAATCTAGTATTACCTAATTCTAATGTGATATAATACCTACTCGCATTTGAACGGCACAGCGTAAAAATCCTGAGGAAGTACAGCTGCGCCTATTATGAGGTTTACGTGTTAACAATTCCATAAACATGATATCGTTAACCAATATTTGCTAAAAAGCATGAGAGGAGTGTTACTTAGCTGTATTATCTTCTTTTTTTATATACAACTAGGTCGGTAAACAAGTGTGCGGCTCACCCGATGGTACGCAATTACTGTAGCTTCTATAAGCTACAATCGCAAGCGCGTTGCCGACCCTATCCTCAATTCCCCCCAGGTGTTCTGGTCAACCTTACTCACCAACAGGAATACAACACTGCTTGAAAACAGTATTATTTAGCTGTGATCTTCTGTAAGGATTAGGTACTTACCCAGTTGAATAGCTCCAAAATTTAAGCAATTTTTTTCTGCTTTGCTTTAAAAATCAGACGTATATCAACTTTATATAATCTTTTACCGTCTTATGATATTTTAATGTCACGCTAACAATCCCAAAAAGCTAAAAATACCATATCAAAATAATACAAGCTCATCGGCAGCAACAAGCTACCAATACGTCCATTGTATCAAATATTCATTATATATGTATTTCGAGAGCGTATTTTGGAGCCAGAAGCAAGTAATTTGGCAACAAAGATACAAATTAAATACTATAAACCTATCAAGTAACATTGTTTCTGTCTTATATGATTAATGGAGTGAAACTGTGAGATTTTTTCCGTGATCGACTAATAGATACTGTTATGTCATTAGTCATAACCTCATTTCTATTTTGGCGAGTGTATTGGTCATGAATATATTTTGCTTTATCATTTTATTTCATTTTTTCCTTATTTTTTGTATTACAAGGGTGAAAACCAAAAGCACTGTCTTGATGGTATGCGGATACCGTAGCCTTATAGGCTATATATCGTAACAACACCAGAAGCATTGGAGTTGCATTTTACACTTGCAATTGCACCCACCATAGACCTGACCATTCTCAGTAGCTCTGAGTACCTTATTCCTAGGAACACGACACTAATTGAGAACAGTGTTATTTAGCTGTGATCTTTTATTTTATTTTAATTTTTTTTTTTTTCTAATTTAATGACACTGTCAATATTGTGAATATTTTATAATGTTCGAGGATGATTATCATATCTTAAACAGTTTTGTTCTTCTAGATTATGGTTTAATCATAACATGTGTAACACTAAAATATTTTCAATGGTATTCAATATACTATTAAGGTTGTTATCTCGACCGCACCAATCAATTTCCTTCATCTTGTCTCCATTCTACGTGACATTGGCGAAATCGTCCGTGCTATTTAGGCAGTATTGAAAGCCATCATTCCAAATGAATGAAATAATGCAATACCACACTTTACGGTAAACACTTATAGTTTATGGTGATATTGTTTTGATAGTTCAGCCAAATTCGTTCATTCATTCATTCAGTAATTCAACCAAACGTCTTAACAGCTGTGTCTTACGTCTTATCTTCTGCTAACTGTATGTAGGTGTATATGTTATATGTAAGTCAAATTATAATTGAACAGATTTGACACAAAAATTACCTCAATTGACAATATTGTTATTCTTTACAAATGTCGTTAATCTTGAACCGAATAACCGAATACTTTAGCCATTAAAGACTTTTTAAAAAACATTCAATTTTTTAATGAGAAATTTTAAAATCATATCAGTTGTTTATATTCGTTTGTGTATGTTGTATGTGTATCGAGATAGGAGAAGAGATATAGGAGAAGGATCAGAGTTGAACACCAATGCAAGTCGTTTATCTCAGTTATCCTTTGATATCTGATAGATTTGACAGTAATTATCAACCACCTAATTAGTCGCATCTATCTGGTTGCTTGTATCTGCAATGAGGATTAAAATATAATTAGTAAGTTAAAAAAACATACAACATGATAGAATATTGTATATATTGTATTAAAATAGATTTTATTACACAATAAAAAAATTATTTAACTAAATGCTTAATACTTTATTATTGAACTGCAGTGAATATGAAGACACTGATTAGGAATTCAAATTCTGCTGAAAAATAAAGGCAAGAAACTCGATATAACAAAACGCAGCTAAAATTTCAATCCATTTTGAAAATTCATCACTTTAAAACTCGTTCCAACAAAATATAACGCCATTTTAATAATTCACGTGCATTAGCATCACATCATCGCCATCTCAGTGTCGCAGCTTCCGTGAATTAAAGTGTCGCTAAATAAACCTTGCTACACACTTTAAGAAACATTACTTATAATAAAAGTGTAAAATAAAGATACATATTTTTTTTATTATTATTTTGATTCAGCCTGTAACATCCCATTGCTGGATATAGACCTCTAGGAAGCCATTGAGTGTGCAGATGTTTATTTCTTTTTTATTTCTATATATTTATCAAAAAAAAAGTATGTAATGTTTGTCGGTTGTTACCTACCTATAACACAAGCAATGAGTTGTTGTAAGTTACTATACGAACAGACGACCGTATGTGTATGAAAGATCAAAGATCGACTGGCCCGAAACAGCGCGCTTTTGCAATATGGTTTGGTATAGGACAATTGTCCCCTGTCATCGCCATAAAGAAATCTAACAATGTACGGTAAGGTTACAGCGTCTCTGAATAAAGTACTCCAGACTATTCCGCGAAGTCATACCCTGAGCAAGATGAATTATGGCAACGTCGACGTTGAAATAGATAAGTATAATCTTCTTAATAACCATTGAAATATCGTACGAAAAATAAATCGCCATATTCTATGTTCGAAAATTTTTTGACATCATAATTTATTGGATCTTTTATTTAATTGATTTTTAAACATTATCACGTAATCAATAAATAAAGAATAAAGTACACAAGTAGTAAATAATGAATAAGTTAATTAATAAAAAAGGAATTTGTGTATAATAAAAACATATTTTATTAAATAAAGAATTATAGCCTCATTCTATTAAGCAATCGTACGGTCCGTCTCCTGTTTAGCGGTTACCGTAGCCAGTGGAAATCAAAACGTTAATCATTTTGAATTATCATTTATTTTATAATTAAGACCACCAAATAAAAAGAGAAATATGAAATCACCAAATTGGACAAATCGAGCCATAATAAAATTCACATTTATATGTATAACCACCCATCCAACCAATCTAGTTTTTGTAAAACTCGCCCACCAAGCATTAATCCTAAGCATTATTTTATCGGTTAAAATTGGCTTCATATACTCAGGTCCTGACTATGATAATCCTTTGGTAAGCGTCAAAGGAACACAAGCACTCAACCACTCTATTATATTATAATACTAGCTGTGCCCGCGACTTCGTCCGCGTTCAGTTCGCAGAGTTAAAAAATTAAAAAAATATATAAAATAAAAGTAGCCTAACAGTAAAAGTCTCGACAAAATCGATCCAGCTGTTTCAGAGATTAGCTAAAACAAACAGACAGACAAACATTATAAAAAATGTTATTTTGGTATAATAATGTACCGTACCGTGCGTGTATACATACATACACTCCAATTTTATTTATTTGTAATTAATTGTAATATCTAATCATAGAAACATATTTATATTTAAGCGCTACTACATATTTTATAGCAATTATTTAAACAAAATTCTTACAGACTTAAAAGTGACAAAGATTAACCGTTTTGAAGAATGTGATAATAATTAAAACGCACTCACTCTAAAAATAATAGTACTTCCTTATTGCTCACGTCGCGTGTCGGTAAGTGACATTAACAAAGACGCATCGCATTTTTCCATTATTTCTAAGAATTAAGCGTGATTTTTTTTTAAATTCCCTGACACCCAATTCCATCAATTCATAGCAATCTATTACACTTGCATCTTTCCGGTTTCCTCCATCCTTCTATGGAACAGAATGACACATTAAGCTTTAACTTATATTCTGTTTGGAAAAAAAAATATTCGTCCAGAAAAAGATAAATCGAGACAAATTTCAGCTTCGTTCAATTACGAGACTTATCAGAGAATTTTAGTTAGTTTTAATTTACACTTATGCGTAATTCTGGAGACCGCTTTGTTAGCATACTCAACAAGATATGGACAGATAGCTATAAATGAATTACGGAAATCACCCACTTTCTGATAGTTAAATATCGTAAAAGAAATTTATGAAAGAGGTCTAAGTCCAGCGATGGATTACCATGGATTTACGACCTTAAATAATAGACTAACTTTTCAACTAAATTTTATTTGACTTAGTCGAAACCTTACCAAAATAAATAATTTATTTAACGTACCACGTCATTAAAATACACAAGCTCGATGACTTTCAGGCGAAGTGCCTCAAACAATATAAATATATTTTATTAGTATCGTTTGCATCCTACATTGTAATAGTGCTTGATGACAATGTAATCATGGAGAGGGCAAGCAAAAAAACTTACGCGTTTTTCGCCCGATTCCATATACAGCTATTTATATAACTTTAGTGAAATCAACAACATTTTTCAAAAAAAAATATCCTTATATAATACTAGCTGACCCAGCAAACGTTGTTTTGCCATAATTATATGTTATGAAAAATTAGAGTTGTATGTATTTTTTGATGCTAAATCATAATAAAATAAAAAATAAATAATTTATCTAAAAATTTAAAAAAAAATTAGGGGTGGAGTACACTTAACATTTAAGGGCATGAAAAATAAATGTTTTTCGATTCTCAGACCTACATAATATGCACCCAAACTTCATGAGAATCGGTCAAGCTGTTTCGGGGGAGTTTAACTACAAACACCGCGACACGAGAATTTTATATATTAGATTACCAACGATTTTTTAATTAAACCATATTCAACAACAACAATACTATTCAAACTATTTATAAATTGAAAATTTAAACGTAGTGCGGCCGCCGGCCCGTGTAGCAGTCACGCTTGGAAACTACTTTTTTAACAAGTTGCCATGTCATCGGACTACCTTTGATGTATCACGAACTCGATTACTTCCATTTTGAATATTTTGCATTTGTATCTGCGAAATAAATTAATTTTGACGAAATTAATGAAACATTACCAAAATCGTTTTTATGTTCAGATGAATAATTATAAAAAAAACGAGTGTGCTTTAGACCACACGACTGAAATAAAACTTCTTTGGTTCTATCAAATTTATATCTCCCTCTCAACTTTCGTTCGCGTCGTCCGATCACACTTTTCGTAACGCTCTTATCACGCATTCACCAGCTTACTCCCCAAGTCAAGGATGCGTAAAGAAGTTTTATTTCAAAAAGATTTTTGTTACTATTTAAAATTTAAGATCTCACACTCAAAGGCTTCCTGTATAATTTAATCCAGCATTAGAGGGACCACGACAAACATTTGTACGACCAATGCAATAAATTGTCAGCGCATCAGTACAGAACAGAACGCACTTGAAACCACAGAACTTAACATGAAGCGCCCTGTATAATACTATATCCTTCTTCGGGTATAGAGAAAAGTAATTTTGTTATCAAATTTAGTTGTTGCTATCCGCTCATAATTAATGGTCAGCGTTGAAAGATTGACAGCTACATACTTAATTAAGTTTTAAAATATGAGCTTGATTATTATCCGGCTATTATGAAAGAAAAATATTAAAGTTCGGTATGATGTGTTTTTAATTACTTTGTATAGCGCAGCTGAATGGGCTCTTACCTAAATGCGTATTGTTATGACTTGGTACAAAAGACAAACCACCGGGAGTATTACCAAGAACATCACAAAGGTTGTATGTTTCTAAGAGTAATTTCGTCTGTGTGTAATATTAATACTTCTATGGGGTCATAATGATACGACACCAATGAAATACAACCATTATGAAAACAACCAAACCTAGTCTAAGAGCCATTTTTTATCATAATATCAGTCACGGTGGTCAGTCAGGATGTTGTAACGAAACATAAATGAGATGCTTATATCTTAAGCTTAATATATCCCTTTTTACGCCTAATGTGGAAGAAATTCAGGAAAATATCACGAAATACCATGAGGGGGGGGGTATATAAAGATATTACGCGTATTTATTTTTCATCGAAGGCGCGAATTCTAAACCAAAAAACAACCATCAAAACCCTGCAACTTTGATGTCTGTCTAGACGATATGGGGAAGATAGATATGGGGAAGGGTATTCTAAAGCCACACCACAATATTAAAATGCATCACGTGATCAATTTACAAACCGTCTCAACAAGAAATTAAAGTGTTTATAAAAAAGAAATTAAAAGATAAAGCGTATTATTTATTCGTTGCCGAATTTCATAGTTGATAAAGATGGGTGGAGTTAGTGACGCTGTATTTCATGCAAGATATTACTAATTTTGTACTAAAACACAGTATATATACCTATTATTTTCAAAAGAGTAACTGCGGAGTTTCTTGCCGATTCTTCTCTGTAGAATCTACTTTCTGAATCGGTGGTAGCTTAATTTTTAAAAATAAAAAATGATGTTTCGAAACTGCTTTTGAGGCCCATTTGAATAACGTTGTTTTTTATTTTGAACAAAGCTTGTATGAAATAAAACCAAAATAAATATAGTAGTGCGTAGTCCGTCTGGTCAATTAATATATAATAGTCTATAATTATACGTTAATTCGTAAAGGTAACGCCGTCACATACTCAAAACACCCTAACGAGCACGATAATGAAGCCGAAGCAAACTAACTAACGAATGCACCTGGCACGGCTCCAAGCAATTAAGCCATTTGATTGTTGCTAAGCTATTTTGCCGAGGATTCTTCTGATGGACCTGAAATTATTTGACTGTCGCACTGCAGGGCTTTATCTATAAGTTGTTTGTCTCGTCTGACCTAACTTTTAAGTTTAACCTGCAGCAAAAGATCTGGGTTATGCTTAAAAGTACCCGCTACTTGAATTTAAAACAGTTTTGGGTTTCGAGTTTTAATTGTAATAAAACCTTGTTTGAGTTAATCGTGATGTAGTAGTTATCTATATATAAATATAATTCCTCAATAAACATACTTTTTGTTCCTAGCACATGTTTAGTTTAGCTAAATCTTAAAAAAATAATAATTGGAAAATGCAAAACTGCACGCCTCCACACACTCTTTTAAAACTTTTGTTTGCAGCTTATACATTGCTATGTATGTGCGCCCTCTAGTAGCTTTCTTAAGAACTAATAATTGAACTAATAATAGTTCGACTAGTTGATTTAGCTCTTGCATGTAATCATTGATGGCTCTGATTATATTTTATTTGGATAGAAACGTAAAATATTTATTGAAGAATCTTTCAGCCTTAATATTCAACAAGCTTCGTAGTTAATTATTTTGTCAAGTGGTTCTCTCATTAATTTGCTGTAATATAATATTTTAAATCGATTCTTTTTACTGTAATAGTAAATATTGTTAAAAGCTACAGTGATACGCATACCATAAGATGAGCCACCGGCTTGCTTGCCAACCCAGTTTTTACGTACTTTAAAGTATAGTTTACACTAAATACTAGTACTAGTATCTCTTTATCTAATGTTTCTAGGTTTGTTTTGTTAATTGTAAGACAATCGGCTTATGAATGAGCATTTAAGAATTGAAGCAGTTTTACCTTTTTTCATAGAAAAGGTCAAGAAAATAAGTTAAATCGTCTAATATTTAATCTTCCCCGTCTCTATTCAATTTTCTCTATAAAATATCACGTTTGACCTGGTTCAGGGGCTTTCTGACTTCAAACGTTACCATAGCACTGTTTATACCTTCCAAATATAATACCCTGGTGTAATAAATTCTAACAGTGGGCTAGCTTATGCGGTCTGGTATAAAATATGGACAGCAAAATTAGCAACTTATAAATCCCAAAAAACGTATTGATTGCGATAATAATATATTAGTAGAAATTACACAATACACTAGTAGACACTAGTAGTAGCTAGTTGTCGTCTAAATTGCGGGCTTTGTCATTGTGGCAACACCAAGTTATATACTATTCATTTTTTTTATAAGAAAATCTTGATTAAAATTCTAAAATGATATCAAATTAGTATGTAGCGCGTACTATTGTCAAATAAAAGTTGTATTATTAAATTAATACTAATATAAAATAATTCGAATCAAAAATTAATAATTTACAAATAATCATATTTTTTTTTATTGACCTAAGACTTGTTTTAATACAATGGAACATAACTCTCATTACATTTTGTATAATTTTTTTACTTAAAGCACTATCGTGGCCGAGCCTGTACCTCAAGCCTCTAGCCTATTCCAAAGACACAAATTTAAAACCATAACAAAATTAATGTCGAACTAACAAAATAAAACTGTAATGATTCTTTAGTTTGTCTTGATGTGTCACAATACAATGAGCTCCAATACACATAAACATACTCTATTTTCATTTTAAAACTATATTGTACATATTTAATATACTTATTACATTTATATATTACAAGAGCTATATTGACAATTCCAATTTTAGCCGAGTTCGTAACGAATGAAATCGCCAATAAAATACTGTTACCCGTATTTTATAACTTACAAATTAATTTTCATCGAACGTAATAAACATATAAAAACAAAAACATCGCAAAAATCCGCTATTCTCGATCCGCTGTAACATAATTCAGCTTTATAGTCGATACGGAATTGTAATATCATGAAACGAAGCACAAATAAATTGAATTTGTACAAAGCAATCAATATGAAGCCCGGCTTTCTTAATCCGTGACCCGGAGCTATTGTGTTTTGACGGAACTCGACTGCCGAATCTGAAAGCGCGTGGTAGTGGACAGGATGGGTGGTATAAGTGACGAGAGAAAAAATTACTAATTTGATGTAACAAAAAGCCGTTAATAATTAAACACAAATTCCTTCACTTTATAATTTCATTCAGTTATATATAATCATGATTGAATGGATTGAGTTTTATCTTTAGATTATCTTTGGATTAACTTAATAAATTTCTTTACATTTATTAAAAACTTAACCCAAAGAGATATATACCTTTATAGGGCGATATATAATATCAGCGCCATCTATTGGGAAAAAATACAATTTATATTTATCTAATTTGGTTAATTAATTTTGTTCAACATTTGATTTGGAGAACTCACACCATAAGAAGTATATTAGCCCAATATAATTTTTTTATGATGAGCCGTACTCAGGACCTTGACAGTTATTTGTTATTCGTGGTTGGTAATAATATTACCTAAATATAATTAGGAAAAATCAAGGAAATAATTTAATTTTCCAAAAATAAATTGGAACCTTAAGTAAATAACATTTTGTACTTATCTATTTAGCCTCAAACGGGATACAAATGTATGCAACGAGTTAAACAGACTGAAAAACCCATAAATCTTTCATCAACTGTAAACGTAAATTTAACTGGGACGAGCCCGCAAGAAACTCATCTTACATTCATTCTCACTTGTCATTATAATTTAGAAAAAAGTTATTATAATATTTTAAATAAAAAAATTAGTGTATTTAGGACATATAATTTGTGTTTGCAGGCAAACGAAAAAAAAACCGACTTCAATTATATCGACAAGTAATACAACGTAGGTAGACGAAAAATTAGTCAAGATAATACGCATTATCAAAGATTACTCCAAAAGTTGTAAACAAATCTCGATGAAATGTAAATGTGACCAAATGATAAACATCGGCTTTCGATTAAATTAAAAATTATCAAAATCGGTATACTCATAAAAAAGTTATGCGGATTTTCGAGTTTCCCTCGATTTCTCTGGGATCCCATCATCAGATCCTGGTTTCCTTATCATGATACTACACCAGGGATATATCCTGTTATATATACGGTCCAATTGAGTAACCTCATCCTTTTTTAAAGTCGGTTAAAAATGTAAGTTTTCATTAAATATCGTGAACATATTTTTTTTTGAGAGATAAAAATAAAAAACCTAAAGTCAGTTTTTTGAATTTTCGCATAAATTTCGAAGTCATGTGAAAAAAGTGCAAATACAATGGTTGCATATTTTTTTATTACTTACAACTTTATTTAATACGACTAGTATGTAGTTTTGTCAAAAATCGTAATAAACCGTTTCTTTTCGGATTTTATCGCAATTTATTAAGTTTTTTAGATGCCCGACGCTTTGGATACTTTACAGCAATTATGGAGACGACTGGTCTACATTGTCCCGATCTACATATGCAATATCAAATCGCTTATGACTTGTACCATTATTAAAACCTGGATTACCCCGGATTTTTTCCCACTAAGCTGAACGTAATTGGATCCTAAATTGACCGTAGTCCGAGCCTGTTTGGCAACCAATACCTAAAGGATTGTGATTTTGTGTAGAATTTGTATCTTCTCGTGAACATTGAAACCGATACTTTTGTTACGTTGAAACTTTTTTAATACTTCCGTGTACGTTCGATTTTAGTACCGGCGTATTGAGGTCAGGACATTTTATTTGTTTTTATGTTCTTTTGTTCTACACAGGGCTATCTTTTATTACTTTTTTAAGTATTTTTAAACAAAATTGTCTATACCTAAAGTATAAAATTTATTATTTATGTTTGAGCTAACAGCCAGCTGTAATGTACTGTAGAATAAATGTACTTGTATCAATAATAACTTTGCGCAGAAACTCGAGGATAGAATCGATCCCATTACTCTAGAGAAGAAAGCACGGTTCATTGAACTAACGGCTAATTATTATTTACTGTAAAAATTTGCATGATTCGCGCCCAAAAATACTAGCACAAATAAACACAAAAAGTATTTTTTTATTATTATTATATAGATTTATTCCTGTTGCAGATTAATATCCCACGGCTCTTAATCCATGTAGGAGAAGGATTGGAGCCTAATCCACTAACTACACTCCTTTGCGGGTTGGGGGATTAATAATATTAATTAAGTATAGATAAATATTGTAGTATTATTTATTTATTTATCTAATAACAAGTCTCATACCAATATAAAAGAAAATATACAATAAAAAATAATAAAGGGTAAGTGTCTCCTAAATAAAAAACACAGACCTTTTATAGCTTTTAGCTTTGCGAATATCAAAAGGGCAAATAAATTTAAATAATATCTAAATACGATTTTAATGAGAGTATCTATTGATAAAATATTAATTGTAACGCTCTGTGATTATCGTTGTTTTATTATAAGCATGTCGGATTTCCGTGTCAAAACGTGAAATAATATATGTAAAATGTTTCTGTACTAAATTTATTTTATTTTTTAACCAACGATACACCCTTGTTTCGCTTGTTGTCATCGCTATTTCATTTTTATCGCTGTGACAAGTGTGACAAAACTGAAATTTATTTAAAGTTTAAAATAAATAAAACCTACTATTTAAATTAAATAAAAAAAATTATTTCATATAACAAATAACTATTGTTATTTATATTTTACCGACTTTAAAAAGGAGGTGGTCTCAATTCTCTTTATATATTTTTTATGTATGTACAATTGTACACCGATTATACGAGATATCTATTTATATTCTGTGGCACTATGTTAACTTTGACGATGTCATTGTTACATGTGTTACCTCATATCTTTTTACTGGGTGTACCGATTTGAATGATTCTTTTTTTTAATCAAACCTGATCCTTGACATGTGCTCCCATTTTAATTTAACCAAAATCTAACAAGTACTCGTACTTTTTGAGTTACCACTAAAAATGCATATTTACTTACCTATTTTTTCGTCTACCTACGCTGTATTTTACTGGTAGATGTAATTTAAGTCTTTTTTTTTCATTTGCGAAAAAACACAAAACACATTAAATTATTCGAAACGTACCGTATAATCCGTAAAATGTTTGAAATGGCTTCACAATTTCATTATAATTCATGTCAAAACAGCCTTTATATTAAATTACACAAAAACACTAATGATATATTATAAATTGAATGTAATTAATATTGTTAAAATTTTTCAAAATTCGTTCATTATTATTGTTCAATAAAATTATTGTTCTATTCGTTTCTAAAATAAAGGGATTCTATAACCGCTAAGTTTTACTTCATTCGTGTGGTCTAAACCACACTCGTATTTCGTTGTTTCACATGTTTTCGTTGTCCATAATTATTTTTATCATACTGCGCACTTTATATCATTTCTTAAGGTGTCGTTCATTAATCACGTGATGTTTTTTAAAAACTTTTTAACCGCCTTTTTTTTATGTAACTAGGTCGGCAAACAAGCGTACGGCTCACCTGATGGTAAGCGATTACCGTAGCCTATAGACACCTGCAACACCAGAAGTATCGCAAGCGCGTTGCCGACCCAATCCCCAATCCCCCCAGGAGCTCTGGTCACCTTACTCACCAACAGGAACACAATACTGCTTGAAAACAGTATTATTTTGCTGTGATCTTCTGTAAGGTCGAGGTACTACCCCAGTCGGGCTGCTCCATATTTTGAGCAGGAAATTCCTGCTGTGCCCTACCTCAGTTAATGTTTCCCCTTGGTGATATTTCGTGATCTTTTAACCCCCCCTCCCCTCCCAAACCAAGATCACGTGTATTTTTTTCTACTAAGTAAATTGTAACTCTCAGAATATTGTATTTAATTACAAGTATGATCGGATTAAATTTTGAAAAATTAAGCATTGTGATACAAATTCCTAGACAGTATTAAGATTGTTGGTTGTTTTTTTTGATTTAGAAATCGCGTGTTTAACGAAAAATAAATACATTTCATATCTCAACGTAACCGTCCTTCGAGCCTCACGTGATTAATGGACGATCCCTAACGAGTAAAATTCAAAAAAGAAAACAAAAAGGAAAGCCATACGATCTAAACATCGTCTATGTTAAAAGTTTTTACATGTTACGAGAAAACATCACGAAGAAAAACTGAAACTAGTTCAAATATTCAAAAAAAAAAGACGAAGAAATATACATAAATATTGCGAAACTTCTTTCATATAACCGCTCCCTAAACCCCCTAACCACCCTCAACCCTCTCATCATATCACCATGATCGGTTACTTGACATACTCAATTGTTTTGAGGGATTTCCTTTCGAGTTAGAAGATTAATCTGAACATTTCAACAAGTCATATAAGTTTACCTATATTTTTTCTTGATTTATATGATATAAGTCAAATAGTCGAATGTTCGAATGCTGAGTTATTTTGAAGTATTTCTGAATAAATTTTAACGTATCCCAAAAAAATATGGTAAGGAAAATAATAATAGTTATAGGTGTTATATCAAAATGACTTTATTCAAATTGGCTTCAAAAAACTTTCGAATCATAATTTTATAAATTAAAATTTTAAAATGTAGAATTATTTTACTAGCCCGTTGGTGCAGTTTCTAGTGACCCCTTACCCTGCTTTCTGCTCCGAGGGTTGTGGGTTCGACTCCCACCCCGAGTCTGGGCGTAATATAAATATTTATTTTTATATGTATTAAGTATGTTTATCGAAAAAAAAAATGTAGCTATATACCAGTCGGCTGTTACCTTGCGTGAATAATACACTAAATGTCATGAGCAGTGATATAACGAATTACAACTAGCCTAATAGCTACGTACTGTGACCATGGCGTCAATTTATAATCGTAATATTTTATTATATACTAACGACATATCACGGCTCTATACGAGAGACATATAAGGGCTAGAAATTCCGATGAGTGTCCCCAAGACAACCTACAAAATTTTCAACACCATCTTATCAATAATTTGTTAACACATAGAGGAAAAGCTAAGAATGCATTTTTATTTACATTCATATTTTAAAATTGTATATCACCTACAGTACCATAATTTTAACCTTAAATAATCTTAATATACAAAGTGTCGTTTTATCTCTACCTCAAATGTCTATCTTATGTTATTTAACCGTATAATCCCATACCTAATTATACATACAAATATTCTGACTCACACCTTAAATTTTTGTGTTTATTATCATTAAACGGACAGAAATATTTATAAGCCTTTTAAAACTACGTTGGGTTCCGCGTGAAAGTATTTGAAATTTAAGTTATTTTTTTTTTAAATATAGATAACAAAATACTATTACGAACTATTGATTTAAATACACATCTTACTTATAGTTCATATAAAATTTTATTATTAAAAATAAATAAATATAGCCCTAATTTATTTCATGTGATAAATCCATCTCCAGTAAAATTATGTATGTGCGAAATATCGTTAAAATCTCTAAAGATGCAGATACATAGGTATACCTAGGTAAAGTCTAACATGCAGTATTATAGCAATTTAGATAATAAGTTTCCTTTCCATTTTTTTTTTTTTTTTTTAATATATAGACTAGCGCTTGAATGCGATCTCACCTGATGGCAAGTGAAGATGCAGCCTAAGGTAGTGCGCGCTTGCCTAGAAGATGCCTATTCACTCTTGATTTAAAGATACCCAAATTATAGTTCGTTGGAAAGACGGAAGCCGGAAGGGCATTCCAAATTTTTGCGGTGCGTATTAGGAACGAGGAAGCAAATCGTTTAGTTCGAGATCGTGGGATTTCAACCACATGTGTATGGGTTGTCTGGAAGAAATGGCTAATTAGCCATAAGTCCGCCCATTGTACTTCACTGTCTGTAACTATCTTTATGCTTTGTTTGTAATATATTTGTGATGTACAATAAAGAATAAAATAAATAAATAAAATAAATTATTTGAGCATACTTACTGAGCATACTTTTTTAACTTAAAACATGTGTTTCCAATAATATATACAAAATAAATTAAGCACAAGCGAAATTAAAGCTTATTTCATCTACCAGCCCACCTTAAGATATACAAAGAATAAGCTAATATAATATAACATACGGCAAACATCTGAATGGTAAAGACTATCCTATATTAGAAATATACCGTTTTTCTTGTATGTGTGATATACTTTAGCATGATACGAACACAATTCATTACTTCTTCATCTGTCATCAGTTCAGCCTATTGCAGTCGACTGCTGGACATAGCCGTCCCCAAGTTCACGCCAGAAATCCCGGTTTTCTGCAGCCTCTAGCCTCTAACACTGCGTTTGCCAACACGTGGTCTCCACTTTAGGACACTTCTGCTCGGTCATCGATCCTGCGACAGAGACGACCAGCCCACTGCCATTACTTCTTAGCTACAATATCGCGTAAAAATATCAAAATTAATAAAGCAATTTAAAGTTAAAAACGTAACAGAACCCTCTTCCCAAACCGCGTCTCGACCAAATCCCAGCTGCCCCGGCCGAAACGGTGCAATTATAAAAATATACGTAATCCGAAATAATTTTCACCAATTAAACGTTATTGCCCGACTTTGTCCTACACCTGGGCTCAGACAATTGCTTCGTATCAATTTAGGCTCTGTCTAATCTCTTGCCTCTTTTTAGGGATCGAACGCACCTGCCCTGGTAAGTGACTTGATGACCGTAAAAGTACTTTCTTAAGCTTTAATGATGTAAGGGATGTAATTGACGGTACAGGCTATTAATTAAAAAAACGGCCAATCCCTCACTAAAAAAATTTAAATGGTTTGCATAAATTGATAGTTAGAGTATTTTTAGTAGCCTTATTCGTTACTAGATTTAAATCTCTACCCATACTGAAAAAGATTTAGATTCAAAGCTATTTACACCGTGTGTGTATGAGTAGTGTGACGCCGCGTTGCCACAACGGTTACAGCTATGGATTGTACCTGTTGCGCTGGCGATTGCGGGTTCGATCCCCGCACATGACAAACATTTGTATTGGCCATACAGCTGTTTGCCGTGGTCTGGGTGTTTGTGCAGTCCAAATTCGACCATAATTAATTTAAATGATAAGTTTGAACATTATTAAGGTTCTGTTGTCAAAGACTATAATTCTATAATAATAAACAAAAGAGCATATATGCGTGGGCGTGTGTGTGTGTGTGTGTGTCAAATACATGAATTTTTAGTTCACGTATTAATAAACAGAACTCAGAATGAAAGACTCGGATGATCCAGTGAACCTTGTACTGCCCATACTTATTTCGTGAATTTGTCGAATTATTTGAACACTTATAGTTTATGTAGAGAAGGAGTGCAGAATACTAATATTTTTTTTTTAATAAACCTAAAAAAATACGTTAAATCAATAAAAAAAAAAACATTACACACACACACATATTTAATTTTTTCGCTTTTTTTTTAATTGTCAAACTTATAATTAATTATGATCGAATTTCGACCATTAGGTAACCACTAATTTCCTAAAATAACTCATAGTTTTACAAAGTAACCCTCATCTGATTGGCTCATGTTTAAAACTGAACTTAGACTATTTATCATTCTTTCCTAAGTCTAGACAGCAGTCTAGACGGGCCAAAGTGTTTATCCTCACTAAAATACTAAATATCCACGAACTTTGAATACATAGTTTGTTATCAATAATAATAGCCATGCTAATAATTATCACCTGGTGGAGTAAAGACACACACTAAACGTTTTATTTGGTTTCATCCATATTTTTATCCAATTTCAAAAAAGGAGGAGGTTTCTCAATTCGACCGTACATATCTTTTTATGTGTGTTCGCGGATAGCTTCGTCGTTTATGAACCGATTTTGATGATATTTTTTTTTGGTGGAAAGAAGATTAAAAGATACCAAGGGTGATACATTAATAAGGAAACCAGATCTGATTATGACATCCCAGAAAAATCGAGGAGAACCTTTGAAAATCGTAGTGGCGACTAGTGCGTTTGTTAATTTTTTTCGTCTACTTACGTTGTATATTGTCGATGTAATTGAAGTAGATTGTTTTCGCTTGCTAGCAAACACAATTATTTTATTATTATTTGTGATAGACCGATGAATAGAACACACGAGCTAATACCATGCGATCACGTTTCGAATCTAAGCTAACAGCGCCAGTTTTCAAGGAATATCATAATAATACGACGTAAATATATTATTTATATTATAACAATAATATAAACAACGCCTTGAGAATTTTTTTTGAGACATGTCCATTATTTCGAATCTATCCCAATATTACTTTAGAAATAATTTTACATATAATATACATGTATTATTTCTATGAATATTTTTTAAAAAAATTAGCTATAACAGTCGGCGGTTACCTATAACACGAGCATTAAGTTGCTTACCGTGGGAACAGACGACCGTGTATGTATGTCATAAGATATTTATTGATTATTTATTTAAAATAGTGCATATTGTATTGCTCTGATTTTTATTATACTTGGATGACAGAGCAGACAATCTTTGTTCTTATCTTCAAAGATATAAACTATACAAAGAGAAATGGTGCAGCAATATCTACGACTAAATATATACTAAATAGATTTACGCCTGTCAAGCATACAGGTTGGGTTAATTCGACGCACTGCTACGGACGCAGAGCCTCGGGCTAAAATTTGATATATGGACGTATAACGTGAATATTAAAGTAAAATGGTGGAATAATACAGAGAAATTATAGTTGTAGTTTACTGATATCTTTAGTATTACTAAATAAGGCGGTAATATTTCTACTGGACAAACGCCTCTTTATTTTACATTGTTTTTTTTATAGAACTAAGTCGATAAAGAAGCATACGGCTCACCTGATGGTAAGCGATTACCGTAGCTTACAGACGTCTGCAACACCAGAAGCATAGCAAGCGCGTTGCCGATCCTACTCCCAATTCTCTCCAGAAGCTCTGGTCACCAACAGGAACACAACACTGCTTGAAAACATTGTTATTTAGCTTTAATCTTCTATAAGGTCGAGGTACTACCACAGTCGGGCGGCTATATATTTTGAGCAGAATATTCCTATTTGTGCCCTACCTGTGACTTGATGGATAACTTCCCTATCACGAGTGATGATTGATAGGAGTTCTAAATGATTCGTTCATAAAACTACTGAAGTTTGTTATAAAATTTAATCTGTGTTACATTAATATTAACTACCAGTAACAGTCTTGTTAACTGCCAGCTGGTCTAAGCCAACAAACACAAAGATAGGTGGAAAAAGAAGTTTGTTTGTCAGCTCCGACGCACGACTGGAGTTTACTCCTTCAGATCGACTGTCTTAATAGGCATAAAAAAGGCTTACCAGTCTAAGAAAAAGATTTATACTATATCAAATGCTAAATAAACGAATCAAATAACGCCATAGGCTAGGCCAATAGGGGTCCGATAGATGGTCATTCGTTCAGTAGATTTTACTCCTCATATTTTTTTTATTTAAATCGATTTTTAAATAGTAAACTCCATTGACATCCTCCTCCTCCATGACAAGATCAGTCGGAGACGCGGGTTCGAACCCCGCTGGAGCGGTCAATTTTTGATATGATATTTAAAAATGTTTAGAATTCCTAATGTGAGGGCAACACAAAAATAAAATCGCACGGTGTCGTCTCCTGTCAAAGATTTTCATTCTAATATGAAACTTTGAATAGTTACGGGTCTCTATAAAGAACTCACTATAGACAGCACCACGGTTCGCTTAAACCGAAAATAAAAATCATCATATCAAAAATTTCGCTCTAGCGGGTACATCGTTCCATAGCTAAATTGGCTAGAGCGCCGACACAGTCAGTCGGAGACGCGGGTTCGAACCCCGCTGGAGTGGTCAATTTTTGATATGATATTCAATCTACCTCTACACCATGTGACATAAACTCTGGAGTGCCACAGGGATCTCATCTCGGTCCAATTCTTTTTAACATCTTTGTGAATGACCTTCCCCACTTAATAAAGCATTCTGTCCCTTCCTTATATGCTGATGACCTTAAGTTATGGAAGGTTATTGACACAGAAGAAGATGTCTCCCTTCTACAAAGTGACCTCAATGCTCTTGTGCGCTGGTGCGGAAGAAATGGTATGGAGCTCAATATCAAGAAATGCAATCACATAAAATTCACGAGAAAATTGTTTCCCATCTCATCGGTCTACTTTATTAACGGTGTGAGTCTAGAAGAAGTTGACGTAGTAAAAGATTTAGGAGTATTTTTGGATGGCAAAATGACTTTTGTTCCGCATATTGAAGGCATGGTTAGGAGTGCTTCCAAGCTGTTAGGTTATGTTATCAGAAACTTCAGGGCATTTAAGCGCTCATCAACCAAAATAGCTCTCTATAATAGTATTGTGAGATCAGTTCTTGAATATGGTAGCGTGGTATGGCGTCCACATTATGCTTGTCACATATTACGTATAGAACGAATTCAAAAGCGGCTGATTCGGCATTCGGCAAGAAGTCAATCTCGTATAATGATATTTTAGAGTCACTGAAAATGCAAAGTTTAAACAGCCGACGTGACTTACTTGATCTCTGTTTTTTCTATAAAATTATGAGAAATTATCTAAGTTGCCCAGCTCTTTTGGAAAAATTTATGTTTAGAGTCCCTCTTCGGATACCTCGCAAGCCGGTTGAGCCACTCTTTCGTCCACTTCGTAAAACAGTTTTGGGTGCAAAGTCGCCAATCTCACGAATTTGTACGCTCTATAATAGGTGTCGGGGATCGATTGACGTACACTGCATGTCTCTAACTAGATTTAAAACAGAAATTGCCAATAGGCTTAGTGGGAGTTAGGACTTAGTGGTTATTGTAATTATTATTATTTTTTTTTTTTAATTATTAGTCTTGGTGTTTAGCATATAATTTAGTTTCTAAGAAATTTTCTATTGTATACATAATATAAAAAGCATGTGGAGTATACCTGTAACTGGTTGTGCAATTAGCACAAATAAATTAAATATTATACTGTAGATGTAAGTAACATTGTAACAATAGTTGGTGTACCAAATAAATAAATAAATAAAATGTTTAGTAAACTCCAAAAATTATGAAATATTCTGACAAAACATTGACACTGAGATTTTATTTATTTCTATTTAAAATTTAAAGTTAATGAACAAAATGTAAAAAAAAAAATAGTACAGAGAAGATGAATATTCTTCTATCGCAATAGGCATTACTACATCAATATCAATATTCAGTTACACTAACTTACACAAATCACATCCTCACTAAAACCAAAAACAATAAACAAAATTTAATACGCAAAATAAACAATAAGCGAGCAGATATTTCAAAAGACACGACGTCAACCGCAAAGGAAATTAAAAGGTAAAGTAAAGGATTTAGCGCCACTGTTCGCCGAATGCCCATTGAGGCGGGAATATTCCTACGGCCCTCCACAATTTCATTATAACGGGGCGACTTTATGAAGCCACGTAAAAAACATAACAAACGTCCGCGAACAAACCAACAGGGATGAATCTCGTTAAAGCAACACCGTAATGATATTTGCATTAAGAATTACTTCGGTCGGAATATACGGGGGCGGAATGCGCTGTGATCATTTGCTCAAAATTGAATGTGATCATTATTTCAGGATGGATTTTAGTTTTTGATGTTATATAACTAGCAATATAAAATAGTTTAATTGAAGTACACGACCAGCGCGGTTTCACCCGTAGTTATGGTCAGTGATTCGTTACTGCGTCATAAGTTGATGTTGTATGATCTTTTGGTTCTTAAATAACATTTCAATGGAAAATTATGTTTTATATTGTTACATTATTGTAGATTTTAAAATCAATTGATTAGAACGTTTTACACAACATTAGAACAGATCTTCAGGTTCCTTAATACTAAAATTATTTATTTAATAAATTATTTTTTTTTTACTTTATATTAGGTGTGCTTTGCTGTTTTATTAAAAATATTTGCCGATGTTCTGAATTACGATAATAGGTTACGTTTAAATCTTCAACTAGCTTCTTCTTCTTCTTCTTCTTATTTAGGGTTAAGTGCTTTCAATAGCTTCAATATTAATTGCATTATTTTTCTTAATAAACATCTACCCAGCCAGACATCCTCACAAACTAATTTTAGTGAACCTAGACAGAAGGATGCATTATATAAAAAAAGAACTGGCAAATGATTATAGCTTTATTTCTCATTAAAAAGTGTGAGCATTTTTTATCTGTATGTTTTCGCGCCCACTTTAAGGAGTCAGATTTTTGTCGCCCCGCTTAAAAATTAACACTTTCAGTTTCAACGACCTTCTTACACTTCCCAAAAAAATCTTGAGCCTCTTGAATAATAAAAACGGCTCGCGACCCGCAATTTTTGATATTTCTCGACTTTAATAATGTTTTAATCATATTTGTGGCTTTATAACTTTTTTCTAACTTTCCTCTGAAGTAAAATGATACAAAAGTTATTAGTTGGTCGAAACATTTCTGTTCGTGCTCACAGTTATTTGTAGACTTGGCCGACAAAATTTGTTTGAACAAATATTATACTAAAGTAAGATGAACCTAAGCTTTTTACGAGTCTTATATTTAAAAAGATATATCATACACTAGGTATTTATAAATTAATTAACTCCTCATGTTGTTCGGTTCCTTGTACGAGAAAGAAAAAGGATGAATAAGGAATCCGAACACGAGTAACATAAACACAAGCGCCCAGGTCACAACAAATCATTCCATTGCTATGGCAAGCGAAAAACAAACCTGCAATAGCCAGCGCAACCGCCAATTACTGTGATCATGGAACAGTCCAGTTTAAACTCATTCACGTACAACTAAAACGCATATACTTAAATAATGTGTGTATACAGAATAACTCGTACAATTTCGAAAATTCTGAAGACGTATAAAATAAATGGTAGACATCTAAAACCATATCGCAAAATTAAAAATATTTTTTTATGTCTAAGCTAATGCTTCTATTTGACTGATTTTTGGCAAATAGTCTGGAAATGGCTAGCTATGTTTCATAGTATAAAACAGACATATAAGTTTAATTTAATGCCGCTCGCTTGTAACCATCTTGTACATTCTTAGAAAGGTGTAGTAAACTTTGGTACTTTACGAGTCAAAACATCTCACGTCATTTTACAACAAAGCTGTTAACATCGGTGGTGTTTATGGAAGCAACATTGTGTACAAAAACAAGCAATTTATTACTTTTAACACAATGTAGGTATTTTCAAAATTAAACAGACATGTACATGCTGAGTACTTCATGTTAAGTGTTTCCATTGCAACGATTAATTGTGGTTGCTATGTATATATTAATAGTCATTGATTGTTTCATTTAGTATAATAAGAAAAAAAAACACAATTATTTTAGAAAGCCATCTTTTAGATTTGTAGATATGCATCCGGCACAGCGCCCTCTATGATTTAGTTATGCCTTTCGGTAACATACGTCGTGAACACATAGATTATTTTTCCATTCTGCAATAAAGATATACTTTGAAATAACGGTATCAATAAATTTAAAAATGGAAATAGGTATATTTTATATTTCTTTTATGTCCTTTCGTCTCATTGTTAGATGAACCATTGACCTGTAAATATAAAAATAATTATTTCTCATATTTCCATTGATTACACTATCACGTGTGTAGGTCTAAACCGATGCTAATTCTTTTTTTTATAACGTTGTCATTGTCAGGGGAAGGTTCTTAGACAATTAAAAAACTTAACGACCCATAAAATATAACTAATTATTTTACCACGTACCATGTATGACAGTTCGCAAGACAAGCCAACATCTGTGTAGTCAGTAATATGATTAAAACATTAATATATTTGAACATACAATTTGTAATATCACTATTTATAACAACTTCTATTACACCCGCCTACTTATTCAAACCTATAGAAATGTATCAAACTTTACATTCTGACTTTTAGTGCTGAAAGTAATAGAACATTGGGAACGCAGCTAATGGAAAGACCTTTAGTAAAAAAGCCAGATTCGTGTAACTTTCGAATCGAATTATTTCACCTTCGAAGGATAAAAGCAAAATTAACTTAAAACTTTTGAATCCAACACCTACTTTATAACTTTACTTTTTGCAAGCAAAGGTGAGTAGGTACTTAGACTGTTTCTTTGATACAATAATTTATTTTGTGTGATACTATGATAGCTATGCCGATTACTTTGTTTTCTTTTCTTTTATAAAACTAGGTTTCTAGGACCCTTGGCCCACCCTCCCCAAGAGCCCTGGTCATCTTACTCACCACAAGGGCATAACAGCGCTTATGAGCAGTGTTATGTGGCTGTGATCTTCTGCCGAAGTACTACCCCAGTCGGGCTGCTCCAGATTTTAACTATATTTCCTGCCCAGGATATTATTAGATATTTATTTAGCTTATAATTATCGATTTATTTTGAAATTTTTCAGCTGAACTTTTTAAACTACTAATTAATAAAATTGTATAATTAATAAAATGACTCCTAAGACTCTATTGCTGGACAAAAAAAAAATAGCAATAATTTAATTTCTAAAAATCTGCTTGTCAAAAGAACACACAACACCAGGCATAACAATAACATTACTTAGGATAAATAAACTACAATGTCTGTCAAGCAAAATTCTTACGCAACAGTTCAAAGAAGACGCCATCTTATCTCAGGTCGACACTTGAAGGTATTACCTAGGAAATGTATGGAAACTGGGACGTGGAACAAAAGGTTGGATAATTTATATACTGCATACAGCTTGCTTCTTGTGAATATCCTCGCAACTTTACTGTGAAGAACAAGATATTTAATACTTTTTATCATTTTACGTTTTTAATAACAATAGTTTATTAAACATTATACATATTTACAATTCACAACTTAAGAAATATTTACAGATAGTTTTGGTATAAATCATGTCCGTGTGGAATTATGCCAAGAATGCTGGCAGCGTTTTCCCGTTGAATCGCTATGCCGATTCTCTGGGCAAAAAATGCACCAGCCCTCTTGTCACCAGTGGAGGCAATAAGGCGAGGAGTTATCTCATTTTTACGTTTCTTGAAGTAAAACTTCTTTACGCATGCTTAACTTGGGGAGTAAGCTGGTGAATGCGTGACGAGAGCGTTACGAAAAGTGTGATCGGGCGAGGCGAAAGGAAATTGAGAGGGAGATACAAGTCAGTGAAGATAGAAAGAGAGAGAGTTACGTTTCGTAAGTTTTACTTCAATCGTGTTTTTATTTTTTTTATATATAAACGTCAAAACGATGTGGTTTGCTTAAAAAAGTTAGTTGAGTCTTTAATATCTTGCTAAAAGTGATCACGTCGTTTTTCAGAATATAAATTTAGTTACATTTTTACAATAAATACAAAATTACTATTTATTTTGAGTGCTTTTAACATTCTGAAAGAAATATTTGTACATATATCTGCCTTCGAAGAGAATGGACCCTGCGTTGGCCGGCATTGAGGCGACTTCTCGCACAATAAGTTTACCTTTCCGCACTACCCGCGTTACCCATCCGCGTGGAATTTTATAAAAAAGTTATTGTTTAGTTCGCAGAATTATAAAAGTTAAAAAAAATTTAAAAAATTAATTACCATAGAAATAGATGATCGTGTGTGTGTGTGTGTGTGTGTATTTTAAAATCTTTATTTATTTTTATATCCAAAGATATTATTAATCAAATGTCACTTCAATAGCTATAAAAACAATCCTAGTTAAAATTAATAGAGTACAGTCTTCGCCGAGTAACTAAATGGTTTAAATTGGACAGGAGTTGAAATGACTTCAGACGTTGGAGCCGTTATAGAATCACGCTGAAATAGCTTACTTAAGTAACTGAATACATTTCAATAATACATTCCCGCTCCGCTTCTGAAAATCGAAAGATGAAATGTGGTCAAGTGTTAAGATTTAGCGATTATGCATTTAATTTCCTTACTTGAGTATTTAAAATAGGAATATAAAAATGTACTAGAAACAAAAGTTAAGTAGTCGTATCAAATTGGTTCAGTATTTAATGTATTATATACTCAATGGCCCCCAATATGATGTAAATCCTGGGTCGGAGTTCCAACACAACAACTAAGACCAATCCGTCATGAATAGGACTTGGAAGAAAATTTAATAATTTATATATTCTAGCGTATCAAATCTAAAGTTAATTGTCAAAAGATTACACAGACAAGGTCTTGTAAAGAAAACATTGTTTCAAAGTTCAGTTTTAAAATAATATATAATCTGTCGTTATGTTATTAATAACACCTATATTGTTTAACTGGTTCTCTCTTTACATTGTGCAACTTTTACTATCTATCCCAATAAATGGAAAGACGGTTTTTTTAATGGACGGACAGAGGTCGCTAGTAGTAAATAAACAATTAATTATATTTATTAATAAATAAAATAACTAATCGCAGCCTGCCGTAACTTGAAATGGAAGAGTTTCGTGTAACGGTCAAAGTTGTTTTCGTTATGCGTTTGCGTCAATTATGCGAGTGAGGTGAACCGATCAAGTAAACTTGCGACTAAAAATTTTACTCTTTTATTGTGTCACTTTTTTAATTTTCACTTAACTATATATTAAGTTTAAATTTAGAATAAAAATAAATTCTTTTTTTTGCTACCAGTTTTTTTTTTGTAAATTTAAATTGTGTCAAATTTCGAAACAAAACATTCTTAGTGTCGTAATTAAATAAAATTTAAATATTATGTTTTTTCTTAACAATTTACGCTCAGGTATATTCAAATAAAAAATCGAATTTTGAATCGAAATAATTTACTTAAGCTGACAATTTATAGTTTATAATTTGTTACCTTTTTTTAATTTATTTATTGTTACTTAAAAATAAAAACACGTTATCATTTAAAAAGAAATATCGTAATAAAAAATTTACAGTAATATTTTAAGACATTGTACCAATATTTACTCAAAGGACAAATTATTTAGTCTGGTCAATCGCTCGTTTGCAAACACCCAGACCAAGTTGGTATCATGTAAACTTTTTCAATAATTCCTTGCTTTCCGCTTTATACCCGCAATTAAGGGAGAACGGAGAGGGAAATAACAAAAGAAACGTTTTATGAGAACCAAATCGGCTTAAGGTTTTTTAGGAAAATTTTAATTTAACAAACAAATTAGTTTAGTGCTATATATGCGATTTGAATTACTTGTTAAAATTGTTTAGCAACGTTATGGACATAACCTTATTATCGCTACACCTTAAAATAATTTGCATTCTAATTGTTTCAAATAAATAAGATTCATGCTGTCGAACGTCGTTTTTGAACTCAAAAAATCATTTTACATAAATTGAGTACGGTATGAATCCTACTCATATCATAAACGCGAATGTTTGTATGTATGGATGTATAGATGTATGGATGTATGGATGATGGTTCCTCTATCACGCAAAAAATACCGAATGGATTTTAATGAAAGTTTACAATAATATAGCTTATACATTAGAATAATACAGGCTATAATTTTTAAGGATAGTGTGTGAATTGTCCAAAATATAACTATGATGGTCAAGTAAGTCGGAAAAAAATCTGCCATCTGCGAGCTATTCTGGCGTACGCTACAAAAACTGTAGAGCTTAAACGTATATAATGTATAAGAGAAATTTTTATGCCTACAAAAAAAGTCCGCGACAGCATATCATCCAATATCGCAAAAACATTGAATCATAAAAAAATAAATAATTGATTTTTATGTCACAGAACCAATTACGATGAATTTTTGTATAAAGATAGATATTGAGAAGATAATAAGCTACTCGAAGTACTTACTAATCCTGCGCAGACGAAGTCGCGGGTATCAGCTAGTAATTTATAATGATGAGAAAGAAATATATCCTATGGATAAGCTCATATTTGTATTACAATTGTTACATTCGTTATATGAAGTAAATAAATTACTGGTAAGAATTTTGGGGGAAAATGTATGATAGGTTATCATAGAATAAATAAATATATATAGAATAAACCATACATATAATAAGAATAATATACAATACATAGAATAAACCGTATCACCAAACTGTGTCTTTAACTAACATATACAATAAAAAGTCTAAAATGCAACAGTTACGGAAGCATGAGAAATCTGTATCATGAATGAGAAAACACATAACACTCACAAAACCAGCAAAAAGGTAACATAATTCATCCATAGTACTCACCATTTTTCACAGTTATACCATAAAAGGATAATATCCATTATTGTTTCTAAGTAGAGGGTAGATTAATATAAAACGTAATTTAAGCTAAATTTCAAAGTACTATTTCCCCAATAAACAATAATTGTTCCTCCTTTGTGGAGTGATCGAGCCGTAGTGACAAAATAATCGAATATATTAACATACAATCGAGGTGAAATCTACCACTACATCGAACTTGCTCGAATTTATTGTTTAATAAAGGCCTATCAATGCTTAATTTTCTGCTTCGATAAGTTAATAACTGTTTAATTGATCAAATTTAGGTCAATATTTTGTGGATATAGATTTATATATATACTAGCTGACTCGGCAAACGTTGTCTTGCCGCTAAGCGCTATTGAAAAATAGGGGTTGGTGGCAGAAGGGTGAAAATTTAGAGTTGTATGTATTTTTCAACGCCAAATCATAATAAAAAAAAAAATAAATAATTTATCTAAAAATTAAAAAAAAATTAGTGGTGGACTACTCTTAACATTTAGGGGGATGAAAAATAGATGTTGTTCGTTTTTCAGACCTACCCAATATGCACACAAAATTTCATGAGAATCGGTCAAGCCGTTTCGGAGAAGTTTAACTACAAACACCGCGACACGAGAATTTTATATATTAGATATATATGTTGCAGTCAGAACTCTTAACCAGTCAAAAGTACTATTGACTAGCGAAATCAGTCAAAAGTATTTTTGACTGGACAAGTTGGTCAAAAGTGGTTTTGACTGAAAATTATTGGTTATTAGTACTTTTGACTGCAAATCGCGAATTTGTTAAAAATACTTTTGACTGACGCTCTCCGTCAAAAGTATTTTTAACTGCAAAAAAGCGTCAGTCAAAAGCACTATTAGCTCGTTAGATGTCAATAAATTTAGTCAAATGATCCTGATAAACCATAATAAATTTATGCCCGCGATCTTCTTGCGACTGCATGTCAATCAGATCGACTTGGCAGCGGCTGTTCATTTCAGTGTGCAGGATCGGTTTCTAAACCTTACCTGTCGTTTTCTTGCTTTTCTTCCTTTGGCATACTTCGCACATTAATAAATATATATTAATCATTTCTTTTGTAATATTAGCGTACTTTTTTGCCGTTTCATTTTTAAGTCTATCGCGACCACCATGCCCTATAGAAATATGAGCAGCATCAATAATGTCGTAGATTTCCTCAGCCGGCAAAAATATTTGACAGGTTCTGTGTTTGTAACTCATTTTTTTATACCACAAACTTCAATGTGTTAAAGCGTTGTAGTCTACTGTACTGTAATGGTGTTTCCTTTTCATTAAATTTTGCGTCTTCCGCATCCATTGCAAACTTTTTAAATGTTTCTTTTGTCTTCACATTGAAATAACTATCTTTTATATCTTCCATCGCTAAAATTCTTGGCAAAAAGCCTTCTTTCTTTTTGTAGTCACTCATTTTTGTTCTAATATCAGCACGTTCTCCAGTAATAATGAGTAATATAAAAGTTTATATGTGCGTTTGTCATTATTTTTATCGACCACCCTAACTTTTTAAGAGTTTTGACTGATAGAACCAGTCAAAACCACTTTTGACGGAATCATTTAGTCAAAAGTATTTTTAACCAGCTCCATTGGGCAAAAGTACTTTTAACTGTTATTTTAGTCAAAAGTATTATTGACTAAAGCAAACGGTCAAAAGTACTTCTGACTGATTTTGCTAGTCAATAGTGCTTTTGACTGGTTAAGAGTTTTGACTGCAACATATATAGTACTTTTAGATATTAATAAAGAACTTAACAAAAAATTACGTCAGTATAAAAACAAGTTTTAAGTTAGTATATGACAAGTTTGATTAACTGTTGCCCTGCTTTTGGATTATTATATGCAGGTCTGGACTGTACTAAAATTATAAAACCCAAATCAAGCTTATTTATTTAACCCATTTTTAAGAACAAGCCAATTAAGAGGAGTGGCAACGTGTTATAGGGATACCAGGCCATAACATATGGCGAAAACGTCCTTTCTGCCAAGAACGTACAGGTTGATAAGGTATCTCAAAAATTTATAAAAATACAAATCGAAACTCCTTTCTTATTCATTAGAAGTCAACACCTTTTACTATAGTTTAACACTTCCTGAACATTTAAAACCATCATTATATCTTTAAAATTATCTTAATAGAGTAGAAAATAAATCAAAAAGTTAAGTATTTCGCCGTAAAACGCCAAGAAAGCTGTTAGTAGAATATTCTGAGAAACTAATTAAGTTTGTTATATAAGAAAATTGCTGACACTTCGCAACCTCTTTACGTTTAACGATTAAAATGTAATTACTTATTATAATTATTAATATTTTGTTTAATTAGGCATTATCGTAGTTAAAATAACTTGAAAGACTTGCCATGCAATTCACGTTGAGTCTTAATACGTAACAATTACTCGTAAATAACGAAGTTAGTGTTTTATTATACAACCAGGTCGACAAACAAGTGTACGGCTCATCTAATTGTAAGCGATTACCGTTGCTGACCCTACCGCCAATCCCCACCAGCAGCCCTAGTCACCTTACTTACCAAAGGAACACTAAATTACTTAAAAACAGTATTATTTAGCTGTGATCTTCTGTAAGATCGATGTACTTCCTTAGTTGGACTGCTCCAGATTTTGAGCAGGATATTTCCTGCTGTACTCCTCAAAAAAATCTGAGCTCGACTTACTAAATTTAAAACCATTCAAATAAAATAACTAACTATTTACTTACTAAAAAATCACACTCGATTGGCTTTTGAGTCCGAGGAGATGTTGTGTTATGACGTTGTCACGTCAAACAATCGTCCTTAAACCAACTTTACAGGCAACATTTTTTTTTATATATATATAAAATTTTCTAGAAACAAAAAAGGTAGACGTAAATATTTCCATAAAGTTATATAACAAAAAAAATGACTGATACCACTAAGAAATTTTTATATACGCTACAAGAAATTGTGAGTAAATTCAACTCAGGTACATCAGGCCGTCAGCGCCTTCGCTAAAAGCCATTCTAGTGTTTCCTCGAAGAGTGCTTCTCTGTGGATATTGAAAATTTTAGATACACATTACTCCAATTATAATTGATCAGGTTTAATGGAAAATTTATGGTAGATTTGCTT
This sequence comes from Melitaea cinxia, assembly GCF_905220565.1. Lineage (NCBI taxonomy): Eukaryota > Metazoa > Arthropoda > Insecta > Lepidoptera > Nymphalidae > Melitaea > Melitaea cinxia. The sequence goes on from NC_059404.1 coordinate 15,998,258, forward strand.
ACCTTAGGCACAGACAGCCGTGTTTGTATTAAATATTTATTTATTATTATTTATAATAACGATTTAAAAGATGTAAGATTATTATTTTGCTAATTTTAAAGCGGGTCTGTACCCGATTTATGATATTACTACCTGCCCGGGCAGACTTCGTTCTGTCAAAAGTTAATAGTAAAAATTAATTAATTAATTTTCCTTTTTTATTTAAACCTTACATGGACCTTATAGAATATACAAAAAAGAAATTAGCCGAATGGGTCGAGCCATTCTCGAGTTATGCGCTTACCAACATTCATTTTTATTTCTATAGATTTGACTATTTGACTAGCCCGTTGGAGCAGTGTTCAATGACTCTCTAGAGCAGTAGGCTCTAAGGGTTGTGAAAAAAAAGCTTCATATGTCAGCTGTTACTTATAAAACAAGTATTAAATTTCTTATCTTAGGAAGAGACGACCTGATGTGCACATATGCTATAGATATTTAAATACAATAATATTAGCTTTCAAATAATAAAACTATAGAAAAAATGATCATTTCCATGAAACCGTTAATTAGTGCTGGCATCGACGGTCCACTGATTCGCATTAAAAGTGTATTTGGACACAGACCATCAATGATACAAACCAATATCAAATGATTTGATGTGGAATACATAACGGCACCTATTGAACGTGCTTATAGTCGCAATGTATCAATTAGTACCTCGCTTCTACCTCGTATCTGATCATCGTTGTTTTACCTACTTCGAAAATTGCAATAACGATCGTGTCTCTAATTCTAGGGCGGAATAAATTTTTAAAGTAAAATGCACGCTTGACGTGGATAGTAAGCTGGTGAATGTGCGACGAAAGTGGGTTGTGAGTTCGATTCCCATCCCTCACAGCAGCCTTTCGCAGTCCACTACTGGACATAGCCCTCCACAAGTTCACGCCAAAAATGGCGTGAACTCATGTGTTTTGCCTATAGTCACCACGCCGGGCTGGCGGGTTGGTGACCGCAGGGCTGGCTTTGTCGCACTGAAGAAGCTGCTGCTCATCTTCGGCCTGTGTATTTCAAAGCCAGCAGTTGGATGGTTATCCCGCCATCGGTCGGCTTTATAAGTTCCAAGGTGGTAGTGAAACTGTATTATCCCTTAGTCGCCTGTTACGACACCCACGGGAAGAGAGGGGGTGGCTATATTATTTGAACCCGTCTCTAGTCTAGGTGTAATACACTTATTTATATGTGTATTATTAATATCTATTTATTGGAAAAAAAATTGTAATAAATACCTATAACACAAGCATAAAGTTGCTTGCTTACCTTAGCAACAGACTGTGTATGTTAAATATATTTATTTATCTATTTACATCAGAGGTATATCGATCAACCTGCAAAAGAGTAGAACGACACGTCAACCTTTATGGAGGAAATCTTCAGTTCTTCAAAAATTTCGATTTTCTCCAAATAATTATCGTATCGCGTTAATTTTAAAATAATTTTTGAACATAACTACGACATATCTCTCGTTGTTTCAAAAGTCGTCCCCTTTTTGTAAGAAACCATCATTGAACAATTTGTTAAATATTTCTAATAATATATACATCTTAGATTGCATTTCTGATTATTCAGACAGTTATGCGACTTGGCGAACGGATCAAGATTTGACTATTTATTGGCGTAAGCGTTTCAAGCGAGGTTGGTCTTTGATGTGATTTGTCGCGTCTCGATACCTTAGATTCAGAATCAAGACAGAAATAAACAAAACAACGTAAGTTAGACTCTAAAATCATGTGCTATGGTTTATTTTAGATTATACCTGTGATTGAAATGTTACTGAGCTTACTCGACTTATCAAATTATTAAGACTAATATTTTGATTCATCAATGCAAGAGGATTGTAAATTAATTAAAATATGGTTTCAAATATCAAGACGTAACATGATTTTATGTATTATTTGACTAACGGATTCGTATTGACTTTTAGCTTATGGAATATGTGAAGATCATACAAATGTCGTGATCATACAAATGTGTTTTTTTTTTGAGGTTATACTTCGTTTGGTGCGTTAGGTAAAAATGATGAGTGTAAATTTTTACAATGCGCGCGGACATCGTTACAAAAAACTGACAACCCTGAAGTTAGCTAGTCAACGAAAAAGAAGTTAGCTAGCCAATGAACTCCCTTGCCATAGTAAAGTATATTTTTACACCATCAGAAAGTAAAGAGTTCAGGGAACAAAAAGCCCACCAACTTTTTTTTTAAAAGCTGATATTTTAACGTGAGTATTTACGATTGAAAATGAGCGCGCTTTTTTGTATTAAGGTCAAAATAAGGTGAAAAAATAAGTATATTAAATAAAAAAAATACAGTGTGTCTGAGATAAAAAGGTAAATTTTCACCAAATTATGTATAAAAAAAAAAAGATTTTTTTCACGTGAATTTTGAGGTTGTGTGAAAAAAGCGTCAAACAAAAATTGTAGATCTTTTTACTACCTACAACTTTGCCATTGAGCTTTTTTCCATAGGACTTGTAGTTTAGCCGGAAATCGAAATAAACTGTTTTTTACCCTTAAACCCTACCACTTACCGATCTCAGATCACCAATAATTTATTTTTCTTTTTATTTTCGTTGTATTATCTTTCTTTTAAATGGGTTCCATACAACTTTTTTTTTGTTTCAAAAGTTATCTACACTGATCTAATCATCATGAAAAATCTCAAGAATCATACAGAATACTATTAATGTGTGCGTTAGGTCTTAGTTAGTAGTTCATCAATAACGGAAATAAAGCGATTGAAAGAACAATTACTGTCCGGACGGTTCGAATTAGGGCAGAATCTATCTGGACCGGTCTAGCATTGATTTATGAATGTACCTACATGACAGCGTTTTTACATTTAAACGAATGGAGATATCCAATAGATGTTGTTTTTTTTAATCCAATAGATGTGACAGACGAAACTTTTTAAGCGTTTTTATCAACGAGCACAATGTATTGTAGTAATGTATATTGACAACAAAAAAAAAGGAAAAATAAATTGATACTAAATTAAAAATGTCGATGTCAATTATTTACAGATTATAAAACCCTCCTGAAAAAATGCCACGATATTATTTAAATCGTAGCGATATAAATTGAGCACTTCCCGTGTTTAATTTATACGGAGTTCCGTGCTCCTTGATTTGCCTAATACCCCAATATCGTTTAAGGATTAACGATTGTCAATTTTCCCTACCACGCTTGAACGAATCGATCCCGTACTAAATTAGGCAGCGGCTGGCTCACGCCTTAAAAAAGTCTAACGATAACCTAACTGCTATGAATCGCGTAAAAAACCTGTAACTGACGCTCGTAATTCATTCGGAAAGCACATTTTTCTGCAGTGAACTCACAGTTATTACTTTTTTATCGCAGTTTTCGATTTCTTGGAAAGTGTCGCCATTTTTTTTTCGTTTGTAAAAATAACGCTGTCAATAGGCAAACAGCGTTACCGGTGTCGAAAAACAGAAATTCATATTGAGGAAGCGATGAGGCTATAACAACTGGATGATGCACTGTCCCCTGCTGCCCAATAAAAGTAAAGAATATACTGATTTTTTCATGCTTTGAGCGTTTTATGAGTTCAGTTAATTCTATCAAACAAGATTATTTTATAAAAAAAAATTGCCGTTACATATAGTATGTGTCATTTCAATGCTGTAAATATTAATGAATGTTTGAATGAAGAATGATACATATTCTTTAAAAAAAAAACCAATGTGAAGGTAAAATAAGAGGGAAATCAGTAATAGGGTTTCGTGTTAAGCCTAAAAGTACATCGAAAACAACATAACTTTATAAAATTTTAATATTAATTAAAAATACAGGAATAACAACAATAACATGTGTTTATTGTAATATTTATTGTAATAATTGTAAACACTTATGATATCAGGTCCGGTAAAAACGCAACTCATTACATTTAATACGCACACTCATTACTATACCAGAGTATCACTCTGTACACTCATTACTATACCAGAGTATCACTCATTACTATACCAGAGTGATACTCTTGTATAGTAATGAGTGTGCTTACGTGGTGTTTAAAAAATTGATAATTGTACTGCACTAATATTAGTTTCGCATCTGAATGTCTGTCCTTGAGGATCCATCGTGCTTCATCGAGCACGTAATTCGTTAAACTCCTCACTTACGAGGTTACTTCTTGTAGGGAATGTATCTGCCAACCCGTAGTAGAACAGAGTAGTGGATTACGCTCCGATACTTCTCCTAAATTGAGAAAAAGACCTATGCTCTATGAAAATTAAGATGTTTTTTTTTTTATGTCACTAGGTCGGCAAACAAGCGTACGGCTCACCTGACGGTAAGCGATTACCGTAGCTTATAGACACCTGCAACACCAGAAGCATCGCAAGCGCGTTGCCGACCAATCCCCAATCCCCCAGGAGCTCTGGTCACCTTACTCACCAACAGGAACACAATACTGCTTGAAAACAGTATTATTTTACTGTGATCTTCTGTAAGGTCGAGGTACTACCCCAGTCGGGCTGCTCCATATTTTGAGCAGGAAATTCCTGCTGTGCCCTACCTCAGTTAGTTGTTAGAGAGTGAATCATTTAAAAAAATCAATCAATATGACTTTACTAAAAAAACTATACTTATCTTTGTATGTTTATCCTGACCTACCTCTCATTTTATTTATAAATATTTTAGTGAGGTTTATCACAGCAAGCTTCTTCATTTCCGCGAGGTGGTTAGTCGACAGCTGGCTTTGATTTAATTCCGCTTTAGTTTGCCTCTGGACTTTACACAGCCTCCGGACTCGAAGCCTCTCACTGATAAATCTAGATTAAAATTGTCTGGACTGTTATATTAATTACCTAAGAAATACAATTTATTTGTATCACTTCCTCGTTGTAGTGGTAATGTTACAGAACAAAATATTGTCAATGTTTCTTAAAATGTTATAGTAATACGGGTTTCACGAACTAATTTCTATGACGCATCTCTCCAACATCTCATAGTATCATGCTTTATAGCCTATAAACTTTTTCTAAGTAACAGATTTTTATAATAAAAAAATTTAATTATTGAATTTTGTACTTTTTAACTATCTGCCAACCGGCATTGGGGCAGCGTGGTGGATTAAGCTCGGATCCTTCCCCTACATGGAGAAAGAGGCCTATGCCCAGTAGTGGGATATTACAGGCTGAAGCGTACTTATTAAGCCTAAACTTTAAATACACATTAAAATTGAAAAAATGTTATGTATCACGTAAGGATAACAAATTATTTTTACAATATAATTTAACAATGTTTGGTATATTTATTTGTATTATATATTTATTATTATATTTATTTATATATGTATTATTTATAAGTATGTTTATCGAAAAAAAAATGTAGCTATACCAGTCGGCTGTTACCTATAACACAAGCATTAAGTTGCTTACTTTAGGAACAGACGACCATGTGTGTATTGTGTAGATATTTATTTGCTTATTTATTTATTTATTTATTTATTATTGTTATTATTATTTATACTTTATTATACACCACAACTAAATTTTAAAAGACAGTTACAGAGACTGTGAAGTACAATGCGCGGACTAATGGCTATTTAGCCATTTCTTCCAGACAACACAAATTACATACATTTAAAACTTCGATAAAAGTAATAAATAGAATTTCACAAAGATCTCAATAACTTTTATAAACAACTAACACCTACATAACAAATATTATTCAAAAACTACTAAGCAAATATTATTCAAATATTCAATAAACTTTAATTAAAACCTCAACAAACTTGAACATGCTAAAAAATTCACAAATAAAGTCCTATATTCCTGTGCACTAGGCAGTGCATTTCGAGCAATTATAGCTGTCATCCCCCGAGTGCCGGAATACCGATTAAACCACCCGTTAACACCGGCCGATACTATCCGCAGCTTTCAATAAACACAAGACGCATCTCTCTGGGGATTTGATAAACCGGTGTGGCACATACATCCATTACATGTGTTCATTTTGTGTAATTTATTTTATTTAAATTAATATTATAAACATTCTTTACTGTTATTTTTTTAACAATAATAAAAAAATGTAAAAATGGCTGTCTTATTGCTAATAAGTGTTCTCTTTCAGATAATCTTTGGGCAAAAGATATTAAGAGAATAACGCCTATTGGTCTGTTTTTTTTTTATACACAACAGGATGGAAACAAAGGATGTTTTACCGTTTAGTAGAATAAATTGACTGATGTCAATTAAAGTGTCATAGACACAGGCCTCCATAAGTTCGCGTCAAAAAATGGCGCGCTCATGTGTGTTGCCCATAGTCACAACGCTGGATAGGTGGGTTGGTGACCGCAAGGCTGGCTTAGCTCATATCATCATATGTCATATTTTTACGGTACATAATATAAATTACATTAAATACAATCATTACTTCAAAGAAGAAACTTTTCAGAAACACGTGTGCTTTGTATGTTTGTGTTTGTTTGTACATGCATTTTCTTTTTTCTATCTTCACCATACCAATGTTATCTCTCTACCCATATAGAGAGATAACATTTCTATAGAAAATCTAAAAGTCAGTGATTGACGACCTGGATGCCAGTTGACCTATTCGTAACGTTTTGCATACTAAACGAACGATTTTCAGTAGAACGGTTTTTTGGAGAAAAATTCATGATTGCAATTTTTGCGGCTATTGTTTAAAGTTCCAAAAGTTAAGGAGTTCAAACATTTTGGTATTTTTATTAGAAGACGAACAAAAATCTAAAATGATTTAAAAATTGAATTGTTCTTAATAAACACTTAAATTCAAATCTAAATGGATAGATGTCTAATGGACAGAGTACGGAGAAATTATACTTACATAATTAATTTTTTTTTGTAACAAACGTAGTAAGAACGTTTGAAAATATCAAACGAAAATCTACATTTTAGATTTTATGAATTATCTCGACACAGATTATGAAGGTTGACGAAATAATTTTTAAGTTCAACTAAAAATATCTGCAGTGCAGCAATGCCGCTTGAATCACTTTTTTTTTTCTTAAATCTACTAACCTCAAAGCCAAAGTCGGTATTACGAAAAGAAAACAAAAAATAATTGAATGCCTTGATGCTGGCCAACGATTAATCGAAATAAATAAAAAAAAATATTTTTGACATTTATAGTGCTATAGTAAGCAGAACGTATAAAGAGCTGGAAATTCAAATCCAAAATCAAAATAGCTTGTATTCAAATAGTCTTCGAAAGCATTTTCAAATAGTCATCTTACAAATTTAAATTTTAACTAACGTTTACATTAAACTATCGTTACACAATGTACATTTAAAAAAAATATAATTTTCATCATTGTTATAGGCAATTTTTTTTTTTTTATTGTTATATTTGGCGCCAAAAGAGAGCAGATAATTTAGCCAATGTCACGTAGAATGAAGTATACACGGAGGAGATTGATGGGTGTTGCTAAAATATAACCTTTTATTGATTACAAAAAAAATTAAAAGAAAGTAGATTTATTATGATTTTTCATGAATTTTTAATTCCAATATTTTTTGTTAGAATAAATTTAGTGTGGGATGGAGCGTTAGATGGATTACCAACCCTCCTCCTACATGGAGAAAGAGTTTTATACCCAGCAGTGGGATATTACGGGCTGAATCGTGAAATTGTGCTTACCGACTACAAAGTATGCAATTTGGTGTTCCTATACTTTGGTGGTATTCATAGATTAAATAAAATTTTGGCTTATCTTACCTTTGTTAATACTAATGTAATAATGAGGGTATCATGAACTTCGAGCGGGAATTGAACCTACGACTCTACACTAGAACAATTGTTGATATCATTTTTACTTTTCCTAAACTTTTCTTTCGAATAACAAACAGAAACTACTATAATCGTACAATATAGAACATTTATATAAAGAAAAGTAGTAAATTACGACAAAAAAAATATTCGAAATCAACTGAAAACTCCGTATTATTGGGTAAATTTGACGGAACACCAATCATTTACAAATGAGGGGAATTTTTTTTCATTGCCACGCCGTGCCCGTTTCCATCCAATCCCGTTGACAAAAGATAGATTAGCGAAGACACGGTCGTGCCTCGTGATTTTAATAATTCAACAGGGTCCGAGGATTCGTCGCCATCTTGTTCGCAGCTGATATTGAAAAAATGTCAATGAAATATTTTTTGACTTCACAGACACATTTTTTTATTTCACTTGAACATTTCTTGTTTGAAACGCATCGCGAATGTTGATCAAAGTTTTTTTGTGCTCACTTTACTCTAGCAGTCGCGCTTTACGGTTTCACTTGCGTTATTTTCAGTCATGTAGAATTATCGGTATAAAAAGTAACTTATGTGTTTTTCTTCCAAGTTTCATTACAGTTAGCTTAATAGTATTTGTATGAAAGAGTAATAAACGTCCATGGTTTGTCTGGAAGAGATTGTTTAAAGCAATAAGACCGCCATTGCCTACTGTCAGTGTATCTACTTTTTATTTCTTTTTTTTTTGCACCCGTACTTTTTTTTCGATGTGTATAAATGTGATAAAGAAGATAATTAATAAATAATAAACATTAACATCCATCCACACTCACAAACTGTTGTATTTATATATAACATTAGTAAAACCAATCAGGTGGACTGACGAGCTAAAGAAATCAGCGGAAAGCCGCAGGATTCAGGGCGCACAGGAACGAATGGAGTAGCGAGCATTAGGGGAGTCCTACGTCCAGCAGGGGAGGGTAATGGATGGATGGATAGTCTGGATTAGTAAAACTGAAAAGTCAAACTCAAAATTAAAACTTTATTCTGGTAGACTTAAAAAGAACTTTTGAATTTCCTCTTTACGAAATACATATTATTTTTAAACTAATAAATTAGTTTAAGTTATTGCGAAAATATCGCCGAATCATATCAAAAGACTTCAATACATTGTTCAATTATTATTAAGTCAGTCAAACGTTTCCCAATAAGCCAACGTTATTGAGCTCACACATATTTGTTGTGTATGCAATACTATATCGAATAACATGATCCAGGCTATAAAGGGCTTTGGTAAAATAAATTTTTGAAGTAAAACTTCTTTACGAACGCTTAACTTGGGGAATAAGCTGGTGAATGCGTGACGAGAGCGTTACAAAAAGTGTGGTCGGGTGAGGCGAACGGAAGTTGAGAGGGATATAAGTTAGTGAAGATAGAAAGAGAGAGAGTTACGTTTCTTAATAAAGCAAACTCGTTTTTTTAATATAAACCTCGACATAATTTAGTGAAAATATTAAGAGCTATCTCTTAATATTTTAGTTAGGTTATAATACTTAGGTTTCGTTCGTTTTACTCCAGTCGTTTGGTCTAAACCACAAGCGTTTTTATTTATTTAATATTAAACAACGTTTAACATTCCACTGCTGGGCTTGTATTTATATTCCTACAAGCTGTAAAAAAATCAGGGCAATGAAATGTTTGTCAAATTGCCGTCAATTGCCTTAACTGAGGTAGGACACAGCAGGAATTTCCTGCTCAAAATCTGGAGCAGCCCGACTGGGGTAGTACCTCGACCTTTCAGAAGATCACAGTTAAATAATACTGTTTTCAAGCAGTATTGTGTTCCTGTTGGTGAGTAAGGTGACCAGAGCTCTTGAGCATTGGGGATTGGGTTGGCAACGCGCTTGCGATGCTTCTGGTGTTGCATGCGTCTATAAGCTACGGTAATCTCTTACCATCAGGTGAGCCGTACGCTTGTTTGCCGACCTAGTGATATAAAAAAAGGCCGGCAACGCACCTGCAACTCCTCTTGTCTTGCGGATGTCCATGGGCGACGGTAGCCGTTTAACATCAGATGGCTTCGCCTGCTCGTTTACCCCCATTCTTATTACAGAAAAAAAAAAAACCTAGCTTTGTTAAAGACCCGTGTCAAGCCGTTACAGGACCTCTAAAATATGCAAACTACGTATATATCTCTACTACTTTATACTCTACGTATATATCTGTATATGTACTAAATTTCCAAAATCTTTACTTATATTACAATCGGGAAAGTTTTCATTCGTTGTCTGTTTGTAATGGAAAAACTCAAATTAATTAAAATGTTTAAGAAATTCTCTTCATCAATCCATAACTCATCAAATAATTCAATCAAGACCAAAATAATTTTTTAACGTTGTAATTGTCAAAAGTTATTTCATTCATTAAATGTTGTTTGATGTAAGTTTTTGTTTATAACAGTATAGGGAACTCAAAATACTTATATATAAAAGTTTCTAAGTTATCTTAAAGAAAAAACAAGAAAATAGAGTTGATACATCGAAAGAAAATTGCAGTTGAATTTTCATTAAAATCCCCATTTATCTGTAGCCTGCAAGAATCTCAATCGTGTTTCGCGAAGCTGGTGATTGATCATTGAATTTAAAATAAACTGAACAAAAGGTATCTAAAACAAAGCTGTATTAAATCATTAAACGAATATCATATACCAAATCTGTTAAAACTAAAACAGTATAATAAATATAATTTAAATAATCAAAATATACCTTCAAAATAATAATATTCACAGATAATAATTGTGGTATGCATAAATTCATGGCATTCTGGCAAGAAAACTGGCTATATTTCTCTGATCGGATCTGAATCGAAATTTCGATTTTGATGGCAAAAATGAATTGGATTTTCTATCAGAGGTATATTAACTATAATTTAAAAAAGCGTGTGCATACTAAGTACCCATGTCAGAAGTGAAACTTCATTGGCAAACTAATTTTTAAGTCTCGTTTATATTTATGCAAATCTAAAGCTTTAGATTTCCGTTCCAGCGTCATCGACAAAAACGTTGCTGTTTCGTCAAAACGTTGCCGTAAAAATTTACCCTCATGCGCCTCAAGATGTTTCACTTCAAAAACATTATTTTAAAACATCTATATCATGAGTAAGGAAAGCTAAGCAGAGCCTGTTATTTGAGAAGATAAGCACCTATAGTCCTCTGTCTCTCTATCTGGTCACGTAACATTTGAAAATTTATCAGCAACCCAGAAGAACTGACCCGACCATCGCTACTACACGCGAAAATAAAACAAATAATGAACGGAAAAATACAATGTTATATAATTTCTCTTGAAAACTATAACAGAAAAATATCGGAGGAAACTGTAAATTTTCCACGGGACGTTATCGATCATGTCCGAGTTTTTTGTTTTCGTTGACACTTTTTATAAAGCACGTCACTTTCTGAACTATGTTTATATTTAAACTGTGTTGTTTTGTAAAACTAAATTTTCATCATCATCATTTCAGCCTACAGTCCACTGCTGGACATAGGCCTCCACAAACTAAATTTTAAATTACAAAAATTATATAAAGAAAATTCGACGTAATTTAAACAACTACACCTTAGGGATTAATATATTAGTTCAAGTGTATAAAAAATAATAGTTTTAATTTCTAATCTTCATTTTAATAATATTTAATTTAAATTTATTGTTAATTAAATATTGTGACTTGGTTAAAGTTGTTGGATAACACTAGAAATTTTACCTTACTTTGTAATGTAACTAATGTTAAGCTGTATTTTTTGTGATTTATTGATGCTTTGCTACTTTAACTTTTTAACCAACTTCCAAAAAAGGAGGAAGTTCTCAATTCGACTGTATTTTTTTTTTATTTATGTTACCTCAGAACTTTTGACCGGGTGGACCGATTTCGACAAATTTTTTTTTTAATCGAAAGGTGGTGTGTGTCAATTGGTCCCATTTAAATTCATTTGAGATCTAACAACTACTTTTCGAGTTATATCTAATAATGCGTTTTTACTTGACGCTTTTTTCGTCGACCTACGTTGTATTATACCGCATAACTTTCTACTGGATGTACCGATTTTGACAATTCTTTTTTTGTTGGAAAGGGGATATCCTTAATTTAGTACCATGATAAGGAAACCAGGATCTGATGATGGCATCCCAGGGAAATCGAGGGAAACTCTCGAAAATCCGCAATAACTTTTTACTGTGTGTACCGATTTTGACTATTTTTTCGACGATCTACGTTGTATAACTCGTCGATGAAATTGAAGTCGGTTTTTTTCGTTTGTAAGCAAACACAATTATTTTTATTCTTGTTATTTTTTTTATGTATCTGGTTTATTTCTTCGACGTTCGTTAATTGTGTCGCCATATGGCGAAATAAATATTCTCATTTCATTTCATTCATTTCATGCGTTTCTTTCATTTCGTTCAATTCGTTCAGTACATTCATTTCATTTCATTCAGCAGTCAAAGGATTCTGTAGATTATACTCTGGTAAAATTAGTATGAACCTTATACCAATATTCAATATTTCTAGTAAGCAAATGCGGGATAGATAGAATATTGAAACTGACCAAAAATGATTAAGATTGTTGGTTTAGAAACGCCTGATTTGATGCAAGAGATATTATATATTATTTATTACTGCAAAAATTTACCGACCGTCAATCATGTTGACGTTGTTTCAAAATTAAATCCGTCATATATATAATTTTAATAATCAATTAATTTACAAAAACAAAAGCATGTATTATAGAATATGTATTATACATTTTTTAGTTGTGGATGCCGGTAGAGCAAGCAATTATCTATAAATCGATATATAATTTATGTGGGGTAATTGTAAGGTTTTTTTAAGAGAGGCAAACATCTTAACCTTAGCGCATTAATATATAATATATGATTTAGATAATAAATTATTCAATCAATATTGACTGGTAATTAAAAGAATAGCTATAGAGGTTTTCTATCTATACCTAATCTGTACCTAGTAATCTGAATTAATTAATTAAGTGGTCAAATATTAGATTGTAAAATGATAATTGCAAAGTGCTTTTCTCTCACATTAATAAAACTGTTTTTTATTTGATTTGAATTGACTTTTATATCGATAGTAAATATTATAATAACAAACTTAAACATAAAAAGCTGTTCTTAAAGACATTACGAGTGACAATTTTCATTTATATTTTCGACAAAAATTCCGTTGATATATAAAAACTTTTCACAATATTCCTTTGCACTTCGTTAAATTAAAAAAAAAATGTGTTAATTACGCAGTGATGAGCAAAATTAAATTTAAACATCAACGTGTCATTAAATGAAGATTAAATTAATTAAACTGTACAGTTGCTGTTCGTTACAAGGAATTATCGCAGCCGTTTCTCAGCGTCGTTCAAACCAATCATTACCTTAGATGCTGTAGCTTTTAGTATGTGAGTAAGTAAGGTATGTTACAAAGCCTTCTGATGTTACACTTAATAACTTATCACTTGTACTTGACTAATCCTATGTAATTAGCCTTTAAAATGTAAATGCTACACAGCTGGGCAAAGGAGTTTACATAAGATAATGATTGGAGCTTAATCCGGTAGTTATTTTTTTATATACTTAAGCACTTGAAAACTTTGGAGAGTTTTCTATTTGCGTATAAAAACATGACTTTAATTGAGGTAGAGCACAGCAGGAAATATCCAGCACAGAATCTGGAGCAGCCCTTCTGGGGAATAATTTCAATTAATTTCTGGGCAGAACCAGGTGCTCCTGGGGTGGGTCGGGTTAGCGTCGTCAACGCGCTTGCGATGCTTCTGGTGTTGCAGGCGTCTATAGACTACGGTAACCTCTTACCATTCGGAAGCCATCCTAGTCGTAATAAAACACGATCATAATATACTCTATCCACAACATTATTTTTATAAATTCATCCGTGCGTTGGCACTTTTTTAATTTATTTATTCAAAATTATAACATCCTTTTCTTACTATTGAAAACTAGATATTAATCTAAATCGATGCACAATCAATTTATTTATTTATTTAACACAAAATCAGCTCAGAAACGGAAAATGTATATCGTAAAATGCAATTCATTTTATCACCTAACGAAGTCTGAACTGCAGCGTTAATTGTGAAACTTTATTCAAACCCCAGCTCGGGCCAAAGTTCAGAATTATTGCAATTAAATACCAAGTTAACGGTTACCTCCTGAAAAAAACATTTCAACAAATAAAGGTATATTTGTTTGTATGTTGTATAGGTATATTAGTTATTTAGTTTACTTTATATTTTTATTATATTATTTTATAATTATGTTTTCAAATAATTATTACAAACGCAGTTATGTACACGCCTAGCTGCGACTTGTGATGTCATCCGCGTTAATTTACGAGTACATAACCTACTAGCGACCTTTACCCGTCCATATTTGTTTTCACGAAGTAATCACCAATATATCATAGACAAAATTTTCTCCAAAATACGTTGCAGCTTATGGTATAAGTATTATTCCCGGTTAAGTAATTTTCGCAGTATAACCGAACGAAAAACCCAGCTCTCCATTTATTATTATAGATAGCATTTTTCGATAAATAATCTATATACATATAATAAAATGGTAGGAAAATCAAAACTTTACATTGAATATTTTTTTTAAAGATTACTTGGGGTGTGATCTACAATCGATGCGAAGCCAAAAATATAGTTTTTAGAATTTTTGTCTGGTTGTGTGTATGTATATCCGGGATAAACTCAAAAAGCACCGCATGAATTTACTTCAAATTTGGCACGAATATTATTAAGAAGTCGGTTAAACATATAGGCTACATATTATCACGCTATCACCTACGGGGAACGAGCAGTGAACCTTTATTTCTTCAACGCATTCTGTAACAACGTGTAATCTAACGACGCATATTTGAATGTTGTTATGTTAATAACCATGCTATAAGCTAGCTTCATAGTATAAATAAAGACATTCTGTTGTATATTTAGTATCAGCATTGCACCCGTGCGAAACCGGGGCGGGTCGCTAGTACAATATAAAAACAATCTTTGAATTCAAACCACAGTTCCTGAAATTAGCGCGTTCAAATAAACAACAAAACTAACTCATCATCTTTATAATATTAGTATAGATTTAAGGCACTGTATACTTTATTTGCTACCTAGAAAAACCTTGCAAAAAAAATTCCAGTTATACTTCTACCACAACGATCTTATACGAAAAAATACCTCATATAAAAATCTACCTAACAACTGTCCAGTTTCTGTGCAATAAATACATGTTCTAAAAGCCATTATCCATAGTCGAAGACAGAGTAACTACTCAAGCTGGTAATAGCTTAAGCAATTAGCAAGTATGTACAACTATTATCCAGATCTAGGGCGTGAACGGCCGGCTGTAGATTAGAGCCTGAATCGGGGAATTCCTTTGTCTGCACGTCAAGCTATGAAATGGCCGCTAGCTTAACAGAATGGCAGGAAAAATGTAACGGTTTTACGATTTTATGTTGGAACGTATATATAACCTTCATTCGAATTTTATTTGTTTTTTTTTTTTGTTTATGACTATTTTATTTGAGTTGAACCTCCTTGTATATTTTTATAACATAATACTTTTTTTGCGGTATCAGCGTTACTTATTTTACTTAATTATTACATTTAACAAACTAAAACCCACTCTAGTCTAATGGTGCCTTATCCCGCTGGTTATTCACACGTCATGGGTTCGATTCACACTCAGAGTACAACTTTATGTTGTACCTACGGTACTGTGAACTTTGTAAGTGCTTAAAAAATAGACCGTAGACTTTTTTCCTGTAAAGAAAAAGGGAAATATCCTTATGGAGATGTTTTGCTTCCGCTGAAAAATGTAAGAAAAAAAATCAGATCTATAACTGTAAAAAAAAATAATTTTTCGTTATAAGCAATTTTCCGAACTGAGTGTCATCGATTACCGATCAGTGGCCTGTGAAATCAGTTTCTACATCAAAATATGTCCGTTGGGAGCTCCCCGTCCTAATTGTCAGTGATTCGTCAGCGCGTTAGCAGATTTTAATCAACTTAATCGAATCCGTGCTGCCGTTATGTAAAAGAGGTTCATATTTTTATTTAAATACGGCCAGTATTATTTTTATGTGAATATTTAAAAAATTGTACTTAAGTAAATTATAAAAAAGAAAATGAAAACCTGATGAAATTAAATACTGTAACTAATTCCCAAATTTAAAATACGATTATATCACTTGGTTATATCATGTTTTATATTTTCCAATCAAAAAAATCAAAATTCTCGTGACGCGATGTTTGTTACCAAACTCCTCCGAAACGGCTAGACCGATTTTTATGTATATTATGTGTACATATTGGGTAGGTTTGAGAATTAGCCAACATCTATTTTTCATACCCCTAAATAATAAGGGTAACCAACTTTTAATAATTTTTTTTAATTTTTTATTTTCAATTTATTATGATTTGGCATTAAAAATGCATACAGTCCTAAATTTTCACCTTTCTACTAGAAACCCATATATTTTAAATGCGTTTAGCGGCAAAACAGCGTTTTCCGGGTCAGCTAGTATATTATTATATGTCTTATTAGATATAAAATTTAGGGGCTATAAGCCTGTTTATGATGTTTGCAGTCAATAATTAAATATATTTAAAACGTATAATAACGTAAAAAATATTTAAAATTAACAACTGTGTATAGAACCTACTTTCTAAATCTTAACCAAAATAAAAATATATGTGTAAACTAGTAAAATATGTGTAATATAAAACAATAGAAGAGCCGGCAGCCGGTAATGGCAGACGGCAGGACGGAGGCAGAGCGGCGCCGCAGCGGAATCTCGCACTTGCCACTCAATCGAGCGTGAACGCGTGAAAAGTTTGTTTTGGAACATTCGAGATATAGCGAATACATTATTTTTTTCTTTAACAGCCTTCGACCTCTATGTGTATTGAAATTATTCGAAAGATAGATTGGACAGATTCTCGTGTTTACAGGCTGCTTTTTTTAAATTAGTACTTTAGGGCTTTTTAGATTAATTTACAACTAACTTTGTAAATATAACTTTTTATAATTTAATAACAATAATTTAATAAATAGTGGTTAAAAAAATTAAAAAGTTACATATAATTTAATATGCTGTGTGCCTACGGCAATAAAAACTATAGTCATCCCTCTCTTCCCGTGGGTGTCGTAAGAGGCGACTAAGGGATAACACAGTTCCACTACCACCTTGGAACTTATAAAGCCTGCCGATGGTGGGTTAGCCATCCAACTGCTGGCTTTGAAATACACAGGCCAAAGACGGGCAGCAGCGTCTTCGATGCGACAAAGCCAGCCCTGCGGTCACCAACCCGTCTACCCAGCGTGGTAACAATGGGCAACACACATGAGTTCACGCCATTTTTAGCGCGAACTTGTGAAGGCCTGTGTCCAGCAGGTATAGGCTGAAGTGATGAATTTAATTAAGATAATTATTGTAATTAAGACGTAACTACGCACACAAGCGTTCTGAGCCACCAATTGTTCTCCAGTTGTTCTTATAACGTCAATAATTATTTACATTGAGCCTTCTCAAACGCGCTATGTTGTGATATATTTTGCTCTTACCCTCAGTCATTGTTTTTCTTGTTTAATGTATTTTTAAAGTTGCCCACCGTTGTATATTAACTTTAGTTTACATTACATTTCTCATGTGAGTGAATTTGATTCTTATGCTAAATAATGACTACAATATATATTTTATCTGTTTTTTTTTTTTAACTTTCGCTTAGTCACAGTAAATTGTTTTTATTTTGGTTCACAAATTATAGATTAAACTTAGGTTTACGTAATTGTACAAGTTTAAATGACGTACAAGCATTGCGACGAAAGACATTGAGGAAATTATTTATAAATTAGAGAAGAAAAAATATGAGATCTATTAATTATTGCTTACTTTTTTAACCGACTTCAAAAAAGGAGGAGGTTACTCAATTCGACCGTATATATATTTTTTTATGTATGTTCGGGGATAACTCCGTCGTTTATGAACCGATTTTGATAATTCTTTTTTTTTTTGTTGGAAAAGAGATATCCCTAGTTTGGTACCATGATTAGGAAACCAAGATCTGATGATGGGATCCCAGAGAAATCGAGGGAAACTCTCGAAAATCCGCATAACTTTTTACTGGGTGTACCGATTTTGATAATTTTTAATTTAATCGAAAGCTGATGTTTATCAAAGAGGTCACATTTAAATTTTATCGAGATCTGATAACTTTTTGAGTAATCTTTGATAACGCGTATTTACTTGACTTTTTTTTTGTCTACCTTCGTTGTATTACTTGTCCATGTAATTGAAGTCGGTTTTTTTTGTTTGCCAGCAAACATTATCATGGTATCAAACTAGGGATATCTCCTTTCCAACAAAAAAAGAATTATCAAAATCGGTTATATATATAATATTTTTGAAGTCGGTTAAAAAATAAACTTTAAGTAGGTTCTTACTATTAGAAAAAATTTGTTCAAAATAAGATTAAGTTATAAATAAAACTTTATAAATAAAATAATAATTAAAAAAAAAAAACAAAAAACCCGCCTGCGTGAAGAACAACTAATAGAAAATCAACTGAAAAAGTTGGAACAAGATAAAAATTCAATATGCACACAAAGTCAGCGAAATAAATAGAAACAATATCAAACATTTTGTGCTGTACATTTAAAATATATTAATTATATTTTATATATTTTTATATATTTATTATTATATAGTTGTTCTTCACGCAGGCGAGTTTTTTGTTTTTTTTTTTTTGATTATTATTTTATTTATGTCTTTTTATTCAGACAAATTACGTAATCGGTTCAATTCATTAAAACAGTTTACATCATGTGGTTGATTAAGTAATTTTTTAGGGTCAAGAGAACTGATAGCAAGCCCGGAGAAAGATCTCACTCTGCTCAAAGCAACGTAAGCCTGACCTTTAGCAAATAGGTGACTGCTTAAGTCAACAAATATTAGTTTTAATATAATGAAATTATTATTAAAATTATTTGTTTGTATTTGGTATTATGTATTTGTTATTGATTTTATTAATGTAATTGTAAATTGGTGTGACATTTATTAATTTTTATTTGTAATTTTAATTGTATATTTTTTTTAACCATTGTATTTTATTAGAAAGGCTACACCCCGAAGTTGATCGTCGCCTAGGAGGCGAGTTTGGCATGGCATAGGCGTGGGAAAGAGCAAAGTCCACATTTTTTAAACTTTAATATTGTATTTCTTTATTAGTATTACGGTAATAATAATCATGATATACCTTTTTAAAATCTTTGTATTGTGCCTTTCAATTTGATACCCATATTGTAGTATTCGAGAAAAAAAAATATTTTTCATTAACTACAATGGGTTCGCGCAGCCGCCATGTTTGATTTTTTTAATGTCACCTGGGCACTGAACACTTGGGCAGCTAAGACGAACCTAACGATACCTCAATTATATAAATCCGTTCAGTGGTTCTGGAAATATGAGGTAGTAAGGAATATTACATACAAATATACATACATGCAAGATACGCGCGAAAAACATAACCCTTCCTTGGCAGTCGGGTAATAAATACGTCAATCAACCGTTGCGACAATCGTTGCGAATAAATGCCCGATTTCATTACAAAACCAATCTTGTTACAGAAATAAAACTGACATCATTAACTCAAAACATTGCTTTTCTAATTTTACCCTCACAATATCTGTTACAGTTTCTACTAAAACGATAAATAATAGTGTAAGGATATGTATCAAAATACCCTTCGTACAACGAATAAAAGAAAACCAAAACCTTATCACAGTGAAACTACTACAAAGTAAAAAAAAACGAATTCGCAATATCACCTAATAAGTTTGTTTACTGCATACATAATGGCCGAACAGAAAAGGGGACGAAATGATCTGCTGTTATCGTTCACGAAATTTGTAACCGTCTCTTAATATCAAGATATGTACGTGAGCGAGATTCCGATATCTACGGGTTAATGTTACATTTCCTTGTGTATTTTTCGTTGGATATATTTTATGTAATATTTATCGCACGCCTCGTGTGATAACTCGCCTCTTTCCAGTAAACCCTACCGTTAGCTAGGTTTTTATATCAGTTGAGATGTGTATGTTGGAATAGACAAAGGAGACGACTTTGTTAGGTAAGGGTGATTTTAAAGAAGAGGGTTGGAGATGAATCCGTATTGTTTCTCTACTAAGAGTTAATGGATATGCTTGACTTGGGGATTAAGTTGGTGAATGCGTGACGAGAGCGTTACGAAAAGTGTGATCGAGCGTGGCGAACGAAAGGTACGAGCACACATAGCCTGTTACGTTTCTTATATCTAAGACACAGTGCAGGTCTATTGCTGAAGAAGTTTTACGTTTTTCAACCGACTTCCAAAAAAGGAGGAGGTTTTCAATTCGACTGTACTTTTTTTTTATGTATGTTACATCAGAACTTTTGACCGGGTGGACCGATTTCGACAATTTTTTTTCAATCGAAAGGTGGTGGTGTGTGTCAATTGGTCCTATTTAAATTTATTTGAGATGTAACAACTACTTTTCGAGTTATATCTAATAATGCGTTTTTACTTGACGCTTTTTTCGCCGACCTACGTTGTATTATACCGCATAACTTTCTACTGGATGTACCGATTTTGATAATTCTTTGTTTGTTGGAAATTAGATATCCCTAGTTTAGTACCATGATAAGGAAACCAGGATCTGATGATGGTATCCCAGAGAAATCGAGGGAAACTCTTGAAAATCCGCAATAACTTTCTACTGGATGTACCGATTTTGATAATTCTTTTTTTGTTGGAAAGTGAATATCCCTAGTTTAGTACCATGATAAGGAAACCAGGATCTGATGATCGGATCTCGGCGAAATCGAGGGAAACTCTTGAAAATCCGCAATAACTTTCTACTGGATGTACCGAATTTGATAATTCTTTTTTTGTTGGAAAGTGAATATCCCTAGTTTAGTACCATAATAAGTAAACCAGGATCTGATGATTGGATCCCGGAGAATACGAGGGAAACTCTTGAAAATCCGCAATAACTTTTTACTGGGTGTACCGATTTTTGATAATTTTTATTTTAATCGAAAGCTGATGTTTTTCATGTGGTCACATATAAATGTTATCGAGATCTGATAACTACTTTTTGAGTAATCTTTGATAACGCGTAGTTACTTAACTATTTTTTCGTCGATCTACGTTGTTATTACTCGTCGATGTAATTGACGTCGGTTTTTTTTAGTTTGCGAGCAAACACAATTATTGACGTTAAAGTCATATTAATAAATGTGAGACAATTTTTCAAAGATAACATAATTAATTAATTAAATACCTTCTTGAAAATTTTAGTGCCTATTTGAACGGGCTACCATTTCCACGTGTTCTGTCCACTTGTATGTATCAGCTCATGATAAAAAAACAAGGTTATATAATATTTAATAATTATAAAACGTCGGCGACTTTGCGGGATCGATTCCCGCTCGGGATGGATATTTTTATTTCATTCTCAATATGATTTAAAAAAAAGATTTAAAAAATGTAGTTGGTAACGATTTGTAAATTTATTGTATATCTTTTTGTGTGTCGATTCTAAATGACAGCTTAGTATGCATATATATATTTACTTTTGAGTACTAAAGTTATATAAAATACTAGCTGACTCGGCAAACATTGTCTTGCCGCTAAACGCTATTTAAAAATAGGGGTTGATCATAGAGGGTTGAAAATTCAGGGTCGTGTGTATTTTTAATGTTGTATCGTAAAAAAAATAAAAAAAAATAATTTATCTAAAAATTAAAAAAGTAATTAGGGTTGGACTACCCTTAACATTTAGTGGGATGAAAAATAGATGTTGTTCGATTCTCAGACCTACCCAATATGCACACAAAATTTCATGAGAATTGGTCAAGCCGTTTCGGAGGAGTTTAACTACAAACACCGCGACACGAGAATTTTATATATTAGATTATGCTTTTTTGGCTGCCACACATGATTTTAAAAGTATTGTCCTTCTCTTTATTACATTCTACAAAAAGTCTTCAGATGTCCCGTGTCACAATGATCTAAAAATTAAACCAAATATAAATCCCCACTATACTTTACCTGAAATATTTCAACACTATTAACAAGAAATAAACCACAATCCACAACTATTTACCATAAATTATTTCACGCCTCCGCTCGACTATCTATTGCTTATCTGTGTAAGTTTGCGAGCGTTGTAAAAGCTCTATTCCCTTCCAAGTTGAGGCGTTCAGACAATGGGAACGTTTAGAAGCGCGAACAATGAGGCGTCTTCATTGTGAACAAGTGTTTGTGAATACGCGACTGCGAATCGCAGGTCGCTTTCATCTCTGATTTGATGGAGTGAAAGCAGTTGTGGCGTCGTTCGTAGACAGTTCAGTTCCTAGATTATTTTACGAAATAATATTTTTCTTTCAAAATGTATTTCGTAGTCGTGTAATATAGATATATAATTATATTTATTTTATACTTTATTGTACACCACAAATATATTACAAACAAAGCATAAAGATAGTTGCAGACAGTGAAGTACAATGGGCGGACTTATGGCTTAACTATTTCTTCCAGACAACCCAGTTTTATATAACTATATTTAGTTTTTATTTTGTTCCAATACCCTACAAAAATCAGTGTTGGCTTTCGCCGATAAAATCGTATATATATAATGCTTACCAATTTTTAGGACCTTGTTTTCTTTTATTATGTGTCATATCATTTTGCCATGTAGCGCAATAATCATAACACTGGCTTATGGATATTGTGCTGATGGTCGCGGGTTCGAGCCCTGCACATGGCGTACATTTGTATTGGCCATATAGATGTTTACCGTGGTCTGGGCGTTTGTGCTTGTGTGCTATGTGTATTTCTGAACCTCCGACACAGGAGTAAATTTTAGTGGGGCCCATGAGTGTTAAACGTTTATTTATTTGTATATTATTTATTTACTATATCATGTCATATCCTGTGCCACTCCAATTTTTCGTCGACGTACTACTTGGTATGTTTGTGTTTGTGCAGTCCTTGTGGGTCTTCCCACCGTGCCTCGGAGACTACGTTAAGCCGTCGGTCCCGGTTGTTATCATGCACACCTGATAGCGATCGTTACACGTAGTAGGGAATATATCCGCCAACCCGCATTGGAGCAGCGTGGTGGATTAAGCTCTGATCCTTCTCCTACATGGGGAAAGAGGCCTATGCCCAGTTGTGGGATATTACAGGCTAAAGCGAGTACTACTTGGTCAAACTGAAAAAGGTATTTTATAAAAGACAGGTCTAAAGAATACTAAAGAGTAACGTTTATTAGTCATTTTTTTATATACAACTGGGTCGACAGACAAGCGGCTCACCTACTAGTAAGCAATTACCGTAGTCTATAGACGCCTGCAACACCAGAATCATCGCAAGCGCGTTGCCGACTCTACCCCCAATCACCTTACTCACCACAGGAACACAACACTGCTTGAAAACAGTATTACTTACCTATGATAGTCTGTAAGGTCGAGGTACTTCCCCAGTTGGCCTGCTCCAGATTTTAAGAGCCATTTCACAATTTTACGCTCTCCAAGTTTAGGTAAATTTGGTCGCATCGCGCGAGTCGTACGAGCCGCGCGATCTTTGTGCTAGTACGTATAGTGTGACAACCAAAAGAACATCGTGATCATTTTCTGATGTATAATAAAAATTATAACTATGGTATAAAATGTTTTTTACATAATTAATTTGTTAAAAATTTCAAGTATGTTATATAACAACAGTCAATAAATTTAAAATAAAATTAAAAAAATCAATTTTATGAAATAATTTTTTTAAATTGATTTAGTTTTTTCAGTTTACGAATGAATCTAATATTTACGATATGAATAAAAAAGCATTTAATGACATCGACACCGACAAACATATTAATTAACAAATAACAAGACAAACAGATTGAAATGCCTATTTGTATTGATAGTGTGAGAAAAGAAAATTAAATTATACATTTGTTTACAGAAATTATCATTATATTATTTTACAGTCATTTTCGTAATATGTTTATTTTATTTATATTTTATTATGAAAGTATCAAATTCGTTTTATCCGCTATAACAACAGGCGCTTGGCGCGTGTGAGCGAAAGAGACGGCTGCGCAGAATTTGGCGTGGACCTTACCTCTAAGAGCGCTAGCGCTCGACTGATTTACCGGGCTTGATGCGTGGCAATAAATACTATCTTTTTATTATTTAATATAAAATGTATTAAAAATAATTACATATTTTAATTATTTTTTTTTTGTATTCCTTAATGATGTAAGTTTACTTTGATGAAGATAGTTCGTTAAAATTTCTTAGTTTTCTAAGAGAAATATCGCTTTTAAAATTGTACTTATTTGGAAAATATTCGTAACTTTAAATTTTTTTTATTGTTTAATAGAGATACAAATGGAATAAAAATCTATGATAGTGGACAACAAAATTATATTCCACATATTATGATATTTTTTTAAAATGGTTTCAACGTAGAGGTTATTGAAAAGTAGGACTTCAAAGTATACATTGCGACCGTTTACCCAGGGAGGAGGCTGATGAAAAGGTTAATAATTTTATACACATAATATAAATCAAAATTCTGATTGGACTATGGACTACAACAAAGGTTGCTCTATTATATTTTAAGAATATAAATTACATTATTGCATCCAACACTGAGATTAACGACGTCAAAATATTACAATTTCGCGGATTGTTACCGATTTTTGTGAAATGGCTCTTAAGCAGGACAACTGGGCAAACTGGTATTGTGACATACCTCGATTACTCCGCTTAGTTGTGTTTAGTTTTGTTGTTAAAACAATTTCTTGTCTAATAAAGTCTATTTATTCAAACAAGTATATGACACCAATGATAGTAATGTTAATGCATGTTATTGCAAAATATTGTTTACGATACAATTAAAAAATCAATGTTCGTTTATCCACCAAAAATGGAAAACATTCTCACTGTGTAACATATAATGCGACATTACCAATAAACCAATTTAAAATATTAAATTAATAATAAATCTAAATTAAAAAAATGTAAAAAAAATTAAAAATATATTATTAATTTCAAAATCGACGTAAGATATCTATACTATTTGCTCAATATATTATTGTCTATGACTGTCTATATTTGTCACTTGTTTTGTAGTCTCTAAATTATGAGTTTAGTCTATGGTGTCAGCATTTATGCATAATACATCATTATTTATTAATATTGTTCTTTTATTAATATTATCTCGGAATTCAGTACGACTTAGCACTAGAGGGGATAAAAGGCAGGTGTGATTTCGAGCAAAGTAGAAGGAGTAGCCAGTATTGAAATAAAACTACAAAGAACAGATCAACAATAGAGTATAAATCGACATGATCACAATAAATATTCGAAAAATATACTTTTGTACATAAACAGCATGTCTCACGACATGGCCACAACGCCAATAAATCTAACATATTCATTTACATGTCATACAAAACAATAGTCTTTTAACGAGCGATATAATGTCAAAATTACATTTAAAAAAATAAACCGCAAACTTTATCCTTAAAACTTTAGAATAGTCGAAACGTAAACATCAAATAAATTCTTTATATAAACCCATACTTGCACTAAAACTTTTTAAAGTACGCTATTTTTAATAAAATTTACTGAAAACGTAACTGAAAATAAAATATAAATATTACTGTTTTTATTTATTTATTTTTTTTGTTCTATAGAGTATTCATAATAAATATCTATGTTTTTTCAATGTGTGGGGGCGTTCATAAAATACGTGAGATGTTTAAGGGGGAGGGGGTCGAGTCAAATCTCATCTAATCTTACGTTGGTGAGCAAGCCTCGGCAAATATCACGCAATTTTTTTGATTGAAACAAAAAAATATACTGTTTTGATCCATCAAATCCAGATTGTACATGCTTAAGATTTAATCTTAAGCGTAATCGTAATACGATTAAAATCATTCACTAATTCGTTCGAAAGAAAATATTCGACATGCTTCGACGTTATACATCTACTGGCTATGTGATTTGTTGTAACTAACTCTTCGTTAACTTAACTAATCTATAATATAAAAATGAGTCGCTGAATGTGTTGCTAAGCGCAAAACTCGAGAACGGTTGGACCGATTTCGCTAATTCTTTTTTTTAATATTCCTTGAAGTACGAGGATGGTTCTTACGGAGAGAAAAATTCAAAAAAAAATTAATAAAATTAAAGAATCGACTGTTAGGCGATAGGAAGTTCGCCGGGTCAGCTAGTCGTAAATAAAAGCACGAAGCAATTTTTTTTGAAAAATCTCACGTAAGATTGGGGGTTGGGGGAGGGGGGTTGAATAAAACCTAACGAAATCTCACCAGGGGGGAGGGAGGGACGGAAAATTTAAAAAAACACCTCACGTAATTTATGGACGCCCCTGTTCAATATTAACAAGTGATATAATATAACAAATATAAAATATTATATTCCGAATTTTCTCGATTGAAGATCTTTTAAAGGTAACATAGTCCGAAACATCGTGATACAGTTATATATTAGTTACTGTTTCAATGAAGATTATTTATTTTGTTTTTAATACAAATATAAATAAAATATTAAATATCTTACTTTAAATATAACAAAAAATCTTTAAAAATGATTTTCCGTGCATATTTTCTTAATTTTAATTCAAAAATTTTGTGCTAAATATAATCTGATTGTGAAATTTTAAAATTCCTATTTTTAAATACCTACTTATTTTGAAAAGACTAATTATTCAGTATTGGGCATCATACCCTTGACATATCTAGAAATATGATTAATTTGGCTATTTAAACTACGAAATTCGCTACTTGGCTTAGCTCTATTACAAATAACTCTCGTTACAACCTCAATAGAGCAATTATACAATTATACACGTATTATACATCACAGATACGTATACATTATACAAACGCTGTGGCCACTTGAACAATATTATTTGACCTATAAATCCTATAACTATCTGAAACATAAAATTGTCTACTATATTTAAGGCTTGGTTTCCTTAGACTCGTTCTTCTCAGCACCTTGTATGTAATAGTAGTTTATGAAGCGAGCACCTTGCGTCAGCTGTGCGCATTCGTTAGTGAAGTGGCAAGCGAATAGTAGAAGATTACGCGGCTGGACCTTCCACGCGAATCTCATGAACATCAGCGAATATACTGAGAGAGCTGTAACAATGGAAATATTACTTCGTTAATATATGACCACCAGAGGCGTAGCATAGACTAAGTAATAAACGTAAGTGAAGTAGCTCAAGCGACAGTGACTAGCCCGTTCGCGCAGTTTGTAGTGACCCTGCTTTCTGCTCCGGGGGTTTTGGGTACAAATATACAGGTATATATATATATATATATATATATATATATATACCTGTATTATTTATATATATGTTTATCGAAAAAAAACTATATGAAACTATACCAGTCAGCTGTTATCTATAACACAAGCATTAAGTTGCTTACTTTAGGAACAGACAAACGTGTGTGTATTGTGTAAAAAAAATCATATTCTTTCTTTGAATCTGATCAAGTATCGTATTTCGTCAATTGGACAGACGTGGATATTAATGTAGGTATAATTGTGTTTCGCAAACGAAAAAACACTGACTTCAATTACATCGATAAGTAACACAACGTAGGTAGACGAAAAAATAGTCAAGTAAATACGCGGTATCATAGATTAGTCAAAAATAAGTTGGCAGATCTCGATCAAATTTAAATAATACCACAAGACAAGCATCAGCTTTTGATTAAAACAATAATCATAAAAATCAGTACATCCAGTGAAAAGTTATGCGTAGTCAGTAATCAAGTAAATACGAATTATTGGATATAACTCTAAAAGTACTTCTTAGATCGTAATTAAATATAAATAGGGACCACATGACACACACCAACTTTTAATTTAAAAAAGTCATCGAAATTCACACGAAAAACACACAGTCACAAGTCTACACAGTCAAAAGTTATGTGAACATACTAAAAAAATACAAGTGAATTGAGAACCTCCTGCTTTATTAGAAGTGGTTAAAAAGTGATAGCATTAATTAGTCGTATATGATAAAGTTTGGGGGTTATGGCAAGGCCTTTAAATACCGGGATGAAGAGCGAGAGCCCATTTCGGAAAAGAAGTCTTTAGTTGGTAATAGCATCTTTGTAGACTAGTTATGATAAATGATATGATAAACCTTTTTTTTCTTATTTTACCATAGATATCTTTTTTTTTCAGAATATACCATCAAATTTTCTCCTTTTCATTAGTTCACTCAAATAGGAGCCAGTTTTTACATATCAAAGACACAAAATGATTTAGTTATCAGAGATAACAATTATACTGGTACACATAATAAAATTATATTGAAGGTGTTTTGATAACATTAATTATTAAAGAGATGATTTTAACATTTTTATCTTTTGAATTTTATACGAAATATGTATGACAAAATTTTGGGATTAATTTGTAATCGTAATAATTTTGTAATCGTAATAAATTATTATACTGTTAATACAAGAAAATTATTAAAATTATTAAAAAGGTTTAAAAATAGTATATGAGTATGTAAAGTATTAAAGTATTAAAAATTACTTTTATATTTTTTCTATAATTTCGAAATTTAATATTATTAAATATTACTGCAAACTTTCAACACTCAAAAAAGTCGTCTTTTGCCGTTTTATTTCTATTCCACTATCATACGCTAAAATGAAACAACAATACACAGTTACAGAGCACTCATGCAGTAAATACAATACTAAATCATAGCTATATTTGATTTTACAACCCACTCGTATTTATCTTGAGATAAGATAAAACTTCTCAAACGAAATATATAGGTATATTACATTGATACGAGCAAAAGATTATATTTGAGTGCCTACTAACTACTGTATCATATAGAAAAAACTTAAAAACTGCTTTTTTTGTTATATATGGGTTTCACTTAACTTGACATTAAATTTTAGCTACTGTTCTTGTATTCATCAACACTTCAGCCTATCGCAGTCCACAGCTGGACATAGGCCTCCATAAGTTCGCGCCAAAAATGGCGTGAACTCATGTGTTTTGACCATAGTCACCACGCTGGGCAGGCGGGTTTTTTTTTTTTTTTTTTTTTTTTTATAACGATATATATCCACGGGCTTATAATGCCCGTGCTCTTGTTATTCCAATTATTTGTTTGTTACTCTCGATACCTTGGCACCTACATATGCAACTTAGAGACTAATTAAACTAAGCTTAGTATCACTAATCCCACGTGAGTCCACCGACCAAAATTTAAAGTTATGCTATCTTAATTTACTTATATATATAATTACTACTATTTATTATTACTTTTTCCTTTTCTTCACTTTTATCTTACAACTGTCCAGGGGTAGAAGCTGTGTACATTTCTTGAAATTTTTGTATTTATACTGTTATTTTTATTATCTAAGTTTATATTTACACTTATATGCTAGCTATCATATATGTACACTTATTTCCTAGTTACCTTATATATACACTTATGGCCTACTGGCCTACTTACAATATACACTTAGCCTAGGTTACTGTTAGTAAGTTTTTTTTTTTTTTTTCGTTTTTTGTTTTTTTTTTATATATATTCTTATATATTTATCACCATATATGTATTTTTTTTTAAATTAATATTATATAATTAATCTTAATTAATTTGTTACACATGTTAAGTATAAATAATTTGTATACGTTATGTTATATGTAATTAATCCTATTTAATTTAGTAATTATTATTTATATTTATATAATTAATCGTATTTAATTTAGCACTTAGTACTTATGTTTATATACACACTATTTATTTATTCAACAAGTGTCTTCACACGTCAATAGTTTTCAACATGTCGAGCACACTCTCAGTGACGGCGGCATCTCTGTGATGAATCGCCATCTTGAGACTGTGCTCGAGTATTTTCTTATCCGCGGTCTCCGCTGCCCTCGCCACAAAGCGACCAATTGCGTCGTCACGGTCGTCGGTGTAATAGACACAGGTGTTGGTGTGTCTAGTCACCGCGACTACAGCGTGCGAAACGCTGTCGTGGATCCTGAGCCTCCTCGCCTTCGTCTGGAGGACAATGACGTCCTCGTAGGTCTGGCCCTGCGCCTCGTGGATGGTTAAGACGCGCGATCCCTCCCCGGATCCGTATCCCTGGTCAGTCAGCAACCTCTTCTCCTCTTGCGTAAAGACCAGGTATAAGGTTCGGTCTCTTCTTGCAGGAATACGCGCGCCCGTGAGGCTCTCCACTCGCAAAGATCGGATCTTTGGGCTTGAGCTGTATACGTCTTTATAAACTTCGCTGATGGCAAGGGCTACGTCTTTGGGATTTCGATGCGTGCATGACAACTCGCACGAGATGGTTGTTATCCGGGTTGGTCTGCAGTACCGCATTTCGAACAGGTTGTCCCTGTCGATGTACGGCAGCTGGTTTATGTCTCCGATAAGGACTACCTTCTGAGCTCCCGATAGTCGGGCGGCCATTACTATGGCTCCGAAGTGGTTCATAAGGGCCTCGTCCACCGTTAGGCGGTTGATTTTTGAGCCCTCGTTGAACCCATTAACTAGAACGGAGGCCATAGTGCGCACCTTTTGCTTGGCTTTGTTGCCGTAGCGGTGCGCCAGTTTTTCTTTTAAGTCTTTGGCCGCCTCGACTGTGGTCGTAATCACGACCTCCGTGTCCTCATCGAAGTCCCCGACTATGCGAGTTGTCTTGCCGCATCCCGGTACCCCGTTTATCCACTCCAGTGATGGTAGTTCCCAGGGCACGGTCGGTAAGCCGTCCCGGTCGCCCGAGATGGTTTTCGCCATCCGTAGCATCCGGTCCCCCAGCATTACTTTCGTGCATCTGGCCACTACCACCACTGGGTCCCCTTCAGGTGTTTCGAAGGTTTGTGGCTCCTCGTCATTCCCCTCCGACTCGACTGCGCTCACGAAGCCTGCTGTGCTGTTATATGCTGCCATATACCTACCCGACATCTTGCCCTTGAGTATTTGTCGGGTTTCACTGTTGTATATGGCCGCTTCGGCTTCCTCGAGTTCCACCTCCAGTAATCTTTGGTGATCGTACTGGTAGGCCTGCATGATCTTTTTGCAGGTGGCCAGGCTTACCTCGCGGTTTGCCTTTATTATCGCCAGGAACTCGATTAGGGCGTTCTCCGCATGTTGTAGCGGTGTGGAGGCAGGTCGAAGTCTCGGCGGTGTTACATGTCCCATGTCGGCCTTAGTACGAGCGGCCGGTGACGCCTCCGGGTGCCTCGGACTATTGTCTCTGGTGAACCTGCTCAGCGCCGCCGATTGCCGCTCACCCTGTCCAGCCTTTTTGGGAGAGAGGTGATGCGGGAGCTTGCCTGGTTTTGGGGAGATGGTTGCGTGGATAAAGGTCGCCAATGGCATCGAGCTCGGCTTAGGTTCAGGTGTGGCTTTTGCCTTAATTCGCTCTGCCTTCTGGGTCTCGATCCGTTGTTGTAGGCGCTCCGAGCCGCAGAGCGTGGACTCGTCGTCGGCCGGAGATGCAGGAGGTGTTGGTGTTATGGATTTCGGTCTTAGATATCCGAGATCCTCCCCCCTGTCTTCGTAGACTATGACCTCACTGTACTTGGAGGCCATTAGGCAACCGTACCTATCAGATACGTCACCTCTATCATATCCGACCCTCATCGAATCCACGCTAATTCTTTTGGGGATTCCACCGGGGGTCTCGCTCAACCGGCGTAGCCACACACTAGACTGCGTAAAGGGGGACGTCTCTCCCCACTCGAACAGCACGATGGATTTGTTATTCAAACGCACCAGACGGTAGGTCGAGTCGCCCTTCTGTTCTTGCGATAGCGCTGTGATTTTAGTGCGCTTTATACTTGTCTTTTGCGTGCTACCCTTTAACAGTAAAGCGAGCCCCGGCGAAATCGCCAGCCGATCGCGTCCTTCGGAACGACAGAAACTTATTCCCATCCTCTCTACTTCGCTGTCCATGAACAGAGCCACGCATCTGGTTTTAATTCCCACTACTTCGCTTCCGTTCCCTTCGCTAAGCGAGGATTGTGTCATCCCGCTGTGGGTCGGTTGCGGAGGTGCGTTTTGGTCGGCTCTATTCCTGAACAGTTTCTGCAGCGAGGAGGGCATGACCTTTGTTATTTGACCCAGAAGGGTGCGGCCAGGAGAAATCCGCGGAGCCGTTGAGCTGTTTCTCTGAGTGGCTTGTTGGACACAGTTTTGTTGTGTTTGTAGTTGTGCGTTGTGTGTTTGGGTGTGTGTTGCGTGGAAGACGGTGTTAACGCTCTGCGTGGGTATTACAGCAGGTGGTGGAGCGGTCGTGCTGTTCCTTTTTGCGGCTATATTGACAGCCTTTCTCGCGGGCAGGCGGGTTGGTGACCGCAGGTCTGGCTTTGTCGTACCGAAGACGCTGTTGCTCGTCTTCGGTCTGCGTATTTCAAAGCCAGCAGTCGGACGGTTATCCCGCCATCGGTCAGCTTTTTTAATTCCAAGGTGGTAGTGAAACTGTGTTATCCCTTACTCCCTTAGTCACCTCTTACGACACCCACGGGAAGATAGGGGGTGGCTATATCCTTAATGCCGTAACCACACAGCATAACAACCATGCCCACCAACCATAAATAATTCAAATATGGGATCAAGACGACTTACTCCATCGTACTCATATCGTACTATGTATGTAAAAGTCAAAAGGTTAAAATTTTTAGTTCATAAATGACAACATAATTATAATTTCACAATAAATGTAATAGTCATGTTGTTACATGCTCATATTCAGGGTACTTAAAAAGATATGACTACTATAAAGAAGTTTAGTCAAATTTTCTTTGGATAGATTAACTATAATTGGATGGATTTATGGAGGAAATTACTTAATACTATAATTATCTTTAAAAAATAAAAATGAATGTTGCTGAGCGCATAACTCGAGAATGGCTCAACCAATGCGGCTAATTTATTTTTTTTACGTTCGTTAAGGCACACGGGAGGTTTTGATACTAAAAAAAAAAATTAAAAAACCCGCCAGTGACCAAAGCTCCAATTGGGGATAGCGTGGGGCACGCGTGTGCAATGCTTCTGGTATTGCAGGCGTATATAAGCTATGGTAATCGCTGACTATCTGAAGAGCCATGCGCTTGTTTGCCGACCTAGTTACATAAAAATAATAATACAAAACGCCACACACTCAACAACCCCCAGAAGGAATTTCTTTTGTGTCAGACAAAAACAAACAATACACAAGCCTATACGACCAGAGCACGACAAACATTTGTATGGCTAATACAAATGTTCGCCACGGTCGGCAAAACAAAGCATTGTAAGCAATGCTATTGAATAGGCAACACTTGTAAATACGTATGTATTATTTTATAGGTGATATACGCTATTTCTTATCACTTGTCTATTAATTTTCTCTAAAATAACTCCCATAGCTTCAATGAAATTTTTCAACTTTAATGTATTTATTATTGAAGTGAAATTTATTTATTTTCATGCTAGAGGTTGTCTGGAAGAGATCGCTCTTTTAGCGATAAGACCGCCTTTTGTACATGTCTATATTTTCTTTTACGGTGTAAAATTTTTCTCTGATAGTGTACAATAAAGAGTATTTGTATTTGTATTTAGTCTCGTTGTGCTTCTAAACTCGATGAAACGAAAATGCGTCAAGTTTAACAAACAAAAACATATATGTATAGGAGAGAATTAGATAGAATACCTTACACATTATTTTATATTCTCGGTGACAAAAAAATCCTTTAGGCTACTTTTCAAGAATTTCAATTCTGCCGTGTATTGTGAACTGCACAAATACGCTTTTTTTTTTTTTTTTAATTAAGTTTTTAACTACTACTTGCCATCCCATCTGCCGATTATCACTGCAATAGATATCATACCAACACAGGCAATGAAATACTTGTAAATACATGTCTCTAAAATGCATTCAACTATATCCTGAATACATATATAATTATTAAAAAAATCATTAACATATTTAAACAACCATTAGCATTATTATCTGTGTTAATATATTTCTGTAAGATGTTCAGTGTAAAACGTTTGTTTTAATATATTCTATGAATATAATAAGAATCAAGTTATAATGTAAACCAGTTTTTAACCAGTTCTTAGTTGAGTATTTGTATCATTTAACATTTTAAAAATTATTTTAGAAAAAAAGTGAGTCAATTGTATGGTTCTACATCTGGGGTATTGCAAGGGTATTATAACCCTTTCAATAGCCTGACCCCCCAACCATTCCAAAGAACAAAGCTACTTTAATCAAAGCAGAAACACAACACTACTTGGATGCAGCATTATTTAGCTGTGATCTTCAGTAGAAAGAATAATTTAAGAGTATTTTTTAATAGATAAAACTTATAGTAATATTGTATTATATAATTTTTTCACCTACCAAACGTCATTTTACCGCTAATGAAGCTTGGATCCTTTCTAGTATCAGCAATAGCAGCTAAAGGTATTCCCCAATTTGCTACTGGCCCCCAAAAATGGGTGCTGAAAAATATAAATTTCATTTTGAAAACACGACAGATTAATAATAAATAAATTACAGAAAATATACATAAAATTTCCTGAATATGAAATAAAAATGTAATTTACCTCATTAAATATTCTCTAAATTCTTTGCTTTTAAGCTGATTTAATAATTTTATTGCCATACCACTCATCTTGCTGGAAAAAAAATACTTGTGATCTCAAACACAAATTAATTAACTGTGTAAATTAGTATTTTAAAATAATTCTCAATTAATATTCATGTCATAATACATTTCCTTTTATGAGATTTTATGTTACTAAGCAATTAAGAGAGATATATATAGGTACTATGCTCAGTTATGTAATGGGACGACAGTTTAATACATGTCATGTTTTATATTATAGTTCTAATGTCTTTAAACTAATACAAATTAATTCTCTCGAGTATAATTACGTGTTCAACGCTACAATTATGTCAAGGTTACGATATTTCCAATGTATTTCAAAATTAAAAAAATGAATTAAACTATAATAACTATTTCACAATTGTTTACCTTTCTTATGTTTTCTTGTATGTCTTAATATTTTTATTTGTTTATCGTAATCTTTTTTAAAAGTTAATTACTGTATGTGCTTCGTTAAAAATTTCATTAGACTGAACAATGTCAATGTCACTGCACTCTTTCTATTGGTTCTGTCACTGATAATATTGATAACAAACGTCATTTGTGACGCTCACATACTTGCAATAGACTAAAAAAAATTAAGTAAACTGACAGTTAAAAACCTGGATGTTATACTTAAAATGCAAATCTTGATTATATGGCATTTAGCCGACCATATTATAAACAAAGAAATTTGACGAAGCATTTAATGAATTTTAGTAATGAAAAAGATATTTACTTCCATTGGTGGCCTCGCTTTTGTTTTCTAACTTAGGACGAAGTCGGTGTCAGGAAGTGGAGACCTCGCCTCTGCCAGCGGAGGCGATGTGTGTATTCGTGTGGTGGGCGTTTAACGTCGTGATCCTATCGTTAGGGAGATCATTTAAGTACGATCATTTAAGACGTGCATGTCTTTGTCGTGTCTGTAGTTTTCCTCTACTTATGTATTTGCAAGCCTCTCCTATAAGAGGGTTTTGGTGAATGCGCGCCTTTTCAAAATACGCCGTAGGGAATATTTTGAGATGCTTAGCGATCGAATCGATCCTGAGGTCGCAATGCAAGTCGACATTACGCACGTACTACGGCGAGTGCGTAGCGGTGCGTAGAAACTTGTCCTGGATATATAGAAGCCTGTAGACGTAAGGATTCTCCTCCACCGTCTCCAGATATTTTAACAAAAAATACCAACCCAACAATCTCAACTATGCTTTATTCTCTTATTATTAATAATAAAAGTAATCATTAATTGAAACTAAATAATACAAAATGTTATCGTACATTAAAAAAAAAACAACAAAAATTGTCTTCGAAATTAAAAACTTTAAATAATAAATTAAACTAAAGACACCAAATAAATAAAAACTCTTTTAAAGTACTCAAATCAACTACTAAAACTTTCTTGACAAACCATGCGTATTGTCCATAATATATTGTCTTTCAAGTTTCAACCATCACCCGCCCTAAACTCGCCTAAACTAAAATGTAAACAAAAAAAATAGAAAAATGTAGGGCTCAAAATTATGAGTTTATTCCGTACTTTAATATTAATTTACATGCTTATTTATGTAACCATTTATATGGCATTGGTCGGAGCTCTCGTTTATGTGCGAAGTGTAATTATAACGAATCACAAGTGAGTTCATATTACCATATGATTGTAATCAGTTTTACAAACGGGATATTCGCTTTAAGAAAATAGTAACTCATCTAAATTACAGCAAAATTTAACCAAAAAATTCCGTTATCATCAATATCAATATTTTACTAAAAGAATTGTTTCACGAGTTCTAAAACGTTCGTTAATTCTCTTATGTTTGTTTCTTTACCAAATACGTGGTTGTATCGATTTGTAGTTCTCCTTTTCCTATGAATTAGGTATTAAACCACAAATTTTTACAATTAACAAAAATACATCCGCAATCTCGGAAACCGGTCGATGAGTTCGCTTTCTGATTAAATTAAATTTCATTGGTCAAAGTTTATCACTCTCATATATAAATTATTTTCAGTTTACCAGAAGAAATGTATATTCAAAATGGGTAAATAAAACAGCATATACTTACATCAAGACATATATTTAAAAAAAAAACTGTCAAAAGGCACTTACACGGACGGAATAATGGAGCAAACGATTTACATTTTCAGTACAAATAATAAGTAGTTATTGCCTAGAATTGCTTACAGTCCAATGTTTCTATAAAATTATATAAACGGAATGACGACATATAACATAAATAAAAAATGGACGACTTATCACAGTATTAAACAGACAAATAAACATGTATAAATCCAAAAAAGTTTCATTTCATGAAAGGTAGAATATATATATTTACAAACTGTCAAGTTTTTATAGACTTAAGAACATTAATATGTATTTTTATACATACTTATATTTTCGAGATTATACATTAAAAAAATAAAGAAAAAATTGATGGTTTTATTTGCAAATAAAAATATTCTAGTTTAAAAATATATCCATGTAAAAAAGATTATCAGTATAGCGTTATTTACAAGTATAAGATCTAAGTTATAGACATATTATAAATATGAAAATATGAGAAAGAGATTACTATTTACTCTTATTTGTATATAAAAAAAAATGTTTGTCAAATATAATTAAAAACTATAAAGTGTATATAAAAAATTAAAACATCGTAAGTCAAAAATAATTCTTGAATATCAAAGAATAAAAAAACATTATGTTTTATAAACATATAGTCGGTATTTTTTGGCTTTACTTTATAAGATAAAGGCAATATTGTATATGTAGATATGCTCAGTTACTATCAGTCACTTTATTGATTGATTAACTGGTTTAACGGCTTTCAGTTGTGCCAGTGGAGCATGGTTTATTCCGCCAATGAGTCACTTTATATTTACAAATATTAATTTCTTAAAAACTACCCAATTTTTTTTTTTTTTTTATTACGTGGAATGCACAAAAAAATTGTAGAAAAAAATATATTATAAATCTTATATATCATAAAAACTATTTGTAACTTAATTGTAATTAAGGAATGGTCCTAAATTCCGTAATTTTTAGTTACTTTTCAGGCTTGTATCAATTTACCCTAGTTAATAAAGTTTTATAACTTTTTGTCTGAAATTAATTTAATAAATACAACATTAAAAGGATGAGGTATTACACATAATATTAAATTATTGTTATCTATGACTACTTCTTTGTAAATGAGATTCATAAATTAAGTTGCTATGTGACTTTAGCTGCCATATTATTTTATACCTAGCAATGAAATCAGTCAAAAAAAAACTTATTTTTTATCACTTTACTATGTCAAATAACGAGTAAAAGAAATAGTAATGAGTTGAAATACAGGTAAATTAGATAAAGCTGCCACAAATTACACATTTAAATGTAAATAGTATAGTAATGTAATTTTGTATTTATTGCGCTTGCTACGCATTTGAACGTGTATCATGACGTCACTGTACATGATAAACCTATCGACCCCATTCACACGCATGCGATCTAATCGTGACAGAGACAGCTAATATTTTGTTCAAATATTGTTATTATATAGCGTGATATTTTTCGAAGTACCCTCTAGTTAGCGATCATTGGTCTTGTTTCATTTAATAGAGAATGATTCCTTTTAAGAGACATACATAGTAAAATTTGCTCTCCAGAACTTAGAGCAATGCGTTTCATATTTTCGCAGAGATTTACAAAAATGTTAAATATTATTTTACAAATAGTGTGACATTTGTCTTTCATAACTCTTCAAAGTATATAAAATAGGCAAAAAATGGAAATGATATAAATATATAATATCAGAAGTACTTAATATTCATCTAAACTGGCTATAATTTTTATTCAAAATCAATAAATGATTATAGAAACTAGTGGCAAAACTTTTACATGATTATTATTTCATTCATATTACATTACATAGCTAGTATCAGACTAAAAGTTAAAGTTACAAAGGATAAAAAAAAATTATCTATATCTCCACAAAAACACTAAAACAGTGAATATTAGAGTTATACTACCTTGAATGTTTGCAACCCCTGCCAATCTACATCTGAACATGTCGATCCTAGTCTCTTTATCTTCTATTATATTCTGGAACTCTGCTTCAACGATTTGACCATCATAGTATGTTATTGGATCTTCGAAAGGATATTCAAAACCTTGCAGGCATTCGCATTTGTAACCGCCGGCGTCGAAACCACGGCCTTGGATTGGTACACACTGAAGTACAAAAGTAGAAGTACATTATTAATTATATTATTGTTATAGTCACGCTGGTATGTTTTATTATACACACAGAACCAACGCACATACAACACACATATATAGAATAGAATAGATTATACTTTATTGTACAACGCTTTGAAAAAACTTACATAAAACAGTCATTTAAACATACAGATAAAAATGCGCAAAGGTGGTCTTATTGCTAAGGAGTGATCTATTTCAGAAAACTTTAGACAAGAGAAAAATATGGAAAGAATCCATATTATATGTAAAAAAATCAAAATCGTATTCTTAAAATACATATTAAATAATGCATACTCATCAACAAGCACACAACGAGACACAAATGTAAAATTCATACCAACATACATGCACATAAACACACGCACACAAGCACAGAAAAACTCACATGCATACACATAAAACGTTTTATTTAAAACAATTTGTACTCACATAAGAAGAGCTCCTGTCACATTTATCAGTACCCTTGAACGCATTGGGAATGTAAAACTTGTCTGGACATTGATTAATGTCTAAGGACATCAAACCCATAGTAACTGCTACCACGCCCCTGAGAAAGAAATTTTAAATTATACATAATTAATTATCAAAATTTACTTTATTCAAGCAGGTTCGATACGTCATTTTGCAAATATTCATTTATTTATAACTAGCGACCCGCCCCGGCTTCGCACTGGTGGTATGCGAATACTACATATATTATGGCAGACATGTTCCCTACTACGAGTAATGATCGCTATCAGGTGTATATGATGACAGCCGGGACAGACAGCTTAACGTGTTCTCCAACCACCACTCACAGCCGCCCACAAAGACAGACATATAAACCGAAAGAATTATTTGTACAAATACATATATCCATTAAAATTGACAAGGCTACAATAGCCTTCTGGCAGTGCCGCAGAATGATAGGTAAAAGATGGGGTCTATCCCCAAAAATCACTCTTTGGCTGTACCAGTCCGTCATCAGGCCAATTATCAGCTACGGTGCGGTGGTTTGGTGGCCGAGAACCAGACTAATCACCGGTGAAGCAAAGTTACAACGACTTCAAAGGCTAGCTTGCATGGCGACTACGGGCTGCATGAGGACCACTCCGACTGCCGCCCTGGAAGCCCTACTGAACCTGCCGCCGCTGCACCTGTTTATCCAACAGGAGGCGGGAGCGGCTGCGGTAAGACTCAGGAAGCTAAGCCTGTGGAGGAATGTAAAAGTAGCACACACAGGAATACTTGGCGAACTGACAAACAGGAAACCGCTCGTCGAAGCGGTTACCGACAGGATACCCAAACAGCACGTATTCGACAAAAAATACAGAATACAATTACACAAAGACCCAGGTGAAGGCCTCAACCCTAGAGAGTTAAGAATCTTCACAGACGGGTCGAAAACATCAACAGGTACAGGTTCTGGGGTCTACTCAGAAGACCTGAATATCAACATCTCATCGCCGTTGGGAATCCACAACACCGTCTTCCAGGCGGAATGCATGGGAATCATAATGGCAGCAACAGCGATCAAATCTAGAGAGGTACAGGGTTTTCCAATCCGTATACTTTCCGATAGCAGATCGGTCCTGCAAGCCCTACAGAGCGTGCCATCGAGCTCTGACGAAGGTAAGTGAAACAAACGCCATTACCCTTCAATAGATAAAGGGACACAGTGGATCGCGCGGTAACGACGCGGGCGACCGACTGGCGAGGAATGGATCGGAGATGAGGGTCCACGGACTCGAACCCATTCTGCCTCTGCCTTTCGGATGGCTGCGCAGCCAGCTGCGACACAACACCAAGGTAATGCACCAAGAATATTGAACAAACCTAACTACCTGCAGGCAGACCAAGGAAGCTCTTCCGACGATCAACCCAGGATTGTCCCGAAAACTTCGCGGTTATGAAAGAGCCCAGCTCCGACTACTGGTCGAGGCTCTTACCGGACATGCCTTGCTTAACAAGCACTTACACTAATCTAGGCGTTACAGACAGCCCCCTGTGCAGAGCGTGCCTGGAGGCAGAGGAAACGGCCTCACATATCCTGCTGGGATGCGGTGGTGTGGCGAACTACAGGGCACTACACCTTGGGACACCGAGGTTGCTCCAGGAACTCGTCGGCAACGTGAAGGGTCTGCTAGGCTTCCTCAAGGAGCTTGGCTGGCACGAATAGTGCCCACCAGCCGATCACGCAAAAAAGGCGCACCAAGACGTCGAGTTGCGGAAAAGAGCCCGTGAACAACAACAACATACATATATCCATTCCGAGAGGGAATCGAACCCGCAAACCAATGCACCGTAGCACCACTACACCAGAGCAATTGTTATTTAGTTAACACTTATTATTATGAAAAAATAAAATCACAAGACTCACTTAAACTCCAATTTCACTTTAACGCTGTCCCATCCGAAGAAAGGTGACGCATACGTAATGACCCATTTTTTGAGAGGACCTTTGCAGTCAAAGTACGGCCTAGTCCAATACCCATGTTTTATATTAGCCGCTCTGTAGAACGTCGGATACTTTTCATATTGCTTCAAATATTTGCCCATTTCACCATCACGAATCTTCATTTTGAGGAAATATTTTTCTAGGCTGTCGAAATTTGTCGACCATCGTTGCTTCAGGAATTGGAACCACGATTTGTGGGTGTACACCGTTTCTATAATTAATAAAATACTACTATAGTCTGTTTTTGAAGTGGAACTTCTTTACGCACGCTCGACTTGAGGAATAAGCTGGTGAATGCGTGACGAGAGCGTTACGAATAGTGTGATCAGGCGAACGGAAGTTGAGAGGGAGATAGAAGTTAGATGGAGCTAAAGAAGTTTTACTTCAGTCCTGTGGTCTAGAGCACACTTGCTTTTTTTCTAACAAACGAGTACCGAAAATGTTGACTGCACTGTTATTGTTATATAACAACCTTTACAAATTTTAAAACATCTCTGTAAATATCGGAAATGTATCAGAGACATACTTAGTACTCGTTTGTTAAAAAAAAAACTATATACTTCAATGAGGTAGGGCAATAAATATTCTGCTCAGAATGTAGAGCAGCCCGACGACTAGTGTAGTACCTCGACCTTACAGAAGATCACAGATAAATAATACTACTTTAATAATAAGCCGTGTTGTGTTCCTGTTAGTAAGGTAGAGAACTGCTGGACTGGTGTAGAAGGCGTTCATGATCTACGGTAACCGCTTACCGGTGAGCCGGACGCAAGTTTGCCGACCTAGTTGTATAAAAATCCACTCCAATATATAAAACTAATATTAACATCAAAACAGTCGTACCAGTTTCATTGATCCTCGCCAAATCCTCCAATTTAAACTTCCTCGTATTAAGTTCAGTCTTGTGAGCGAACGGTGCAAAGAAAGTTCGGTTTGTAAATTTATTTCTGTCCCAGTATGTACCTGAAAAAATTGAAACAGAAAAAATTAGTTATACGTTCTTCTAGATAATTTTTATAATTAGCCTAACTTTGTTTGATCTTCGCAAATACTGATCCATAAAAATTCTTCCACTAACAGAAAGTTACACTAATCAGAAGTGATATAGGCTATATTTTATTGTTTTTAAACATAAAAATCAGTGAGAAATAATTTACATCACAAAAATAATCAACGCCCAATGAAGTGGGCCTGGCGCAATGAAAATTTCTCCTACTTAATGCCCTTCAAGTGGAATTGGTTGATCCTCCTTTACAGCTACGCAGACAGTTTTTATGTGACAGGTTCCTTATAATGCCGTACAAAATTCTTCTCACCCTTTAATTGATAAACTCCATGATCTCAACCAACTTATTAAGAATTCAAATTTTTGGATCTATAAAGATAAACCGCCCCTTACTAAATCTTTTCTTAAAATCAATATCGATGATATATATCAGTTGCCTGGATACCGAGTCACAGCGGTATAGCAGGTAATGAGATGGCAGACATATGTGCAAAAGATGCCATTCGCCTAGGCTGTGATAAATATAATAAATGCTTTTCCCGAGATTTTAAAAGTTTGGCTAAACAATGTTTGGATAAATCTTGGGATAGACTATGGCAATCCTCAAGACTAGTTACAGGTAAATACTATGGCAATATCCAGCCGTGTATTCCTATCAAGCCATTTTGAAATACTCCGACCTAGGTAAAATAACTACGTCGATAATTATCGTATAGGGATAATTTTTCATCATCATTTCAGCCTATTACAGTTCACTGCTGAACATAGGCCTCCACAAGTTCGTGCCAAAAAATGGCGTGAACTCATGTGTTTTGCTCATTGTCACCACGCTGGGCAGGCGGGTTGGTGACCGCAGTACTGGCTTTGTCGCACC
This sequence comes from Melitaea cinxia, assembly GCF_905220565.1. NCBI lineage: Eukaryota > Metazoa > Arthropoda > Insecta > Lepidoptera > Nymphalidae > Melitaea > Melitaea cinxia. The sequence goes on from NC_059404.1 coordinate 16,041,386, forward strand.
GAAGACGCTGTTGCCCGTCTTCGGCCTGTGTGTTTGATAGCCAGCCGTTGGATGGTTATCCCGCCATCGGTCAGCTTTTTAAGTTCTAAAGTGGTAGTGGAACTGTGTTATCCCTTAGTCGCCTCTTACGACACCCACGGAAAGAGGTGGCTATATTCTTTACTACCGTAGCCACACAGGGAATTAATATATTGAGTTAAGGTATATTAATATGCTATGAAGCTCACCGGCTGACCACACTTTCGAATCCCCGAGGACTAAAGCAAGAGTTTCACCCAACATCTGATCCTCGGTTAGAGGTTTGTCCGCAACTCTGGTGCCGCTGAACACTTCTTTAGGATCTGATACCTAAAATTAAATATATCAGATTAACGCCGAGTTGCACGAAACAAAATTAAAATTTAAGTAGAGATTAAACTAATTTAATCACAAGAATTTCATACAATTCTTGCAATTAAATTAGTTTAATCACTACTTAAATTTAAATTTCTTTTCGTGCAACTCGGCGTAAGACTTATATTACATTGCTCAGAAGTTGTTAAAAATATAAATAGTGAAGTTATTGCCCTTATGAAAGTGGCGAGGTTACTTTTTTATATTACACTAGATTTTACCCGAGGCTTCGCTCGCATTGATTTTTTTTAATAAAAAGTATCCTATGTTACTTCTAATACCTCAAAGAATATGTGTACAAAGTTTCACAATGATCGGTTGAGTAGTTTTCGCGTGAAAGCGTAACAAACAAACTTACAGTCACATTTATAATATTAGTAGGGAAGTAGGGATTGCTTAGAAGTTGTCAAAAATATTTAGTAAAGTATTTGCCCTTTTGAAAGTAGCTTACGTTTGGCGTTGCTTTTTTAACTATGAGCTTTTTGAACTATATGGACATCCAAACTATATCGCATTGTAAACACAAGAAGGAATAACAAAGTTGTAAGTCCATGTTTCCGACTGCGCAAAGTAAACGTCTCCTTTCTGGGTTATGGTATTCGCATGTATAATAAAATCCCACAAACAATTTTAGAATTGTCTCAACATAAATTTAAAGTTTTTATTAAAAAAAATAATAGATAAAGCGTATCATTAGCGTAGTGACGCTGTATTTCATGCAACATTTTACTAATTTTGTACAAAAACACAGTTTTTATATTGTTTTTCAAAAGAGTAACTGCGGAGTTTCTTGCCTATTCTTCTCTGCAGAATTTACATTCCGAATCGGTGGTAGTTTACTTTTACAAAAATAATCATTTATTTTCAAAGTTTTAATTTGTAAAATAACGATTCGAAAGTGCTCTTGGGGCCTGTTTGAATAAAGCTGTTTTTGATTTTGATTTTATAGGAACCAGTAAAATACAAATAAAACTAGTTATGACAGTTGCAAATTTTGGATATCTCTGTACTTTAGAACATTTTCATGTTTCAATATAATACAAATTCTAACAAGGAAAACAAAAACAATATAAGAGCTCTTTTTATTGTTGGCAACTTGAGAAATATTTTTTTATAGATAAAAAAGCAAAAACTATCAAAATTATCAATATATATATATATATATATATATATATATAAAGGGAAAAAATATATATATATGTATAAAATAAGGAAATTATATATATATATATATATATATATATATATATATATATATATATATATATATAGGAAAAATTTAGTACATACCTGTAAGAAGGCGCTGATGAAATTAGCCAATCTGACTGCCATTTTGGCCTGATTTTCAAATTGCTCTTCTGCCCCAAAAGCTATGTCTCCGTTTAGGAATAAATCAGTTGGTTTGTATCTGAAACAATAAATGAATTCAATCACAATTGGTGTACTAAACACTAAAGAGTGATGTACAGGAAATTAGAATATGAGAAGGAAAGGAAGGAAGATAGAAGAAAGGAGTAGCAATTCAAATAGAACGAGAAATCGAAAAAATGTCTTAAATAAGTTAATGGTAGCACTGCCCCATTGGCACAATGGGTAAGCCTGCTGTCTGTTCTAATTTTGTTAGTTCAATTCGCGCCCTGTGTCTGAGTGTAAAATTTTTATGTCAGAGACAAGACCTATATATAGTCTGTTCAACGAGAAGAGGTTAGTTTGGTATCTCGGCTCGTTGAACGCGATTTTTTTTTTTCGTGCCTTTGGCAGAAAGCAAACGTCAGTCTGCCTTTTGGCTGATCGTAACAATAGCCTACAGTATAGACAAATAAAACAACAGGAACAATCAAAGAATCAATCAGGAACATATCAAGCAAGATGCCCTACCTAACCTAGATGCTATGACTACCATAAACAAAAAAAAAATATATTATTTGTTTGGAATTTTCTGTAAAGTTGAAAAAAACCCGGCCTAGTGCGAGTCGGACTCACGCACCGAGGGTTCCGTACAAACAAAATTATTGAAAATATTTTTATTATATTATGATATAACTAAAAATTTCTGCTTTTTACATTTTTCCTTCATCTTGCTATATGACGTTTATTCGTACCAAATTTCAAGATTCTGAGTTCACGGGAAGTACCCTGTAGGTTTTTATTTCCTTGCGAGTGTCGAAAATTTGCAACATATATGGCTGTATCTTTTGATTGCGTTGGCTTAGAAAAAAGGGTCTTGACAGGCAGACGGTGTGGTGACAACAAAGTGATTCTATAAGGATTCCGTTTTATCCTTTTGAGGTATGGTCCTCTAAAAATGTCTAAAGTTGGAACTTTCCAAGTCAACTGCCCCAAATTTTGAACAAGATATTTCCTACCGTGTCCCACCTTAATAAAATTATCCGACGATGTTAGTAATAATAATATCGATTCAAAAGTTATCTTAATAGACGAAGATTGATAATTTTTGAGAATAAAAAGAAATTTAGAACAATTTTTTTTTTTTAATTTTTTACCATTTTTAAAGTCATCGACCCTGGCCTCATATAAAACAGATAATAATAATTACTCACAGTGAACAATTCGCTGGGTGCACTCCCCTTATAAAGTTGATTACTTCATAGACATTAACTCTTTCTGTATGTAATGCCGCTGGGCCTCTCGAACCATTAACATACTCATAGTAACGATCCATGTATAGAGCCCGAATGAGTGGGTGTGCCTTTTCCCACTGGACGGGGAGCCTTTGAATCCCTGATAGATAAATTAATATATTTTATTTCATTAGCCAGTATTCACATCTTAGACTAAGCATTAATTAAGATTTTATTTATAGCTACATAGGTTTCTTTACACATTTTAAGGTAAACCCAAATTCTTGGCCTAAAACTTTTATTATTTCAAAATATTAATATACATACTAGTGGTCGCCCAGTGCTCCAAACTCGACCATAATTAATTTAAATTATAAGTTTGAACATTATTAAGTTTCTGTTGTCATAGACTATACTTCTATAACAATAAACAAAAGAGTATAAAAGTATGCGTGTGTGTGTCAAATATATGGTAGTGTGTGTAATATTTTTTTTTTATTGACTTAATGTATTTTTTATGAATAATTTTAAAAAAATATTAGCATTCTGCACTCCTTCTCTATATAAACTATAAATGTGCAAAATTTCATACTCCTCCGTACGTGCAATTTTCTCAAAAAGGGGTACAAAGTTTTTGCTTCACGTATTAATATATTATAGCAACATGTAGAGGTAGATTAATTTATTTGTTTTAATAATTTCATTGAATACTCATATGAACCAACTTGTGTTATTAAGACATCATCTACTTGTATAGATACCATAGGGATGGTCCCATAATCATGTGACGTTTTGTAGTAACTTTTAATCCCCTAACCTCTCTTGGCAATATGTGGTAGGTTTTAGACTACCCCCCCCCCTCCCCTCCTTACCCATAAATCACGTGTATATTTTGTGCACAGTATACTGAAAATTTCAGAATATTATTTATAAATACAGGGATAAGCTAAAAAAAAAATTTAAAACATTAAGCATCGTGATACTAATTTCCTGACAGACATCAAGGTTACAGGGTGTTTGTTGGTGATTTCTTTGTTTTAGAAATTGCACGTTCGACGAAAAATAAATACATGTGATGTAATGTAATTAGATATCATTATAGCTTCATTTCCACGCGATATTTCGTTATTTTTTCCAGACCCCTCCCCCCTAATGAACCTCACTAGATTAATGGACGACCCGATATAAAAATTCTAAAATGAGCACTTACATCCAATTTCCATGCAGTCAAAGTTATTATAATATTGGTCTGAGGTGGCACGCTCTATAATCTCTCCTAGATAGGGTCGACGAACAAGGTTTGGCAGTCTGTATCCTGGTCTGCAGCGGCATTGATAACCGCCTCTCCGGAAACCCCAACCATGGATTGGTTCACACTGAAAACATTAAAATATACATCAGTTCAGCCTATTGCAGTCCACTGCTGGACAAAGGCCTCCCCAAGTTCGTGCCAGACATCCCGGTTTTCCGCAATTCTCATCCAACCTACACCGACAAACTTACGTAGATCGTCGGTCCAACGAACCGGATATGACTATGTAATTGTTGATGAAATAATTATTTTAAATATCTTTATCAAGAGAGAATAAACTGACAGTAGCTTTGATAAGAGGGTCACACCAAAACAAAATCTCATAATCAAAATTTACTGTATTCAAGTATGCTTCAAAAGCGATTTTGAATAATCATTGTACTAATTAAAATGATATTTATTTTTAAGTAAAGCTATCACCAATTCAAAATATAAAACTGCAGAGAAGAACTGGTAAGAGACTGCCCAGTTACTATTTAAAAAAAAAAAAAACAAACTGTTAGTTATTATAAAAACAGTTGTTTTACTTCTGATTGGCACAATTAATTTTTACTCACCTCGGTGGTCTCTTCTTTACATCTCGCAGTGGAAGCAAATCTATTTGGTAGGTCGTTGCCTTGACTCGGCGGACACTGGTTTATATCAATCCTATCGTAATCCATTTCCATGACAACTGCTGCTGTGTATCTGTAAACATTGTTTTCATCTTAGGCACTAAGCAGATAGATATTGTTTCTTTAATTGACAATAAGCATTGTTAAATAGCGCAATGTATGCGTTTAATATGTGTAACAAAAACATTCTTTCATTCATTTTGGTTTGATGACTTTCAACAATGCTGTATAAAAAACAAATGATTTTGCTATTTTTACATTACATATTATTCAGAATAAATCAAGGAGATGGTTAGTATATGAAAACCATACAACAAAAAATTGCTATAGTATCAATAATATTAATAAATAATATTATTTAAAAAAAAATCATCTTTTACATTTCTCTCTTTACTGTATGTATGTGGCTTCATCATACAAATATAATTAAAGTTTTAAAGATTTATAAAATTGGCTGTCCTAGTAAGATACAAAATTTATAATCATCATCATCTTTACAGCCTATACAGTCCACTGCTGGACATAGGCCTCCACAAGTTTACGCCAAAAATAACGTGAACTCATGTGTTTTTCCCATAGTCACCACGCTGGGCAGGCGTGTCAAATTTATAATAAACAGGCCTTATTCTTTAAAATATACAATATAATAAACAATTTATACTTAATAATCTAACTGCTTCACATTGACTTTTGACTTGATAAATCTTTGACCTTAGACGTTTCAAAAACCAAATATTTTGACAAGTGCTGATAAGCTGTTATTTAAGTACCTATATACAAAATTAAGATAAATAATTATTAATAATATAATCTTCGTAGTTCACTACAGAAACAAAAATAATATGAAATAAAATCACAATTAAGAATGATTGTATGAGGTGATGTAATAAAGGATTCGTTTTTGAAAATTATTTCTTAATACTCACTGTGGATATTCAATATGTCTGAACTGAGTATGACGTGGATATATGTCAGCTACAGGTGATACTGCAGCCACGAGCCACTTGTTCAGTCTACCGCAGTCAAAGTATGGCTTTGTCCAGCTCACCGGTCCTGGTGACTACAACATATACATATTATGTAAAATATGAATATTTTTGTTGTTAGAAAAACTTCTTGTAAACCATAAATATAATATAAAAATTAAAAAGATTTATAACAGAAAGTAATTTTTGAAAACTAGACAAGTTCGCTTGTCCATAATCTTATGATAACTTTTTTGAAGGTGAACTTATTTTTTGCAGAAAGACTGGATGGGTCGACCATGGGGAGGTTTATCAAGTTACATTTGTGACTGGATCAACCTCACTGTGGTAGCTATTTATTTATATTTATTAATTTTTATTTTTTGTTTGTATTTTGTTTTACTAACATAGTTCTTAAGTAATTTTATTGTACTACCCAACTATGAGCCTATGTTCCTTGACATTAAAGTATTTTAAAAGATTTTTAAGTTTTTTTTTTTTTTTACACAAGGGACAAGCTTCGTAATTAATTTTTGGGAATTTATATTATGTTTGGTTTGAAACGATTTGCATTAATTCCAACTTTATGATAATCACTTTTGAAAGTTATCACTTGAATTATAATAAAATCTTAATAAAACAATTGATATTTAATATTAAAAAAAAAACTTATTTAGAGCTGCAATAATTCTTGTACACATACCTCATCATTACCAGGAGGTCCGTGGAATGTAAAAGTTTCATTAGTGTTATTAGCATATCTTATTTCAACTTGATATGTTGTTTTAGTGTCGTGTCTCGCCACCACTTTGTCAGGCAACCACAACGAATACCATTCATTAGTACGATAGAAATCAGACGTATAATCCTTTGATAAACTTTCAGGATCGAAAGCACCAAGATCTTCAACATGGAATGTATTTAAAGTAGATATCTTCTGTAGATGTACTGGGTCGTTAAAATCGTCAGCTCTCATAGCTCTTGGCGCGAACCTAGGCATTGTTTTATTGAAGAAACCTCGGTACGACGACGTGTATGACATATTCGGTGAGAAATATATAGAACTAGCGTTAATGTACGGATTTGCGGACACATCAGCTACAGACGATAGGAAGTAATACATCATTCCTGGATCGTATGTGTCGTTAATAGCGGGTCGTATAAACCTCGACTGGAGGATGTAACTCCAGAAAAACGCTCTCGTCATAGCCATATTGTGTAAATGTAACATCGCGGTACGATTCGGGAACACAGGGTTGACGTTAAATTCTTTGACGTCTGGGTGGTGAGACACGGAGTCTTCGGGAAGGAAGAGATCATCTAAATGGGTAATATAACAGTTGTCGGAGTTAGCTTTATCCATTTTTCCGCGAATCTCGTCAAAGGAATCGCGTATTTGCCATTCATATTGACCGGCCACACCCCACAGCAATGCACACAAAGACACCAAAAGTAAAGTACAGTTCGTTTTCTCCATTTTTACTTAAATAAACACCAAAAGATATCTTAAAGTTATGTCATAAGCAGGAATATAAATAAGCATGTAAATGCTTATTTTCTAAAAACGTTTAACCGCATCGTAACCGAAACCAATCTACGATTGTTTTGATTTGACAGTACAGTGGACAGTTTTATATTAGGTACCAGTATATAAGTGTATAGTCTATGGTTTTATACCTTACAAAAAGAATACTCTTTGTTTGACAGATAAACCGAAATTTCAAATGACATTTAAATAATCTAGATTCTCTAGATTTTCCAAATATAATTTCTATTTCTATTTTCTAATGTTCTATGAATCAATGTAGTTAATAGTATTCCAGAAGAATACCTTATTACATTAAATGCAATAGTACTCATCAAATCGAGACAATTTTATTTAACAAGTTTGGAAATCAGACTAGTAGTCAGTACTGAGTGCAGTGCAATGCTTATAACTTCTTATATAAATAGAAAAAAGTTATATTGTCTATTCTTAACCTAATGTATGTTAAATGTTTCTAATAAAAACATTAATAATTTAATAATAAAAAAGCTATATTTATAAATAATGGCAGGAAGTTTATTTCGTAAGTTTATTACGACATAAATGTATATTAAATTTGATACATGGTTTCTATTAAAAGTAATATTTGTTACAGGTTCCTTGTTTAATACCGCTCTAATTCTACCTAAATACAACTTCACTGGCTTAGTAAGTAAATTATTGTATTATTTAATAAAAATACAATTAGAAAGCTAAATGATAATTAAATGAAATAATATAATTTATATTTTATTACATTTCATACATACAGTTAATGTAAATAAATACGAAAAATGGATTAAAAATTTGAATTTATATCATTTTAGAAATCCATTCATACTGGATCAGTCTACAATGCTGCTCGTAAGGGAACTAGAGCCAAAGCTCGTGCGAAGAAAGTTAAAGTTGAAATCACAAAAATTGGTTTCATACCACATAACCAAAGAGGAAAAAATAAGTAAGTAGAATAATGTCCTTAATGAATAAATAGCTTTAAAATCTTATAATTAAATAAACAAGACGGGGTTGGATTTGGATGACGGAATACATGGGGCTAAGAAGAAGCAAGGCCCATGATTTCTTTCTGAGTAAAAAGAAAACGCAACAACAATCATTTGTAGCTGTTGCACTGTCAGTTGCGGGTCCCATCCCACACATGCCAAACATAAGTGTGTTACGTCATACAGATGTTTGCCTTGGTCTAAGCGTTTATGTTTTTTGTGTTTTTAGACCAGAGTTTAATCCTAATGGGGGCTGTTGAGTGTGAAGCATTGACTTATTGTTCTTCATTTTTTGCCTTTTTGATATATTTGTTTAATGGAGTCAAGTGAATTTGATGTAAATATAAATCCATTGTTTTTAATTATCATAAACAAAAAAAATGTTGGTTAAATGAAAAAAAAATACTTTGTAAAAAAAATAAAGCTCATTGAAATTATAATACCATTTTCTGAAATCTGTAACCTCCATTGTGAAGGCCTTATCCTCAGCTGAAACCCAGCTCAGTAGCGTGTCATCCTTAAAAAAAAACTGCCTATATTTATAAATTATCAAAATTAAATTTTTTTTTTTACAAAAAAATGTACATGATTACTCTTACCAAAACCATTTTAAATTTCCAGGGTAACTCAAGTACATGTGAACAAGCATTTAGATGATTCGTTCAAGATGGAATCTAAAGATGATGTATACCCCATGCGGTATTACCGCTGGATTACATATTCTACTGAGGACGCTATCAAGGCCCACAAGGAGACTCACGACCCCACTATGTATAATTCTTTAGATTCATTTGTGTTCGCCCAAATAGAATTTAATATGGAAGCTGTTAAAAAGGTATAATATATTTCCTTTTACATAATTAAAAAATTGGATCATTATTACGAAATATATAATAATTAGAATTTTGTCAGTCACTTGTAAAAATTTTAATTCTATGCTGTAACATAAAATCAGTGCTTCAATATCGTAGTCTCCTCATAACAGTATTCAATGGATGGAATTTTCTGATATCTTTATTTTAGTGTCAACATCAAACTTTAATTCGTTAGATACTTCTATTTGAAACATATAAACATTACACGCTATACATAACAAATAACAAATATCCTGAGTGCATATAATACCTATAATATAATCTTATTAATATAGTTTCTGACAGCAAATAAGTTAGTAACTCATAAAATGGGCTCTAAGCTAAATAGAATGAACAACTAATTGCTTATTTAATGACTTGAAACTATATAACACTAACATTCCTCACAAATATGTGTCTGAGCTGTTACAATTAGTTCGATCAACATTTGCTGCATCTACTCTACAAAATTTAAGAGTAACTAGCTGCTGCCCGCGACGTCGTCTGCGTGAACGCTATACAGGATCAAAAATACCTATGATTATACCTTTTAAAATAACATTCATTTACCCGTTTCTTTTTTACATTTCATATCTACAGAAAAATCTCATAGATGGCGCTGCTTTAAAATTAGCTTAGTTACTTATATTGCGTGATTTTTATAGTGTGAAGCTAGCTTATATAGCATGGTTATTAACATAATAACAACAACATTCAAATATGCGTCGTTAGATTACACGTTGTTATAGAATGCGTTGAGGAAATAAAGGTTCACTGCTCGTTCCCGGTAGGTGATAGCATGATAATATGTAGCCTATATGTTGACCCGACTTCTTAATAATATTCGTGCCAAATTTGAAGTAAATCCATGTGGTACTTTTTGAGTTTATCCCGGACATACATACAGACAAACAGACAAAAATTCTAAAAACTATATTTTTGGCTTCGGTATCGATTATAGATCACACCCCAAGTATTCTTTTAAAAAAATATTCAATGTACAGTTTTGACTTTCCTACCATTTTATTATACGTATAGATGTCATTACGTAGTTTCGTACGTAGTATGCATTGAAAGACATATTATATCGTAAAAAAATTATTTAAAATGGGATATTTACCATGTTTTTAGGTAATGAAATTAACCATGTTAGTTTAAAATCATACAATTTAATCAATAAACAAAAACTCTTACAGAATCGTTATATAGAGAACATAGTGCGTCTAACTCTGCTACCACACAACTTTCCTCGTGATGAAGAAAGAACAATCCTGGCATTCTGCAAAGGACCCGAGCTGATCAAGCAGGTTGCAGAGGCCGGTGCCACGACTGCTGGTAGCACGGAGCTAGTGAAGAAAATACAGGTATGAGTTGGTTTTATAATATAGTTTATGTAATTTTATATGCATTTCATCTGAAAGAACTATATTGTTATATAATCCTTTTATTTAGTTTTCTTCATCATTACATCATTACAGCCTATACAGTCCACTGCTGGACATAGGCCTCCACAAGTTTACGCCAAAAAGAGCGTGAACTCATGTGTTTTGCCCATAGTCACCACGCTGGGTGACCGCAGTGCTGGCTTTGTCGCACCGAAGACGCTGCTGCCCGTCTTCGGCCTGTGTATTTCAATGCCAGCAGTTGGATGGCTATCCCGCCACCGGTCGGCTTTTTAAGTTCCAAGGCGGTAAGAGAACTGTGTTATCCCTTACTCGCCTCTTACGACACCCACGGGAAGAGAGGAGCTGGCTATATTCTTTAGTACCGTAGCCACACAGTACAGTTTTCTTACTACTAAGAAATTTATATAATTCATATACATTTTAATTGTTGTTAAAACTTAAGCTACCGCTTATTCGGAATGTAGATTCTGGAGAGAAGAATAGGCAAGAATTTCTGCAGTTACTTTTAAAAATATATATATAAGGTGTTCGACTCTTAACTGCGTTCCTTCGAATTGGTTGTTCCTTTCTGAATTCCTTCAATTGGGTTTTGCGATTGTGTAGATGATCATGTTCTGGGTATAAAAAATTTCAAAGTCCTTTTTTTACATTTGACTTTGTTTAAATAGACGAGCTACTTTGATAGATTCGTTCCGTATGATAACTTTCGTAAGCGCGTAAGCACGGCTATAGTTTACAATAAAAACATTTATTAGGAGATCCGAAACTAAATCGATATTCACTATTATAAAGTATCATCATCATTCATCATCATCATCATCATCATCATCATCATCATCATCATCATCATCATCATCATCATCATCATCATCATCATCATTTCAGCCTATTGCTGTGTGGACAGCAGTGGTGCTGGACATAGACCTCTACAAGTTCGCGCCAAAAATGGCGTGAACTCATGTGTTTTACCCATAGTCACCGCGCTGGGCAGGCGGATTGGTTACTGCAGGGCTGGCTTTGTCGCACCGAAGACGCTGCTGCTGACACTGTTGAATAATAAAACAATAATTCTCATTTCCAGGAAGGTGAAATAAAACTCGGCGATTATGACTACGTCATAGCTCATCCAAACATCATAACTGATCTCGTACCAATACGTGGTCTGATGAAGAGACGGTTTCCCAATGTACGTTCCGGTACTTTAGATCCTAATATATGTGACCTAGTGAGGAAGTTTTCTGCGGGCATCCAATATAGGGTCACTAAAGATGAGCATCAGCAAAACTTTGGTTCCGTTGAGGTCCCCGTTGGTAGGGTAAGTATAATATTTTAAGCTTACACAGTTACTATGAATACTTTCAATGAAACGGGATTTATATTATGTGTATTTAATGGAGATTTATTAAAAACTTTTGTCTTGAAAGGAGGTAGAGCTAGATACGGCCCTCTACAGATACAGAGATACTTGTTAACAGACTCTAAAAGGAGTTTAGATATGAAAAATTAAGAGAAATATAGACTAATTGATAATAGTTATATGAACCAAACTTTATTTATTACTTCTGTTTCTACTAGTTTTTTTATTTTGGGCACATATCTTTATTTTTACTTATATATATTATGTGTAATCTGTGTAATGACGTGATAATTTTATTTATTCGTAAAAAGAAATCTTAAGACGTAACCATGGTAACAAGATGTTTAAGCCATTTTTAACAACCAGAAACGCTCAAGAACTTTAAGAAAGATAATTGTATTATTTCGTTTTCGCTTTTTATTTTTTATACATATACTATACACTGTATTCGTGCTAGTGGCTCTCTCGCTCCTTCCATCTTTGTTGTTTATATCTTGTGGTGGAGTTAATATACAAGATACCAAGTGAGTTGAACATTTTATTTATCCCACAAGCTATATGTTCCTACATTATTATTATTGGAACGAAGTTCCTTACGGCACGCTTGACATTTGGCTGGGTGACCGAACTGAAAAAAAATGTGATACTAAAACGGTAAAAAAAATATATAACGGAAGTGACGTAATATCAGTCACACGACTGTATAATATGACGTTTGTAAAACTAAAATATTACTAGTAAACTTTTTTTAAATTATTTATGTAATTATATTATTTACAAGATCCACGGGCCCATGCCATTTTTACTACATAAAATATTTGTTACTATATGGCGTACCTTTTTTTACAATAGCTTAACTAATTTTTTCCAAGTTTACCACTATCAGGTATGGGTTGCTTTTCCAAAAAGGAAATCTTAGGAAACAATTTATTCTCATTTGCTAAAAATTTAGTAGAAGACATTTTGCTTCGCAGTATTTGCAGTCCTCCATTGTAACGACTGTTTTTGCATGTGTAAAAAATCCTTGAAAATTACATTAATCAGGCCATTTGACTACTGAAATTAATTAGATCAATCGATTTCGATGTCAAGAAATATTTCGTGATCTACTAATTAAGACGCCTCGTGAATTTGCCATCATAATTTTTAATCTCTTAGAAATTTAATTGAAATATTAATCTGGTTTGACATTACCGTAATCGTATAGAAATCTATTTATGTCAAAAATAAATAAATAAAAATCGCATACGACTCAGCAGATTTGCGTAAAATGGTCATAAATAATCTCACAAGACTAATAAAGCATTTTTGCATTTTCGAAAACTATTAAATTATTTATACTTTCTTTAAAAAAATGATTCTAGATTCTTTCTTTAAAAAATGATTCTAGTGTAACCAATAAAAGTACAATAATTCATATAAATTTTTGTCTGTTTCAGTTGAATATGGAGACTAAGCAAATAGTAGAAAATGTCGATGCCCTATTGAAGGACATACAATCAATAAGGCCGAAACGAGACGGACTCTTTATTACAAGGTATTAATAATTTATTTATTATTAATAAATCTAATTTAATAAAGTTTTTTGTTTCTTTTTTTGAACAATTCTAAACTTAAAATACAGAAAGACAGACATTCGTCGTTAAAAAGATTATCAAAATAAATATAATTGAAATTATTTCCAGGTGTTTCCTAGTGAGTCCCCCGTCCCCAGAGAAGCTCAAGATAGACCCTTTCAACCATGTGGAACGTACTTTGCCTAAAGAGGTCCAGGCAGACAGTGACGATGAAAAAGACGTGGTCGCAGCTACAGCTTGAATTATTGTTATGTTAGAATAGTTGCTAATAAAAGTTATTAGTATTGTTGATTTTTATTTTTTCTAAAAAATAGTGTTTTTTTATGGACTTTACTCCTTAAGAATCGATTTTCATAAAAAGTACCCGGTATTAAAAATATGAGGAGATAAATCTACTGAACGAATCACCTCGTTAAGTTTCTCGTAACGCCATCTATCGGAACACTGTAGGGCTACGACGTTTTCTAATAACGCCATCTACCCTATTGGGTTCCCATAGATGGCGTAATTTGATTCGTTTATTTACCATTTGTTGTATTGTTTTCTTAGACTAAGTTGTAAGCCTTTTTTGCGCCTATTTAGACAATCGATCTGAAGCAGTAAATTCCAGTCGTGCGTCCGAGCTCAGAAGCGGCCTTAGCCCTTGTTGCGCCCGTGTGCAACCAGTACATTGGCGCCCTCTAGTAGGCGCGGGGTCAAAATGGAATACTTACAGTTATATTTTCAAACGGAAGTTCGAGTCCAAATCCTTCCAGTGTTTCAATTTTTGAAGAAATGAAAAATTTACATTATTGTGATTAAAAAGTTCGAACCGTTCGTCGAACTTAGTAATTGCGGTGTCTAATAAATAGTAGTAAAAATTTACTTTAAAATGTATTTTCGCCTCTGTTATCGGTTCATCCTCCGCCTCCTAATTAAAAAACCTTACGAGCGCAAGGGCGTGCAGGTGTGGGAAATTCTGTTATTGCCTCGACTTCTTCCGCTACAGTTTTCGCGCTGTTAAAAAGCTCCTCAAAAACGGTCGCATTACGGAATTCAGACAAACTTATTTTTGAATTGTCAATCATTTTCACCGCTTCTGACAATACAACGTCTGACTTTTGAAGTGCCTTGCTAACTACATTTATCTTGCTTACAATTTCAAACCAGAAAGAAAATGAATTTAAACGACTTAATTTTTGCCAGTAATGATTTTGCCATATTTCTGGACTCTGAATCTTTGCTCCTATCGGAATATATGGTAAACAAGGCATCATACACTTCCCGATTCAAAACGTAGAACTTTTACTGCTTCAACCCTGCTCTCCTATCGAGTATTTGAAAGTGGTTTTAGACTTAAAGTTGGCACTTCTTTAGCAAGTATTTGCCAACGTGCTGTTGACGCGGAAAAAGACATAAATTTCTTGCACAATTGAAAAGAAATTTACAATTTCTAATGAACTTTTAACTGCGTCATTCCCTACCAAATTTAGGCTGTGTGTCGCACAAGGTACATAAAATGCGCGCGGTTTTAAATCTAAAATTCGATTTTGTAGACATATATTTCCCTTTCACGTTTGCATATTATCGTAACTTGATTACGCATATCTTGCACGTCAACTTCATTTGAAATTAAAAAATCTAACAAAAATTGAGTTAAGCTCAGGCCAATAGTGTCTGTAATAGGAAAAAACCCAGAAAGTGTTCTTTTACTTCAGCCTTGTTGTTGCTTGAATTTAAAAGGGCGTAACGTACGACAACCGATATTTGTTCTTCATGAGCAATATCTGGAGTGCAATCTAAAATAATTGAAAAATATTTGTATAGTGTCAATTCCAAAACAATAGCTTTTTTATTTTTTCCCCTAATAATTGTATTATTTTATTCTGAATATTATGGCCAAGATAATGAGTTAGGCGTGACTCAGATTTCTGAATAAAGGCGATGTGTTCAGCAAGCATATTATCAAAATTAGAGGTATATTAACTGTTGTTGCCAGTTAAAGTTGCAATCTATTACTAGACCAAGGTATGTGTGATTGTCTTAACTTCAGTGGGTTTGGCAATCATTCGTATAGGACATAGGTAATTGTTGGTTATGAAGGCATGAGTCAAGGAGAGATATTAATTGTTTTTGAAGGAAAGATTTTTATAAGGTGAGCCGATATGGACTTAGTTCGTTTTTTGCGCATTTAAAACAATCCTGCATCATGGCACCGTCTGCAGAGAGCATTGAAATCTATAAATCTGTAAATTTTTCATTGCTTCATTCACATTGCTATCAGCAACGAGTAAACATGTCATCATCATCATCATTTCAGTCTATTGCAATCCACTGTTGGACATAGGCCTCCAAAAGTTCGCGCCAAAAATAGGCTGGGCAGGTGGGCTGGTGACCGCAGGGCTAGCTTTGTCGCACCGAAGACGCTGCTGCCTGTCTTCGGCCTGTCTATTTCAAAGCCAGCCGTTGGATGGTTATCCCGCCATCGGTTGGCTTTATAAGTTCCAAGGTGGTAGTGGAACTGTGCTACTCCCTCTATTATTTTTTAACTGACTTCAAAAAAGGAGGAGGTTACTCTATTCGACCGTATATATTTTATGTATGTTCGGGGATAATTTCATCGTTTATGAATCGATTTTGATAATTCTTTTTTTGATGGAAAAGAGATATCCTCAGTGTGGTCCGATGATAAGAAAACCAGAATCTGATGATGGAATATCAGAGAAATCAAGGGAAACCCTTGATAATCGTAGTGACGACTAGTGCGTTTGTTATTTGTTTTGTCTGCTTACGTTGTATTATTTGTCGATGTAATTTAGTTGGTTTTTTCGTTTGCAAGCAAACACAATTATTATTTAGGACAAAGGTGCATTCGTCATGATATTCAGTGATGCAGTAGAATATTATTCTGCGTCTTACATTAAGCATTTAGTTATTAAGCATTTAAATTTTTCTAAGGCTTAGCAAAGATCATTTAATTATTCGTTAAATGCTTTATTTCATGAGTGTATTTTCTTAATATTTTTTAATTATAAATTATATTTGAATCAAGATTGCTTACAACTTTCTGTACGTGTATACGAGTATTTTGATAGTTCGGAAATAGAAACGTCATTCGTAAAATGTAAATTGGAAACGTCATCGTATCCGTATTGGTAAAAATAGAAGCGAAGATAAAACAAACATTTCTGAACGCAGCGTAGGGGCGTAAAACAATCCGCCATTTTGTTCCAGTGACAATTTAGGATTCAAATTAGATTTTAACCCGTCTTTTTTTAATTAATCCGATATTTAAAGTGATATTTTGTGAGCTGTGTAGTGTTTAAAAAGCCTGTGATATTTTTGTGTACAACTATTTTGTTTACGTTACGGATATCTTGACGTTATTATTTGACCGATTTTGACGTCGGACGTACAACTAGATAATCAAAATGGGTACAAGAGAGGACGAATACGATTATTTGTTCAAAGGTAAATATTTATCATTATTCTAATAATATAATACAAATACAATGCAATATATTACTGTCGAATACGTCTTTAAACTTATAAACTTAAGTATAAACTAAAAATCTTTGATTCATCTTAAATGACGTAGAATATCGTGTAGTGTATTAGATTTTTATCTTATTTTCAATGAGAATATTCTGGCACCGGCCGTAAACGCAATATCCTGTAGCCTGTAGGTGTTTTTATGATACAATTTATACTTTTTGCTTTGTTTTTTCATCAGCTGATTGAAAGCCATCGATCGATTTTACAAAAATTTCTCTCCCTATGACTCATCCTCGAATAATCGTGTTTGATTTAGTAAACGCACTTATATACTATAAATTGTATCATACAAGATTCTATTTAGTCCCACAATGTATTTAGTCGGGTTTATTTACTGTATGTTTCTTTTGTTCCAGTTGTCTTGATTGGTGACTCTGGTGTGGGTAAAAGCAGTCTTCTCTCGCGTTTCACTAGAAATGAATTCAACTTAGAATCAAAATCAACAATAGGCGTGGAATTTGCAACAAGAAGTATAGAGGTAAACAGTTATTTTTACATAGATTTAATAAAACAAACACAATAGTTAGATGCTTTACATTCCTTTGTTTCGAAACTTATTTACTGTTATTTTCTGTAGTATGAGTTCATTATTATTTTGATAATACAGTAAATTGAAAACACTTATATACTTAAGAATTTAAATGTATTAATTATTATTATTTATTTTTAACAAGATCATTTTCATTTCAAAATGAAATTTGAATTCAAATAATTCAAACAGTAAGAAAAGTAATATAAACTAAACAACAATAGAATTCAGTGCAGTATTATTTGAATAATATACATATGGCAAATATTCTTAATGAAAAAGGTTTTTTTTAAACATATATTTATCACAAACCAATACATATTACTGAATACTTGATAGTGTGTTATCAGGACTTATCTGCTCAACTAATTAGAATGTGAATCAGTATAGTTTTAATTTCCTTTTAAAACATGTTACACATTAACGTATACGGCACATTAAGTTTTTTAAATTTTTTAAAACAATTTTCCTTTTATTTCTAATTGATTTTTGATATTTAAATACTGCAAAATGACTTATATTATTAAATATAAATAAACTAAATGAACGAAGAAATCATAATAATTTTAATTATATTTCCCTGTATATCTGTTATTTACATTATCTAATAATAAATAAAGTCAGCGGTGCAATAGTGACTTTGGACAGTATTTTTTAGATATATCTTTTGGTTTATTTTGGATAGGTATAAATACAGCATTGTAATTCTTTAAATTGGCATTACTTTTTTTTATGGACTGATTGACATGAAACAAGCACTAAATGTTATGTGAAGCTTACTACAATATATTAGTGAAAACCACATCTAAATTGGATACTCCGATTCTGAGATTAGTGTGCACAAATGCACCGATAAACTTTCAAAACTTCTAACAATCATTGTTTTAGGTGCTATTTGCGCTGATAAAGGTCCCAATAATATTTTTTCTCGTATATCTTCCATTTACAGACAGTGATCCATTACGTTTTTATTATATATATTGATATATTTTTTTTGTTATGAAATCATAATTTAAATTGACCTGAATATAGTAATTTTTTGCAAGGATATTTGAGTTAATAATATTTTTCTATCGGTTTTAAATATTGTTCTGTTTATTGTTTTGGAAAATTTTTTGAATTATTAAATTAAATCTGTTGAATCACTACATAGTATAAAACAAAGTCGCTTTCTCTGTCCTTATATCCCTATGTATGCTTAAATCTTTTAAAACTAAGCAACGGTTTATATGTATAATACATGCCTAATATAATAGAGGAACAGCTTTTGCAACCGTGCGAAGCCGGGGCAGGTCGCTAGTTTATTATACATAAGTATGACCGTTGATGTCTGTGGTTTTATTTAAATAATGTGTAGTTTTCTTGTGAAATGTTTAAAATGTTAGTAGATTTAAGCTAAGATAAATTATAAAACTAATGGTGTGCTCAATATTATTTAAGTCTTTTGTAAAATGAGAATGCAAAGTGAATTTAGGTCCAAAGGCACTCCTAACACTCATCTTAAACAAATAATCATCCCTTCAAACAAATGTTCTTAGTCAATATTAGTAGATTTTTAGTCTCAGTTTGTTTGGTTATTGTAGCAGTTACTCTTTTGTATGTAATAATATTTTTTACAAAATGTATGGATTTTGATGCCATTTCCTAAGATAGACTTCAATTTAATTAACAGTGGCCTTTCTCCTGTATGGAGAAAGAGGACTTTGCCCAGCAGAGGAGGGATTTTGCAAAAAACTAGTGTGCTTTACATGACTTAAGTAAAACTCACGAAACGTAATTTTTTCTATCTTCACTAACTTGTATCTCCCTCTCAACTTCCATTCGCCTCGCCCGATCACACTTTTCGTAACGCACTCGTCACGCATTCACCAGCTTACTCCATAAGTCAAGCGCCCATAAAGAAGAACTCCAAAAACGTTCAAGGAATTAAATAAAATCGCTCTAAATTATGTGACCAAGGGATAAGCCCTCACATATATTTTTTTTATTATGTTAAATTCAAGACACTTGATGATACTACACAAAATGATTGAAGACGAGCTTCTTTATATCTCGTAAAGAGACTTTTAATGTATCATATATAGCATACTATTATTCACTTTAGTAGCAGTTTTGACCTCATTAAAACTTTGTGATACATTTGGCACATTTCCGAGTTGTACGTGATAATATCGAGCGTTGTAAGATTGTTTTTATATTGTGAATGAATTGTTTACATCAATTTACTAAACTGGCCGTGTCTAATGTGAAATCACACACGCGTTAATTAGAGAAAAAAAATTAGCCTACAGCTTTCTCGGCAAATTGGCCATAAAATACAAAAAAAAAATCAATTAAATCCAGTAAGGAGTTTCTGAAATTGGCGCCTTTAAACAAACAAACTTTTCTGTTTTATAATATTAGTATGGATTAGCTTCTATGTAAGTTTTTTAACTTTCTCGATCACTATGATAACATTTGATTATACGAGACTTGCGCGATTCATATATTGAATCTTGCCATGGTTCGTGGGCGACGGTCCCATCCCATAGAATGAAGCGTAAACTAGCTCCTTTTTTGTTTTATTATTTTGTACGTCATGTGTCTATCTAACGCGTACTTTTCTGAATTTTACCAATTATCTGCTCTATTTTTTTTTTCATTACGTAAGTATTTAGTAGAAAATGTTACAAAATTGACAAAAAAAAAAAAAATGATGACTGAATCGTTCCAGCCATTCGGGACACTTGGCAAAACATTTTAGCGATTCATTTTCATTTATATAGAATGTGTGTGCATCTCGTGGTTCATTAACGTTGTAGCCGAGCTCAGTTGCTTTAAATATTAATACATTTTTTCATTTAACCGTAGTTATAACGTAAATGAATACGATAAATAAGGGCTTAAATTGAAAGTTACAAAAAAAAAAAATACATTTTATAAATTTTGTCAACAAGCTATTGCGTATTGTGTTTTCTCGAATTGCAGATACCAAGATATTTATAGATACAATATATACATACATAAATAGTCTTTCAGGTTGCCAAATCGATATATTTGGTTTAGAAAAATGTACATACGTGTATTGAACTTATTTAGATAGGTCTGAGCATAAAAAAACCAACTGATAATACGCGCTAAAGAATGATATTATAACGAGGACATTTGAATTTTACATTAATAGGTATCGACCTAGTTATACATGGACTGATGATAAATAAAATTCGTCTTGAAGTGTTTACGCTAGAGATTAATATATATGTAATAAGCAAAAAATTGCCGTATATACTGAAAGAAATTCGCTTTCACTTCTCGTTCAATTCCGATAATTTTCGTATTGGCTAATATTTCCTCACGGCTTATGAGACTCATAGAATGATATTGAGAATCCTCAGAAGCTTATCAGTACCTATCAGATTTTAACTATCTGAAAGAGTTTTTAAAAATGCATCTGTAGATTTTTGAATGCATTTAAATAAATTATTTATCTATAGTTCTATAAATAGTGATGTTGTTAATTGGATTCTGAACAAAATGATAAAGTGTAAACTAACGATCCTAATTACAATTTAATGATATGGAATTTAATTTCTATTAATAATCATTTTACAACCACAGTAATCAAATGGACTACATATCGACTGCCAATCTACTTGCTACGTTTTTAGTTGAGTCTTAAGGATGTATACATATATACAGTTTGGTGTATGCGCTGTGTCAAAATAACTTTTGTTCATCATCTGTTCTATTTACGCTTCTCATACGCGTCACAACAAAAGCTGCCAATCAATTTCACTATTTAGCACGATGTGTTCAGATGCTATTGCGCTGGCGGTTGCGGGTTCGATCCCTGCTCATGACAAACATTTGTATTGGCCATACAGATGTTTGACGTTGTCTGGGTGTTTGTGCAGTCCTTGTGGGTCTCCCCACCGTGCCTCGGAGAGCATGATAAACCGTCGCGGCGTCGGTCCCGGTTGTTATCATGTACACCTGATAGTGATCGTAACACATAGTAGGGAATATATCCAACCCACATTGGAGCAGCGTGGTGGATTAAGCTCTGATCCTTCTCCTACATGGGCAAAAGAGCACTATGCCCAACAGTGGGATATTAAAAGCTGAAGCGTTCAAAATAGATATTAAATGTGAACAGGTATTCTGCAATATTGCAAATTAAACTTTGCGATTGTGGAAATATTTATTATTTAAAAGAGTAAGACGTAAATACATACATGCGTCATAACAAAAATATTTTTAGCCGCGATATCATCAAGAGGTCGAATTGTTCAGACAGTATTTCTGTACGTTATGTGTAATATAACCAGAAATGCTAGAATGACCGCATTCTAATGCTGCTCTATCGATGTTCACTTATATAATGTAATGTTTAATATAGTTCGAAGACTTTGTAGCTAAAGTCTCACGCGATGTCGATTTTTATTGATTTCTGTGATTTCTTTACATTTATTTAAAGGCAGTTGTTTCGTTTTAAAAAGGTATATGTGTGTGAAACTTCCCGATGAGAGAGAGCGGATCACGTAGTTTTTACTAGTGTGATGAAGATTTGAATTGGTCTATTGTTGATTTAATACAAAATCTTTCATTACCTTAAAGGCAATAATTAATAAAAAATAATAAAGCCTCGTCTTCAGACGTTTCTACCCATGCTACTAATTAACGACTACTATTCTGGTGTTCTGGTGGTATCATTCCATTACGCCAACGGTAGCAATTTAAATTTCTACTGAGATGTTTGTATATGTATAAGTGTTTGATCATTAACGATATATTGAAAGTAGCAGACATATGTACACTGATCAATACAAACAGCTGAAATAATAAACTGAAGGGTACAGGGGCAAAACAAGAAATGTCACAAAAACAAAAAGTTATGTAATTAACATTTTAATTTTTCAAAGTTAAAAACTTTCTTAAGTGTCTTTTAAAATTATAAAACGCTAATAGGAACTTTAGTTTACCTTATAAAGTCTTATTTTTAGGAATATGAAATATTGAAAAGAAAATATATATTTTTTTAATAATTAAAAAATTATAGTAATTCACTTTTGAAACATACAGTAATTGTGTTTGCTCGCAAACTAAAAAAAAACCGACTTTAATTACATCGACGAGTAATACAACGTAGATCGACGAAAAATAGTCAAGTAACTACGCGTTATCAAAGATTACTCAAAAAGTAGTTATCAAATCTCAATAAAATTAATATGTGACCACATGACAAACACCACCTTTCGATTAAATTAAAAATTATTAAAATCGGTACACCCGGTAAAAAGTTATTGCGGATTTTCAAGAGTTTCCCTCGATTTCGCTGGGATTCCATCATCAGATCCTGGTTTCCTTATCATGGTACTAAACTAAGGATATCTTCTTTCCAACAAAAAAAGAATTATCAAAATCGGTACAATCAGTAAAAAGTTATTGCGGCTTTTCAAGAGTTTCCCTTGATTTCTCTGGGATACCATCATCAGATCCTGGTTTCCTTATCATGGTACTAAACTAGGGATATCTACTTTTCAACAAACAAAGAATTATCAAAATCAGAACACCCAGTAGAAAGTTATGCGGTATAATACAACGTAGGTCGACGAAAAAAGCGTCAAGTAAAAATGCATTATTAGATATAATTCGAAAAGTAGTCGTTAGATCTCACATAAATTTAAATGGGACCAATTGACACACACCACCTTTCGATTAAAAAAAATTTGTCGAAATCGGTCCACACGGTCAAAAGTTCTGATGTTAACATACATTAAAAAAAAAATACAGTCGAATTGAGAACCTCCTCCTTTTTTGGAAGTCGGTTAAAAACTGGTAATGTCCACTGTGTCCCATACAAGGAATGTCCAACTTAATAATTGTTTTACTAATTATGCATGAGGAATGCCTTCACAAAGTAGGATTGAGCCCCTTTAGAACAAAATCTTTTGAAATCCATTAAATCCTTGTACTTTTCTGCATTAATAGGTAAAAAAATTGATAGGGAAATTCTGGTAATTCAAATTCATTTGATGTGTCTGATCCAGTTCCCTTTTTTGCCATTATGGGTAATTTCTTCCATATACCATTATAATTACTTCTGTGTAAAATAACTCTAAGGTGTTACTATACAGTTATTTCATTCAGTCAGTCAGTCAGCTCAGCCTATTGTAGTCCACTGCTGGACATAGGCCTCCCCAAGTTCGCGCCAAACATCCCGATTTTCCGCAATCCTCATCCAGCCTACACCGGCAATCTTACGTAGATCGTCGGTCCAATGGGCTGGAGGACGTCCCACACTGCGTTTGCCAAGACGCGGTCTCCACTCTAGGACCCGTCTGCTCCAACGACCATCAGTCCTGCGGCACAGATGGCCAGCCCACTGCCACTTCAACTTACTAATTCTGTGGGCTATGTCGGTTACTTTCGTTCTCTCGCGCATAGTCCCATTTCTAATCCTATCTTTGAGAGATACCCCAAACATAGCCCGTTCCATTGCACGTTGAGCGACTTTAAACTTGTGGACCAGTCCCTTCGTCAGTGTCCACGTCTCGGCTGCGTATGTTAACACAGACAGGACGCATTGCTCGAAGACTTTTGTCTTCAAGCAATCAACAGAGACTTATCGCCTCTCTTAAAGAACAGCACCACCACACTCCTGGACCACGCCTCCGGCGTGGTACCTCGATGGATGACGGCGTTAAATAGTCTTTGGGCTTTTGGGACAGGTCACCCTGCGGCCTTAAGGAGCTCAGTGGTAATTCCGTTATCCCCCGGGGCCCTTCCGTTTTTAAGCTGCGCGACAGTTATTTAGATAAAAATAATGCATTTGTGTTTAAATCGTTTTTTAAGGAAATGCTAAGAAGGTGGAGTCAGTTGCCTATGTCGTTAAGCGTCAGTTCGTTATCGTTTGTTGATCTTGCAATCGAGATCGTTTTTACGTACATTTGTTCGAAAATAACGTGTGAAAGTTGGTGAACGGAGCATATGAGTGCACTTCCCGCAGCACCGGAGTTAAGGTGGAGTCAGACGCGCAACTCTAAGGTATTGTAATATCTATAAATAACGAAAAGCTAACCTAAAAACTTGAAGACAATATCTTCGTAACCACGGGGTTTACACGATAATTGTGATACGGGGGGGGGGGGGGGGGCCAAAATTATACCGCTCCAAATAAACACTCGGCATAACCACGACATAGCCTCAAAGTTGACATAAGTATTTTGACAGCTTGGACATTCCTTCTTACTATCCGTTACACTATGGACATTCCCTATTTTGTTCCTGTATACAGTTTTGAGACTTTAGTAATAGATCTGATTATACGCGTTTTTACACTTTTTGTGTAATGCTAACTAAAAATACACAGGAAAATTAAAATATTGCCATTAAAAAAACTTAGAATTTTAGTGACATTCCTTGTTTTGCACCTGTACCCTTCAACTGATAGCGACCTCTTACGTTGAACGTACACTGAGAAATTATATGAACGCTTCACTCAACACTCACACAGGGTCTTCACAGTCCCCATTTGAATAATCCTGATTCGGGGGTCTGAAAACATACACATTAACGAACGCTTGAAATACAACAAACATTTATCACTTCACTACATATTATAAAACAAACGCTTTCTCGCTTTCTCTGTCCCTATGTATGTACCTAAATCTTTAACACTACGCAACGGATTTTGATGCGGGTTTTTTTAATTGAAAGAATGATTAAAGAGGAAGGTTCATATGTTTAATACATGCGTAATATAATAGAGGAACATTGATAGTTTTTGCAACCGTGCGAAGCCGGGGCGGGTCGCTAGTATTCTATATTTCAATCGTATTGAACCCATGACTGTTACCGTTGGAAAAATCCATCATGGATACCCTCTAGCGCGGGGACGGCAGAGGGTTATGTCAGACTCCTACTGACTAAAAAACCACCACGTGTGAGCAGTCGTCCGCCTGAGTGGGGCGAGATGGGGTCGCGCTAGCATTCGCCACCTCGCCCCGGCGGTAGGCCCGGGCAAAGTTTCCGGGCCCCGGCACAATGGTGGGGTGGCCTCGCTCACATTAAGGCCACCCCTCAGACGTGTGGGGTCGTGTCATCCGGCCGGCCGAAGTCCCTCGGCTATCGGATAGGAGTCTCCCCCCGGGATTTCCTCGCCGCCACAAAATGATATGTTTCGGCGAGGATCTCCGCCTGAGTTGCTATTACACTGCGTCAACCATAACAATAAATCAATGCAAGAGATATAAAGAATCGATGTAGTACTATTTAACCATTTATTATATATACTTAAGCGTTTTGTCTAGAACTAGCTTGCGGTACTAATGTACCAAATTTGTTTGCCACTACGCTATTGCTTGTCTCAACATACGTTGAACTAAATTAGTGCTGACCTCGAGTAGGCCTTGAGATTATATCAGCGTTTTTAGTAAAGTCAAACATTTTAAGAACACTTAACAAAGAACGATCTCTTGTTTGTATTTAGTTTTTTGATTATTTAATATTAAGTTGATGATACACTGTTGTTGTTGTCACATGTGATATCAGTTGTGCGAGAGGTACCCGTGATATTTTTTAATTTTGTAATTTTAATGAGGTAGGATACAGTAGGAAACATCTTGCTCAAAATTTGGAACAGTCCTACTGAGTATAGTACCCTTACACCCTTACAAAAGATCACAGCTAAATGACATGGCTCGCAAGTTCTATGGTGATAAGTTGTCCAGGGCTCCTAGGAAGGGTGCGGGTAGGCTCGGCGACGCCCTTGCAAAGCTTCCTGTGTTGCAGACGGCCATACACGTTATCCGTTTGCCATCAGAGGGGCGGTACGTTTCTTTGCCGTCGTAGCGGAATAAAAGAAAATCTAAAAAAGGTTTACCTTCTCCAAATAAAAAATCTACGTATAAATGTAACTATATCGTGCACAATACTGCTCAGTTTGTTCATATCCTGAGATTTTGTCTTATATAACCTAGGAGACCTTGAACCGACGCTATCAAACCGTGTCTTCGAGGAATACTATTTCAATGAATTAAGTTACGTTATATAATATTCCTTGTGTCGTATTTATTATTTACTAGCCGACCCGACAGACGTTTCCCATCCTGTGAACTGTCAAACTTTAACTCTAATCGTTACGTTTTCTGAAATTTCACAATATTCTGCGCTATTTTTTTAATCTTTCATTCCTTATGAACGGTTATCAAAGTGTTAGAAAACTATTTAAACAGAAATTAAACAAATTGGTTCAGGTGTTTTCGTGTTTAGCGCTTAGGAACATATTTAGCGATTCATCTTTATTTACATAGAATATAAACCCTTTGATAACAATACATGTTAATGAAGACAATATATGTTAGTGTATTTACTAAGAATTTTTGCAATTCTTCGGGTTTAGTGTTTATGGTTAGACGATCTACACTCTGTATGATCGTTGAAATGAAAAAAGAGAGGTTCTAAGGACTCCCAAGTATACTTTCCAAACTAGAAACTTATTTGGTCGATGGGTTTTAGTTTCTCAACAATGGTCAATTCTAACAAATGTTTTATTTAAATATCAAAATCAAAAATTTCCTTATTCACTTCAAAAGCACTTGAATCGTCATTTTTACAAAGTACACATAATGTTAATTAATTATAGTTAAGGTAATAACACCAATTTGGATTGTACTTTTTGCTAAGAAGAATAGCGATGAAATACATAACTTTAAGAGTCGTCAATATATCGCCCAAAAGATCAGACATAGATTTCATGAAAGGCTGTAACGCTTACAGCGCGTTTCTGTCATTTCTGTAGTGTAGTATCGAATGATAAGCTTTGGCTATTAAAGATTGTAAGAAATTTGTCGTTACCCTTTCGTAAAACTGTTTATTATTATAAACATTACAATTATATGAAAACCTTGCAATTCTTGTCTTTCTGAGGACTGCTGTTGTAAAGCTTCATAATAATAATAATAATAAAAACGCACACAGATAAGAAATAAATTGCAGGTTTTTAAAAAAGGCACGCACGGGATACTTTGAGCGCGTGGATGTTGTATAATTTAATAAAAAAAAGTGCAGTTCATACTTGACCGTCATTCTTATCAAATCTTAACCCCTTAACGACAGATAAAATAAGGCTATTACGTAATCTACGTAAAATAAACTTTAAAATGTATTGCGAGTTACAATCGTTAGCGGTTTCGATTTCTGTTGATAACACATATCTGAATCAGTACTATGAATCATATCTCGAAATATAGCTATTGCTATTAGTAATCGAGTAAGTTTCCAATTGTTTCTATGTGTAAGACATATTTGAATTGATTCATTGAAGTTTCTTGAAGTAAAACTTCTTTAGGCATGCTTGACTTAGGGATTAAGCTGGTGAATGCGTGACGAGAGCGTTACGAAAAGTGTGATCGGGCGTGGCAAACGGAAGTTGAGAGGGAGATATAAGTTAGTAAAGATAGAAGGAGTTGGTTGTGGTTGGTTTGTGACTGTTGCGCTGGCGGTTGCAGGTTCGATTCCCGCACATGACAAACATTTGAATTGGCCATACAGATGTCATGGTCTGGCTGTTTGTGCAGTCCTTGTGGTTCTCCCCACCGTGCCTCAGAGAGCACGTCAAACCGTCGGTCCCGGTTTAATACATGATAATGTACACCTGATAGCGATCGTTACTCATAGTAAAGAATATATCCGCCAACCCGCATTGGAGCAGCGTGGTGGATTAAGCTCTGATCCTTCTCCTACATGGGGAAAGAGGCATATGATGCCTAGCAGTGGGACATCACAGGCTGAAGCGACGTCTCGTATATTACTGTAGGGGCAATTTACTTCAGTCGTGTGGTCTAAAGCACACTCGTTTTTAACCGACTTCCAAAAAAGGAGGAGGTTCTCAATTCGACTGTATTTTTTTTATGTATGTTACATCAGAACTTTTGACCGGGTGGACCGATTTCGACAATTTTTTTTTTAATCGAAAGGTGGTGTGTGTCAATTGGTCCCATTTAAATTTATTTGAAATCTAACAACTACTTTTCGAGTTATATCTAATAATGCGTTTTTACTTGACGCTTTTTTCGTCGACCTACGTTGTATTATACCGCATAACTTTCTACTGGATGTACCGATTTTGATAATTCGGATAATTTTTTTTGATGGAAAGGAGATATCCCTAGTTTAGTACCATGAGAAGGAAACCAGGATCTGCTGATGGGATCCTAGAGAAATCGAGGGAAACTTTCGAAAATCCGCAATAACTTTTTACTAGGTGTACCGATTTTGATAATTTTTAATTTAATCGAAAGCTGATGTTTATCATGTGGTCACATATAAATTTTATCGAGATCTGATAACTACTTTTTGAGTAATCTTTGATAACGCGTAGTTACGCGTATTATTTATTATCTTTTGCTGCGATCTTTTATTGTTAAATCGTTGTGCCGAAACTTTGGCAAAAAATTATAGTACTGCAAATTTTCTAAGTTAATCAAAGCTAAAATATAATATACCCAATTTCTCACAGTGATCTTTGTATTTATAGTTCCATCATATGAGATTTCTGGAGTTTGTTACTTTGCAATTTTAAACTTCTCGGTGAATCTTAATTACATAATTATCTATTATTGTATGTATTAATTGATAGACAATCTCCATTTAAAATGAGCTATTGTTACAATTATTACTATTGTTATTTTATTTCATATGTTGTAAACGTAAACAATTGAACTTACATGTTTAGTGTTAATAGGCCATTAAATGCGGGACGATTCAACCAGAAGATATTAGATACGGGCTCACTTTGATCTGACCCTGGTATAACTGGCTTAATTTGTGATGAACATCTTATAATTATGTATTGGTGATAGGTATTTCGTAGCACCAAAATGTATATACCTACATTTATAAATTTGTGAAAAATAATATTATTACTTTATAGTATAGTTTTCGTAGTTTGTGTTATAAATTAAACGTCTTACGCCGAGTTACACGAAACAAAATTAAAACATTAAGTAGAGATTAAACTAATTTAATCACAAGAATTTCATACAATTCTTGCGATTAAATTAGTTTAATCACTACTTAAATTTAAATTTCTTTTCGTGCAACTCGGCGCTACCCTAACGTTTCTAATTGTATAAAACAACACTTTCAATACACATTGCGAACGTCCAGCACATCATCAGTCCAACAAATATCCGATGTTAATACAGATATTTATGCTGCGACCGAATCCGCAACCACTAACGCGCCAACCATCTCTATGACCAAGCCGCCAGGTAATCGTCAAATTGAGGAGCGTTATATGAAATTTATTCCAATACGCTGTACCAAAAATAGGCGATTGTAAAGAACGTTGACGAACGCAGTCCCCAATCTGATTCGAAAAAGATTGAAATATGACAGTTATAGATTGAGGTACATAATTATATATACTAGTAGTCGCCTAGATTCGACCATAATTTGACCACACACTTCAACATTAAACAAAGGAGTATATATTCGTATGTTTCTCAAATACACGGTAGTGTGTGTAATTTTTTTTTTATTGATTTAATGTATTTTTTATTCATAGACGTTTAAAGTGACGAATCGTGAATGTGACGTGAATCTACTTAGGTATATAAAATATATTTTGTAAATAACTCTAATAATTTCATCATCAAAACAATAAAATTTACCGACTAAAAAAACCTAAACATAGCACCGTTATCTACTTAATTTTCATAACATATTAATCTTATAGATACAGTAATATAACTGTTGTTGCGAAGCGATGAGAACACAACGGAAAGAAAGGTTTACTAACTAAATATGGTACACAGTCCTTTTTACTGCTAATAAAATGCTTTGTTGTATACAGCCAATAAAAGGACACATAAAGATGTACAAAGACTGTCTTATCGCTGTAAGAGCAATCTCTTCCAGTCGACCTTTGGAAATGTAAAATATTGTATAGGTAAAATTTAGTGAGAGAAGTTACTTTCCGATTCTTCTCTTCAGAATAAACATTGCCAATCGCCGATAGCTTCACATCAATTGTTCAATAAGTCAGTTTAGCCAATCGCAGTCCACTGCTGGACATAGGCCTCCACTAGTTTGTGCCTAAAAAGGCGTGAACTCATGTGTTTTGCCCATAGTCATCACGCTGGGCACCGAAGACGCTTTTGGCCGTCTTCGGACTGTTTATTTCAAAGCCAGCAGTTGGATGGTTATCCCGCTATCGGTCGGCTTTTTAAGTTCCAAGGTGGTAGTGGAACTGTGTTATCCCTTAGTCGCCTGTTATGACACCCACGGGAAGAGAGGGGGGTGGCTATATTCTTTACTACTGTCGCTACACAGCGGAGATCAATTATTATAATTAATCAATTATAAACGAATATTTTATTTTAATTATTTTGACAATTCAAAATTGCTTTTAATGTCAACATAAATAAATATTTTATTTTATTTTATTTAATAAGGTCTTATGAGTTTCTATTGGTGTATTTATTCGATGTGTATCTTTTACAATATTCAAAGTTCCTTCCACGATCGACTAGCGGATGTGTCAATGACCCTCAAATAACTCATATGACCTTCTCGCACTCGTTCGTATCGTAATTATTAATAGTTATTTATATTTTACGTCGATACTGTCTGTACGGATTTAAATGTTTTTTAGGGTTCTATATTTTGAAAAATTATAAAATAACATTAGTTTTTTTTTTTTTTCGAAGATTTTAATATTAATTTATTTGATTCTAAAAATTTTAGGGATTTATTTTTCTATATATAGAAGCTTTTTCAACGGTTTCCGATAGAGCTATCCTCACGTATAACGGTAGCCCATATAAAGAGGGTTTTGATGGTTTTTATAATCAAATGTAAGTTTTTCATACTCATACGTATGTATTTGTAATTGCAATTTTTTTTAATCCCAAGTTATGTTTTCTTAGTTGAGGTAAAATATCCCTGACATAACGACTGTCTTAATTCCTCCTGACTTCATTAACCAGTGAAATAGGAACCTAATAAATAATATAACGTTGTCTTTTTTATTCCCACTTAAACATTTAAGCACTATTATTGTTACTATAGGTCTAGTTGAATTAGACGTAATGGTTCGGAACCCCCAGAGTGCAAGCTCTTTGTATTATTTCATTAGTCAACTCGTGACTTTGTCCATACGTAATGAGGGAGTTGTCTAGTTGATTTAATTAATTTTAATTCGAGTTCCTTCACCCCAATCGTAGACACTAGAATATAGTAAAATACCTTACCTACACTTGAAAATACAGGTATCAATAACCATAATTTTCAATTGAAGAAAATGTTTGACAGTTTTAATGGCACAAAATTATTTTCTAAAATATTAAGTTCCCACTTTATGCGTTCTGTTTGTTTATAAATTATCAAATTTTAGGTCTAAATCTCGTCTGATCTAACCTAACCCCCCTAACTTGTTATCTTCCATGAAGATATATAATAATTTCTTTATGTGTAAGTCAATCAAATAAATTTATAAACGGTTAAATAAATACGGTAAATAGTCAAAAAATCTACGTTTACATAATAGACAAGTTATAAAAATAACTATATCATATAAGAATATAATTTTGAAGTTCATATTTTCGCTCGTTCCATTGACCTAATTGAAATGAATAAATTCTTTCACGCTTGCGCATGTCTACGTAATGTTGATTGAAATGAATTTCTCAATAAATTTAATTTATATTTTACAAAATTACGTGAAAAATATTCTTCGTATATGTTTTGAGTTGACTTTTTTAAACTTTTTATACTGTACTAAGTACTACTGTGTTTTATATGTACTAAGTAAATAGCATAATAATGAAGACTATATAAATAAAAATTTAAATACGTGTACCTCAACACATACCATGTAATTATAAAGGTTAATTCACCTATTTACTAGCTGTTAATATAGGAACAAGTCCTTTATTGTTATAGACATTGTTCCCAATTTAAATGCTCTTTTTAATACCTGTATGTTTTTCTCATTGTTATTTATTTCATAGTTCATTCATAAAACGACTCGTTTTGCTCAAGAACCGTTCAATTTCGAATACTTTGTGTTAAAAAAAACAACACGAACATGGGAACATGCTTGTTGGACCTGTCATCGTTATAGTTAGGTATTGGCTGCCACAACGCTACAAATGACCTGTTTTTCAATCGCAGGTGGATGGTAAAACCATAAAAGCTCAAATATGGGATACCGCGGGGCAGGAGAGATACCGCGCGATAACGTCCGCGTACTACCGTGGCGCGGTGGGCGCGCTTCTCGTATACGACATCGCGAAGCACCTCTCGTACGAGAACGTGGAGCGATGGTTGCGCGAGTTGCGCGACCACGCCGACCAGAACATACTGATCATGCTCGTCGGCAACAAGAGCGATCTTAGGCACCTCAGGTGAGTGAAGACTAAAGACCGATAGACACCTTAGATGATAATGAAAACTCCAACCTGTCAGCATTACGACGTGATCTTGACTATTTCAAGTGATCAAATGCAGGCAATAATCTGATGTTTCTTGTAATGTTTGAGACGACTGTCATGGAATGTGATTTTCCTATTTGCAGTCACGGCTATAGCCCTAGCTATTCCTTGGTAATAAAAAATACTAATGAAATAGAATTCAATGAAATAGGGTTTAAAATTATTATCATATATGTATTTTTTTTACATTGTATACAACTGTTTGTTCCTAAATAATAATAAAAATAGAATGCATATTATTCCGTCATGTTGCTTCAGTGAATGTCGGATATTCATACTTGCTTCATTTATTGAACATATTACTTAAGTCAGTCTAGTCTACATTTTAATCTACAAATGAATAAAAGAACATTGCTCTTATTTCAGATCTATTCCAACAGAAGAAGCGAAGGCGTTCGCGGAACGGAATGGGCTTAGTTTTATTGAAACATCCGCCCTCGACTCGACCAACGTGGAACCGGCATTCCAGAACATTTTAACCGGTAATTACGTTTTTAGTCACTTATAAACTAACATACATTAATCTTTACTATAATAAACGTGTCAAAAATAATAAAATTCCTTAATTATTCAAGTAGTCTTCAAATGCGCTTATGAATCGTGAATTTTTCTATATTAATTTTTCTATCAGCTCCATTACACAATGAGCGTACACGCATAATGTAAGAACGCATGACTTCTAACTTGGAAAGATGGAATCTTTTGATATAAGTAAAGCGTTATAGTCATCTAATATTGTATTTTATTGACTTATCGTACTTACCTCATCGAAAGAATACTTGAAATAAATATTTCTTTATCCTCACCATTATTTAAAGAACATTTTGCTTCAATGAATGATTTGTTTTATAAATAAAAATTGTATTTTGTTTTAAAGAATTAAGGTTAAAGTGAAGCTACCTATTCGGAATGTAGATACTAACGCCCGGTTTCCGAAAGGCTGATCAACGCTGAAATTAACAAATCATCTGTCAAATCTCTTCTCTCTCTCTAACTATTAAATGAGTTGCTAAAAGCATGGTTATACTATTCAATTTGATAATCCTGTCAGTTGACATAACTGTCAAATTTGACTCTAGAATCATATGTTAACCGCCATTTTGGGTTTCTGAAACACTAATTAAGGTATAATCATTGATCAATCGTCTGTCGAATACTCGGTCAACTAATCGGTGTATATCGGCGAATTAGCTTAAGGAAAATAATTATTTTCTACGTGAAACCACATTTTGTTTTTTGTTAAAGGTATGTAAAACATATTTATAACCAAGTGTTGTATATGTAATATATGTTTTTTCTTCTAAAAGTCTACATTATTGATTGGTCTTGTTAAACTAAAATTTTTTGTTCTTTTTTGTAGGTTACACAGATGTCTATTATTATCACCAAGAAAAAACTGGTCAAAGTTCATTAATAAATGAAAACACTTCTGTGTGGTCATCTCTATTATTAACACATTTTAATTGTTAAGGTTTAAATTTTATTAGTAACAAACAGTATATAAATAAAAGGGAATTTAAAAGAAAAGGTCATAAAAAAATAATGTATTTAATTTTCAGTCAATAAATATGTCTATTACTACTATTAAAAAAATACTTATTATTACTTAATAACTAGAATTTAAAACAAGCTATTATAATCATAATTACGTTTCAGCCTGTAATATCCCACTACTGGGCATAGGCCTCTTTCCCCATGTAGGAGAAGGATCAGAGCTTAATCCACCACGCTGCTCCACTGACGGATATATTCCGTACTATAACGATCGCTATCAGGTTTACATGATAACAACCGGGACTGACGGCTTAACGTGCTCTCCGGGGCACGGTGGGGAGACCCACAAGGACTGCACAAACACCCAGACCACGGCAAACACCTGTATGGCCAATACAAATGTTTGTCATGTGGGGGAATCGAACCCGCTACCGCCAGCACAACAGATACAATCCATGGCTGTAACCGTTGCGCCAACGCGGCATCAATAATCATAATTATAATTACTTTATCATATTTTCATACTACTATTTTCGTACTACTTCTGTTTAATTGTTTTTCTAAAACTAATAACTAATGGTTTTTTTTTTTATACAGTCTATATTCTGATAATTTAATTTTTTCTTCTAAAGATGAACTCTTCATTTTATTTTCATAATATTGTTTTTTTTTTTAAATAATAAATATAACATACACACACGGTCGTCTGGTCCTATGGTAAAGCAACTTAATGCTTGTGTTACAGATAACAGCCGACTGCTATAACTATTTTTTTTTTATAAATATACATAGAAATAATACATATATAAATACAAACATTATACCCAGGCCCAGGCGGGAATCGAACCCGCCACCCGCGGAACAGAAAGCAGGACCACTACAAACTGCGCCAACGGGCTAGTCAGTTATTGTTTTTAGGAACTATTTTCTTTTTTGTTCTATCTTCCTTAGATGTTTATATGATGATTAAGATTGGATAAAGATTGGATGTTTCAGTATTATCAGATGTATTAAATAACATCACAACTAACAGTTTCAGTAGGTTTTGATTCATCACTAATATATAAAATAATATTTAATTATAATATTGCATGACCACAAGTTACAAACCGACTGTCAAATCAAACTAATCGAGGACTAGTTAATTTTGCTGTGAATGACGTTTCAGCCACTCAAATTGGTTTTGACAGTTGTGTTTAATCTAACAGCCGTTTACTAGACCTATACTTTGAAAACAAAAACCTTTCAGAAAACGGGCGTAAATATATGAATAAAATTACTAATGTTTTCTAAAACTTTCTTACTACGAAATTTACTATAAAAGAAGTTATTTCAACACAAAAAAGAATAAGCTAAAAACAATAATCGTGTTTGCTCCCAAACGAAAAAAAAAACGACTTCAATTACATCGACCATACATTACATATAAACAACGTAAGTGGACGATAAAATGACAAGTAAATGCGTTATCGAAGATTACTCAAAAAGTACTCATGACACTTCGATCAAATTTAAATGGTACTAAATGACAAGCACCACCTTTCGATTAAAACAAAAATCATCAAAATCCACCTTCCTTCCACCCAGTCAAAAGTTCTGAGTTGTAAAAAATAAAATCGAATTGATAACCTCCTCCTTTATTGGAATATGGCTAAAAACTTAAAATTATTCTTATTTGTAAACTATTTTATTTTAATATTATTAAGTTGAGAGTCAGGTAAAATATTTCATAAAGAAACCTGTTTCAAGGAAAAAATAAATATATACCATGTATCAATTTAAATAAAGGTGCAACAGGCATGTCAGATAATGGAGGATCATCAACGGCTGTCAGGAAGGTCGTTGACATAGCAAGGTGTTCCATACAATTTTCTCATATGCTATTATATCCCACGGTTTTTATGGTGCTGCTCTTAAAAGATTCCATCGTTTTATTAATCTGATTTCAACTTTCTAATATTTTTGTACATCGTTTTTACAGTTCTCTTAGATATAAGTATAAAAAATAACGTTATTGTTATATAGATTTAAAGGGTTACTCAAATTTAACCATAATTAATTTTAACCATAAATAATCAATAATTTGACAATTTATTTTGGGCAATAATTTATTATATGCAGTTTCACGCGCGTTAATTTGAGTAAAAATCTTACTAAAATACTATAGCCTATAGCCAGCCTTCTTTAGTAAATGGACTATCCAACACAAAAATAATTTTTCGATTTTGACCAGTAGCTAAAATAAACTCTTTAACTAGTATAATATTGTTACGTGTTGTCTTGTAAAACAAATAAAATATCTTTCAAAGTAAAACTTTTATTCTAACGCCCAAAAATTGCCCGACAGTACTGCCAACCTCAGGACGTTGCGTCAAACTTTCTTTTTCGTTTTGTAATAATAAACATTCTTAGACATATATATGTTTATTTTGATTAACAAACATGTAACTTTTGTTTGCAGAGATCTACAGGATCGTGTCTCAGAAGCAGATGCGCGACCCGCCCGAAGGCGACGTGATCCGGCCCGACGCCGAGCCGGCCGACGTGCGGCCCTCCGGCGCGGACTCCGTGCGCAAGCAGTGCTGCCAGTAGCCGGTACTACACCACACATAAACACGGACACGAGCACGCCCACTCTCGAACACGCGCACACGCCCACGCATAAATTCGCACACGCACACACTCGCACACGCACACACTTGCACATGCACACACTCGCACATGCACACACTCGCACACGCACACACTCGCACACGCACATACT
Organism: Melitaea cinxia; assembly: GCF_905220565.1. NCBI lineage: Eukaryota > Metazoa > Arthropoda > Insecta > Lepidoptera > Nymphalidae > Melitaea > Melitaea cinxia. The sequence goes on from NC_059404.1 coordinate 16,078,772, forward strand.
AGCACACGCACACACTCGCACACGAACACACACACACACTCGCACACGCACACACACACACTCGCACACACTTGCACACGCACACACTCGCACACGCACACGCACTCACTTGCACACATACACACGCACACACGTACGTATTTACACGTACATATTCACACATATATACACCTTCATTCAGGTATACAGAACATACACAAACATTTACGCAAGGGCACCTAACGTAGTAAGGGCACATAACAAACAGGCTAAAATAAGAAAGATAACTGCAAAAACAGTGTACGAAAAGAATAGAAAGTTGAAATAAGATTAATAAAACGATGGAATCTTTTAAGAGCAGCACCATAAAAACCGTGGGATATAATAGCATATGAGAAAATTATATGGAACACCTTGCTATGTGCTGTGTGGCTACGGCACTAAAGAATTTAGCCACCCCCTCTCTTCCCGTGGGTGTCGTAAGAGGCGACTAAGGGATAACAAGGTTCCACAACCACCTTGGAACTTAAGAAGCCGACCGATGGCGGGATAACCATCCAACTGCTGGCTTTGAAATACACAGGCCGAAGACGGGCAGCAGCGTCTTCGGTGCGACAAAGCCAGTACTGCGGTCACCAACCCGCCTGCCCAGCGTGGTGACTATGGGCAAAACACATGAGTTCACGTTGTTTTTGGCGTAAACTTGTGGAGGCCTATGTCCAGCAGTGGACTGTATAGGCTGTAATAATAAATAAAATAAGAAAGATAACAAATCAATCACAACAATTTAGAAAAAGTTTTAAAAAGAAAAATAAAGAATCATATGTAAACTCACAAACAGAATTACAAGAAGACGAAATGGAATTACAAATTTCAGAAGATGACAACAGCAATTCAGACTCAGTGGCAGAAAACCCTAATATAGAAAATCCCCATACAAAAAAACGCGAGAGAAGTAGAATGCAAAAATTTGACATTTGGAGTTTTATAATTAAAATTAAGAATATAGTAACGTCTAATGATGAATTTAAAGATAAAGTATCAGCGTTTGTGAAGGTAGTGTGTGAAGAATTTCAATTGTTTGTGTTTAATATAATATCTGGTACGCGAATGGGTGAAAATTTGTTTAATTATTTCAATGGATAAGAACTGTAACATTAATATATTGCAATGGAACTCACAAAGTTTGACACCAAAATTAATTAGTTTTGAAAATTTATTGTATCAAGAAAAAATTCATATTGCTATTATCTCTGAGACGTGGTTGAATACGGACACTACTCTCTATCTGAGTGAGTATAATGTGTATAGAAAGGATCGTTATGACTCTTATGGAGGAGTAGCGGTTATGATCCATAAATCTTTAAAGTCGTTTGTTTGCTCTAGCAGTAGTATTAATTCTGGCATAGAGGTAGTTCATATTAAAATAATTAATTGTAAGTACTTAGAAAATGTAATTTCTGTTTATTGTCCTTCATCTGTTACAACACGTCAGTGTGACTGGGATAGTATCTTTTCAATAGCATCTAGGAAAACGTTAATTGGGGGGGACTTCAACGGACATCATTCCAATTGGTCCTACAAAACAGATAACAGGGGTGTTCAATTACTGGATTCTTCTTTAGAGCAAGGTTTTGTGTCACTTAACAATGGAGATGCAACAAGAGTTAAATTAGTAAATGGCATTTTGCAGATGTCATCTCCAGATATAACATTTGTGTCGTCTGATGTAGCTGTTAGTTTTGACTGGCGGGTAATTAATGAGAACCTCGGGAGTGACCATCTGATTATTAAGGTTAAATTGAATTTTACTAACGAAATAGTCTATATTGAAAAACGTAATTTTTTAAAAGCTAATTGGGAATCATACAAAAAGGACCCTACTGAGTCATTTGTCTCGGTAGATAGTTTCAACCGTTCTATTACTAGTATACAAGATTTATATGATTATTTTATCAATCAAATAAATTTTTCAGCTAACAAAAACATACCTATAAGTAAAATTTTTATAAGTCCTATCAAAAATTTTAAACCTAAACATTACTGGTCACCAACGTTATCAAAAGCGATTGCCGAGCGTAGACTAGCTCTTAGTAGATTTAGAAAAAACCCTACTCCAGATAATCTTCGAAAATTAGAAGATAAAACTAAGCAAGCAAGAACAATGCTGCTCAAGGCTAAATTAAACAGCTGGAAAAAATTTTGTACGGATATTAATGAGTCTACATCCGTAACAGATATGTGGAATAAAATGAGATGGTTTAAAGGGTATCAAAAAACTATTATTTCACCACCCAAAGAGAAACTAAGCGAGTTGCTTCGATCCCTTACCCCCGATTATGCCTCGAACTGTCAGCCTTTTGTCCAATCCAATAATGTTTTACTAGAGTCAAGTTTCACTATTCAAGAATTAGAGGCCTGTTTAAAAAAGAAGGATACGGCTCCTGGTACTGATGGTATTACGTATTCCATGATTTTTAATTTACCATTGGCTGGTAAAAAAGCACTTCTAACAATATTTAATGCTATATTTAATTCGGCTACTGTGCCAAAGCAATGGCGTACAACTTTGATAGTTCCCATTCTCAAATCACATAATAGCTTAAATTCAGAAATCAACTTAAGACCTATCTCACTTATATCGTGTTTGTGTAAAATATTTCATAACATGATAGGAAAACGGTTGGAATGGTTTATAGAAAACAAGTTGATTTTATCACCTCTTACTTGTGGTTTTAGAAAGACACAATCTTGTTCAGACTGTTTGTCACGTCTTGTTTCTTTACATTCATTTAGGCTTTGCAAATAAAATATCAACAGTGGCGTGTTGCATAGATATTGAAAATGCATACAATAATATTTCGATAGATAGAATGGTTACGACATTGGATAAATTAGGAGTTGGTAAGAGAATATGCAACTACATCTGGTCATTTCTGAGCAACAGACAGCTAATGATCAAAGATAGTACAATGGATCAGTTAACTAGGTATACTAATAGAGGTCTAGCCCAAGGCGACCCAATTTCTCCGTTACTTTTTAATATAGCAAACTTTTGAAATATGTACTAAAATAAAAAATGTATGTGTTGCACAGTATGCAGATGATTTTATTTTCTACATTTGCCATAACGATTTAAAGCACTGTGAAACGGAATTACAAATAGCTTTGAACTCGGTTGTTAAAATGTTGGATAATATTGGCCTTCAAATATCTGGAAGTAAATCTAAGGTGTGTATATTTAGTAGAAGTCGCCGTAGAGGAAAAGTTAAGTTAAAAATTAATAATGATGTTTTGCTATTGAATGAAAATATTAAATATTTAGGCCTCTGGCTAGATCGATCGTTGCGTTGGAGTAAACATATCAATGAGATTGTTGAGAAATCTACAAAATTTTTAAATTTATTAAAAGTGTTGGCTGGGTCTGGTTGGGGTATCCATCCAGGCCATATTCGATCCTTGTACTTGTCTTTGATTAGAAGCAGGTTTGATTATGGTTGCTATTTTTACGATAACAGTGCGAAAACACATCTTTATAAAATTGACAAGGTTCAAAACCAAGCCCTTCGAATAATAGGTGGATTCATTAGAAGTACTCCTATACATGTAATGGAGAGTGAATTGTGTATTCAACCATTGTTTATTAGGAGATTGTATTTAGCATATAAATATTGTATGAAATGTAGATCTTGGTCAAATAATGCAACAATTAAACTTTTGGATGATTTAAGTTCCTCAAGATATGAGAGATACTGGCAAAATATTAAAAAAAACCCGTTACTTTTATTAGTATATCGTGAATGTAAACAGGTCCAGATTCACTCCTCGAACCTATTAGAAATGTTTAAATTGAATTCATGGATCAGTAGTATTGATTTAAGTAATGTCATAGAAACGAATTTGAATTGTATTAAATTATCTAAAAGAAGCTATGAAAGCGCATCTCTGAAAATTAGTGTCGTGAAAGAATTGTACGAAAAGTATTCTGGTTGGACACAAATATTTACAGATGGGTCGAGGAGCGAAGCTGGACTTGGATGTGCTTATTGTAGCCAGAAAGGGGATATTTTTGGTCAATTTAAAATTTTATCAAATGTTTGTATAATGACGGCAGAACTCATTGCAGTTTCAGAGGCTTTAAAATATCTCAGTACACTGAATAACCAAAATATTGTCATTTTCACGGATAGTAAAAGTAGTTTACAACATTTGGCTCGATGCGCCTCTGGATATAGCAGAGGTGTATCGATAGCCTACACAATTGTCAACATTTTAAACGAACTCCGGATTAGGAATATAAATGTGAAGCTGCAGTGGGTTCCATCGCATATAGGTCTTAGTAGTAACGAGAAGGCTGACTGTCTAGCAAGAATAGCTATAAATGAAGGATTGGAACTTCATGTTTTACCTACTTTTTCAGAAAGTTTGACTAAATTTAAAATTGATTGTCATCAAAAATTTAAAGAATATTTCGACCAAAGAAGTAAAGAAAAGGGTATATGGTACAAAATTATTCAAAATCAGCCCCCTCGTTTACCTTGGTTTATAAAAGCAAGGATTAGTAGGAAGTACATCACTACAGCACTCAAATTACGTTCAGGCCATTTTCCATCCAAAAAGTTTGCCTTTTTAATGAAAAAAGCTGAATCCCCTAATTGTGACACATGCGGTCTGCTAGACGATGTACACCACATATTAAGTGAATGTTGTAAATACGAAACGGAGAGAGAATTATTGATGAAACGATTTAATATAAATAGATTTGATATGGGTACTTTTTTTTCTGTGTTAACAGAACCTTTGTCTGATGCAGCAAATTTGCTAGTTAATATGATCTTACATCATCAATGATTCTTTCTCCATTTCTTAGACATAGTGAGAATTAGGGTATGATGGGGCTGGCATGTCTGTGTAGACAAAAGTCCCTAAAAAAAAAATTAAAGAATTAAAAAAAAAAAAAAAGGGCACCTACGGCTACACACATACACAGAGTCGTAGTCACTAGTCATACAATCACATGCACGTATATTCAATATAATGATGTATAATAACCATTTTACATTCAACAGCCCTTAGTAAAATCTCACAGTGTTGAAGGCCGGACATCTATGGCTTATAAAAACATTAACTGTTTACATAACATTTATTTACGTTACATTTCTCGTTCTGTATAATGGTAGATATCATCAAGTATCATCGATAAAATTTTGATTCGACTAATACTTGTTATATGGAAATTCTTTTAATTTTTTTTTAAACAATCGTTTCTCTTACAGAAAGTCCTGTTAATTTTTGGAGTGGAAGAGATAAATGAAAAGGAATATAAAATGCAAGAAAACGAATCATTCCCAGACAAGGTCTAATCTATAAAACAGAACTAAAGTTGCCAGATCACAAATAAAAATAATAATTGAAAACCTGCCATTAAAAAGGAACTTATATATAATAGACAGTGCTATCTGTGTCTTGAAATAGCTTGTTGAAAAAATTAATTAATTAATCAATTTATTTTTGACTGGCAACACTCAACTCAGAAGCAGTTACGAGCGGCTCATGTAGATAGCTTTGTGTAATTATTGATATTTAGTGTCGGAACTATTAAAAGGTTAAATATATTATAATGTGGAGATGCAATTTATCACGTCGTAGGAGTCAAAGCTATGAACGCACTCGATTTTTATTTGGCGCTTCTAGTAACGTACACATCTGAATGTTTTTTTTTTGTTATCTAAGAAAAAAAAGGAATATTTGTTTCGACTTAGTGAATAATTCATATATATATTTATTTAGTTAATAAATAAAGTGTTTAACTAGCCAGTTCATTATTTGTTATCTATATAAGCTGCGTTGGCGTTCGTTCGCGGTGTATTTAAACTTGTCATACGAAGGACGCCAGCGTCACTTTTTTACTAAAGTACCCTCAGACTAATCACCTTTTTTATAAAGTAACAGAATTATAAGCAATAATAATGTTTCGATTGGATAAACCATGAACATGATAGCTTCATATCGATTTAATATTTCGCATAACATTAGCTAATAGTCGTATTAAGAGAGATAGCTTTATTAAATTTTCTTTCATTACGGATATTACGTGCCTTCGGACATGGTGACATGTTTTTTTTATTAGAGCTTTTTTTTTATTCCATGTTGAAATGATATCCTTATATTCGTTTGAGTGTTCCAGTAACTTCGATAATAATACAATAAATAATAATTTTCAAAACAATGTTTTTTATCTGTACATTTTTTGTTAAAACGGTGTTGCTACATGAAATCGTAATGTTGCTAGTCTCTAATTAATAAAAAAGACTACGTTTAATAATTTCAAATCTGTTTTCTATTAGTAAAAACCTATTTGACTATGCACAACGAAGTTATTGGTCGCTTGATAAATAATAAGGAAAACAATATTGCTTAATAGGGAAATGAAGTTGCGTTTGGTCAATAAGAGCTACATTTGAACTTAAATAGAATACTCATGGTTGAGTTATGGTCAAATACCAACATAGTTCAATGGCTCCAAGGCTTGGCGTCTCAACAGGCGGTGTTCTTTGTATAAGAAATATGTTATTGTATTATGATCTTCATATGCATGGTTATTTTTTTAGTGCCTATCTGTAATTACTTTATTAAAGACAAAGATAATAAAATATAATGTAAATTTCGTTGTGTTTGATTGATAATTTTAAGGTATAACTCGCGTTATGTAAAAATAACGCTGAAAAAAACTGGAGGGGGTACGTTTGCGCATGGGTATACTCGCGTACTAAAGTACTACTGTTTAATTTTTTAATTAGGCTTTCACTCGCGGCTTCGTCTAATGGTTATTGGTAGGTATATTAAAAAATACTTGAAATACCAGTGCGAATAATTCGGACTAAATAAGTATAATAATTATCACTTTACAAGATTACATTTTTTTTAAACAAAAGCAATAACAAATTTTTTAGTTATTGAAATGTCGTATTCATAAGTATTAATTATCTGTACTCTCGGTATTCGTATTTTAATAGTTTTTATGTGTTTAAAATGATAAATTGATATATGTTTTTTTGTGAAATAAATAGTAAATGGAGGTTTACAAGTGTCCGTATGCTAATGTGTTGTGAAAGTGATAAATGCGGAAAAAAGCGTGAATTACGATTGACAGTGGTTTGTTTACCAAATAAAACTTCCGAAAAATGGACAGTAGGGAAAAGTTTTTTCAAGAGTTGGCAACACTGTAAATCGCCTTTGCGCATTTTGACAGCGAAGGTTATTTTAACATGACGCGAAATATACGTTATAATTAATGTTTCTCACTTCTCTATGTTAACCTATTTCGTAATTAAAGACTTGTTCGCGATAGTATTTTGAGTCGGCGTCGAACTGTCCAACCAATAGCACATCGGCAAGCATGCGACGCGTAATAAACACGCCCGCCCCTTACCTCATACCACCAAATAGAACGCCTTCAAGGCCAGCGTTCTTTTTACATGACGCGAACTATACCAAATAATATTGTCCTAAAAATCTTCATCAACCCTATTTCTTTCTCTGCTAGATATAGAACTCATAGCTAAAGGATTACTTTTTTTCGAAATCACTTAGAGCATTTTTAAATGGAAACTGGCTGATATTGAACGGCTCTCTTAATACACGCCTACAGCACCGAGAAAACTCGGTTATAAAATACCCATAGTACGTGACCCGTTTTTACATTTCTTAATTCCCCCCTTGGTTACAACCCGAAGTCAGACCCCCCCTTCCCCCCGAGTTTTCATGTAGTAAGTTTCACGTAGGCAACCCACCTGCCCAGCGTAGTGACTATGGGCAACACACATGAGTCGCTCGAAAATTTTCTGATATATTTATTTCTATATACTGATGCCGCGTTGGCGCAACGGTCACAGCCATGGATTGTACCTGTTGCGCTGACGGTTGCGGGTTCGATCCCCACACATGACAAACATTGACCATACAGGTGTTTGCCGTGGTCTGGGTGTTTGTGCAGTCCTTGTGGGTCTCCCCACCGTGCCTCGGAGAGCACGTTAAGCCGTCGGTCCCGGTTGATATCATGTACACCTGATAAAGATCGTTACTCATAGTAGGGAATATATCCGCCAACCCGCATTGGAGCAGACTGGTGGATTAAGCTCTGATCCTTCTCCTACTTAGGGAAAGAGGCCTCTGCCCAGTAGTGGAATATTACAGGCTGAAGCGACTGCGTATATTGTGAATTTTTCAGGGCTCACCTTCCTTTTATAGGCCAATGAAATAGTGCTATGTGCAAAAAGATAAGAAAATAATAATTTGCACTCTTCCCATAACCAACCTGTTTTTAATTCGACCCTAATAGATAAGTGACCATATTTATTTATTAAAGGTGGTCAAAACTATCAAAACCAGAAAAAACTATTAATAATACTCATCACTGTAATGAACTTTTTATCAATTTGACCTTAATAGATAACAAATGATTTTATGAGAAATAAAAAGAAATTGAAAAAATAATGATTTTTACGTCGCGATATGTTTTGACACCGTGACAAAAAAGTGAAAATATGTGCCATTTTTTTTTTTTTGTTTCTCCTTGCGTTAGCTAATATATATAGATCTTAATACAACAAATATCTCGACAGCGGCAAGCAGCGGTAATGGGTAAACGTCTCGTTAAAAAAAATTAACCCTAAAAACACCATATTAAACTACTTATATTGGTTAATTTTATTTTATCAAACTAATATATATAATACTAATTACGAAACGTTAAGAGGAGATTATAAGTATTTAAAAAATGTATTATACTTATCTACTTATATCAAAAACTTTCGAGTAATGTGGCGTTGAATTGTAGTAACGCATTGCGTCAAAATTACGTTATTGAACATGAGTTAGCTTTGAAGCCTATTTATATACATTATAACAATAAAAAAAAAATAGGATAAAGAAAGCTTATTTATTAGACTATATTAATTTATTATTTTTATTCCATAACAACGACTTTCTCGTGAAACGGTTTTGAGACGGCTTTGTATGGGGCTTTCCCATAGTGCACTGGGCGACCGCTAGTCTATATCTATACATATAATAAAATGGTAGGAAAGTCAAAACTGTACATTGAATATTTTTTTTAAAGAATACTTGGGGTGTGATCTACAATCGATACCGAAGCCAAAAATATAGTTTTTAGAATTTTTGTCTGTCTGTATGTATGTCCAAGATAAACTCAAAAAGTACCGCATGGATTTACTTCAAATTTGACACAAATATTATTAACAAGTCGGGTGAACATATAGGCTACATATTATCATGCTTTTACCTACCGGGAACAAGCAGTGAACCTTTGTTTCCTCAACGCATTCTGTAACAACGTGTTATCTAACGACGCATATTTGAATGTTGTTGCTATTATGTTAATAACCATGCTATATAAGCTAGCTTCACACTATAAGAATCACGAAATATAAGTAACTAATCCGATGAAGATAATTAAATGAATATGAGTAGACAAGACAATTTTAAAGCAGCGCCATCTATGAGATTTTTTTGTAGATATGAAATGTAAAGAAGAAACGGGTAAATAAATGTTATTTTGAAAGGTATAGTCGTAGGTATTTTTGGTGTTGTATAGCGTTCGCGCAGACGACGTCGCGGTCAAGCAGCTAGTATGAAATAAAACACAAAATAAAGATAGAATTTCAGTTCGTTTATTGTGCCTTAATGTCTACAACTTATATTACAATCATAAGTCAAATAGCAAGCGGTGTTAGACTTAAACTTAGTGAATTGAATATGTTTTAGTTTAACATGAGTTAAGATTACTTCTTGAGAAGGCTGTTAACGAGAGCCTTGAACGCGTCAAGGCCCTTTTCGTTGGCCTCTTGGTACCCAGGTGCTGTCGACTTCACTGTTTCGTACCACCTGTAAGAAAAAGTATTTTAAAGTAGGTATTTTATATTTTACCTATGAATTATTTATATGATTGATAATTATAACATTGAATTGTTAACATTGATTTGATTCTAATGTCCACTGTGAATTATGAATTTACAAAGTGCACAATCGTGAAAAGCAATGGATCTCTTGTTTTTATACCGCATATTAAAATGTCAAAAAAAACGTATATGTTTTGTTTTCAAAAAAGTTTGGATGAATTTTAAACGACCTACAAAATATTGCAGTGAATTATTCATAAAGTGGAAAATTTCATTAATTTGTTGAATTAAATATTAAAAAGATACATAAGTAAAAAGGATATAGGTAGTTATATTTTTTTGTTATTAAAACTGTAGGCTCTGTAACGCTAGTGTGGCAATAAAGATGGGTTTCAATTTACTTAAATATTCTACTATTCTACTTCATCATTGCTGTGATGTAGACAATTTATAATCATCATATTTATAATTTGACTTATGTTGTTTTCAATTCTTTATGAAATAAATAGTTATAAAGCTTTGTAAATTTGTCTTAAAATATTCAAACGATTTACTTAAATTAGGTAATTATAAACCAGTTATTTATTGATAAGAGGTGCCTAAAATTTATCCTTATTGAAGAACAACTTGAGATTGTTTATGTTAAAGCTTTATCTATAATATAAAACATTATAAATATTCCAAGTTGATATCATGATGACTGTGCAAATTTTTTATTGCATTTTTATGTCATAAAGCTAAAAGCAGTTTAATCGTTACACAAACATAGAATAAAAGACTTGATAAACTGCTGATAAACTTGTTTTTAGGTAATAACTTGATTGCGAGATACGCAAATCCTTATAAATTTAAACTTATAAATAAGGACAAAATAAAAATAAAAAGTTAAGGAAGAATCAGGTAAGTTCTAGATTCAACAGGAAATTATGGGTTTCATTACACGGTAAAGCTTTAGATTAGGAACAACCGAATTTCGGGACCGTGGGGGGAAGGGTGGGGAACGCTACCCCTGGTACCACTGTCACACCTCGGATTCCCATGGTTATGGAGATATCCATGGTTAAAGTTTTGATAGTCAATTACACAAATATTACATTTAAGTATAGTGTAGTTATTTCTGTTCTGTGTTAAATTCTTAGTAATATTAAATTTGCAATATGATGTAAGTATGAAATAACACAACTATAACAGTGTGAAATTTAATTAACACAATCTGTAACACGCTTAAAATAAACGTATAAATAAATAAATCTAATTCCTTTGTTTGTTGAAACGTGCTTTTGTCTTTTTAACCGACTTCCAAAAAAGGGGGAGGTTAGCAATTCGACTGTATTTTGTTTTTTGTTTTTTTATATATGTGACATCAGAACTTTTGACCAGGTGAACCGATTTCAACAGTTTTTTTTAATCGAAAGGTAGTGTGTGTCATTTGGTTCCATTTAAGTTTATTTGAGATCTAACAACAACTTTTAGAGTTATACCTAATAATGTGTTTTTACTTGACGCTTTTTTCGTCGATCTACGTTGTATTATACCACATAACTTTTTACTGGATGTACCGATTTTGATAATTCGTTTTTTTTTTTGTTGGAAAGGAGATATCCCTAGTTTGGTACTATGATAAGGAAACCAGGATTTGATGATAGGATCCCAGAAAAATCGAGGGAAACTCGAAAATCCGCATAACTTTTTACTGGGTGTACCGAATTTGATAATTTTTAATTTAATCGAAAGCTGATGTTTATCATGTGGTCATGTTTAAATTTTATCGAGATCTGATAACTTCTTTTGGAGTATTCTTTGATAATGCGTATTTACTTGACTATTTTTTCATCTACCTGCGTTTTATTACTTGTCGATATAATTGAAGTCGGTTTTTTTTCATTTGCCTGCAAACACAATTATGTCACTATTAAATAAAGTATTTTTATGTTATAAAGACTCTTTATTGATTAAAGTTTTAGGTAATAAGTTATTAAGCAATCTCATGAAAAATGTTGTTTGGAGCAAAAAAACTTCAACGCAAATGAGAACGCCATAAGCCTCTTGTTTTTATTTACACTGCATTTACTCACCTTTTAACGTTAGCGAATTTCTTGAAGTCGATATCAGACGCCTCGAAGCTGGAGACACCAGCTACGATGCTCAGGTCGGCAACGGTTAGGTTGGGGCCGGCGACGTACTTCTGGCCCTCAAGGAATGTGTCCAGAAGTTGGAGAGCATCTTCTACCTTAGTTAGCTTGTCCTTATCTGCGGGCGCGTTGCCGAAGACTTGTGGATACTGTGTGGTGATATTACTTTAATAATAATAATAATAATAAATACTTTTTATTGTACACCACACAGAAACATTACAACAAAAGTGATACATGAAAAGAAAGATGTACAAAGGCGGTCTTATCGCTAAGAGCGATTTCTTCCAGACAACCTTTGGGCATAGGACATAGCGAAGAAAAAGAGAAGCGGTAGGGAAGTGTACAAACAGTTGATAAAGAATTGGCATATAGTTAACAAGCAGTATGATATTAACAGAGGTAAATATACATATATGTACACATACAAAATTTAAAAGTTGTTTGTTAAAGAATTTAATAATAATTATTATATATTATTCTTTAATGTACACCAGAAAAAAAATTACAATAATAAGAAAAAGAAAAAATGGTGATCTTATCGCATAGAGCAATTTCTTTCAACAACCTTCGGATGAAAACTTAAATATAAAGTAGATAAAATTAAAATTAATATAGGAATTAATCTGATGTTGATAATGAATATTTTGATTTCACATTAATCAATGCTAAAATGTATGTAACATTTATTACGACGACAAAAAGACGTATAAATAAGTCTCAAGCTTACGATAGCATTTCTTCCTTATTCCCTGTTCTCTTTTACCCATTTATGTCAATAACTAGCTATTCCTCTCTTGCGGTAAGCGATCACTGGAAATTACTAAACTTCCGGCGACTCAACTACTCGGTCGACGTAAATTAAATTTTTCATAGAAACCTTGGTATACTTACGAAATAGTCACTGAATCTCTGGTACAAAGTTCCGATGTCGAAGTATAGGCGTTGGTCGACGAGTGCTCTCGCCTTTGGTTCCTCGGGGTAGAGCGCGCTACCCTTGCCGTACTTGTTCACGAGGTAGGTAATGATAGCACGTGACTCGTAGATCGGGTAGCCGTCGTCTACTAGAGTCGGGACTGTGTGTTGGGGATTAATCTGAGAACAATTAAAAATATTGTTAGGAAACGATTAACTGTATGTAGTTGTGTGTAACTTTGATGAACTTATTCTATATTTAAATAGCAATCGGAAATTTCCTTAACATTATTTTTTATCAATTCAATTGCATCGATATACGAGCAGCCGGTAGAAAATTAACAGTATTCTATATCTATTTACTAGCCGACCGCGACCTGGCGAACTTCGTACTGCCATAATTTTTTGCTTGAATATAATAATTGTAAATGTCGAATTAAAATAAAGCCTATCTTTCAAGTTGGATCAAACGGGACACGGTGTAAAATTTGATTAAAATCGGTTAAGTAGTTTAGAGAGTCCATCACGGACAAGCAGCTTGACCCGTAATTTGTAAATATTAGAAGATATTGTTTCTATTTTCTATATAGGTATTATGTGGATTTTATAATTATTTTAATAACTTATCAAACATACCTTTTTTGTATCTAAATCTACTTAATATTCTCGAAATGTAATGTTACGAAAAAGTACGTCTTTAGACAGTTTTATTATAATCTTACTGTGTGTAAAAGTTATTATTTGGTTCGTTAGAATTCTACCAAAAATTCGACTCCTATAAGGAGATTTATACTTAAATCTCAAACACTTCAGAAACTGAAACAGTTCCGTACAATATTTTTTTTGGTCCTTCGAGCCGGATGAACCAGCGACCTATGGATAAATATTGAACTTCGAGCCGGATATGAACCAGCGACCTATGGGTAAATATTGTACGGAACTGTTTGTACACCTACAATAATACAGGAAGAGTTAAGGTGCGAAATGACTTTACTCCACGAGTGCTGTTTTTACACTGGTTTATTTGTATTAATACACGAGGTATGTGAAACGCTTAGTAGACAAAATAACATAAAAATATATATATTGAAATAAATTGAATGTACAGAGTAAATATATTAACGAGGAATAACATACGAGTACGAGCAAGTATAACAACCAATCTGGCCATCGAAATTATAATACATAGCGTCTAAAAAGACATTTAAATCAGTTCTGATATAATATAGCTACAACGATCGCGTGATATGAATTTAATTAATATTTTAATCAAACCTCGTTACTTTGAAAGTAAATTGGAATGTGACGAATGAAACCGGTCTGTATTCGGTTCACGTTGGCGTGTAGCTGTAACTGCCATTGCTGTGTTACAAGAGTGACCACAGGACTAAGATATTGATGTTTTATTTGTTATAAACGAATTAATTATTGATAGAAATTTATATGTTTCTCTTTATGTGAACACAAACGTTAAAGATGAAGCTGATGATGCTTTAAGTAATTTTAAGTAAATAATAAATAAAAGAAATACACACGGGCTTTAATTGAATCTGGTACCATAAGTAGAATTACTTTATGAAACTTATCAGTGATCTTAGGAGTGATTAAAAACTGATTACTGACTAACTTACTTGTCTTACAACATAGGTACGTAGAAGCTTTAAACCTAATACTGTAAACGTTTTTTACGCAAAAATTATTTATCGGTATTGATTAAAATTATCTATGTGATAATAATTTAGAAATGATTAAGAATTACGATTAATCGTTTGATTCAATTATACATTGTCACAGGCAGTATTTATTTGCGTAAAACGCCCATTCGATCATCAATAACAAAAGCCGAAGTGTTTTTATTTCTATAGCTAGGTACCCATTAAAATTGAAATGGGCTTGGCTTTGGCTTGGCTGGGCTTTGGCTAAGTTTTTACGTGAAACGTGATCTATAACCCGTACAGATCCCCCACTACACCAATTGAAGGAACACAGTTAGTAGTTGAACATCTTATATACTTATCTAACCTATTTACTATAGATGTATCTAATAATAATAATCCAAATGTAAAGCTTTTTCTACATATCGTCTTCAATTGAATTCAATTACGGTAATTATTATAATCATAAAACAATGCTGTAGGAATTAACTAGTTCAAGAAATTTAGCTTATTTAAATAACTTCAGTACATAATCTACACAAAGATAAACTCGTAAAATAATGGAAATAAACTCGTTCTCAATGGAGTTCAACGCCACCGCTAAATTACATCACTCATGCAATGGTTGACCTTCAACGATGTTTTATTCCAATTCAGTCATTACTACTTTGTTTTAGGGCTTTTAATCCGGTATCAAGTCGAAAAAGTTTTTATTCGGTAGACTGAACTGGCTGAATGCCATGGGTTTTGAAATTGTTTTAATTTTTCAATGTACTAACGAGTAAACAAGTTCTAGTTATTTTGTTTTAAGGCTTAGAGTCTAGTGGTTTGATATTATCACTTTGCTTTTTGATATTTTTTTTAAATTATGGTTGATAGAGTACGGTTTAAACTGAATAAAATTATTTAAGCGAATGAATATAATAAGGAGTGCACCAAAACAACAAAAAGTTTTATAGTGTACCTATTTTATAAACGTACTATCTGTGCCCTACGGTTTCACACGCGGTTATTTAAGGAAAAAATAACCCACCTCATTAAATGGGCTATCCAACACAAAAGGAATTTTTTAATTTCAAAACGGTAGTTTCTGAAATAAACGCGTTCAAGCAAACAAACAAACTCTTCAGCTTTATAATATTAGTATAGATTACCATACATCATATACCTACATCAGAATCATTACGAGAACAAAAATAAAACAATTATATTGAATAAATATTATTATGCTTATCGGCAAGGACGAATGTAATATGTTATAGGTAAATAAATTATATTTGTTGAACAATTTAACTTGGTACATACAAAACGAATAAATAAATTATTATTTATAAACATACATTTAATAAAAATATATTTTTACTTAATAAAAATTAAGTCACTAGAAACTATCTGGCAACACGTTTTAAAATATATTTTTCAATATAATATTTGGACAGCTTTTGTAATAGAATAGCGACAATATGAATAGCTGTGATAACAACATAATGAAACTAAAGATAACATTGTTATTACCAAAATATTAATCTAGCATATGATTAACTACATTGCACTTAAAAACAGAATATACAGAAAATTACATGTATAGTTGATGACAAAGGTGGACTTATCCCTAGAAGAGATCTCTTCCAGTCAACCAGTAGTCATGAAAGAGTGTCATATAGCGGGGGACACAGTGCAGGAAATAACAACGTAATAGCTATTTAATAAAACACTTTTTTCGGATTTTCGGATTTTCGGAGTCACGGCCCGTGACCATGGTTGCTGTAAAGTATCCGAAACGTCGGGAATCAAAAGTTAACAATAAACCGCGATAAAATCCGATAAAAGTGTTTTATTAAATGAGTAAAATTCGCGTAAACATTAGAAAACAAAACGTAATAGCTAAATAACTGTAATATATTACAAACTTACAAGTATAAATAAGGACATACACACACACATATCATACATATATATACATACATATACATATATACATACATACATACACATAAATACATACCAATACATAACATAATAGATAGGTAATTATATACTTAGATATTCTCTAAGTAGATGATTGTAAATTGTCTTGAGAAATAAAGTGCTCCTTTAATTTACGTTTGAAGGAAACAAGGGAAGGACTTTTTTGGATACTTTCTGGGAGTTTGTTCCACAGTAAAGAGGCGCGTACCCCAGATGAATTAAGTTTGATATTCATGTGATTAGCATCATATGATTAACTGGTGCAATTCCATTTTGATTAATATACAATTTTGGTTAGTGTTATTGTAATATGTAAGTAGTCCCAATCATCTTACCTTAAGGAATTCAGGTTTAAGGTGTTCCCCGTGGTGCAGGTCTACCAGTTTCAGGTTGAGGTTGAGGTTGAGAGCACGCGCAGTGAGCAGCACCGCTCGGCAGGGCGCGGAGCCGGGCACGTAGTAAAGATCTACTGGCATTTTGCTATAACAAAATAATTTATATATTGATAATTTATCAACTATAAATCATACTCTCACTACTGTTGTATATAGAAAAGTTTGTTTTGATGTTTGTTAAATTCGGTTCAGGAATGTGATACATTGAGGATCATTACAAAAGTCCTATTTCCTAGAATGATGTACTGAAATGTGTAATTTAACTTTTACGTACATGAAACATTGTTTTTTTTCTCAGAATAAATGTTTGATATGATTTTACTGTACTTATATAGGTAAGTATGTGTATAATTTTTTTTAATGATA
The DNA here is from genome assembly GCF_905220565.1 of Melitaea cinxia. Lineage (NCBI taxonomy): Eukaryota > Metazoa > Arthropoda > Insecta > Lepidoptera > Nymphalidae > Melitaea > Melitaea cinxia. The sequence continues at coordinate 16,096,102 of NC_059404.1, forward strand.
TCCAGGACCGAATTTAGGGGAGGGCAACCGGGGCTACAGACCCGGGGCCTCCACAAAGAGGAGACCCTACAGTAAAAAAATCGAAAAAAAAAAATCAAATTCTTTCCCATATCTTTTTTTCGCGTTTTAGATTTAAAAAAAAATTGTCTATTTTATTTGGAAAATAATTTGGGGGCCAAGGGGCCTCTACTCCTTGGTTGCCCGAGGCCTCCAGACTTCTAAATCCGGTCTTGATGATATGAACTAACAAAACTCCCGGCGTCCCTCAAGGTTCTGTTCTCTCTGCAACTCTTTTCCTGCTCCATATTAACGACATGCTACGACCAGGCATTGTTGGATACGCAGATGACAGTACGATTGTTGAGAGATATTTGTCCGGCGCAAAAGACAGCAGGGACGTAATACGTTCTCAGAGAGAGGCCATGGTGGAACGAACAAATTCAATACTGGAGCAAGTATCCCAATGGGGTGATTGCAACCTGGTCACGTTCAACGCCGCCAAAACGCAGGCCTGTTTGTTCTCCACCAAACGGAGTCCTTTCAACTTGACTCCTACTTTCCGTGGTACACCTGTCCCTGTGTCCGATACCCTCGACCTCCTTGGCATAGAGTTGAATTCTAACCTCAACTTTGGCAATTACATTGAGTCCAAAGCGCAAACTGCGGCCAGAAAGCTTGGCATCTTAAATAAGGTTAAGCGATATTTCACGCCTAAACAGCTTCTTACGCTATACAAAGCTCAAATCCGACCGTGCATGGAATATTGTAGTCACTTGTGGGATGGCTCAGCTAAATATCAACTCGCCACACTGGACTCAGTGGAACGCAGAGCCAAGCGGCTTATCGGTAATGCCAGTTTGGTGAAATCTCTTCACACTCTGGCTCACCGAAGAAAGGTTGCCAGTCTAACGGTCTTTTACAGGTTGTACTTTGGAGAGTGTGCCCTGGAGCTGCACGAGCTCATACCCCCATCTCCTTTCTTCCATCGGACTTTCAGACGTACCGCAGGCTTTCATTCCTACCTGATTGATATACCTTTCATACGTACAAAGCGCTTCGAATCATCTTTTTTAATGCGCACAGCCAAGGAATGGAATTCCCTGCCGGCGTCTGTATTTCCGAGTTCATATAACCCGAACATATTTAAAGCGCGAGTGAACAGGCTTCTTCTGGGCGAACTCGCTCCATCTTCGACCTCGTCTGTGCTCTAGGGCTAGACTGAGGTCAAGAGCAAGCCCATTTCGTAAAAAAAAAAAAAAAAAAAAAAAACTCATCAAATACAATCAAAAATGGCTGACAGACGATGCATTATCATAATTGTTTAGGACACATCAAATAGTTCTAGAAACATCATTTTATACAGCTGATTACATATCATAGTTAAGATCTATTATTTTTTTTTTATTGGTATTACATAAATTACTTCTTTAATGGTATAGTAAAGTATAAAGTTAATCAACTTTTGGTAGGTTGTCAATTTTTCACGTTTTTCATTACGAAATACCTCATTCGTTATTAGAAAAGGTTATTAGATTCTTTTTGTATGTTGTAATTGATAAATATGTTGTTGGATATGTATATTTTTATGATTGTGAATCACAATTTGAAACAAAATAATTCGTGTGTTTGTGTTTGTCTGTATTGACAGAGGCTAGATCCATAAATACGTTAGAAAAAGTGTAAGCTTAGCAATTAAATACCTATATAATATAAAATACGCGCCAATATTAGAATTAAAGTTAACGTAGGGTACGTAATGACAAAACGCTCGTTGTTACGCAAGAAAAACGTCATTCAAATTCGTCGCCAAATCAACTTGATTTACTCTCAGATTAATAAACAATGTTTATTAATCTAAGGATTTACTTTTGTTATCATATATATATTAATACGCTAAAGTGAAGGTGTTTACCTCCCTTTTTAGAAAAAAAACCTCACAATTATTCCATATAAATTATATATCATTTTATAGATAGTTGCTTGCTCTACCGGCATCAACAACTAAAACATTTATTATTGCTTTTGTTTTTGTAAATTAATGATTTATTAAAATTATATATGACTGCTTTAATTTTGAAACAACGTCAACATGATTTACGGTCCGTAATTTTTTTACTTATTTAGTGCGAATTATTCGAACGGATATTGCTAGTTTTTAAATTGCATAGAAAGTAAAATGAAATAGTATGATTGCGTTAGGAGTTCCTGCATACTTGTTAATAGTAGCTAGTGTACCTACGTACATTGAGTTTTAAAGTAACTGCTATTTGACCTTCAAGATAACAATAAAATAATATTAAAAACGACTAAGTATCATGATTCAGCAAAAACAAAACCAGTTACCCTAGAGTCTTATATAATATTAAATATTATTAACAAAGCAGCCTTTAAGTATTATTATAATTTATGTGCGTTTCTATTCACGTTACACAGAATATCTATACTACATTTATAGATTTAAAAGCTATCTGAATGTTAGAAAAATGTCTGCAATATTCGAAATTAAATATTTTTTTTACCATAAGGTTAAATTATAAAAATAAAAAAAAAAGCTATTAAAAACAAATAGTCAATATAGCAAAAACAGCAATCAACTTAACAATCGCAACATCTTATCCCCAACCTTATCCATACTTGATAGCAAGGCTGATGAGCTAAGCTTTGGCACTATTTCCGCATACGACAAATTAATGTTAGCGTATACCTTGGCGTATACCACATATCAATTTGTGGGCAATAGAGACGTCTATCGTGGTCCAGGCGTTTGTGCTTGTTTTGTGCATGTTTCCGAACACCAGACACAAGATTTTCACCACAAAAGCCTTTTATTGCCTAATGTTTGTCATTATATTTAATTATATTTATTTTATAGCTTATATCACTTCAGCCTATCGCAGTCCACTGCTGGACATAGGCCTCCCCAAATTCGCGCCAGACATCCCGGTCTTCCTCAATCCTCATCCAGCCGACACCGGCAATCTTACGTATATCGTCCGTCCAACGGGCTGGAGGACGTCCCACACTGCGTTTGCCAAGACGCGGTCTCCACTCTAGGACCCGTCTACTCCAACGGCCATCGGTCCTGCGACACAAATGACCAGCCCACTGCCACTTCAACTTGCTAATTCTGTAGGCTACGTCGGTTACTTTCGTTCGCTCGCGGATAGTCTCATTTCTAATCCTATCTTTAAGAGAAACCCCAAGCATAGCCCGTTCCATTGCACGTTGAGCGACCCTAAACTTGTGGACCAGTCCCTTCGTCAGTGTCCACGTCTCGGCTGCGTATGTTAAACTAAATAAAATAATATGTTACACACTATTTCTGAGCTAAAGTCAATTAAATAGAAGCAGTTTTAATTAAGTTGTAGTGTAAGTTTTGTGTAACAGTGTAAGCCTATAGGTACACCAACTTTTGCTTCTGGTTAATTTCTTTTTATATCGCGGCTTTCAATTAAAAATAATATATTATATTATGTGGTTTAATTTATATATGTGTATTTTACTTTTACCCATTCTGTATATATTTGATGTATATTTTTTCTTAAATCTAATGTACCCAAGGATAAATCCTGAATTACGATCCGCATGCTAATTGCAAAGCAGACAGCCGTGACTATTAAGTATACGATTTTTTATCTTAAATAAAGATAAATATACTAAATTATAATGTTTTAAATGATATGTTGAAACCAAAAACTTCTGTAATTTTCTGTCAAATAACTTCGAAGTTAAATTCGTTTTTTTTTCTATTTAAACATATTAAAATTACAAATTAACCTTCAATACTAGAAAACAAATTATCATAATTTTTAAGCTAAAAATCATCTCATATTAAACTCGCAGTGGCCTTGGCAGATACCAGATTTTATGAAATGACGAGTCTGGCCCTTCCGGGCTTTTGATTTATTTTAAAACAATTGATGTATAGGTGAAGTACAACAAAACAAAGTATATTTAAAAATTTTGTTTCACAAATGCATAAAATCACACAATAATTTTAAAAGGAATTAAATATTCTCATTGTTTGTCTCGTGAGAAAATATACAAGTGTGCATCCAGTGGGTAACTAGGCATGTAATTAGTAATTGCGTTGAAGCATTACTGTCGTGCATATTGATTACGCGCGGACAATTCTACAACTATCGACAGCTAATTACCGGTGTATTTTTTATACATTATATAATTTGTGCTTATTCACGTACACTTTATAAGTAGTAGACTTCGATCAGCCTTAAGACTAGCCTAGAATAGTTAGGTTCTCTTTTTAAATAATCGATCTTAAAATAATAATAATAACAATAAGGTTCCTAATTAATAAAATCAGGCAGTTTTTTTCTTATATTCAATGTATTTTTAGTTTTAATAATTTTATGTTATCTACTTAAACTTACATCAAGAGTGGAATTATTAATCAAAATATAAGTGTTATAAAACGCTACCCAAGTAGAGTTGGTACAAACATTATTTTTTATACAATTAATGTTGCTATTTAAAATAGTCGAAAACAACAAATTTTAAAATTAAAAAAAAAATGTGTGTCCTTTTTTGTGTTCCTGTGTAAAAGCATTAAACAAACACATCGGTTACCGATCCCGACAAAGCTTACTTCACATGTAAGTTACTGATAGGCCTTATCAGCACCATGTGAAACACGCTCTTAGAGTCTCTTTCATTTCAACCAATAAACTATATTTTGGCTTCTCAGATTGCGAATCGAAGTATTTGACAAATAAAGTAGTATTTAATGCTGAAAAAATAAAGTACTTTTTTCATAAACTTTCATTTATTGTATACGTAGCTAATGTCGCTAAAATGTATTATAAAAATACTCCGAACTGAATTTTTAAGAAATTATTGCTCCGTTCAAATAATGAGTCAATTGAATGACTTTATTTAATAGTTTAAAAAGTAATTGTCACGACTGAGTCATGCATCTAGGAAACTACAATTCGTATCTTTATTTCAAGTTTCCTTATAACGCGGAATGATATGTAATGAACAGTTGACACCGTTCAATATTACTAGGCAACTAACGAGGTCGAAACATTTGCTTTTGTTGATCAATATAAAAAAAATAGTAAACGGTGTTTACGTTTTGTGAAAAACAAACGGAAATCTTTTTTGCGCAATGACTAGACGAGTTTTTTGTGGTACATTGGTGGCTTTTTCATAAAAAATAGTACCTAGGTACTCGTAGTATTACGCATAACATACTGTCATTACGTATATTGTTTTCACAGATATATGAATATGTTGCTGGCTGCTATAGGGATCAATATTAAAAAAAAGTACCACAAATACATGTTTTCACAATTTAAAATTCACCTTAAAAAAGTTTTTATTGTTTAAGCAGATCAATATCCGCTCTGGTGTAGTAGTGCGAGTTCGAATCCCACACGGGATGGAAAATGTACTTGTACAAATATTCCCTACCCGGTTACTAGTTCTATCACTAATAAGTATCGGTTATAACGTAGTGAACAAAAATATATATTTGTTTTGTCATAATAGTACTACTTTACTATTGATATTAACTACTTACTATTTATATATAGTAATTACTTTATTAATACGGAACATAATTTTTTGCAGTAGATATATTTTTTATGTTTACTTGATGTGACAGTTATAACAAGTACCTAAAGGTCTACCTCTATAATCTATGGTATGATGATTAGCATGTTTCACCAAATTAATAAGAAATAATATGTAGGAATGTGTTGTATATTTCTTTAGTCTTCTTTGTATTTGTAATTGAAATGTCGTACGTTAAATAATCTTATAGTGTTGTAATGTAAACGCGCCTTCCGACGAGGTCGAAATAGATTGCCGGCCGGCGGAGTCTAGAAGTATCTATTTCTGGCTTGTTTTGTGTTTACTTTTCAATCAGGATTCTTTTATTTATTTATTTATTTATTACTTCTTGCATACATTTTTTTTATTATTAGATACAAATTTGTAACAAATATTTGCTTCATTATCTGTATAAAACATTTTGAATACAAATTGTAAAAAAAATGCTTAGCTTTAGAATTTTTACTAAAATGTTTTTAATTGTCATAATAAATACCTATCTGGTACGGCGCCAGCTTAATTTTTTTGGATTCTGAAATCAACGCGTTTTGATAGTTTGGCTATATTTATCAGTCTGTTTATGTACACATGTGTATGTGAATTAATATGACGAAAAAAAATTGGAATGGATGGACACAAAGGTTTATAGATGTATACTTGATAATTTCCTTTTCAAATATTAGAGTCTCTGTTTGTTATATTAAGATAACTACTTTTTACTAAATTCATAATATGTATGAATACATGGTACATATACCAAAATAACATTTTTTATAATTTTTGTCTGTCTGTTTCTTCCGGTTAATCTCTGAAACGACTGGACCAATTTTCGCGGTTCTTTCACTTAGGCTACTTTTATTATTGTTTTTTTTTTATCTTATGACTGCGAAGTGAACAATAACTATTGTTAAATTCCACGCGGACGAAGTCGCGGGTACAGCTAGTTTAAGAATAAAATTATTTCCGTTTTTTTTTTCATTTTATACAATAGAGACACAAAATGACAAAAACAAATGTCTTAAGGCAAAAAGCTTTGTCAATTTTTTTATATAAAAATCCAAAGTGTCGTAGTACTTAGTAGTTATACACAAAAGAAACCATTATGATTACTTACTACCATGATATAAAGCGTGAGAACTTCGACAGTTGGCAAAATAATATGTAATTATACATATGATACCTCATTTCACTGTAGCACAACAATTCTATAAGCTTGAGAAAAAAAATATAATACTGGAAAACGGGTGTGAAGCGATACTATCTACCTATTTAGAATATTATAAATTTTAAATTAGCTTGTTATAATTTTAAGTATTATTTTTAGTAATTATTTGCAGCTTTTATTCATAGTAATAATTATTTTTAATGTTCATTCGTAAGTTTATATATAACGAAGGGATTTAACGATATATTCCGAAGTATGATTAAAATTGGATGGAATATACATGTATAAATAATGAGACATTTAACTGCGTGCATGACTTACGCACTACTGCACCCTGAATATTTTTGTTTGTTTGGTATGGTCAGAACAAAGTATAAAAAATAAATTAAAAAAAAAAAACATTGGTGGTATGACGGTCGCCTTGTTAGCTCGTTAAACATTGTTAAAAAAATTACAGACAGTGTGGTATATATAGTCCGCACAGTATGTTTTATGGTTGTACTTATGTACTAATTAGTCATTTCTTCCAGATAACCCAAATTAATTGTTTTTATATAGCTATGTATGTAGTTCATCTGATCTGACAGATACGTTGTTTTACGAATCATCAGTAGAAAGTTAAAATAATCGTAATTTTTTTCGGAATATTTCGAATTTTCTGAGCCATTTTCTTGATTCTTCTTAAAAATCTTGTATAAAGCATTAGGAAAACTTACAAAAAAATGTTTAATAGTTAGCACCGCATTAAATGATCCACTTTTTTACATATTATATAGATTAAGCTTCGTGGCTGAATAGTTTCGTTCGTAGTGGAAGAAGGATTTTGGGAAGGTGAAGACAAGAATTATTTATCCAATTTTTTTTTAATTTATAATACTATCCGAAACATAATTTTTGTGATATCATAAAACCGGTGTATTGAACAGGTTTCGAGCAATAAAAAAACAAAAACAAATTACAGGCCTCATTTAAGAGATAGCTAGTATCGAAAATTTGATAATATGAAGTGAATAACCGAATGTTTTTAATTTGCAATTAATTAAATTACACTAAAGATAATTTGCTGTAAACATTTGTTTCACTAACTTTAATAGACACCTGTATATAACAAACTATATAGATAACAAATTATATACGTAGATATACTTGTGGCTTTAAAATAAAAAAAAATTGTTACATATACGTAACAAATTAACGATACAATAATTTGAATTATTACTATTTAATATCTGCGCATAAAGCTTTAATAATTGTATACATTAAAACATAAAATCATATATGAAACAAATTTTCCTCATACGAAATCAAACGACTAAACAAATATTTAAACAATATTTTATCAAAAATATTGTTTAAACATTTGTTTAGTCGCTCGCAACCGGAAAAAAACTCCACTTCAATTACATCGACAAGTAATACAACATAGATGAAAAAATACTCACGTATTAAATACGCGTTATCAAAGATTACTTAAAAAGATTACTCATCAGTTTTAATCAAATTTTAATAGGACCAATTTAATTTGACCACAAACTTTAATGGGACAACCATAAGCTTTCGATTAAAAAAAGAATCATCAAAATCTGTCCCACCCGCAAAAAGTTCTGTGGTAACGCACATAAAAAAATAACAATCGAATTGAGGACCTCTTAAGTCGGTTAAAAAATGGGCAAAAGTACCACAACGTTTTTTTTTATTACAAACCTACAATTTTTTTTTTATTTCGTTTCCAAAATAAAAAAATCAAAATAAATAATTACTTTTTTTGAAATAGCTTGTCCAAGGTTATCTGGAAGAAATCGCTCTTTAGTGATAAGATCGCTTTTGTACATCTTGTATTATATATATTTTTTTAATATGTGTCTGTATTTCGGTGTAAAAAAGTACTGTTATCTTCGTGGTTTGTCGTCGCTTGATTTGATTTTAATAAATTATTAGGAGCTACCACAGATTCAGAATGTAAATTCTGCACAGAAAAATAGACAAGATACTTGACAGTTACTTTTTTTTTAACTGTCAATTATATTTAGCATATTAGGTATATCATTAATAAAACAAAGCGCCAGTAAACTCACCCAACTTGATCATTAATATAATTTTGAAACAAATAATGTGCTTTACAAATTAAATAATTTTTAATATAAAATTTAAATTTATTTTCTGGCAATTGTTAAATCGTTTGTGGTATGTGGTTGTTTACATGCGAGTACAGGCAATAACATTAGAAATAGACTATAATAACACTTACCGGTAACTATTTATAATTATTATGAGATAGCACAACACTATTAAAACTTACTTTTGTAAGCGAGACGTCGGTACGGTGTAACTGCTAAGCCGAGAGTGAACATCTATGGTGGGAGGTCTCGGGCTTTATACCCGCAATACGTTAGCACCAAAATGACCAGTTTTTCCTATAAAACGGCTCGCGTGATATGTAGTTTCGTATTATAGTAGGTGGAGTTAATTTGTATGATAAAACTAATGGTCTAACTTCAAAGTAATTAGTGTGACTTTTCTATTTTTTACCATATAAGGTCTCCATGAAGTAATTAGTGAATAATCTACTTCTTTATCTTTATTTACTAACTAAATATTTTGTTTTAACAATTTACTGCATATACAGATACCAAAAGAGAAACGCTTCACAAGATTATACTCAAAGGCCCTCAGAAGGATTGTCTCCTGTGTCGTAGGTTTGGAAAAAAACAAGCACGAACGACCAGCGTAGTCGTAGATCAAACCCGCGACAGTTAACCATAATCATAAGCTATGAACTACAATTTACACGAAAACTAATAAATAATAATTACATTTTTGTGCAGTTTACAGTCGAAACACTTGGACCTTGGTGTAGTAGTGTTAAAAAAATTTTAAAAGAGATAACTCCTTGCTTTTTTACCTGGTGACAAGTAAGCTGGTGCATTTTTTGCCCAGAGAATCGGCATAGCGATCTAAGGGAGAAATGCTACCAGCATTCTTAGCACCATTTCACGCGGACATGATATAAACAGTAACTATCTGTAAATATCTAGTTCAAATATGTAGAATATTAATAGTTTTTTTTTAAATTACACTGAAATGCATTAAAACACTCACAAGCGATCTCCAGACTCAAGGGCAACAGTTACACGTTTAGTTAATGAATCAATATTTGTCGAATCACTGATAATATTTGTAGATAATGTGATATGTTATCTATATAACATATTAATATTTTCAAATATTACTTTTTAACTGTAACTACGTCATAATTTTTTACTGGTTGGACCGATTTTGATAATCCTTCTTAATTCGAAACGGTGCATGTCGTGTGGCCCTATTTAAATTTGATCAAGTGTTATCAATAGTAATGCGTATTTAATTGACTATTTTTTCGACCTGCGTTGCGTATTACAAAATTTAATTAGATTTTTCTTTGTATGCTCATAGACGTACCATTACTTATTTACCGGTGGTAGTTAAATTATTTGAAATATTATTAGTTTAATTTTATAAGTATTAGAGTTAAGATAATATTAGACTATACCTATTAATGTACTGCCCTTTATGATGACTTGTAAAATTGAAATAGTTCAATGTTATTGACGATTGTATCACGAAAAATAACTGATAAACATAAATATGGATAACGCATCAAAGTTAAATTAAAGATTACGTACCGTTTACAAACCTTAATATTACGTAGATTTTATTAAAATAATGAAAAAAAAGGTTTGTTTGTGCATAGTAGTAGCATAATATAAAAGTAGTATAATATAAAATATTGTGTATGTATTCTATCTCATTTCCTCCTATATGTATTTCTTTCTTTATTGTGATGCATTTTTATTTCATTAAGTTGCAAGTCATCCCTGAACTTGTAAGAATTAATAAAAATGGTCTTCAATTTTGTAGATATAAGTAGTACCTACATACTACCTACTATTTTGTAGTGAAACTTATTTAGGCACATAAGGGTTAAGGTTTTTACTGATGAAATGGTACCGTTTTGATGAAACGGCAACGTTTTTGTCGATGGCGCTGAAACGGAAATTTATAGCTTTAGATTTGTATAAATATAAACGAGACTTAAAAATTAGTTTGCCATAAAAGTTTCAGTTCTGACATGTGTATTTTGAACGCACGCACTTTTTTATGAAAGAATCATCTACACAACAAAAAAATGGTTTCTTGTCTCAGATTGAATCCGTGTGTGGTTTTTGCCTTACCTTCAAAACGAGTTAAAGCATTCTTTATAATATGTTTTATTTAATAGTAAGTACAATTGGAAAGATAGCCTTAACAATACATTATTGACCTATTCTTGTATTTACCGACAGATATCTGAACTTATTTCTCGAGTATCATCTTGAGAACATTACTTTCCAGAGGTGCATGATTTATTCGTTATATATAAAAATAATAATAGCAGTAGGTTTTCATTCATTTTCGTTATTATATTCACCAAACGACAGTCATATCAAACACCAAATTGATAAAAGTATCATATCATTAATATATTGAATCATGCTATGGTATTTCTATTTGCGACAAGAATTTTACAACATCTATAAATAAAAATATTGCTGTCTCTTTCTTTCGTTTTGGTCAGTGAAATAAAATCGCGTAGACCACATTATGTGGCTGAATATTTTAGTATGCTTTCTTTTACTTTTTATTATTGCAAGCTTTAATAATGGAATAAATGCAGTTTTCGGCAGGCTAAGTTTACAGGTTCATTGAAGATATTAGACATTACTATTTAGTAAAACTTAATGGAAGAACTACAATCAAGTAAATTGTTTTTGGCAACACCTTACCTTACCTCCCCATCTACCTGCCTTTATTCTGCATCAGACATTCAAAAGCAAGCTAACTTAGCACTATAAAGATAACAAAAACCAAAAAGTCGGCTTCCTTGGTGAGTAAATTGGACATACCACTGTAAGTTACTCCAGGTGAAACCACAATACGCATCTAGTTATATTGTACTTGTATTGTGTTTCCAAATGATTGTTATAGCTTTGGATGTGTAGGTATAACCTGGTTTTTATATTTATTAATAAATGAAAAGAATAATTGATGTGGCTTTTTGATATAGTATTTATTTTATCTGCAAACTTTATTTAAATTTAAGATAAGAACCTATCTATGTTTTATCTATATTTGATGTGATATTCAAAAATGTTAAGAACCTATCATTTAATTATCGTAGTTGCTTAATTAAGATTTTTCATTTATTTGGCATATTGAAATATAAAAATTATTCATATTATTCATATTATCATTTTTTTATTTATAAGTTATTAGAATAAAGATTTAAGTATTTTTTAATTTCGTAATACATGTATTTTCAATTTACATAATGATGTACCAGGACACCATAACTATATTGGCAGGTAGAAGATAAAAGTTAAAGTATAAAGTATAAAACTCATTAGTGACGTTATGCGTTAACGCGAGATGTATCAGAACGTATTTCCCCAGCTGCCTACGTAATAATCTAATAGGTTTTAGAATTTTTACAATTTCTAACCTATTTGAAAAAACCAATGAAAAAAAATTAATATATTTTTACATCATTAAATTGACAACATGCGTAAAATATACGTCTGATGCTAAGCGGTTGTACGATAATAGTAACCGTAGTCTTGGGAAGCTTCGCAACTCTGCCCTACCTGTGTGGTACCTATCGCATTCCCGGAGCCCTAGCTACCTTAGTCACCACAGGAATACAACACTACTTGACAACAGATTTATTAACTGTAAACTTCTGTCAGACTGGCTGATTTACTCAATCGAGTCGCTCCTTTTGAACAAGATATTTAATTATGTGTAGGTACCTCATTAAAGATTAATGTCGTTTTGTTTGTGTATTTTTATTTAAAAAAGACAATAAAACATAACAATTCAAAAGAATACTAGTAAATTCCTTGTAGCTAACGTAAATCTAAATATACACAAGGAAATCCTTTACAACTTATACGATATTAGAAAAATCAAAATCAAAAACAACTTTATTCAAATAGGCTATAAGCAATTGTGAATAGTCATTTTACAAATGATTATTATTTATAAAAGTTAAGCTACCGCCATTCGGAATGTAGGTTCTGCAGAGAAGAATCGGCAAGAAACTCCGCAGTTACTCTTTAGAAAATAAAATATAAGTTGTGTTTTAGTATAAAATTAGTAATATCTTGCCTGAAATACATCGTCACTACACACACAAAGAGTAGGTAACTAGGTACATAACAACTGATAAAATTCACCCACTTGCAGTTGAGTGTACTAGGTGTCTCGGTATAAAAATATTTGTTGTATTTATGAGAATTCAATTATTATCAGTCTTGCCAACCCCGTGATACCTACAAAAAAAAATATTGAAATTTGTACTTCATAATGTTGTTTACTCGCTAACGAAAAAATAAATAAATCGACTTCAATATCATTTCATTCATATTTTTTCAAGTCAGTTAAAAATAATAATGTTAACGAAAAGTAACGGTTATGTGCCCAAATCGCCCATCGAAGGAGGAATAAATTAAAAGGAAGAAAAAATTAAAAAACGAGTGTTCTTTAGACCACACGACTGAAGTAAAACTTACGAAACGTAACTCTCTCTCTCTCTTTCTATCTTCACTAACTTATATCTCCCTCTCAATTTCCGTTCGCCTCGCCCGGTCACACCTTTCGTAACGTTCCCGTAACACATTCACCAGATCACTCCCCAAGTCAAGCGTGCGTAAAGAAGTTTTACTTTTAAAACATACATATACAAATTAAAAAGGACAAATTAACAATATGGAAAATATCTTTTCGCGTAATTTTAAATTTATATAACTATCAAACAAAACATTATCCTTTTCTATTATTATTACTTTATTGTCCTATCAACTGAGGTAGGGCACAGCAGGAATTTCCTGCTCAAAATATGGAGCAGCCCGACTGGGGTAGTACCTTACAGACCTTACAGAAGATCACTGCAAAATAATACTGTTTTCAAGCAGTATTGTGTTCCTGTTGGTGAGTAAGGTGACCAGAGCTCCTGGGGGGGATTGGGGATTGGGTCGGCAACGCGCTTGCGATGCTTCTGTTGTTGCAGGTGTCTATAAGCTACGGTAATCGCTTACCATTAGGTGAGTCGTACGCTTGTTTGCCGACCTAGTGACATTAAAAAAAAAAACAATATTTACATATAACTCCATAAAAACAAAAATAAACCACCGAATTGAACGCACATAACCTTCAAACGATTGCACCTCACAGACAGATATTTTTATGTATGTTCGTGATTGTAAAGATGAGATTCGAATAAAACAAAACATTATAAAGACGATATAATTAAGAAAACAAAAATAAACCAAGTTATCAATTCATATAAAATTATTTAAAGGCGAAATTCGTAAAAGCCAAAAAAAGAACCTGACAGAAATGATGTCCAATAAAAGTAAAAAGTGCAAGTCCACCGCTAGACGTACTTGAATCCTTGTTTTGTCTCGTATTTTATTGTTTTGACAGACGTCTTCGAGATTTCTTTGAGTCGTTTTCTTTATTTGGTTTTATTTTGATGTAATTTAATGAGCCATTCGCACCTTCATTGAAAAGATGTTTGTACCAATTTCAATGAATGTAGCGAGCAAATTGACTGTCTCACGTAACCACATTAGACCCTACATATACCGGTATGTACAGTGTCTGAGCACCTATTTAATCTTGAGCCTAAACAGTCTTAAAATTTAAGGTCCTAAACCCTTTTAAACTATTGTAAAAAAAAAAAAAATACAGAAGACAGGTAATAAAAATTAATGTAGGTTGTCAGAGCGCCTTGGGCAAATGTTGGTAAATATGCCCAGGAAGTACATGATTATGAAAACTTTGGAGTTAAATTGATCACATGAAAAACTCCGTAGTAAGTTCCGTAAGTGAATTCGGTATTAAAGATTTCTTTGTAATTATTAACCAAATAATTTTTTACATAAATATATTTTTGACATCGCTCTGGTTTAGTGGTAAGTGACCTATGTCATGTGTGGGTGCTCACATACTGGAGATTGCGGGTTCGATTCCTACTCGGGATGGATCTTTGTATTTGTACAAATATTTTTTTCCGTAGGTCTCCCCACTGTGCCTCGGGGAGCATAACACAGTCGGTCGTGATTGTTATCATAAATATATATATATATATATATATATGGATTAAGCTCCAAGCCTTCTCCTACATAGAGGAAGAGGCCTATGCCCAGCAGTGGGATGTTAAAGGCTGAATCGTGATAAATATATTTTTACTAGCTGACTCGGCAAACATTGTCTTGCCGCTAAACGCTATTTAAAAATAGGGGTTGGTGGTAGAAGGGTGAAAATTTAGAGTTGTATGTATTTTTCAACGCCAAATCATAATAAAATAAAGAATAAATAATTTAGGGTGGACTACCCTTAACATTTAGGGGGATAGAATAGATGTTGTTCTATTCTCAGACCTACCCAATATGTACACAAAATTTCATGAGAATCGGTCAAGCCGTTTCGCAGGAGTTTAACTACAAACACCGCAACACGAGAATTTTATATATTAGATTTCATATGAAATTTCGTTTACGTTAGCAGCTATTAAGCAATTTTTCGGCGTACCGGCTAATTTTTTATCCTTTGATATTGATAAATATTGTATACTTCTACAATACTCTCGTAGTCGTAGCGTTTATGGAAATAAGGAATTAAGCCTATGTGTTATGTTAAGTTTATTGCGAGAAAAAAGTAGGTAGCTAACCTTCATCTTTAGATAGTTACACTTGTATCTATCCTAACAAACTATCGTATCGATAAAATAGAACGATCCCTATGGAAAAAATTTCATGACGAGAATTCATAGACTCTCATAATTCGGTCTGCATTTATCCATGTTTTATGAGGTTTTTTCCATAGGAATAGAATAATAAGAAAAAGAAAGTGGACTGTATTACTTTTGAATAATTTAGTAAATATTCTGATAGTAGAAAGGTTTTAAAAGTTTAAGTATTTTCATAGCATTGGTACGAACATAGGTACAGAACAGACACTTCAATTTTATTTATTTGTATAGATTTATAAACAATACGAGACAGAATGTGGACATCGGACAGTTTTAATATTAAGTTAGTTTAAAATACAATATGAATGTACAAATAGGCCAGAGAGAGGTCAACGTCTGTCAGATCTCAAGTGTCACAGGAACTCAGGCGCGCCGGCGGGTTTCAGATCCTCGAATCGTCAAGCGTGACCTGCTAGAACAATAGCTATCGTTTACATTGCTCTTACCACTCAGGTACAAGGTTTATAATCAGATGATACTAGATGCCGTTTTTCATTATGAAAAAATTCTTTGTATAGGTGTCAGGCTCGCATGTTATCCGTTGTTTTAGAATATTCCGTGAGAGATGCGTTTGTTGGTAATGTAAGCAGACGCGGATATGGGGTGTTGCTAATGGAACCGTTAATTACTTTGTATGTAGGTATATATCGTATATGGGTATAGGGGTACCCAGTAATACGGGACACCACCCAGTACAGGGGCCCTTGCGACTTGTTTGTTAAAACTTATTATTATCAATAACTATTTTATATTTTGTTTGTATATCTATACTAATACTATAAAGAGGTAAAGTTTCTAACTTTGTTTGTTTGTAAGGGTAATCTTCACAAATACTGATCCGATCACGAAAATTCTTTTACTAACAGAAAGCTACACTATTCAAGAGTGATAAATGCTATATTTTATTGTGATTGAACGAAAAACTCAGTGAAAATTCTTATACATAAAATTCTCGTGTCACAATGTTAGTTACAATACTCCTCCGAAACGACTGGACTAATTTTTATGAAATTTTGTGTGCATATCGGGTAGGTCTGAGAATCGGCCAACATCTATTTTTTTTTTGTTAAGGGGGTTATGGCAAAACAACGTTTGCGGGGTCAGCTAGTTTAATATAAAAATTTAATATGCTTGTTTTATTTCAATATTGTCTGTATAGACCGGCTGTTACCTAAAATATGTATTCATGAAGTTGCCTACTATATTCATTAAGTTCCCTAATTTAGGAACAGACGCAATAAGAGTAAACATCTCCTTTCTGTGTTATGGTAGTCTACGAGTATAACAACATCGCTCAAACGATTTTACAATAGCCTTTATAAAATTTAAAATTTTATTATAAAGATGTGTGGATTTAGTGTATTTTTCTCTGCAGAATATACATTCCGATTCAGTGGTACTATAACTATATGCTATATTAAAATGATTATGATATGAATATTAAATGATAGCTATGATTAAAATTTTAATTTTTAAGATGACCATTGACCATTTGATTTTATTTATTTTTCTATACTATAACATTCTTCCTGTTTATATTTCTGTTTTGAAATACACATGCCGTAGACGGGCAGCAGCGTCTTCGGTGCGACAAAGCCAGCCCTGCGGTCACCAACCCGCCTGCCCAGCGTGGTGAATATGGGTAACACACGTGAGTTCACACCATTTTTGGCGTGAACTTGTGGAGGCCTATGTCCAGCAGTGGACTGTGATAGGCTGAAATGATGATGATGATGATGATTACAAATTAAATGCAGAGATGATGCACTTACAGAGTTTAATAATATGCTATGGTCGGTAAAACCATTCATCAATAATTAATTATTTACATATTTAAATAATCTCTTATTGATTTGTTTTTAAGTTTTGAAATTTATCCGCTAATGAAGTTACAAACATTGGTAAAACCATTTATACATTATTGTTATTTTATTTTTACTTCCTTAATTACTATAATTGTACTTAAAAGCGAATTCTCTTAATACAAACGTAATGGAGTCGTTGCCTGAGTAGATTGGAACGTAAGGCTGCAAATTTTAGAGGGTGGTAAATTTTTTCTAAATTTTGGTTAAAAATGGACATGCCCACAAGCTTTGCACAACAATGGATAACTAAAAAAAATCCGGTCAAGTGCGAATCGGACTTGCGCACGAAGGGTTCCGTACATTGATCAAAAATCAAAATCAATCAAAATCAAAAATTTCTTATTCAAATAGGCTCTAAGAGCACTTTCGAATCGTCATTTTACAAATCAAAACTTTAAAAATAAATTATTATTTTTGTAAAAGTGAAGCTACTATTGTCTATCTAAAATAAAAAAAACTGTCTAAATATTTCATTTTATTATTACCCATTTCGCAAAACAGCTCTGGGTACCAAATCATTGGTACCAAGGTTGTCCAGACTCCTTAATGTAACTAACATCGACGTCTTTGCTGACTCATTTACCAAGCTCAGACGGGAATTGTGCGAGACATGGACGAATTGTTTTTAAGATCGCTACTCCTCCTTATGTATAATATGACTGTTGATTTTTATACATTTTAAGTATGTTTTTTTTTTATATATTGGAATGTAACGCTTCTTTTTGCATGTGGTGTTAACCTTAAGAAATTGTAACAGATAATTGTTCAGTTTGAGCGATCTTCGAGGCGACTTCACAGTGAAAACTAGTGATCAAGAGTGGTACCAGCGAAACCTACGACATTGGCTACGACTTAGGACATCCTTAGTGCTTAGTGTTTGAACCTAGTGCTTTGTGTTGGACCTAGTGCTAGTGAATAGTCTTGAAAAGAGTCAGCAGGTTTTTCTCTCCAAATCCTTCGAACCCTAACACGTACCTAACAGTATAATATTATAAAAATTGATACAAATTTAAAATAACTTTTAACACTTTACATTATATCATATTAGATTTTAAAGAAATGGACTTGATTCCAATTCTCATTGAAAGTATTTAAAATTAGTTTTACAAAAAAATTAAATTTGGAGATGACCGTTTTTGAAAACTAACACTTGAATTACGCTAAAGTAAAATTGAAGTATATTATTTCAAAAAGTTTCAATTTTTGTCAAACATCGTTGTATAAACAACTAATCTCTTAAATTAATAGTCTCCTAGATCCAAACATATATTACTTTATCGAAAAATAATAAACATCTTTTATATACTATTTTTTATATTGAATATTTGTGAAAAAGCCGTGAACGCAGCGCCAACATGTATTTTTTAACAACTTTACAAAACGAAATACATTTAAAAAATTACTAATTTAAATAGCAAATGAAATAAAAATATCTGTATTCGTAGTACGAAATACTATTTTTTTTTTTATAGTTATTCTAACTAGAACTGGAGATTGACATTAAATAGTAGATATACCATACAAGTTTGTGGTATTGGTGATAGCATTTTCTAAAAACTAATACACATAATACACAAAAATAACTAAATATGCCTACGCTTTTATTTAAAAAATGAAAAATAGACACAAGTTTATTCAGCTTAATTGGGAAATAATAAATAATACTATTAAAATAGACTTATAATAATTTAAACATTATCTCAGCTAGCCATACCTGAAAGCTCCTGTCGCGCAGCTGACTATTTGACATCTGACAGTGACGTATTGGATTGTTGAAGATGGTTGAACGACTTAATATCAACTTTCTTCGTTAATAGCTTACAAAATAAACAATGATCTAATATCTCTTGTTTCCATATTGTTACACGCGTCTACTGTTACATATATTTTTAATATAAAATGGGTGACAGTAGCGATTCGGAGGAGTTTTACGACGCTGAAGAGTTCACACCCGTAAAGGGATCAAAGTGAGTGCTGTTTAGCTGTAATTACCTCGCGATATGTTTCAGGGATCATTTTTTAATATAATGACTAAGTGCATGTCAAGAATTTTCCACCTGGTATTTTTATTTAACGTTTCGTGTTGTTTATGTAATGTTTTGAACCAAAAAAACCAGTATGGCTAGACTATCTAGTTCAACAGATGTTTTTGGTAGTTATGTACGTCCTTGGTACAATTGGCAGGTGATTACCTACACAAACTGTCGTTACTGGCGCGAGACTGATTAGTATTAAGGATCTCTTGTTATTTTATAGTTGATACATAAAGAGTTTGAGTCTGGAGTTGCATTGTTGTGTTTTTAATGACTAAAGTTTACTCATGACGAAAATGTCTAAATCAATTTTGTTATTGTGTTTGCCTATTAAGTAAGTACTTCTTTTTTTTTTTGTATGGAGAAGATAAATAATAATCTTAACTTCTTATTCTTACAATATTCAAAAATTCGTATTTCATTTCCTTACCAGTCATAAAAGTCCTATTAGTTTTTAGTTGTAAATTTATAAATATACAAATTAATTTATTTGAGATTAAATTATTTTGTTATGATATTTTAAAATACTAGATATATTTCTTATTTTATCTTTACAGATTTTTTTCTTTTCCAATTTCTGATTAAATTATAAAATTTGCAAACAATATCACCAACATCAACAAAAAATATCACTAAATTTATATACTTTATTTGGATAGTTGTTCTTTTTTTTGTTTTTGTTTTTTGTTGTTTAAAAATGTGTACAATAAACATAAACAATTTTACTCACAATAAAACTTGAAACAACACAGTGTCATTGTGATAAAAAATTATAAACAAACTTTTATTTCACTTGAGTTTTATTTTAATTAATGTACTTGTGACTTAACTTCTGACTTCTATGAAGAATTAATGAAAAACAATATTCTCACATATTCCAGTTACCATTTTTATCGCACTATATACTTGAAATATTATTAAATATTAAGTGTATTTGTATTTATAGTAATACAGAAAAATATGTTGCTTCACCCATCATGTCACATTTTCAAAGCATATAGAACCATATTTATAATAAACAGAAAAATTGTAATAGATATTTATATTCCAGGGTAATAAAACATAATTAATATGTACATATATAAAGTATCTTACATCATATGCATTATTTATCAGAGCCAATATTTTAGATATTTTTTTTGTGTTTATTGCTTAAGAAATTATATAAGGCACACTGTATAAAAAATATATATATGGAGTGAAATTATGTTAAGTAGTGATGCTGGGAGTCTTGCTTTACCGTGATTTTAACTGGTTATGCAAGATATACATATACTTTAAATCTTAAAGTTTAATTAGATACAATATGGTATGCCGGGGCGAGGTGGCAAGTGCTAGCGCAACCCCATCTCGCCCCATCCAAGCGGACGACTACCCACACGTGTTGGTTTTTTTAGTCAGTAGGAGTGTAACATAATGCGCCCCCGCGCCAGAGGGTATCCATGATGGATTTTCCCCATGTAAAAAAAAGGTATTATATATCTGAAATATGTTCAAGCAACTTTTTAACTTGGAATTTCACTCCCCTATATTTTTAAAACCACTGTTGGCAAGTAGGTGTACATAATGTGTGCTCTTCCTCATTCAAAGTCCTCAAGCATTATAGTCTATGGACTTTGGTAACTGCAAACAGTCCTGGCACTTACGTACCTGGAGCTTCACAAGTGCCTTGCCAACATATGTATTTAAGTTCTTACCGTTTGTAGGTAGTGTTGCGTTCCTGTGGTATATTGCAGGAGATCATCGGATACGGTATCTGCTTACCATCAGGCATACATCTGTTTTGTTATCCACCTTTGTAGGACAAAAAAAAAAAACGAAACATCAAACTAAAAAACGAGTGTGCTTTAGACCACACGACTGAATTAAACTTCTTTAGCTCCATGTAATTTATATCTCCCTCTCAACTTCCGTTCGCCTCCCCTGATCACACTTCGTAACGCTCTCGTTACGCATTCACCAGTTTACTCCCCAAGTCATCATGAGTAAAAAAGTTGTACTTCTAAAATAATGTTACATACAAAAAATTGTGTTTTAAAAGTTTAAAAACTTGATTTTTAATAAAGATACAGTAGTTCGTTTTTGATAAAGGCTTGGTGACTGAAGAAACGTAACTCTATATGTAGTCTCTATAGTTTGAATCTATCCAGAGTTTACAATGTCTATCAATTTGTATGTTTGTGTTCTTTGTTTAATTGTTACTTCTCTTGTTTACAGGAGATCATCAATGTGTAAAAATATAAACATCTCGGACATTTCCAATGAAGAAAAGGATAAAATACAAAACAAAAGCAACGATACACAGTTCAACAACACTGATGTGGCCACCAGTACTCCAGCTTCAGAGAACACAGTTCAACAAGATGATAGGAATAGTATAAAAAATGTTTGTATAACCTGCATTATTATTTCAACTGCTCAAAGTAAACGTTTCCTTTTTGAGTTAATAATATTCGTATGTATAATATAATGAAATCCTACAAACGATTTTGCTATTGTCTCAATATAAATTTAAATAATGTGCTTATTAAAAAAGTTATTAACTTATTATTCGGTGCATGATTACATAGATGATAAAGATGTGTGAACTTAGTAATGCTATATTTCATGCACGCTTCAGCCTGTAATATCCCACTACTGGGCATAGGCCTCTTTCCCCATGTAGGAGAAGGATCAGAGCTTAATCCACCACGCTGCTCCAATACGGGTTGGCGGATATATACTATGAGTAACGATCACTATCAGGTGTACATGATAACAACCGGGACCGACGGCTTAACGTGCTCTTCGAGGCACTGTGGGGCCACAAGGACTGCACAAACACCCAGACCACGGGAAACACCTGTATGGCCAATACAAATGTTTGTCATGTGGGGGGATCGAACCCCAACCGCCAGCACAACAGGTACAATCCAAACAAGATAAAAATGTGTGAACTTAGTAACGCTGTATTTCATGCAAAATATTTCTAATTTTGTCTTGTCCCCGTCTCGGCAAATATCACGTAATTTTTTTATTAATTGGTCGAAAAATTACCAAAATTTTCTCATGTAATTAATAGATGCCTTCTTAGCTATAAATTATTGTTGACAGCAAATATAGTAGAAAAAAAAACAAATAATTTAGTATGCTTCATTGACTTTTAGTATTGATTCAGTCTGTAACATCCTGCTGATTAGGCATTAGCCTCTTTCTCCACGTAGAAGGGTCCGAGATTAAATCATCACATTGTTCCACATCAGATAGAAACATCTTTAATTACATTTAATTTTATTTGATTTAATTTTTAACTGACTTTAAAATTAAAAAACGAAAGAGATTCTCAATTTGATTATATTTATTTTATACTTAAGGTCGTACAAGGTCGTAAACGGTTTCAAGAGCTACGCCGATGTATGCAGACTGAAGAAGAAGATGAGCCCGATCCGGGAGCCCCTGTTTCAGCGCCTATGGAACACCCCTTCAAGTAAGAAGTATATTTAATGTTAAGTAGTTTTGTGGCTAAATGGCAAAAAAAACAATATTTTTTTTTTTATTATGACGAAAAACTTTAAATACTGGGAACTAAAATAACGACGAATATTTCTGAAGCATGTTTTTTTCTCACAAAAAAAAAATTTACATTTTTTTGTGTTTATTCAACAAGTGAAAGTATGTATAAGTAATAAGATGTGTTAATTTTACAATACAGCGTAATTGAGTTTAGCCTGTTGTAGTTTTAAATCGATCCTGAACGATGTTTACGACTGAAATTTGTAAGTCAGGATGGCCGAGCGGTCTAAGGCGCTGCGTTCAGGTCGCAGTCCACTTCTGTGGGCGTGGGTTCGAATCCCACTTCTGACATACGTTTTTGCACCTTATTATTTTTTTTAATCTATCGCGTCTGTAATTATTTTGGTTATTACGTTTATTTATATGTTTATTTTAAGGGATATTATATTTAGTGATATAGTTTTACCTCTGTGAGCGCTGCTGGGATATATTTCTGACATTATGTCATTTAAGAATTTTTTTTTTACTGAAAAAGAATACGAACTTTTATTGTAAAATTTTTAATAAATGAATGTATCATACAAGAAAAATGATTGTTTTTATATATTCTTTGCTTATAATACAATAAAATGTTTGATATATATATATTGTTATTTCAGGATTATATCTCACGATACAATGAGTCTACAGAGTATGACGTCACTCGGCAGAATTGGAAGAATTTTGAGTGGAGTGGCGGACTCACACCGTGAGTACCTACTTTACGTTCTATAAATATATTTCCCTTTAGACAAAATTACTATTGAAGTAAATTAAAGAGAATATCCACTATTAATAAATACTAAATTTTGTTTAAATAGTTTTTATTAGGTAAAAAAAAAAAAACTAAATTAGTAAATGGTGGTCTTTTTTGCAGTTTACCTTTGTATAAATAAGTGAGGAATAGGTTCCAGGATTACCTCATAAACTGAATTGTTTAAAATATAAATAAATAAATAAAAGGTTCACACTCAACGGCCCCCAGTAGGATTTTCTTCTGTGTCGGGAGTCTGGAAACACACACACACGCACAAACGACGACAAACATTTATATGGCCAATACGAATATCTGCCGTGAGCGGGGATCGAAATCGCGACCGCCAGCTCAATAGTCAGTACTGTGACCGCTGCGCCAACGCGTCGTCAAATATCATTATAATATCATTATAATATGTATGTTTCTATAGAAAACATCCGCGATCCAACATTTGCTCCGTCCGCGTCTTCAAGGGAACCTTCCACGATATCGGACGATCCTTTAAGCGTCGACAGAAACCAAACAGTTGGTAAGATGTGTTGTATACTTTCGAAGACTAATGAGCGGCATTATATTAAACCACGTACACATACTATTTTTAAGTTATTTACAAACAATTACTTACTTAGTTACTTAATATCTTAAGTTCGAACGAACTGAGGTATGGCATAGCTGGAAATACCCTGCTCAATATCGGAAGAAGCCTCGGAAGATCGCCTGAGGAAGTACCTCGACCTCACAGTAGATCACAGCTAAATAATACTGTTTTCAAGCAGTACTATGTTCCTGTTGGTGAGTAAGGTGACCAGAGCTCCTGGGGGGATTGGGGATTGGGTCGGCAACGCGCTTGCGATGCTTCTGGTGTTGCAGGCGTCTATAAGCTACGGTAATCGCTTACCATCAGGTGAGCCGTACGCTTGTTTGTTGACGTAGTTGTATTAAAAAGAAAAACAATGCTCAGTTGTTATTGCTTTCTTTAAAGGGGGGGGGGGGGTCTGTAGGTGTTATAGATCACGTTCCACGTGAAAAACGAATCCTGGCCCCTTTTTGAATTTTACTTTATCTTTATAAACGAGTTACGCTGGCAAGGTAGTGATTACTTTCACTACATATTCGGCTACATAAAGCGAAATAAAAACCGAAATTAAGAACGCCCCCCCACTTGAAGGGCCGCAGTTAGCAGTCGAACACCATTTATATGTATATGATATTTTAAAATCACTTTTAAATCTATCATATGGATTATGATTATAGGTATACATGAGTTGTTCTATTTAAATGATTTTTGTATAAAGCTTAAAAATAGGTCGTATGTATGTGTATGTGGTTTGATTTTTTTTAAAGTTGTTTGCATCCTGTGTGCTCTGTTTTTTTTAAATTACTACTTAAATGTCATTATGATATTTTAAAATTGGAAAAAAATTCTGAATATTTTAAATTTAAAAATTTGATAGGTCGATGACCTCAATAAATCTTAAATTTAAGTCATTACTTTTGACTTACTTCTATGATGTAACTAATTTTCAAGGGCAACTAATACTATATTTTTTTTTGGCTTCGTCCGTATGGGGATAGCGCTTTTCTGTGGAGTTATTCTAGTAATTCTCATAAAATGTTTTATAATAAAAATTAAAAAAGGATCATTCAGTGATTTTTAAATAAATGAATTAAATAATAATATGTTACAATAACTATGAAGTAACAAGTATAAACTTGTGTTGTTTATTGAAAATGTTTCTATCTTGATGTTGTTTAGGTGATAATCTGTGCTATATGCTCTTGATTGGCTTTAATATTAATTGTATTTAAATAGGCCTACTTTTTTTGAAAAACGTATGGGTTCCCAAATTGTGTA
Organism: Melitaea cinxia; assembly: GCF_905220565.1. NCBI lineage: Eukaryota > Metazoa > Arthropoda > Insecta > Lepidoptera > Nymphalidae > Melitaea > Melitaea cinxia. Next base: position 16,121,712 of record NC_059404.1, read on the forward strand.
TTTACAACTTTTTTCGAGAGTGCGCGTACCAAGTTGCTCATGTTTCTTAACAGTTCGCGTGTTGAAACGCTTGGTTTGCGTAACTGATCATAGAAGAAATGGCGGGAAAACATGGCGCCACAGATTGTCAAATCATGTTATGCGAACGAAAAAGCGCTCACTCTCGACAACCTAAAAATAAAGTGTTCGTCCTGAGCGGCAGTTTATTAAAAATGCAGAATAAATATTGTACTACTTTAGTAGTCATACTTAACCCTGTCCGGTTAATTGAATATTTATTTTATATAACAAAAACATTTTTTTGGTATAACAGATCGTTTTTATTTTTTTAAGTTTTGTAAGTTTAATTAACTTTTCCTTTCGAAAATTATTTAATTATTTCAAATAAATGATAGTTATTTTTGAAATTTTTTTATAATATACGTATAGTAAAGAAAAAAAAAAAGAATATTCTTCTTCTTGTATAATGGTTTCCGTGAGGATTTTCCAATGTCAGAGTAAGTCATATGTATTGTTTGTATGATTTTATGTTTAGGGTAAATGCTCTGCTAAGAATATTGGTGTCATGAGAGTACAAGTGTTAAATATTTATACGATGTTAATAATGACAGGCAAAAAGAATATTGTATAATATATGTTGACAAGCGTTAATTCCGCCGATAAACTGTCACACAACTTAGCGGGTTAAGAAATTGTAAAGTATCTGGTCCAAATAAAGAATTTATTATTAAAAAAAATTGTGTTTGTGTAAAAAATAATATTCTCGAAATTTATATTATAATAGCAAGATCAGTCAAAGGCAATGATATTAATTCCAAGCCTCAGAGGAGCATTAACAAATTCGTTCATATTTTTTTTAGTATGGGATATAAATATTATACGACTCATGAAAATGCGTATACTATACGCTGTCACTCAGGACGTACACTAATATATGGATCGTTCAATTTGGCCCGCGTTACTATGTGTGCATGTTCTAGTGCATAAAAAAATTAGATTTTTGAACACCCTAAAAGTAATCCGAGTAACACACGTTCGTATCGTGCGTGTGTTATCAATAAAAATAAAACATAATTTTATTTAACAGATATTGCATTTTTATATTTAGAAAATCAAGAATTTGATCTCTAAATTATTTCTTGTTTTAAAAAAAGAATTTGACCGCGATTGATTACTTATTCTTTCAAACATGTAGTTATTGTATTACAAACGTGCAAAATCACGCGCTAAGATATTATATAGGTTTTAAACACCTTTATATGTATACATTTATACAGTATACAACGTGTTATAAAACTGGCGTCCTTCCATTGAACTGTGATATTAGAATCGATATTATAATCTAAATATGTAACTTACTTGCCCTTACGCTTTTATAAAAATAATATAATTAATATTTAAATAATTATTAATTATAAAGTTTCCGTCGAGTGTACGTTAGTGTTACCTAAGTTTTACAGTGTAGTCGGTTATTTATAGTCAATTTTCCCTCATCTCAACCTTTTTTTCGAATTTGTCGATTTTAAAGTTACGTGGTAAGAAGGTGTACTTACAAGTGCTTCAGTTTTTTTCTCGTATAATTTGGACTATGTACCTGCATGTATCTCTATATGGCCCTAAACGGAAGGACGCCAGTTTAATAACACGCTGTATAGTTTGAAAGCTAACTGCGGTCATTCAAGTAAGGGGTTCTGTAGGTGTTATAGATCACGTTCAATATGAAAATAAAATTCCTAGCTCTTTTTTAAATTTTACTTCCATAATCGTCCTTTCAATGTAAATTATAGCCGTGGTTACGCGATTATTGGAACGTGATCGTAAACGAATACCACCTACAAGACCTCCAACTATCCTTTGAGTGTGATGCTAAAAAAAAAATTAAGGACCGCAGTTAGTAGTCGAACACAATATATACATATATGTGACGTATATACGGTATATATGTATACATATGGCTAAGTATCAAGTCGGTCAGCTCTAGCGATGGAGCCGGACGTGATCGCCAGTACGAAGGCGAACAGCCTCAAGCAGAACCGCGGCGGTTCCATAGTGTCAATCAGCGGGGAGCCGCGCCCCGTCGCTCCGCCTAGGAGGAAGAAGAGAAGTTAGCACTGTTATATGCGCTCTTATATCTTAAACTAAGAAAGAACTATATTTTTACAAGATTGAATAACTGGGTAGTGCCCAAAGTCACAGTGATTAGACGCTGCGCTTTTGTTATTAATAAGATGCCTTCGTTAAGTGTGTATAATGACCTTATGGCGAAATAAAATCATTCCATTTCCAAATTCTCAAATAAATAATTCTTTTGTTCCCTTTATTTATTTATTTTTGAATTTTAAATATTACAAAAAACGTAAAAACGTGTTGGGCAAAATGAGATGAAAACATTCGTTTCGATGATGATAATACAGACTTAACGAACGTCTAAAGAAAACATATTAGAGACAAGTCAAAACAAGTCAAATACAGCACAGCGTCTACTCAACATAGTGATCTAAGACGGAGTTATATAATGATTGACTGACGATTTATTGCATATCCACACTATGATCACGGCTCATAGCTATTTAAAGTAATTTTATTAGCTAGCTATCTAACTCATATGATCAGCTTAATTCAAACGATAGTTTCAGACTTATTTCAAATGAAATTTCTTCTTCTCGTCTTACTAGTCTAGCGCGAACTAGGCAAAAATCTAAATCAATCATCATCATCATCATCATTACAGCCTATACAGTCCACTGCTGGACATAGGCCTCCACAAGTTTACGCCAAAAATAGCATGAACTCATGTGTTTTGCCCATAGTCACCACGCTGGGCAGGCGGGTTGGTGACCGCAGGGGTGGCTTTGTCGCACCGAAGACGCTGCTGCCCGTCTTTGGCCTGTGTATTTCAAAGTCTTTTTAAGCGGCTTTTTAAGTTCCAAGGTGGTAGTGGAACTGTGTTATCCCTTAATCGCCTCTTACGACACCCACGAGAAGAGAGGGTCTAAATCAATAGTAAATTATATTTAAATTTATCGGTATATATAAATATTACCAGATTCAGAAAGAGCCGTGGTGGTAATAGTATTACAGAACAGCTAGTAATTTACGCCGATATTTTTTGTCAAGTATTTTGAATTGTTTAGAAAAGTCGTCGTCAATTTTGATATAACTTTTTCTTAATTTGTACATTAGCCGAATGAGCTTTGACGAAGTTAGAAAACTACTGAAAAATTATACATTTGAAAGTATAGTAAATTTCCCTTAAGTCTCATACTTATATTTCTGTGGAAATTTACGACAACGACTAATTCCTTAATCGTTACCTAACATCGTCAACTCAAACGTAAAAAAAAACTACCCCGCTTCTTGACGACCAACTGTTACACGCCAAGTACTTCATAAAAAGTTGTGTAGTGTATTATATGTTTTCTGATACTTATTTTTCCACTGTATTTTACCAATTGCTTATGGGTACTTTCCCTAAAATGTCTTTTGGGCAGAAGTTTTATGGCAACAGTTGTTCGTTAAAACTAAGCTAGCTAAGTACCTCGCTCTAACGGAGTGTTCATAAACGTGGTTCACCATTAGCGCTCTTTACTACCCTAGATATGTAGCCCTATTTGCTTTGACCCCGCTATACCCCTCGGATAGAAGTTTTCTTGTATTAAAATTCCTTACTTGCATGTCTGTTCTCTTAAGCGTATTATGAATCAGCTTGAGTATGACTTCTCTTCTTCTCTATTCCTTCTCGTAGCTTAATAATACCAATAAATTTCAACTCTTCGACTAAATTTTATGTAAATGTAAGCTAAACTTCACACACCTCTTTCCACTAACCCCGATGAGCCACACAGTTTATGAATGCTCCTTTATGCTGCTTGAATTCACTTTTAAGATTATCTGTGGCACAAAAATATTTATCTGAAAAAGTTATATCTACATTTGCGAACTAATGGCCAAACCTTGTCACAATTCACATTCGCATTTTATTAGAGATTCGCTTTTCAAGTTAAATAATTTTTTATAATCCTCTTTTATAATTGGCTAAGTCTACCAAAAACTTGAAAGATACTGAATAGATACCATGTTAAACTAAAATTAAAAAAATATGCCTACATATCGCAAGTGTGACAGATGCTTTACAGAACTTTTTACCTAATTGGTTAGACCCTAAACATACGATTACAGAGTTGTATTTGTTTGTAAAAGACAAGCTCCACGGATCGCAATCACTATCGACAACTGATGGCGACAACCTTAGCGTGTCGGAGTCGCACAGGCTGGATGCTTTGATGGTAGAGGTAGGTGTCTTTTTTATACTACAAAGGTTGCAAACAAGCGTACGTAGCCTTTGAACGCCTGTAATACCAGAAGCATCGCAAACGCGTTGCCCAAAGTAACCTTACGCTACCCAGGAGCTTTGACTACCTAACTCACCACAGGATCACAACACTAGTTGTTAGCGGTATTATTTAGCTGTGATCTTCTGTAAGGTTCAGAACCTCCCACATTACTAAACGTAGTATATGCTCGATGATCTTGTGATGTCACCGTAAAAATTTGGAATGCCCTTCCGGCTTCCGTTTTTCCAAATAACTATTACTTGGGTATCTTTAAATCAGGAGTGAATAGGCATCTTCTAGGCAAGCACGTACCATCTTAGGCTGCATCTTCACTTACCATAAGGTGAGATCGCAGTCAAGCGCTAGTCTACATATTAAAAAAAATGTCACCAGCTTTTTATTCTCTCCTATTGGCCATATTGCTCTGTTATATTACCATCAATATGTACATTCCAGCCTTTATCTCTCGCATCGAATCAAACAATGGCTCTACCAAGTCCTGCCAGTACGATAGAATCGTTGACCAGGGAGTTCCAGGACTCGTTGGAACTATCACAATCCAAATATGGTAAGTTTATAATTTTTTAATCGTCGTCCAAAATAGTATTACTACACAGGCTTTATGGGCAACAAATATTGACTAAACCGCATTGAATTGGGATTTTTGATACTAGTTTGTGACCGCTTCTCTTCTGGACTAAGTATAGGATGTTGAATTAAGAGTTTAATTCACTACAATTTTCTACTGATTCTTGTCAGCCAAAAGTGCCTTGGAGAGCACGTTAAACCTTCGGTCCTAGTTGTTATCATGAGTACTTGATAACGATCGTTATTCACAGTAGGGAACATATTTGCCAACCCGCAGTGGAGCAGCGAGGTTGATTAGGCACCAATCCTCCTACATGGAGACAGAGGCCCAACAGCATTCGCATGCGTTCCTCTGATTGACACTTTCCACCAACGTTATCAAACTGACGTTAAATAAACGAAGTCACCGGCAAGCTTTCACCTAAAATGCCATCTGCACATAACAAAACAAAGTGTGGTGGAAATAATTCCATCCATTCCTTCTATGCAAAATTAAATAACTCATTAATTACTATTTGACCTTATATGACCATATGTGAAGACCAAAGACGCCAAACGTCCCCCGAGATGCAATTAATCCTCCAAAACTTAATTTATAAAAATAGTATAATCCTATAGTATTTTCCTTTTTTTTACATTAGCAGCAGACATGTCAACGTTAAGTGTACACGAGTCTCGTTCGAGCGAGCGAGGGAGTACGTCTTCTAGAAGTAGCAATACTGCGACCTCTAGGCCTCACCCTCACCATTCAACGTTGGACATCAAAGAAGCTGTTAAAGGTAAATGATTATTCAAGTAAAACTTCTTTACGCACGCTTGACTCGGGGAGTAAACTGGTGAATGCGTGACGGGGGCGTTACGAAAAGTGTGATTTGGCGAGACGAACGAAAGTTGAGAAGTTGTGAGGAGAGTTACGTTTTTACGAAGTTTTACTTCAGTCGTGTGGTCTAAAGCACACTGTTTTTTTTTAGATAATTAAAATATTATTTTTAGGTAAGTAATACAATAGCTGAAAGTAATAATAATGTTAATTTTTTATTTATCTGTTTTATTGTTATTCCATACAGCGATTGTTTTTTTTTTGTCATTCACTTCGTGATACAACTCTGCTTTAAAGAAATACTCCGTAGCTTGTTACACGATGTGATTTTCTTTGAAAATGTCTGCATTAAAAATAGATAACAGAGGTTAATAAGAGATGGCTTTATCATTGTTTACTGATCTTGTCCAAGTAAGCTTAGGTAAGAATAGCGGTAAAAATACATTATATTCTGTTGCGAAAAGGTTCGAATTTTTTAAGTCAATGGTTACTATAAAAGCCGTGAACTAATTTCTTCCTAATTAGGTGACTACGTGGTACGTCCTCAAGATGAAGAGAAGTCTCGCGGTGGTACAGCAGACGTTGACACGGAGCACGGCCACCGAACACACAGCGAAGGCCGCCCGCCCACTACTGGCACCTCTAGTCTCGGATCCGCTACTAGGTAACTGCTGAGAGTATTACTTCTATCGTAAATCCGGCTTGAAGGACCAACGATTATATTATAGGCCCCATGAGCCGGATACACTTTTGTTATTATCATTTTAGTCCTGTAAAATGAATACTTTTTGTTACACATATAGGGTGTTCGACTGTGCATGGCTATAATTTACAATGAAAGAACAATGTATGCAAACAATCTTGCAAAACAGGCTCGTATGTGAAGACAAAATAGAATTTAAAAAAGGCTAGTAACTTTTTTCACGTAGAATATGATTTATACCACCTACAAGAGCCTATTTGAAAGACCTATTATTGTTTCTGCAGTACCAACTTGTAAATGATTTCTATCAATTCGTCGAGTGTTTGAAAAATCCCAAGAGTATTTTTCGATATATATATTAACCAAATGATGTTTCAATTAACAGACGATCGGAGGGATCCCGTGCGCGACGTCGCTCGGCCGGGGACCCGCCGCAGGGCGCCGCACTGGGCGCGCAGCTGTCCGACATCGAGATCCTGGAGCAGGTCACCGTGCTCAACCTCGACACGGGTGAGTAGGGCGGCCGCGCTCGGTGTGCCGTGTCGTGGGACATCGAGATCCTGGAGCAGGTCACCGTGCTCAACCTCGACACGGGTGAGTAGAGCGGCCGCGCTCAGTGTGTCGTGTGACGTCGAGATCCTGGAGCAGGTCACCGTGCTCAACCTAGACACGGGTGAGTAGGGCGGCCGCGCTCGATGTGCCGTGTCGTGGGACATCGAGATCCTGGAGCAGGTCACCGTGCTCAACCTCGACACGGGTGAGTAGAGCGGCCGCGCTCGATGTGCCGTGTCGTGGGACATCGAGATCCTGGAGCAGGTCACCGTGCTCAACCTCGACACGGGTGAGTAGAGCGGCCGCGCTCAGTGTGTCGTGTGGTACGACATCGAGATCCTGGAGCAGGTCACCGTGCTCAACCTCGACACGGGTGAGTAGAGCGGCCGCGCTCAGTGTGTCGTGTGGTACGACATCGAGATCCTGGAGCAGGTCACCGTGCTCAACCTCGACACGGGTGAGTAGAGCGGCCGCGCTCAGTGTGTCGTGTGACGTCGAGATCCTGGAGCAGGTCACCGTGCTCAACCTAGACACGGGTGAGTAGGGCGGCCGCGCTCGATGTGCCGTGTCGTGGGACATCGAGATCCTGGAGCAGGTCACCGTGCTCAACCTCGACACGGGTGAGTAGGGCGGCCGCGCTCGGTGTGCCGTGTCGTGGGACATCGAGATCCTGGAGCAGGTCACCGTGCTCAACCTCGACACGGGTGAGTAGAGCGGCCGCGCTCAGTGTGTCGTGTGACGTCGAGATCCTGGAGCAGGTCACCGTGCTCAACCTAGACACGGGTGAGTAGGGCGGCCGCGCTCGATGTGCCGTGTCGTGGGACATCGAGATCCTGGAGCAGGTCACCGTGCTCAACCTCGACACGGGTGAGTAGAGCGGCCGCGCTCGATGTGCCGTGTCGTGGGACATCGAGATCCTGGAGCAGGTCACCGTGCTCAACCTCGACACGGGTGAGTAGAGCGGCCGCGCTCAGTGTGTCGTGTGGTACGACATCGAGATCCTGGAGCAGGTCACCGTGCTCAACCTCGACACGGGTGAGTAGAGCGGCCGCGCTCAGTGTGTCGTGTGGTACGACATCGAGATCCTGGAGCAGGTCACCGTGCTCAACCTCGACACGGGTGAGTAGAGCGGCCGCACTCAGTGTGTCGTGTGGTACGACATCGAGATCCTGGAGCAGGTCACCGTGCTCAACCTCGACACGGGTGAGTAGAGCGGCCGCGCTCAGTGTGTCGTGTGGTACGACATCGAGATCCTGGAGCAGGTCACCGTGCTCAACCTCGACACGGGTGAGTAGAGCGGCCGCGCTCAGTGTGTCGTGTGGTACGACATCGAGATCCTGGAGCAGGTCACCGTGCTCAACCTCGACACGGGTGAGTAGAGCGGCCGCGCTCAATGTGTCGTGTGACGTCGAGATCCTGGGGCAGGTCACCGTGCTCAACCTCGACACGGGTGAGTAGAGCGGCCGCGCTCAATGTGTCGTGTGACGTCGAGATCCTGGGGCAGGTCACCGTGCTCAACCTCGACACGGGTGAGTAGAGCGGCCGCGCTCAGTGTGTCGTGTGGTGCGACATCGAGATCCTGGAGCAGGTCACCGTGCTCAACCTCGACACGGGTGAGTAGAGCGGCCGCGCTCAGTGTGTCGTGTGGTGCGACATCGAGATCCTGGAGCAGGTCATCGTGCTCAACCTCGACACGGGTGAGTAGAGCGGCCGCGCTCAGTGTGTCGTGTGGTGCGACATCGAGATCCTGGAGCAGGTCACCGTGCTCAACCTCGACACGGGTGAGTAGAGCGGCCGCGCTCAGTGTGTCGTGTGGTGCGACATCGAGATCCTGGAGCAGGTCACCGTGCTCAACCTCGACACGGGTGAGTAGAGCGGCCGCATATATATATCGTAAATTGTTTTTGTAACAAAATACCGCTTAAAACCGAATACAGAAATATGAAATTTCAATTATGTATTTTTCTATTCTAGGTGAACGAATGCCTCTAAGCGTGGCTGAACACAAGCTTCCTCAATGTATAAACCCTCTCAGTCTGCACATAATGCGGCTAACATCAGAATACATCGGACGCACCAACGACGATGAACACACGAGGTATTTATTATCTGTGTACATGTGTCAGAGATAACACATGCATGATTAGTATCTATGTTGAATGTCAAAACTAATTACATAATCTGTAGTTCAAAGAATTGTCTTGCTAGTTCTAATGAATTGTCTTCTAACAAATATTTATAATTTCAGATCATTGAAGGATATGTTTCCATTGATTTATTTAATTGCACGCTAGGGTAGAGTGGTAATGCATGGTATTTAAATATTAAATTGTAAAAGACTAAATATCCTCCCTTAAAACATTTTTCATTCTGGCAACTCAATGAAACTATAAATTTATTATAGAATCTATTCTATAGAATATATTATATTCTAGTTAAATCGAAAAAATCTTGGTGACGTACACTATTATATCTGTTATACGTAATACTAACTCAGTTTGATACTTGTAAAATACTAATTGTAATATAAAGTTGAAGAAGAGAGAGAACGCACAGTAGAACTTTGGAAAGTAACTATAAAGTTACGTTATAAGTAATTTAATAAAGATATAATGAAATACGTATAATAACTTCTTAATTTCGATTTTAAAGTTTATGTGAAATTTGTGTAAGGTCACTAAAGTTGATTCAGTGACAGCTGTACCACTGTTTTGATAATTTTCGATATTTCAAATTATGAAAGTCGATAATCCACAAATATTCTATCACATATGAGCGTTATATTACGACTCCGATCTATTTAGATTTAAGTACAAAAACTACAGAATGGATAAATTATAATAAAAATATTTGAAAAAACGTTCAGTGACAGCGATTTTTTTAAATTATTCGCTACTGTACATACATAAAACGTTTTGAAATTATCATCATGTTACCACAAATAAATATTATTGCTATTTTTTCTTGATTTAATTTGGCTAATTAGCCATAAATCAGTCAATTGTACTACACTATCTGTAACTATCTTCAAAGCTATATTGCTTAGTATATCTAGCTTACAATACAATAAATAAAAAACAAAAAAAAAACAACAACAAAAATGAAACGACCTTCACGAATATTTGCAGTCCGAAGACGAAACCAAAGATATGGAAGCGGGCCTCAATCAGTCTATCCAGTACTTCCTTCAGCCTTTTGAAACGTTCGCCGTCCACGCCCATACAACCTGCAATATCTACCCTCAGTATAGACACTAGGTTTTATTTTTTATAACTACCCTCTATGCCCGTTGTTATTTTGAAGGTGTTTTATCAAGCTTATTTATTATGGATAGTGTTTTGCTTCTGGTCTATTACGCGTTGCACGCTTTTAATTTTTGTGATTCGATGCCTGTTACATCAGTTGTGGTTAACGGTATTTGACGGATGACAGTATCCGACATAAAAACTTTTGGATTCATTATTATTTTTTACCTTTTTCTACTGTATTTATGAGATATTTCTATTTGCGTATATTAAACTTAGTCATACTTTACTAATTGTGGAGAAACAGTCTTACTGGCCTATTCTACCTCCCGCTGTCAAAGTCTATTTGTATCGTCATCCGTCAAGTAGCGTTATCCACAAATGGTGGAACAGGCCCTCGGTCTTGTAATTTTTGTTGTATAGTGTGGTAGTTTTGTATCGTTGTTGTTTCGGCTTGAGTAGTATATATAAAAGACATTATTTCATAAAACTGTAGATCAAATTAAATTTATATTTTTATTATACATTTTTTTTAAGTCTTTAATGGTGTTTGTCACAAGTTCTCAGTTCAATATGTTTTAGTACTAAAAATAAAAATTTGTGAAATTAACAATTTGTAATACATTTGTTTGCAAATTCGAAAAATGAAATAAATGTTAATTACTTGTTATAATAATTTTAGCTATACAGTGTGTTTTCATTGTGAAAAATCTACATACATTTCAATTAAAGTGACCATTGACAAAACGACTTGAAGTAAATGTGTGTAGTGTGTTGTTTTTTAATTGATGAATTTGATTTCGCGTTATAAATTGCTTTTTATGAAATAATGTACAGATAGTCATTGTTTTATGTGTACGTTTTACAGGACAAATCTTGGATACATTAATTTTTTTTTTTATGTTCTTGTGTTTTGTGCTACATTTGTTTTAATCCTAAAATTATTTACTGCGGATAAAAAATACATGAGTATACTTAATAATTAAATTTAATATCACTTCAGAGTTTTTGTCATCAAAATATTTTCATTTGTAATATGTAAAAATTTACTGCAGAATTTTGAGGAAATGGACAGTTTTTATAAACGCCTTAGAACGATTTATAAAATAAAGAATTAAATAAATTGTAGGGAAACAGATGAAGAGAGCGAAAGTGTGTGTGCGGGAGGTGCCGAGGATGAAACTAAAGAAACTAAGAAAGAAGGCACGGACAGACAGACCACAGCCATCAAGAGAAAGACTGAAAAGTAAGTCTAATGTAGCTATGCTTTAGAGTACTCGTTTGAAGTAAAACTTCTTTACGCTTGCTTGACTTGGGGAGTAAGCTGGCGAATGCTTGACGAGAGCGTTACGAAAAGTGTGATCGGTCGAGGCGAACGGAAGTTGTGAGGGAGATATAGCTTAGATGGAGCTAAAGAAGTTTTTCTTCAGTCGTTTGGTCTAAGGCACACTCGTTTTTTTTTTATTAAACCTTTGTTACATTATCGTTATTAGGAAGTTGTGATATGAAAGTAATCGATATTTTAATAATGGATGAAAATTATTTTATATTTATTTTTAGTATATTCGAAAAATAATTGCGAAAGGTTTGACTAAAAAATTCTGGACAAGCTATATTTGATTCAAAATTGAAAAATTTAACGGCCATTCTCCGACTAGCAAATTTTTCGTGTCCGGGCTTGTTTAAAGCGTAATATCATCATATTCAATCATGCACTTTTTTATATATTAAAGATAGCATCCGTACCTAGCTGTAAAAAAAATATTGGCTTCTGTTTTAAGTAATTAAGACTAAATTAATTTAACTTATGTTCAAAAAACCTCTGTTCTCTAATTACCGTGGCGTGTCCGCACACCAACTTAATCTTAAAACTTGCTTGTAATTTTTATAGCGTATAGATTTACTTTGATCCATTCAACGTTTTAAACGATATTAAGCAGCGTCTATCGCATAACAAAATATCAACTCAATAGAACCAGTCTACAAATAATTATTATGAAGTAATCGTATGTCCAATGGAAACTTCTAATTACCGTAACATCTGCTGTTCTCGAGTGCACATCCCTAAATAAAAGTATTTGGCACATCACTACCGTACGCATCGCGTCTCCTCAGTGTGTACCGAGGTCCATCAGCAGTTGTATGACTCTCATGTTAGTGTACCGCCAATGAAGCACGTGAGTATATAATTACCGTAGCCTTGGTTAAAAACTTTTTTAATTACCGTTGTTCTTATTTTAATACTAGATTATTAAGATAGACCCAAGTTGATCATGTAAATGGAGACAGTACTTTGGCCTCCGTACGTTGTAATAAGCTAGAATTTGTATACTGTGTCGGTTTTAAACATTTTTATGAAAATGTATCGTTTTCTAATTACCGTATACTAATTACCATATGTTTATAATTACCGTTGTATGAAAAAATAATACTTGTTTACCGCGGTTTTCGTAGATTATTATTATTATTGTCCGCAAATATGTATGTATATGCTGACCATTCATCAAATTATTTAATGTATAAGATAGGAAAACCTAAAAAGACCAAAGAGGAAGTTAAAGAAAATAGAAGGCTTGCCACGCGACAATGCCGAGAACGAATTAAAAATGCCCCTTTTTGTATTAGCAATCAAAAAAAAAATAAAGGAGAAAGAAGGGTACAATAAAAAAAAAATACTGCCTATCTGCGAAATGTCACCAAAAGCCGGAAGAAAACTCAAAAAAGAAGTAGAGAAAATTTCAGAGCTTACTATAAAAGACAAAAGGAAAAGGGAAAATTGAAAACAATCGAGGAAGAAGTGACCTTAGATATAGAGGTGCTTGATAACAATATAACAGATCCTCTTGAAACTTTGTCACACCACATCTCAATGATTTATCATACTCGCTGCGCTAAAAAGTACACTAAAAGAGTACAAAATTGTCCCGAAAATCCCAAATCAAAAAAAGAAGATAATCAGCAAGACCACAATTTTCTGCTGTCGACTTCTTTTGAAAAAGAATTAGTTCCCTTGAAAAAGACACCAAATTTTAAACCTTCTTTAACCACATCAACGCCGCGTCCATCTAGTGCTCTGTCATCATCTTCTACTGAAAGTATGTTATTTTATTATTAATCAATAATGAGCATTTGACCGAAAATAAAGATACAAGTGTGAATATTATGGAACGAGCGTCTTCCTTGTGTTCAACACCAACTTCACCAACTTCACCATCTTCAAAGATAACTGTCGAGAAACCGATACGTAAAAAATCTCACTCTTATTGTTATTTAGAAGGCATGTATAGAAAACAAATAAAGAAATGTCATATTTGAGACCAAACAGTAGAGCTAAGAAGGGCAAAAGAAAAGTACAGGAAGCAAGCATTAAGACTGAAATATAAAACACGCCACATCCAAAACCAAAACAAAGTCATGATAAAGAAATAGAACCAAAGTATTTACATAATAATAATATAGGGACTACTGTAGAGAAAACCAAACAAGACGTCCAAATTTTTGTAGAGCAAGATGAGATCAGTCGCATTTGTCCTGGCAAGAGAGAATATATTTCAAGTAAAACGTGGCGTGAACTCATGTGTCTTGTCTTGTCTTGCCCATAGTCACCACGCTGGGCAGGCGGGTTGGAGACCGCAGGGCTGGCTTTGTTGCACCTAAGACGCTGCTGCCCGTCTTCGGCCTGTATATTTCAAAACCAGTAGTTGGATGATTATCCCGCCATCGGTCGGCACTTTCAAGTTCCAGGGTGGTAGTGGAACTGTGTAATCCCTTAGTCGCCTCTTACGATACTCACGGGAAGAGAGGGAGTGGCTATATTCTTACTGCCGTAACCACACAGCATATTTTCTAATTACCGTTACATTAAATATAAAAATTTTCTAATTACCATACCCATAATTTTTTTAAGTCTCATTAGCTAGAAAACCACAATTAATTGTTACATGCCAAAATAATTATTGAATTCGTATTTTTGATTTGTTTCATATTTTAATGTGTTTAAGTCAAATCAGTGAAAAATAAAAAACGTCACGGTAATTAGGCAAAGAACGCCGAATTGGAGAATGACCGTTAATATATATTTATTTAAAAATGCACCTACGAATTAAGTGAATTAACACCTAATGACAGTATCAAGCCCGTAGATAATTCCATGTCTTACATCACACTTTCATCACTTGTCCATTGATTTCCTGGCGTAACGTTCCTGGGTTGCCAGGTATATTAATATAATTATAGTGTTCTAGTTACTTTCATCCACATGTTTAATAAATAAAATCTTACATCAAAATGAGCGCTGTTTCATTGTGACATAGTATTCATACATAGGGTTGCCTGCTAAAAGTCTTGTTTAAATGGCGGATACCGATATAATATAGTTTGGCCAGGAATTTTCCAGCCAACTTTTTCGCGATTTATATTTAAAATACTTAAGAAGATAATTATTTAAATTTAATTTTTACCCATTAAGCAGATGGTTAAGATCAAGTCTAGATCGTATCTTAGACTATTAAGATATATCAAAAGCTACAGATATCTTGGAAATTCATAATACGAACAAATTGAGATTGTGATTTCAATAATAATGATATCAAAAATTTTCATCAATATTTTGAGTTGAATTAACAATATATTCGTTAATATAGACTGATGCGCGCAGATCTAGTGAAGTGTCATTCCCAAGACAACATAAACATCAGGTGACAGCAACGCGACTAATTACGATGCTTACGATTTACTTTGCCCTTAATGAAAATATGCGTGCATTTCATTTTGTCCGTTAAATGTAAGGTGTTCGACTGTTAACAGCGGTCCTTCAAATGGACGGTCCTGTAGGTGTTATAGATAGAAATATGTTATATATAGAAAAAATTCTAGCCTTTTTTAAAATTTACTTTGCCATATTAATATACGAGCTACTCTTGCGAGGTTGATTTGCATAAAACGTCCAATGAGCTTGTAAGCGCGGCTATAATGTGCCATCCATAATAAGTCGATTTTGAAATGTCATCTCATAAAATTTTGAAACCCTTCCCAATCCTTGTCACACAAAGTACGTGTGTGGCGTAATTTTAAATTGCCCCTAATTTACAATGTAAGGACGGTTTATGCATGACTATCTTGCCAGAGTAGCGAACACCTTATATTTGTATAAAATTATACTCGTGTTCATTTCAGCATACCTGAGTGATTTTGTTTAAGTGCTAATTTATGATCACATTCTTTTTATTAATCGATTTTTATTGACTAAGCAAAAGTATTGAGACAACCGCTATTTTGGATTTGGTATTTAACGCTTTCAAATGTTTTTCGCGTTTTTTTTTTTTTTTTTGTAAATAACATAATAATTCTTGTACACAGTGGTTTAAATGTAGGAACAAAAGTTAATTCTAATTTGTCAAACAACATGTATGACACGAATCATCAATTATCTATAATACTATACCGTATATCAAGAAATTTTCGTTCTTATATTTACACCACAGAGTAACAAAAAAAAAAAGAAAGAAAATCGTAATTTTGCAATCGGAATAATTCTAGATTGAAGCGGTTTTTCGGAAGCACTGTAAAGAAAACCGTTGACGCGGCTAAGTCGCTAGCGCAGGAAGTATCTCACGCGAGGCACAAAGAAGACGTCGCGGACATAGTCGACGATGTGCGTGGAGAACATAACATCAAACTGAAGGCGTCCAACTCGCACAAGGGACCGTACGACTTTGATGGCTGCGTTCGTTATGTACAGGTTTGTGAATGATACCTTATGTCTGACTTTTTTTATATTGTGTCTATTGAGTTGTGATTTTTTTTTCAGTATATTTTTGTTAAATAATAATGTAAAAGCTTATGAATTTGGTAAAGTATGGTATGGCTTATTGTTTGGCTATGGCAGTCTATTTAGCCACCCCTTCTCTTTCTGTCTGTATCGTAAGAGGTGACTAAATAACAAAGTTAGACTACCACCTTGGAACTATTGAAGTCGACCGATGGTGGGAATAACCATCCTACAGCTGGCCTTTAAACTTGGCTGGCTGCTGACCGAAGACGGGCAGCAGCGTCTTCGGTGCGATAATGCTAGCTATGCGGTTATCAATTGTCATAGTCACTATGTGCAAAACCTCAGTTCCCGGCAGGCCTACTAGTCCTGGCTACGGTAGCGGTCGCGGTAACGGTGGGACAGAGGGTGCTAGGAATCACCGGGTTACGGGAGGCTGTCACCCAATACTACACCTGACAACTTTTTATCTTGTTATCTGAAGTACCCACAAATATCTACCAGTATCTACAAATATAATAATTTATTTTTAAAGTTTTAATTTGTTAACGATTTGAAAGTGCTCTTGGAGCCTATTTGAATAAAGCTGTTTTTGATTTCATTTGATTTGATTTGTACAAAGAGAGGCGGAGGATACGATGATCCTGGTTTTAGAGGGCAATTGTTCTACTTCTGTGAAGGTGATGGGCTTTCCCAAGGTGGTATCGGTTTTCTGATCCACTAGACTCTCACCAGCAACGTTGTGGAAGTAATTAGTATGTCGACCTGGGTAGTGTACTTAAACTCACTGACAGGTACTCCCTGAATATGATATAGTCTTTTATGAAGATATATCAAAAGCCATATATGGCACTATTTCGACCTTCTCCAACGTTGTTATGGGATACTTCAACGCTAAAGTGGGAGTACAAGACCGCGGTGAATTGAAAATCGTACCACACGGGTTGGGGCGCAGGAATCGCAAGGGGCTGATGCTTGTTAACGTCCTCAAGTCATGGGGGGGACTCTTTATGATGAATTCCTTTTTAAATCAATAAAAGGCATATATTAAGATATGTCGTAGTGGTTAATAGGTTTGACACCGGCAGCTACCACTGAATGTTAAGGGGTTTTCTGAATATACACGCCTACGCTAAGCACGGATCCGCTTGATAAAATCTATTCTCCAATCAATGCTGTCCCAAATACTAGGTGGCTCCGAGTAGTTTCAATTGAAACTCCTAAATTGATTCGATTCTCTGGAAACCACTAGCGGCTTGGACGAGATAACCGACAACGCACAGTGGTCCCGATTTAATAAAATATGGACATTGATGCTAGAGGCCACGAAATTTTTACTGATGGTTAACATTAGGATAACTAATAAGACAAAAAAATATTATTATCCTACCACGACAACTTCATGGTAAAAAAAAAAAATAATTACAATTTTTTTTGTATGAAAGAAATTACATTTCTGTTAATTTCTCAAAATTCTTAAGAGTTGTCGAGATGGCGTTCACACATGTTAGAAAACAAGTGATTCTGAGTATTTCATTCTACTTAACTTTCTACTTAACTTTTGACATATTGCGGGTTGAACAATCGATTTTTTTATATTAAATGTGACCTTACTTTTGATTATATAGTTACTGAAATGCTTACAATGTTTGAAATTTTAAATTTAATAATAGTTTTTGAGATAAGTTTGAAGAAATACAAACTCAACGCAGCGGGGTTAACGCGGTTGCGGGGGGGGGGGTGTCTTCATTTATGAGTAGTAGTTTAGTCCACTAGAAACAATACTCATATAACATTTGGGTCAACGTTTTCTTGAGTAATCTCTGTTTCCTCTGAAAGTTCATTGTTGGCCTCTGGGAATAATTGTTTTTGCGATCGAACAAATTTTGGTTTTAATATGAGTGATGTAGGGATCGGAGCTAATTAGAAAGTTGTGGATTATGTCCAAATTACTTTCAACTCTACCGATTTTTCTTGTCTGAGTCAAACATTCCGGAAATCTTTATTTCGCGCTTCGGATGCTTCTTCGGAAAGCATGCCTATGGAAATAAATGAGAAACTTTTACAAACGTCTGCACCATGAAGCAACAGCTTATGGACACTTGAAGGCATGTAATACCGTGTATATATCATCATTGCAGCCTATACAGTCCACTGCTGGACATAGGCCTCCACAAGTTCACGCCAAAAATAACGTGAACTCATGTGTTTTGCCCATAGTCACCACGCTGGGCAGGCGGGTTGGTGACCGCAGTACTGGCTTTGTCGCACCGAAGACGCTGCTGTCCGTCTTCGGCCTGGGTATTTCAAAGCCAGCAGTTGTATGGTTATCCCGCCACCGGTCGGCTTTTTAAGTTCCAAGGTGGTAGTGAAACTGTGATATCCCTTAGTCGCCTCTTACGACACCCACGGGAAGAGAGGGGGTGGCAAAATTCTTTAGTACCGTAGCCACACAGTACCATGTATATAAGTTAATATAAAGTATTGCTGTTTCTCGCCAAAAAGGCTAGTATTAATGAGTTGCCCAGATGAAATAGTTTGTAAAATAACTGCAAAGCTTTTGATTAAATCAGGGTTAATGCCAGTAATTTCAGCAGATATTTCAAAATTTGTGAAAAACCTTCGTGCTGTATTACCGTCGTTGGTAGTGCCAAATCCCTGTTTAACTATATCGATAAACAAACTAATTTTTTCCTGGAATTCTTCTTGTGTCATTTTTTTTGCTATCTTTTAACAATTTGTCATCACTTCGAGCTGAGCACTTTTTAAAATCTAAATTGTAGGAAATATGTAAAATACATTCCATGCATCTTATCCACATATGAAGCGAGGACAAACCGTCCAGGTTATTCATTTTACTCAGTGGAGTACCACATATATTACAAACCGCTGCAGAAGAAGTATTAGAAACCACGCTAGAAATTTTCCCATCAATCATAGTCATATACAAATCATGGTGTAACTCAAGATTTTCTACAATTGTCGGGACAAGATTGCAGATTTCTTCATTTATGGAAGTATTTTCCTTGTGGATCAAATCGTTTTTTTCTTTTGAAAATTTAAAACCAATTGGACGACAGTACTTTGTTGAAGATGGAGTAGGATTTTGCCATAAAATACTACCGCTATCTTCTACCAAACGAAGCGGGACCAAACTGATCATAAACACTGAAGAATCGTCAATTTTTTGTCAGTCTGTGACTTTTGTTTATAGTTACTATGAGAAGATGACCCATCAAACTCCCATTTACTTATCAATTTTAATGAGTTTGTGGTTGCAGAAATAAGCTGAATTACTTTTAAAATCCTATTAATAGTCAAATCCAGTAGCGATTGAAGTCGTATTTTAACTCAAGTTTCGGTAACAGTTATATCTCCCTCTGAAGGATAACAAGTTTTTTTTTTGTTTCCAGGAGCTTTTGATAGGATGGTAGCACAAAAATATTTTCTTAAGCGAGAATGAATCTCAAATTGCGATATTGCCATTTTGATAAATTAGATGATGTGTAAAGAGCTAGAGTTTTATCGTCAGGTAGACACAGTTTTACAGTTTTTTTTAGTAAACACATGCTTGTCTACTATTTCACATTTTTCTTCGTTTCGGAAGAGTCCTTTTATTGTATTCGCTAATTCTGTTTTGTTAGATCATTCAATTTAGCACATAAAGCGTAAACTAGTTCCTCCTCAGAATGATCTAAAGTATTAGAGAGCACCTTTTCTTCTGCCTATCAGATAAATCTTTAAAAGGTTTTTTATGTATACTAGATCGACTCGATTGATGCACATCTATTTCCGCGGTTCCAATAATTGAAACATCTTCCTCGGTGCTAAGATTAAAAACATTGTTTAAATCTATATTTTTACATTTCGGCCAGACAATTTCAGATTCTAACCAATGTGAATTCTGATGCAAAAATGTCTTTTGGGCTCTGCTGGAAGCAGACCATCTCTTTGATATATTGCTTGTGAAATTAAAACAAAATGATTTGATGATACTTATATCTTCGTAAGACAATTCGATGCCAATACGTTCTACAAGAATATTGTATAAATATATACTATATTTAAAACCAGCACCACCTGATTTCAAAGCTGCGTATAAATCTAAATTTGTGACAAATGCGGACATATTGAATAAGAAATTGACGAGAGCAAGAGACAAACCAAAATGACTGACTTTGGAAGAAAAATAAGATTCAAAATAGAAAAAATAACGAAAACAAGTAACAATAACAAAACAAGACAAAAATAAAATAACAAACAATATTAACAAAAATATTTATCGAAGCGTACAGAAAATATAGCAACACGGGTTATCGCTACCACACATGTACACTAAAGCATATGACTTACGAGCGCGCCAGAGTTCAGGTCGTAATGCGCAATCAAAAGCAAACTCGCGTCAAAGCTACTTATTGCTAGTCAGCGGATATATCATGTATTTTCATGCTATTTCCATAATTGTTTTCATGGTTCTTATGGTTCAAGCTAATAAGTTAGAGAAAATAAAAAAACAATTTTTCGACCCGCAATAACTCAAAAGTACGCAGAGTTAAGTAGAAAGTATCTTCAAATGAAATACTCAGAATCACTTGTTTTCTAACAAATGTGAACGCCATCTCGACAACTCTTAAGAATTTCGAGAAATTAACAGAAATGTAATTTCTTTCACACAAAAATAAAGTAATTTTTTTTTACCATGAAGTTGTCGTGGTAGGATAATAATATTTTTTTGTCTTATAAGTTATCCTAATGTTAACCATCAGTGAAAATTTCGTGCCTCTAGGCAGGCCTTCTATCAATGTCCATATTTTATTAAATCGGGACCACTGTGCAACGTAGTGAAGACGGTGTGTACATTCGGTCGTACACACATTCGCTGACGAAAGTAACGAAGCAGTGCAAACTTTCTTTCGAAACCTTGGATCTGATGCGGCGTAGTCGAGGGTCGTCCGCCGCTCAAGCAGCTTCGCCGGAACAAAGGATACGGAAACTTGTACGCCGAGACCCCCGCTGCTCAAATATGAGAGATATTACAACTCTTATAGAGTAGAATAGGGAATCAAAAGTTTTCCAAACGCCATTTGGGAAGAAGCACTCTTGTGAAGCTCAAAACAACAGATGTGCGAACCGTTTGCTATTACCCTCAAATCCGACAAGGGGACTAGAAATTCTATGGACAGCTGTATTCGTCGAGCGCTCACAAGTCTGAGACTCGGGACACCGAAGATCCACGTGCACCATTGTTTCGCCATTTTTCGCAAGACATGCCAGATATCGAAGTCGACGAGATTAGTGAGGCGTTCGAGCAGCTTAAAAACCGAAGGAACCCGGAAAACGATGGAGTGACGACTGAGCTCATTAAGGCCGCAGGGTTACCTGTCCTAAAAGCCTTGACTAGGCTCTTTAATGCTGTTATCCACCGAGGGATATCACGTCGAAGGGGTTGTCTAGGAGTGTGGTGGTGCTATTCTACAAAAGAGGCGATAAGTCGCTCTTGAAGAATTATAGAACAATGTCATCTCTATAAGCTGTTTTCGAGGGTCGTTACGAATCTTGTCGTCACGAGACTTGACGAATTCCGACCACTGGAGCAGGCTGGGTTTGGAAATGGCTAAAGCATCGTAGACCGCGTCTAGGCAAATGCTGTGTGGTATGTACTCCAGTCCGCTGGACCGACGATCTACGTAAGATTGTCGCTTTAGGCTAGATGATTATTGCGGAAAACTGGGATGCTTTGCGTGCACTTGGGGAGGCTTCAGCAGTGGACTGCAATAGGCTGAACCGACTGACTGACTGATCATAAATATGATATGCTGCTTTTGTTCTATCGGGGAGATAAATTTAATTTGCAACGGTGTTCTACTACGTCAACCCGCATTGGAGCAGCGTGGTGGATTAAGCTCTGATCCTTCTCTTCCATGGGGAAAGAGGCCTATGCCCAGTAGTGGAATATTATTCCACTACTGGGCATAGGCCTCTTTCCCGCAGCTTTAAAGGTTTACATTTTTCAATGACCAAGTGTGTTTGGCGTGTCGCAGGAGATGTGTGCCGGGGAGGGCGCGGCGCACGCGGGTGCGGTGTGGTGCTGCAAGTTCAGTGTGTGCGGCCGCCTGCTGGCCACCGCCGGGCAGGACCGCCTGCTGCGCGTGTGGGTCACGCGCGACGCGCACCGCATGTTCCAGGTGTGTTCTCCAGCACCACTCACACACTCACACTCACACACACGTGTGCGGCCGCCTGCTGGCCACCGCCGGGCAGGACCGCCTGCTGCGCGTGTGGGTCACGCGCGACGCGCACCGCATGTTCCAGGTGTGTTCTCCAGCACCACTCACACACTCACACTCACACACACGTGTGCGGCCGCCTGCTGGCCACCGCCGGGCAGGACCGCCTGCTGCGCGTGTGGGTCACGCGCGACGCGCACCGCATGTTCCAGGTGTGTTCTCCAGCACCACTCACACACTCACACTCACACACACGTGTGCGGCCGCCTGCTGGCCACCGCCGGGCAGGACCGCCTGCTGCGCGTGTGGGTCACGCGCGACGCGCACCGCATGTTCCAGGTGTGTTCTCCAGCACCACTCACACACTCACACTCACACACACGTGTGCGGCCGCCTGCTGGCCACCGCCGGGCAGGACCGCCTGCTGCGCGTGTGGGTCACGCGCGACGCGCACCGCATGTTCCAGGTGTGTTCTCCAGCACCACTCACACACTCACACTCACACACACGTGTGCGGCCGCCTGCTGGCCACCGCCGGGCAGGACCGCCTGCTGCGCGTGTGGGTCACGCGCGACGCGCACCGCATGTTCCAGGTGTGTTCTCCAGCACCACTCACACACTCACACTCACACACACGTGTGCGGCCGCCTGCTGGCCACCGCCGGGCAGGACCGCCTGCTGCGCGTGTGGGTCACGCGCGACGCGCACCGCATGTTCCAGGTGTGTTCTCCAGCACCACTCACACACTCACACTCACACACACGTGTGCGGCCGCCTGCTGGCCACCGCCGGGCAGGACCGCCTGCTGCGCGTGTGGGTCACGCGCGACGCGCACCGCATGTTCCAGGTGTGTTCTCCAGCACCACTCACACACTCACACTCACACACACGTGTGCGGCCGCCTGCTGGCCACCGCCGGGCAGGACCGCCTGCTGCGCGTGTGGGTCACGCGCGACGCGCACCGCATGTTCCAGGTGTGTTCTCCAGCACCACTCACACACTCACACTCACACACACGTGTGCGGCCGCCTGCTGGCCACCGCCGGGCAGGACCGCCTGCTGCGCGTGTGGGTCACGCGCGACGCGCACCGCATGTTCCAGGTGTGTTCTCCAGCACCACTCACACACTCACACTCACACACACGTGTGCGGCCGCCTGCTGGCCACCGCCGGGCAGGACCGCCTGCTGCGCGTGTGGGTCACGCGCGACGCGCACCGCATGTTCCAGGTGTGTTCTCCAGCACCACTCACACACTCACACTCACACACACGTGTGCGGCCGCCTGCTGGCCACCGCCGGGCAGGACCGCCTGCTGCGCGTGTGGGTCACGCGCGACGCGCACCGCATGTTCCAGGTGTGTTCTCCAGCACCACTCACACACTCACACTCACACACACGTGTGCGGCCGCCTGCTGGCCACCGCCGGGCAGGACCGCCTGTTACTGAACTATTATTAGCTTTATGTTTCTATGTAAATTGTGTATTTGTTAAAGTATTTTAGCTGTATTTTCTCCTCAAAATTAAATAAATAAAAATAAATAACATAAACATTTAAAAATGGGCTCTGGGAATTTATTTCACGCGGAACCATATTACACCTAAATATATTACACCTACAGAACCCCCCATTTGAACGCAGTTAGGAGTCGAAGACCTTATATAATAATATATAAAATGTTTGGTTCAACAGGACATGCGAACGAAATACAACGCGAAGCAGAAAGCATCTCCTACTCCTTCCCAAGAATCTCTCGCTTCTCTGGCGCCCCCTCCTCCATCTCCAGAAGATCAGCCCCTCGGTCCATCTGCACCCTTCTGTCCCAAGCCCTTCTGCATTTACTCTGGCCATACTTCTGACCTCTTAGACGTATCCTGGTCGAAAAACAATTTTATCCTTTCAAGCTCCATGGACAAGACAGTTAGATTATGGCATATTTCAAGAGGAGAGTGCCTGTGTTGCTTCCAGCATATAGATTTTGTGACCGCGATAGTATTTCACCCACGCGATGACAGGTATTTCCTGTCCGGAAGTTTGGATGGCAAGTTGAGACTTTGGGACATACCGGATAAAAAGGTGAGGAAACAATTTCCATGTAATTGTGTTAATTTTTATGGAATGATATTTTCTATTTGTGTTATGAATTTCGTTCTTGAACTGCATTATTAATTCCTTTGTAAGAATATGACTAACAATAAGTAATGTAACACACTTTTATTATTGTTGACAAATAGTTTAAGCGTAAAATCAATTGCCTTAGGTGGCAGTATGGAACGAAGTGGACGGCAAAACGAAACTCATAACCGCCGCGAATTTCTGTCAGAACGGTAAATTCGCTGTCGTCGGGACATACGACGGTCGATGCATTTTTTACACCACCGACCAATTGAAGTACCACACTCAAATAGACGTGCGCTCAACTAGAGGAAAGAACTCCACTGGCAGAAAGATCAGTGGGATCGAACCGATGCCCAACGATGATAAAATCCTAGTCACGTCCAACGACAGTCGGATCCGACTATACGACTTGCGAGACCTAAACTTATCTTGCAAATACAAGGGATACGTCAATGTATCCAGTCAGATCAAGGCGTCCTTTTCCCATGATGGTAAATACATAGTGAGCGGGTCGGAGAACCAGTGTATTTATATATGGAAAACTTGTCACGATTACTCGAAGTTCACATCAGTTAGGAGGGATAGAAACGACTTTTGGGAGGGTATTAAAGCTCACAACGCGGTGGTGACTTGTGCGGTGTTCGCGCCCAACCCTGACCACATGATTCGTATGATCACTGAAAGAGAGGAGAGGGCGAATGCCAGTAACAAGAATATGGATGAGAAAGATGAAGTGGTAAGTGATTTATTTTATCACCTTCTTCTACATCTGTAAAAATAATAATCTCTCAATGTTTATTTCATCCTTGTTTGTCGTTTTGTTCGATAATTTCAAAAATACGTGTGACACCTTTTATTTATGTTATGGACATTTAAAATATTTTTTATTAAAAAATCCTTTTCATACATCGATACCTCGGGGCTCAAAGGGCGTAACCGCCATTTTGGCGAAATTGACTTTTTAATGCAGCCCTACTTATTTTTTTCTCCTCTATCGATCTGTATATTTAAAGTCTTCCTATTTGCCAAAAAGTGACGTTTACGACCCTATTTTTTGTAGAAAATAAAACATATTTTTTCAGTTTTTGTGTCGTAACAGCAATCATTGTTAATAATCATAAACGTGATGGGAGTAAACGACACCGTAGATGATACGAATATTCTTACGTGGTGCTTAAGGCCGAACATAACCATTTCTAAAGAATCAACTTACCAGATACACCCTTAAACATTTATGTACTCTAAAATAAAATGACACATACGTCTAACAATTATCCCTTAATTGGTCAACCATACCTACCTATATATTATGTGATTGCGAGAGCTTTGCTTGTGATTGTGATTTCTTGATTAAGGGTCATTAATGTTTAAGTTAAACGTTATAGTGTGATAATATTTTTAACCAAATTTAATATTTCTAGTTTTGTAAGTGCTGGTACCTAAGTTTTGGTCATTTTATTAGATGTATGTGTAATTTTAATGGTTCCACAGTCTATTATTGACTAAAATTGTTTAAATAATATGTAACGCAGGTGACGCAAAAATTATTGAATTTATCATTGTCCCTGAATCCTATTCAGAAATTTATTTTGTTTATGCACTTATTTTTCTCAATGTAAGATAGATTTTTAATAGTAGCAGTTGTTTTATTAGCCTCACAGATTATTTGTTTATAATAAATATGTTTGTCAAACATTCGTTATTCAAGGATGGTCAAATTTTAATGAGACTGCTGTTTTAGTAGGTAGGAATACTTAAGATCACCTAATAACTTTTACCAAAAGACTTCATAAATAATATATAATTGATCTCAAGAGTTCCTTGTATTTTCTATACGTTTTAAACAGAAGATTAGACATTAGCGCAAAATTTTGTAGCGATACCTAAGCACTTGCCATTTCAGTACAATTTAGTTTTAATCGTTCATTCTGCTTTACGTTAATAAGATGTTTCGTTACAACTGAAATTATATAAAAATAAGAGTATTTTTCTTACTTTGTTTAAAAACACAATATTTTCAATAACAAGTGAATTTTATTTATCATTTTTTTTAATAATAAATGAGTTTTGGAATAGGTTTTAGATAGGTTAGGCTATTAAGTTTAGATAAAATCAATAATTAGGTATTTGTATAATTAATTAGTTATCTGAGTCGATAAATAGGTAATAAAATCTATAAAAAGGTTAATAAAGTACATAATTATATAAAAAAGTTAATAAAGTTCATAAAAATTGCACTTAAATCGATTACCTAAATGAAGAAAACAAAGCAGCTGTCTACAAACTGATAGAAATAGTGAGAAAATTGACCGTTACAACGTAACCGTATACACTTATATACGGTTACAACCATCACTAATCACATATCCATTGATTTTTCGGGCGTAAACGCGCCAATCATTCGATTTTCCGAGGCGTATAGACAAGCTATTTTTGTTACTTTTAAATTTATTTGAAATATAATTATACAAAGTTCTGCATCAAAAAAAATAAAACTTTTGGTCCTAGAATGGTTTATTTAGGACAATAATCGAGAAAGTTATGTCGAAAATATTTTTTTTTTTTAGTTTTTTGGCTCTCCTGTAAAATCGAGTTTTGGTGCTTACGCCCTTTGAGCCCCGAGGTATCGACATAGTTAACGATTTTAGGGTCTGTGTTTCCCTTCCCATACACACATTTTCAACCAATTAGAATCGATCGACAAAATATTCTTTTGCTTAAGTTCTTCTCTTGTATAGTTAGGCGTTAGTTAAAACTTGATAACAAACATCGTTCCAGCAATCACAAATAACCTTTTCATGTATAATTTATTCAAACAGAAGGCTGCCGAAGGCGGTATGGTGTCCTCATCACAGACGGGTCACGTCCTAGTAAGTGCAGATTTCAACGGCTGTATCAAAGTTTTCGTACACAAAGCAAAACCCAAACACAGTTCGCTGCCCGCTTCCGCCCTCGCTTAATTACGAAACTTCGAAGCAATTGCAGTTGTCGATTGTACGTTGAAACAATTGAAATTGTCAATTCTAAGCGATTGACAAGTAAAATTGCTCGTTAACAAATATGATTTAATCGATTGTTAATTGTGATTGAAAGTTATTTTGTAATAGTTTTCATTGATCTTAATATACAGGTAGTATTGAAGATCAAATTTCGATTATATGGAGTAATTGATAGATTCAATACTCTATATTTAAAAATTAATTAATTAGATTAAATATGGATGAGTCAATCAAACTGCAACATTAGCATTTTAATCAAAATTGTAAATAACATAACAATATAACAGATAAAAATGGGCATCTCATTACAATATTTGAATTCGTTTTAATGACTATCTTGTTTTGTTTTTGTGTAAAATATCACAATTTTGTACCTGTCTATGAGTTGATTAAAACTATTACGAATACCTTTTGAATTATATAATATCAAACTATAGTTTACGATTGACCTGTTACCACGTTATGATCATTTTGATAGTTTGAAAAATATAACCAATCCTGATAATTAATCAGTCTTGATCGTTATTATTATTTACAACAAAGTAGTACTACTTTCAATTTATTAATATATAGACTGAAATTAGGTACCGATAAATTATATTTACTATGGCAATGTAGGGAAACAAATAAGGTTTTAAATCTATTGACTAAGTAAACTAACTTTGGTCTTCTTAGCCTGTTTAGTACGAGTATGGCCTAATTATAGTTTTATTATTTTATTTATATAATAAAATTCTTCCCAGTGCTATAACTATTAAAAAATACATTATATATCGACATACATAATATATCGAGGAAGAAAGATATTAAAAGATGATTATATTTTATCTCAAGTATTAAGATGTGGTGACAGGTCTATTATCATTCATTTGAAATCGTACAAAGGGTTTACAAATTACATTAAAGAAAACTTTAAGACAAAATGTGCAATAGAATCTTAGGACACCTAAACCTTTATAATAAGTGTGATTTTTATATAATTTAACTTTAACTATAATAATATATTGTAAAAATGACAGAAAAATAAGGGGGAAAATTGACAAGTTAGACAGATGAAATAAAAAAAATATATCCAAACTGAATATTAAAATCGAAATATTAGTTATTAAATAATGAATTTATGTAGCTTACAATTATTAATAAAATAAGTATTTTTTTTTAATTTATTAATTCTCACACACATGATAACTGTGCGCAAAATATATGTATATGTTATCAAAAGTATAGGCGATATAACGTATGATGTTATAAAGAAATGAGGTGCAATTTTAATATTTAATAAAGTATTCCTGTCCAATTTATTACAAAACATGAATCTTTTTTTGTAATGTTAATTTGAGATTAGTTTAATGTGCTATAAATTATTAAATCTTGCGTGTCTGTCAATAGTTATCAAAATTAAATTTGCTTGCGTTACGAATTTTCTTTCAATATTTATTATAAGAGCTAGTTACACCATTAATGTAAAAAATTTACTATATTTTTACGATTTTATCGTTATTGATGAATTCAATATTACCGGATAATGGTGCTAGTTCTAATATATACTTTCTTTAAATTTAACTAAAATTCTTATGTTACTCTAGTCTATATTTAAAGATTTTTCAGTATATTCGAATGTTTAATGAACAGCCGTCAAATTGTTTATTATTATTTTGTCCTAAATTAAATTTCGAAATTGTACCTCGGTATAAAAGTATCAACACTTATGATCGAAGAATTGATTGTCAAATCAAAACTTTTTTTATGTGAACTAATTGTTTTCTTATCTGTATAAATTTTGTATGCTATCAAATTTTTAACCTTAACGGTTAAAGGTCGGTTCCTATTTTTAAAGATTCGTTTTCTCATATTTTTCAACACATGTTTGAAATAAATCGGTTCGATAGCAAAACGAACAGTTTTTGAATAAAGAGGAACTCTGCTTAAATATTTTTAATCGTTTAAATATATGTCTATACTTTTTAATTAATTATATCGTAATGGTATGTTTGTATTATGAAATTATCTTGTGTAAACTGTGTACCACTATATTTTTTTTGAATAATGCACATTTATAAGTCAAATGCTTTAAAAATTAACGATAGTTATTTTATAAACTTAATATATTTTATTATTTTCTGTATAGTTGTTACTTTCTCTTTAAAAAAATAATTCCAATTTCTAATATTATTCTTGCCTTTGTTACAAAATCATGTTAAAAAAATAAGATCTTACAAGTAACGTGAAAAGGATTTGCTTTTTTCGCTGTATTGTGGGAATTATTTGGTAAGACCGTGAGTATTGTACAGTTATTGATGCCATTTGTAAGGTCGTATAAAGATGTATATTTTTAATTCGCATTTACAGGTAATAAATCGTTATTTACAAAAACTTTGTTTGATTTATTCATATAATTGAAAGCACTCTACAGCAGTACGAAAACGAATACGAAAAAATATTGTTTTTTTTAATGTCCCAATAAGCTTCCTATAATTTTGAAATTGAGTAAAAACTAAAAGCCTAAGTCATTATTAATTTATTTCCCTTTCTCAATATATTTTATTTGTATCTTTTATTTTATCTTTTGTATCTTGGGACATCGTGTAAGTTAATAATATTTTTAACCGACTTCAAAAAAAGGAGGAGGTTACTCAATTCGACTGTATATATATATATTTTTTTTTTAATGTATGTTCGGGGATAACTTCTTCGTTTATGAACCGATTTTGATAATTCTTTTTTTGTTGGAAAGGAGATATCTATAGTTTGGTACCATGATAAGGAAACCAGGATCTGATGATGGGATCCCAGAGAAATCGAGGGAAACTTTCAAAAATCGTAAGGGTGACTAGTAAATTTAATTATGTTTTCATTAAGTACTATAAAGCACTACTATTTAATAAAGGTCTGGAGTCGATCTGATGATGGAGAAGAAAGATAGTAGAGGGAACTTCTCAACAATTTATAGCAATTACCTGGTTTTTGAACTTAATTCGTTTCTATTGATGAGAACTTTGCACCTGTATGAGTGATAAGTGCCATTACAGTCTGATGATGGAGACAAAAGATAGTCGAAGGAACTCTTTAACGATTTATAGCAATTACCTGCTGTTTGAACTTAATTCGTTTCTATTGATGAGAACTTTGCATATGTATGAGTTATAAGTGCCATTTCAGTCTGATGATGGAGACGAAAGATAGTCGAGGGAACTCTTCAACGACTTATAGAAATTACCTGCTGTTTGAAGTTAATTCGTTTCTATTGATGAGAACTTTGCACCTATATGAGTTACAAGTGCCATTACAGTCTGATGATGGAGACGAAAGATAGTCGAGGGAACTTTTCAACGATTTATAGCAATTACCTGCTGTGTGATCATCTGTGTCGCAGGACCAGGTTTGATGATGGAGCCCATAAACACTCGAGGGAATTTCTCAACAATTTACAGCAGTTACCTTTTGCTGTTTGACGACCGCTTTGATATAATGGTGCATGTGCCGTGTCGGCGGCGCCTAAACACCGACGGTCGCGGGTTCTATTCCCGCTCGGAGTGGATATTTATGTTTATACAAACATTTATTTTCGGTCTAGTTGTTAATCCTTGTGGTTCTCCCAACCTAGCCTCAGAGAACACGCTAGGCTGTCAGTCCCGGTTGTTATTACGTACACCTGATAGCGAACTTTACTCATAGTATGTCGACGCGTTAGCGCAGCGGTCACAGCACCGTCTGTTGCGCTGGCGTTAGTGGGTTCAATCTCCGCGCACGACAGATATTTGTATTGGCCATATAGATGTTTGTCATTATCTGGGTGTTTGTGCTTGTGTATTGTGTATGTTTCCGGTCCCCCGACACAAGAGAAAAAGCATCCTTGTTAGGTCTACCCATCACTAAAAATTGTAAAATAAAATAATTTTTAACAAAAAAAAAACCGACTTCAAACAGGAAACTAAAAAGTGAAAAATAAATTTACTTAGTACAAAGTAATTCGTATTTTGATTTAGTTAATCAGAAATGATTAAATAAATATTTTATAATTTTGAAGTTGGTGCCAAGTAAATACAATACAAATACAACCTGGCAACAATAACAAATACAAACAACACACACACAACAAACAAGTACAAAAAATATTATTAGATATGTCAAAACAATAACAGAATAATAACAGTCAATGAAACAAATTATGAAAGAAAACTGAGTACAACTTACGAGTAGATACTAGAGTAGTTATTGTTTTACTTGGCACCGACTTCAAAATTATAAAATATTTATTTAATCATTTCTGATTAACTAAATCAAAATACGAATTACTTTGTACTAAGTAAATTTATTTTTCACTTTTTAGTTTCCTGTTTGAAGTCGGTTTTTTTTTTGTTAAAAATTATTTTATAAATAAATAATTTTTAATTTCGAGTCTGTTATGATAGACTAGTTATCATAAAAAACTGACAGACAGATGCTAGTGTATTTTCAAACTTTCATTGGTGTGTATGTGGGTCTTCCTGACAGTCCCGAGGGTCTGTCCGGGTACGGGCCTCGAGGTTGCCCTCTTTACCCGGGCTCTCTTCTCCGGGGCTTCGCCTCCGGGGTCATATCCTTTCGGCCCTATTGGGCCAGGGTCGCAGTGCCCTTAGGGTCGTCATCTTATTTAGGTACTTCCTTATTAAGGTACTTTGCTATATTGGGATGTCCTAGCTCCCCCGCGTCGTTCGGATCGTCGCCACCACTGTCCGCGCTGGGTCGGCTCGGCGGTGGTTGCAGGAGCTCGCGTGGCAGAGGACGCCCTTCTGGCGGTCTCACGTGTAGGGGTGCGATCCCGTGGAGGTGTACGCACGCGCCTCTGTCCGCGCGAGCAAACATGGCGCGCGCCAGTCGGCGCACGTACTCCTCCACGGTGGGCGTCCTGGTGTCTCGATGGAGTACGTCATTCTTGACGTACCACGGAGCTCCTGCGATCAGGCGCAGGCAGCGGTTCTGCTGGACTTGCAATCTTCTGGCCTGGTGCGCCGAGCAGAGCGTACCAGGCCGGGGCCGCATACGTCAAGCGCGAGCGGTCGTAGGCACCGTAGACCATCAGTTTGGTTCTGAGGGGTAGTCTTGATGTCCAGACGGAGTGAAGTTTCGACCGGGCTACTTTCATTGGGCGACTGCTAGGAATATTTTGCGACTTTCGATCATAGATGGAGCGACTTGAATCAAAACTTTCTGGCAAGCCTGTCCACTACTACTTCGGAACTTAAAAAGCCGACCGGTAGCGGGATAACCATACAACTGCTGGCTTTGAAATACACAGGCCGAAGACGGGCAGCAGCGTCTTCGGTGCGACAAAGTCAGCCCTGCGATCAACAACCCGCCTGCCCAGCGTGGTGACTATGGGCAACACACATGAGTTCACGTTATTTTTGGCGTAAACTTGTGGAGGCCTATGTCCAGCAGTGGACTGTATAGGCTGTAATGATGAGGCTCAATCATTCATTTTTAAAAATAAAACAACATGTAGGTATAATATTTTTTAACCACGATGTAATATTTAATATTTATTTATATCTATTTATTATTATTTACACCACAAAATCCACAACAACTATAAAAAATAATTTGCATACAACTCAATTCTTATTTCTTTCTATAATTTTTCAAACCATTTTACTTGCTATTCTAATCAGGACATTGGGCTACTAAATTTGAAACAGATTAACATCTAGGCTGCTAATTTCAAAACACAGTAAAAGAGATTTTTTTTTACTCTTACTCTGTTTTGAAATTGGCCAGCCGATTTATTCTGAGAAATAATAATCTATACAAATAAATAAAATTGGAGTGTCTGTTTGTAAACCGCGTTTGTGTGTCCGCTTTTTACTAAATTCATATGTACGCGGTGCATATACCAAAATTATTTACCAATTACCATTTATTATTAATTACCAATTTTTTTTATAATTTTTGTCTGTCTGTCTGTTCGTTTCGGCTAATCTCTGAAACGGCTGGACCGATTTTGACGGGACTTTTACTAGCAGATAGCTGATGTAATAAAGAGTAAATTATGCTACTTCTGTTAGTTTTTTTTTATCTGCGAGTTGCACAATAACTAATTTGCTAAATTCCACGCGTATGAAGTCGCGGGCACAGCTAGTGTATTAATAAGTCTAGACTAGCACAATTTCTCCACTAATAATAACAATAGTTTTCTTTTTTATATTCTAATAATTGTAACCCTGAGTTTGGACCAAGAATTATTTAAAATAATTGATTTCCAAAGTTTAAACACTTCAAAACTTTTCAAAACATTCATATTACTACTTTTATTTTCTTATCACCTCCTGCAAACAATAACGTTCTTACCGAGACAAAGTATTGTATGTATTTTACTATGAAAAAAAAAAACTTAAAAAAAACCTGCTCTTTGAGACACGGGTGGGAGACGTTCTATAATACTTAATTGAAAATAAGTAAACTACGTATTAGATTTTGTAATCAACGGAGTAAAAGACACATATAGATGTCATAGCCATTTTTTTATGCAATGAATATTAAGAGAATACAATTTATATGACACAGAATTTTGTGAAATAACGAAATGGACTAAAAACAGTAATAGTTACATACATAACAAACATGTTCATAATTATCTGTTAATCTTTCGTAAACACATTTCTAAAGTACAAAGTTTTACGTTCAAAATTCATTTATAAAACATTATAATATCATGATAATTACAACTTATAATGACATAAATGCAAGTGAAGCCGAGGAAAACAGCTTATTAATACTAACTACAGATATTTAACATTTTATATTAATCCAACAACTAGAATTTAGTAAATATTAACAATTTCTATGTCAAATTGAAGTATTGTAAAAGTTACACGACTTACATGTACGTTTTTGATTGATAAGTTAAAATGCCAGTTTCTTTAATCAAAAAACAATTCGTTTTTCTCACGAACCCTTTTCTCGCGTTTCGTTTCAAACACCATATAAAAAATTGAGTGGTACGTAATTTTTTATAAACATAGAAACTCTCTTTCGCTAAAGTCCAGTTTCAATATTCAAAAAACAAATCGAACATGTTTTGCGTGCGTGTGTGTGTGTGTGTGAGTGAGTGAGACAGAGTGAGCGGGCGCGCACGTGTGTGGGTGAGTGAGATAGAGTGCGTGCGTGTGTGAGACAGAGTGCGTGCGTGCGTTGTGTGTGAGTGAGATAGAGTGCGTGCGTGTGTGAGTGAGACAGAGTGCGTGCGTGCGTTGTGTGTGAGTGAGACAGAGTGCGAGCTGCGTTGTGTGTGAGTGAGACAGAGTGCGAGCTGCGTTGTGTGTGAGTGAGACAGAGTGCGCGTGTTAGCGCGCGCGCGCGCCTTTGTGTGTGTTTTTGGATAAAGAAACCGGGCTCAAGAGCCTAAAAGAATCATCCAGCTAGTGATTCAAACTTCACTTGAGAGGATGAAGACTAGATGTAGGAATATTAACAGACAGAAGAGCAATAAAACACAAAAAAATCAACGAATTCTCTTCCCAAAAGTGAGGCATTACATTACATTTATTTATTATTGAAACATTGATGGATATGTAATAAATTTTTATTAATATTTATAAATGTACAGAATTTATTTTAAATAAATAAATAAAATTCTTGCCGTTCTCTAGACTACACTGCTATCTAATTGTAGCTTCAATATCATTTAGTATACATATATTTATTTTGAGATATTATGAATAAAACGACTTAGTTTCTTATCAAATATTTTCAGTTGACTCTTCTAACCGATGGCAGCTTGACTTAGACCAAAAAATAACGGTTCAAAAGACATTAATTTCAATTCAATATATAACACCTAAAGCTCATTTAAGTATGTATATATAAGTATGTAATATATATTTTTAAAACAATAATTGAAGTAAAAGTTCTTTACACACGCTTGACTTGGGGAGTTAGCTGGTGTAAGGACGTTTTACTTCGGTCGTGTGGTCTAAAGTACACTCGTTTTTTGTGATGACAATTCTAGCTAGGCTTTCCAAGGCGGTTTCCCACCGGTAAGACTCCTTCGGACCCGGTTATTCCGGTCGTTCCGGTCCGGTCGGTCGCTCGTTGGCTCTTCGTTTAGTTCCTTAGCGTCGCTCGGGTTTGGTGGAGAGTCGGTATCGAAGTTTGGAGGTTTAGTTAGGAGCTGAAAACATATTAAATATAATTTTTTTTTCATCCTTTGTTTAGTTGTAGTTTATATATAACAGTAAATTAAATTAACTGCATGCATTCAGCCTGTATAATCCCACTCCTGGGTATAGGCCTCTTTCCACATGTAGGAGAAGGATCAGATTTTAATTCACTACACTGCTCCAATGCGGGTTGGCGGGTATGTTCCCTACTATGAGTAACAGTCGCTATCAGGTGTACATGATAACAAACACGATAGCAACCGGGACCGACGGCTTAACGTGTTCGCCGAGGCACGGTGGGGAGACCCACAAGGACAGACGTTCAAACCGGAAAGAAATATTTGTACAAATATCCATCCCAAGTGAGAATCGAACCCGCAATGTGTCGGGAATTTTAGGCAACCACTCGCACAACTACACCAGAGCGGTTTTTTAAATTAAAGGGTAAGGTAAGATGAAAAGTTATCAGTTGATTTCCTAAAAGGTACGCTGATTTTATTTTCTACCAGCGACCAGATACATATAAATTTTTGTTTAGGTATATCAATTAAGTAACTAATTATTATCTGCTTACCATTTTAACGTAGTGTTGTAGATCGTGATCACTGAGTGCGTCCAGGGGCGGGTCTGGAGCGGGGGTGGCCGCGGGGGAGGGGAGCGTCACTGGGGGAGGACAGATTATATATTGATGATTATGATTTTTTTTTTTAATATTTATATATGAACAAAATTTTCATATAGTTGACGTTAACTACTACAGATGATTTATTTATAGCTATACATTATATACAAAGATTACAGTACTTTTACAAAATCGTATTTATTTCAAACAAACAGACAGACATAAAATATTTGTTGTTAGTTGCTTTACTTTCACCAAAACTACGGTCAAATTTTCACACTGATTATAATTACGTACAAAAATTGATGGTTGCAACAGTTTCTAATAGATACTTCAAAAACAAACCTGTACGTGTAATATTGCCGGATATTCCACTACTATACTTAGATACTACATGCTATATTCTGTTTCAAATTCTGCTCAAAATCTGGAGCAGTCCGACTGGGGTAGTTGGGTAGATGATCACAGCTAAATAATGCTGCTTTCAAGCAGTGTTATGCTCCTGTGGTGAGTAAGGTGACTGGAGCCCCCGGGGAAAAATTGAGGGTAGGGTCGGCAACGCGCTTGCGATGCTTTTGGTGTTGCAGGTGTCTATAAGCTACGGTCATCGCTTATCACCAGGTGGATCATAGCTTCTTCGCCATTTTTTTTTATAATTTTTTGTATTAATTGGCGGTTGTAACAGCTTTTAATAAGTATTTCAAAGCCAAGTAGCACCTATGTGTAATATTGTCGGATATTACTTTACTAATACTTGCTAGTTGTGATTGCCTAGAATTGGATGAGCACTGTGAGAGTATTTTTCTATATTGTTTTGTAACTTTTTGAAGTAAAATGCTTAATTTGAAGAGTAAGGTGGTGAATACATGACGAGAGCGTTACGAAAAGTGTGATCGGGCGAGGTGAACGGCAGTTAAGAGGGAGATGTAAGTTAGTGAAGATAGAAAGAGAAAGAGTTATAGTTAAATATTTACAGGTTTCTGTGAAGAGCTTACTATAGACGGCGCCACGGTTCGCTTAAACCGGATATAAAAATTATCATATCAAAAATTTCGATTTGGCGGGTACATTGTTCCATAGCTTAATTGGCTAGAGCGCCGACACGGTCAGTTGAAGACGCGGGTTCGAACCCCGCTGGAGCGGTCAATTTCTGATATGATATACAAAAACGTTTAGAAAGAATTACGTTTCGTGAGTTTTACTTCAGTCGTGTGGTGTAGAGCACAGTGGTTTATTGCGTATGATCTGTCTGGGGTCCTGTAAACAAATAGTATAAGAACCAGTAGTGTGACACGCACGGTCGGGGGTGGGGTATGCGGGGTTCGAGCCCCCGGTGAGGATGCGCAGCGCCTGGCGCCACTGCGCCTCCATCACGCCGTGCAGTTGGGACGCGATCTGCGAGCGGCGGCGCCGGAAGCTGGCCAGCTTGCTCTGCGGAACAGATACTATATCTGTAGCCGATACTCCATTCTCTTTTTTTTTACACACCACACATCATGGCCTGGACATAGGCCTCCACAAATTTACGCCAAAAATAGCGTGAACTCATGTGTATTGCCCATAGTCACCACGCTGGGCTGGCGGGTTGGTGACCGCAGTACTGGCTTTGTTGCTCCGAAGACGCTGCTGCCCGTCTTCGGCCTGTGTATTTCAAAGCCAGCAGTTGGATGGTTATCCCGCCACCGGTCCGCTTTTTAAGTTCCAAGGTCGTAGTGGATCTGTGTTATCCCTCAGTCGCCTTTTACGACACCCACGGGAAGAGAGGGGGAGGCTATATTCTTTAGTACCGTAGCCACACAGTACCACACACGGTTGTCTATTCCTAAAGTAACTTAATGCTTGTGTTGTAGATAACAGCCAACTGCTATAGCTAAATATTTAAATTACTTTATAGTCCGTTCGAAAACTTTCGGGTAATTTCGTTAAGTTTTTCTAAATTAAACTCAATATCTGATTTTACATAATCTTACATATTAAATAACAGATACTGAGGAGTTACAAGTAATAAATAAATGAAATGAAAACATTTATTTCGTCATAATATGTGACTACACACTTAACGAAAGTCAATAATATAATTTAAAAAAAAAAAGGAAATAATTATAAACGTATAACGTTACAGTAGCAAAAATATCAAGCAGTAAAATAAAAATTTACATCTTAAATAACAGATACTGAGGAGTTACAAGTAATAAATAAATGAAATGAAAACATTTATTTCGTCATAAGATGTGACTACACACTTAACGAAAGTCAATAATATAATTTAAAAAAAAAAAGAAATAATTATAAACGTATAACGTTACAGTAGCAAAAATATCAAGCAGTAAAATAAAAATTTACATCTTAATATTAGGTATATTACCCACTTATATACCCAGTGTTATAAGCAACATTGTCTTAATCACAACATTTAAATTAATCAAAATTTCTAATGTCTCAGTAGACATTACCTTCCTATTAGATCTTCGGCTTTATTAAATACAATATATTTATTGTACAAACATAAAATATATAAGCAAAGATCAAAAAAATAAATGTGTACAAAAGGCGGTCTTATCGCTAAAGACCGATGACTTCTAGACAACCTTTAGAAAAAGGACATGAAAAAGAAAAAAATGACATAGAGGTGTGTACTCTGAAATCTATACTAATATTATAAAGAGGTAAAGTTTCTAACTTTGTTTGTTTGTGGGGGATAATCTTTGCAAATACTGATCCGATCACGAAAATTCTTTCACAAACAGAAAACTACACTATTCAGGAGTGATATAGGCTATATTATGTTATTTAACAAAAAATTCATTATAAAAAATAATAGTATATGTAAATCAAGTCGGAGAAATTCGAGCGAGATGGCAACTTTACTATATATTTGCATCACAAAAATAATTAACGCCCAACAAAGGGGGCACGGATCGGCTAGTAATATATATACACGCTTCAGTCTGTAATATCCCACTACTGGGCATAGGCCTCTTTCCCCATGTAGGAGAAGTATCAGAGCTTAATCCACCACGTTGCTCCAATGCGGGTTGGCGGATATATTCCCTACTACAAGTAACGATCGCTATCAGGTGTACATGAAAACAACCGGGACCGACGGCTTAACGTGCTCTCCGAGGCACGGTGGGGAGACCATACATAAACACACAGAGATACACATACATACAAATAAAAAAAAATTAAAAAATAAAATAAAATAAATGTCCCTAATGTAGGCCGCGAAAAAAAAAAAAGGAAAAAAATCAAAATAATTGTTCAATTCAGAGTATTTACTCACCTCCAAAAGACTGATTTTCTCGCTGGCCTGAGCGAGTTGAAGTCTATACAATTTAATTTCTTCTCTCTGCTTCTCTTCTAAAACGTTTATTTCTAGTTTGTGTCTGTAAATAATATGTACATATTTGATTAATATCACTTTAGCATGTTAAACGTTAGTATTATATACAAAGCATTTTAAATAAATAAATAAAAAAAGACTGAAGTAAAACTACAACAAAATAGGCCTGCACTGTCTTAGATATACGAAACGTAACTGGCTATGAGAGAAAGAGAGAAAGAAAATGTGTGCTCGCACCTATCTCTCTAGCTCCGTTCGCCTCGCCCTATCACAATTTTCGTAACGCTCCCGTCACGCATTCACCAGCTTACTCCCCAAGTCAAGCGTGCGTAAAAAAGTATAACTTCAACAAAAAAAAAAAACATTTAAAAACTGTTTTAAATTTGTTAACTTTAAAAACATTATCTCAGTAAATATAAATTGTATTGTACAATTAAGTAATCCTTAAGAAATAATATTAGCAAAAAAGTGTATGTCAGAAGTGGGATTCGAACCCACGCCCACAGAAGTGGACTGCGACCTGAACGCAGCGCCTTAGACCGCTCGGCCATCCTGACTTATACTTTCCAGACGAAAATATCGTACAGGATCATTTATAATGTATATAACTTTTATAATAACAATTAAATAATCTTTCATAGAATGTTAATATACCCTTCAACCTCATTGTGAGGTACTAAATTATTTTAACTTATTTTTTTTTTGGTTGTACTTTTATAATTAAATTTTCAGCCACGCCATCTGTGCCGTAGATTGTTAATTAAAGAGTCCCACTGGTTGTACAATATTTGTATCATTAATTTACATGTAATTTTTTCTTTTTATATTGACACTATTTAATCTGGCATATTTCAACGGATTTTAAATGTAATATAAATGTGTTAATTTGTGACTGTTGATTGTTTTATATATTTTTTAATTTTAAATATTTATTTAATATAAAAAGAACTAAGAATTATTATTATTTTTTTTTATATTTATATTGTTTACTGAATTGTTTAAATTAATTTGTGTTTTAATTGTTAAATTTAATGTTATTCATATACAATAATCTTTAGGATTACATTAATAATTTGTCTTGTAATCAACTTACCGAACGCATTGGGTTCTCTATAATGTTAGATACAAGTTTTTTATGCATTCAATAAATAAAAATAAATAAATGTTTACAGTATATTAATCTTATCGTATCCTATATTAATACTTTTCTTTTTTTATTCTATATAATTCTTATCGGCTATAGAAATACTGTTTAATTGAACTATTTCTCAAAATATTAAAATAATTTAATGTAGACATTGTACATTATGCACAACCACTCTGGTGTAGTGGTGCCAGTCACCTAAAATATCGAAAGTTTGCGGGTTCAATTACCATTCGAGGTGGATATTTGTATTTCTACAAATATTTCTTTCCGGTTTGGATGTCTGTCCTTGTGTGTACCGTGCCTCGGAAAGCACGTTAAACTGTCGGTCCTGGTTGTTACCATAAAAATCTGAAGTGAGGTTAATTAAGCTCTAATACTTCTCCTACATGTAGAAAGAGGCCTATGCCCAGCAATGGGATGTTACAAGCTGAATACGATTATACGATAAGGGTGAATACCATGTATTGAGATATTCCATTGTCACATAGAATTTAAGTATTAGTAATACTTGGTAGGTAATAGCAGTAAATATCATCCTAAGATCACAGCTGAATAATACTGCTTTGAAGCGGTGTTGTGTTCCTGTGGTGTAAGTTGACCGGAGCTCCTGGGGGAATTGGTGGTAGGGTCGGCAACGCGCTTGCAATGCTTCTGGTGTTACAGACGTCTATAAGCTACGGTAATCACTTACCATCAGGTGAGCCGTATGCTTCTTTACTAACCTAGTTGTAAAAAAAAAATAGTGTGCTTTAGACCACACAACTGAAGTAAAACTTCTGCACAATAGGGTTGCACTGCCTTAGATATACGAAACGTAACTGGCGACGAGAGAAAGAAAGTCCGTGCTCACACCTCTCTCATTAGCTCCGTTCCCCTCACCCGAACACACTTTTCGTAACGCTCTCGTCACGCATTCACCAGCTGACTCTCCAAATCGAGCGTACGTATAGAAGTTTTACTTCAAAAATTATACACGCATTTTTTGGGTATTGGTTAGTCTAAAAGTCGCCACACAAGGGGGGTAGGGGATTAAAAAATAGCTAAAAACATCAGCGTGATTGATTGATGACCCCTTATCATAAGAAATACTCACTGCTCTTCAATCCTCAAGATCTGCTTATTGAAAGAATCCACAAGAAGTGTCTCCCGCTCACTGGCGGCCACCTCCAGTTCCTCTGAAGCTCTATCGAGTTGTTTTTGGAACTCTTTCAGCTTGGAAAGTACGGCGGTCTCCAACTGACCCTGGTAGTGAATCTTTAGCTCACATTTCTGGATTTCCAGCTGCCGCCGGAGAGTTTTTGCTTCCTCGTCTATTGTGTCCTGGAATTAAGTCATACTTGTTAGAATTATAATTATAAAAGTGGAGAGAAACTAGGACGTTAATCAAAGATTTTCAAGAGTAAAAACCAATAAAACTAGTTAAGTGTCACCCGATAAATGATTAGTAGATTTATGAGAACCTAACTTAATTTCCTGCTGTGCCCTATCTTATCTGGTTCAAGCAAATAATCTCATTAGTGATATTACATTAACTTACATATTTCTTCAAAAGCTCACTGATCTGATTCTGAGAGTCACATATCTGCCGTTCCATCATATTACACCGTGACCTTTCTTCGTTGACCTTCTCCTTGAGGATATCTCTCTCGTCTTGTATGAGCTTTTTCTCATCACACATCAAGTCTAATTTGTGATTTAATTCAATTATTTTACATTTTGTTGCTTCATGATCGGATCTTTCCTGGAAAAAATAAAACAATCTCTTTATTCTTGGGAATTAGTAACTTAATCTCTATATATTGTATAATTCTTCTGTGCGTGTGTTGTTTGTCACTGAACTCCTCCTAAATGGGAGGATCGATTTTGTTAAAATTTTGTACGTATATTTCTGTGGGTTCATGGATGGTTTGAAAACACAATTGGATCCGGTAAGTGGCGCTGCTATCGGTTTGTCAGTAATTAAATTTGGTCGCTGCATTCTGGGCAGGACACAGCAGATTTTGTC
Source organism: Melitaea cinxia (assembly GCF_905220565.1). Classification (NCBI taxonomy): domain Eukaryota; kingdom Metazoa; phylum Arthropoda; class Insecta; order Lepidoptera; family Nymphalidae; genus Melitaea; species Melitaea cinxia. Next base: position 16,164,322 of record NC_059404.1, read on the forward strand.
AACTGAGATGAACTTTATTGATAAAGCATCTCAGACGTGTTTTCTTATCTTAAAAATTCTTTTTAATATTCAGTTGAATTAGTAGGTACCAACAGAACAGTTGTTCACAAGAAACAAGCATTAAATACAATACAATACAATACAAATACTCTTTATTGTACACTATCAGAGAAAAAAATTTTACACCGAAAAAGAAAATATAGATATATACAAAAGGCGGTCTTGTCACTAAAAGAGCGAGAGAGAGTAAATTTGATTTAAAAATCGAAATTGCGTTATTCAAATATGCTTCAAAAGCACCTTCAAATCATCATCTTACAAATTAAAATGTTAAAGTGATTATTACTTTTAATAGTGAAGCTACAACCGATTCGGAATGTAGATTCTGCAGAGAAGAATCTGTAAGAATCTCCGCAGTTACTGTCTTAAAATTATACACTGTGTTTTAATACAAAGTTGGTACTATCTTGTATGAAATACAGCGCCACAAGACCACACATCTTGATCACTTAAAATAAAACCACAGAAACTGCATACCATTTCTGTAATCCTAGATACGAAAAGTCAGTACAAATACTAGATACGAAAAATCATTACAAATAAAGGCAGTAGTTTAAATACTATATATATATATATATATATATATATATATATATATATATAATGATCTTGGACATATAGCTTAAGAGGCGTCAACACTCACAATCACTCATAGTCAATAGATAGTCATAATAAAATTAAATAATTGTGTTTGCTCGCAAACCAAAAAAACCGACTTTAGACGAAAAAAATTAGCAAACGCACTAGTCGTCACTACGATTTTCGAGGGTTTCCCTCGATTTATCTGGGATTCCATCGTTAGATCCTGGTTTCTTTATCATACTTTACCCTTGGGATATCTTCTTTCCAACAAAAAAAGAATTACCAAAATCGGTTCATAAACAACGAAATAATCCCCAAACAGACATAAAAACTCGGACCTTTTTTTCAAATTGGTTAAAAAACGAGCGTGATTTAGACCACACAACTAAAGTAAATCTTCTGCACAATAGGCCTGCACTGTGTCTTAGATATACGAAACGTAACTGGCTTTGAGAGAAAGAGAGAAAGCAAACGTGTGCTCGCAACTGTCTATCTTGCTCCGTTCGCCTCACCCGATCACATTTTTCGTAACGCTCTCGTCACGCATTCACCAGCTTACTCCCCAAATCAAGCGTGCGTAAAAAGTTTTACTTCAAAAGTTTACCTTTTCCAAAGCTTCTTCAAGATTTTTAACACAGTCTGTTGACTGTTTATTAAGCCGCATCACAGTTTCATAATTCTCTTTCGAAACTTCTATTTCTCTTTCTTTTAATTTTATCGTTTCATCCTTGGTCTCGATAGCTTTTAACATATTTTCTTGTATTTCGGTTTTTTCATTCGTTAGCTGTTTGCATTTCTCTTGATAATCATGGGCTAGATCTAATGCTTTGTACATTTCCGTTTCAAACTGACTCGTTTTCTGCAATCATTTGTATAATATAGTAAGAGACTGACGAAAGCGATGAAGATTAAAATTAATGTAGACATTTGGTTTTTAAATGATTTTTATCACTAAAAATATCTAGAAATAAAGATTACAAGATATATTAGCCATATAAGAACAATTTTTTAGTCACAAGTCCAATAATAATTTTTTTACTTCGCACTAACAGCCATATGAGAACTAGAATACCAAATTATAATTATATATATGTTTATGTTTTACACATTACATACACAGTACGTTTACAGCTTTTGATTAATACTTTGCAAATAATATTTTAATAAGTTAATAAGTATTCTTTATAGTACACAAAAAGAAATGGACACATGTACAACAGAAACAAACGAAAAAATAATCAATTTACCTTTTGAGCTTCACCAGCCACTGTCTTAAAATTTTCCACTTCATGAACCATTTTATCTAAAGCCGATCGGTGTCTTTCTTCAGCTTTATCGAGGCTACTCGTGAGTCGGAGCCAGGCATCTTTTAGTTTATTGATGGCTGCATCCTTTGCTCTGTCCACTTTGATTGCGACGGCTAATTTTTCTTGCTGTTCAAGAATTTTCCTTTGCAACTGTTGGATCATTGCTTCACAGTGCTGTAAAATTACATGTACAGAGATAAATAAGTCATAGACCAAACCACAACTCAGTTGTTTTCACTTTGCTTTAAAATGTATATCATTCGTAAAAGTAAAAATTATGATATTAATAAATACACGAAAAAAATTAAACATTGTAATTTTTACTTACTTTAAAAGCAGAGTTTTTTATATTACATAATATAGATTAAATAAATAAATAAACAAATATCTTATAACATTCTCACACGGTCATCTATGCTTAAGGTAAACAACTTAATGCTTGTATTTTTAGGTAACAGTTGATTGTTATAGCTAAATATATTATTTTTTATAAAATATACATTGAAATAATACATATATAAATACAAACACTACACCCAGATACACAGGAATCGAACATACAACCCGCGGGCAGAAAGTAGGGCCACTGCGGCACAGCAGTTACTTTTTCCTAAGTATTCTTTTGATACAGTGGCAGCCGCCACTAAAAAGGGCATTTTAACAAATTACCTCTCGTTTCAATCTCTCCTCTTCTAATTTGATACTCTCGGCCTTTTCAACTCGATCACCTTTTTCCCCCCAAAGTTCACTCAAACTCAACAGATCTGTATCTATAGAATCTATTTTAAAATCCCTATTGTTTAGGCCAAATGGTCTCATTTGTGGCATTTTGAACTCTTCTCTCTTTAAAGATGTGACATCGCTGGCATCCGTTATCGAACTTTGAGTGTTATGGCTGTAGCTTTGAGACTTATAATGCTCAAGTACTTTTGAAGCTCTGTCCAGAATTTTGTTCGATGATGGTTTGAAAGTGTTTGAGTAATTTGAGCTAGATTGATTATTTTTTTTAGGAGTTGACGTTGGTTGTACATCTTTATTTTCTGAAAAATTCAACTTTCTAGTACTCGGAGATTTCGTGTCTGGCTTCGAGCGTGAAGCAAAGTTCGATGTGTCATCAGATTGTAAGCTCGTTGACGTTCCTGTTGCAGGTTGATTATTCTTAACTAAATAAATATACTTATCTAAAACTGCGTTTGTCACAACTCGACCACTCGGTAGTTGGACCTCATCAGTATTTTTTGTTTCCAATTTCTGAGATAAATAATCACCTGTTGCTTTAATGACATTTTCGGGATTTATTGACTGTTCCTTGCTCCGAGTGTCAGGTGTATCATACGATTCTACTTTTGTGAGGAATTCGTCTATCTCATGCAGAAGAAGTCTATCGTTCTTCTTGTTCGGGGTTGACACAATGCTACTGATATCTCCGTCCATACTTTGTGTGTCATTTAACCTTTCGACGAATTTTAAGTCAAAGTTATTATTATAGGTTGTGTTATTGTTATTTAATGAGGGAGTTTTTTCTTGAGTAGTTACTGTATCCAGACTCGTCAACGAAAGGTCTCTATATCTTTCTTTTCGAGTCTTACGACGCCGTCTGCGCGGGAAAGTAAAACATTTCCGATCAAGGCTGCGACTGTCAAGACTTTCCGAATCCCATACCTTACGTTTAGCAGATCCAACACGCGAAAATGCGTTACTTGTGTCCAGTTCTAACGACTCCAAACGCGATTCTAATGAGTGAACTTGGTCGACCAGTTTGCCCAGAACTTGTGCAGTGCACGAAACCGGTTTATGCACGACCGTCCTCGAGGATTCAAGAAACGAATCCTCAGATCCTGAACTATTAACGAGAAAGAAATTTGGTGGTATCAATAAAAGCACATCAGTGTCGTCGGTCTCACTCATCACAGAAATTAGAATTATTTATGCGCGGAAGAAACAAAGCCATTATATTTTAATAAAAACTAGTTAGTTACAGTGCACTTTCTGTTTATTATTAAAAATTAATCGTATATAATAACCAAATTTCACGTAGTTTCTGATACAAACACAACCGTTTATTTATTTTTTGTATTTTTCCACAGATAAGTAATAGTTATCGGACTGTCAACAGTGTCAATAACGAACAGAACCATAACAAAACTCAGAAGTTTAGGTACCTAAAAACCCAAATATTTAAAAGCTTAGGCGGAATTTTAACCGACCTTAAAAAAGGAGGTTTTCAATTCAATTCATAACTTATTACTAGGTGTACCAATTCAAATGATTCTTTTTTTATCTGGCGAGTACTCTTTGAGTTATCTTTATATTTATGTATTTTACAGACTACCTGCGTCGTATTACTTGTTGATATAATTGAAGTCAGTTTTTTTCGTTTGCGAGGAAAATCAATTAAAATTTATTTTATTACTGTAACACATTTGCCTTAGTTTCTTTGTTTTTGGCTACAAATCGGCCAAAACTTTATCTTTTCCGAAACTAATTAGTGATATTTTATTTAACTGAGAAAGTAATAATTAGGTATTATACTTAACTAAAGAACAAAAAATAAATAAATATTTAAATATTCTTTAATATTCTGAGATAGAGAAAATTTTAATACAATTATTGATAGAGTAAGCAGTCCATTCCTAGATACTTTATTAAGATATGAAATTCAAAGGTACACCTGATTTTAAGTTAGACCTCTCCCAACAACACAAATCACGTTTAATCTCTTCAAAATATGAGTAGTAATTTACTTAAATAATATCACAAAAATTCTATAACAATTTTCTGTTACAACTAGCTGGATTTTAAAATTTTCCCAACACATCCCAACAGCAAAAAAGGGAAAATAAGAAACAATTTGAATTTCATTATTCTGGTTACCTTTGCATCAATATTATCTAAAAATGGTGTATAAAAATTTTCTGTTCAGATTTTCTATGTATTTTTTTTTTAGAATAACATATAATTAAAATAATTGTGTTTGCTCGCAAACGAAAAAAAAAAACCGACTTCAATTACATCGACGAGTAATACAACGTAGATCGACGCAAAAATAGTCAAGTAACTACGCGTTATCAAAGATTACTCAAAAAGTAGTTATCAGATCTCAATAAAATTTATATGTGACCACATGACAAACATCAGCTATCGATTAAATTAAAAATTATCAAAATCGGTACACCCAGTAAAAAGTTATTGCGGATTTTCAAGAAGTTTCCTCGATTTCTCTGGGATCTCATCATCAGATCCAGGTTTCCTTATCATGGTACTAAATTTGGGATATCTCCTTTCCAAAAAAAAAGGAATTATCAAAATCGGTACATCCAGTAGAAAGCTATGCGGTATAATACAACGTAGGTCGACGAAAAAAGCGTCAAGTAAAAACGCATTATTAGATATAGCTCGAAAAGTAGTTGTTAGATCTCAAATAAATTTAAATGGGACCAATTGGCACACACCACCTTTCGATTAAAAGAAAATTTGTCGAAATCGGTCCACATGATCAAAAGTTCTGATGTAACATACATAAAAAAAAAAAAAAAAAAAATACAGTCGAATTGAGAACCTCCTCCTTTTTTGGAAGTCGGTTAAAAAATGGATAATAGATATTATAATTGTAAATAATAAAGCACTTTTTTAATCATAAAATATGTGTAAGATTTATTACGCATTTATATAAACAGCAAACATATCTATAATTCATATTTTCAACACAAAATACTAATCATACGGGATTGTATTACTTAAAAAACATAAAACCTCTTTTAAATATATTTTATAAAAAAAAAGTATCTCTTAAAATTATAATTACTATGGTTAAATGAGATGCTTAATAAAGGTTTATTAAAACCATCTAACAAATAAAATTAAACAAATTTAATTATATTACATTTTATTTATAAGATTAAAACTATCAAGAAGCCCTAACTGTATTCAGTGGTGCTTGTTTTATAAAAGTATCAAGTTTATTCTTAAACAGTTCGCTTGTTATCGGCTCTCCAATACCACACAAAGGATTTCTTACAACATATTTAACATAAATTTCTCCATAAATCTTTTTTAACATTTCTCTGACACCTTGAGCTTGGTTATCAGTGTTCATGACAAACTTCAGACCTGACGGAGTTTCCAGACAGTGTAGGGTGTATTTAGACGTCTTGTAATTCAGGAAACCGTCCTTTGGGTCCAGGGGAGATATCTTTGCGACAAACGATTTTATTGAAAATAACATTCCATACATAAGTTTTCCTTCCTGAAATATAACATATTAATTTTTATAAAATAAATAAACAGTGTACAGTCAACAGTCTATGATAAAAATACAAACAGATCAAAACAGATATTTCTATGGCCTATATAAAACATAGTTTTCATGTAATAAAACTAATCCCACGAGTGCTACAGCGAAACAGCCAGTTTCTTTGACCACTAAGCCAATGGGTCGCACCATAAAATACTGTTTAGTTTACTACATAACGAAAACATACCAAAACTACAGACTAATATTTTACATACATAGTTAAGTTTTTGTAACGTCGATTGTCATGTGTATATAAGATTAAAATAATTATTTTCAGTTAAAAGTAAACTACAAAACTAATAATTCCAAACATTACCTCCTCCCTAGACATTCCAGATTGTTTCGTTCTATTCCACTCTCCATAGTAGAGTAGAGTACCGTAGCGGTCGAAAATATACAAGTTATGTATCATCATTATAATATCATACTACATTTAATTGATTTTTCTTACACAAATTTTAAAATTAATGTAATAAATAAAACGAAAACAATGACGTTTTCTTTCGATATAATTTGACAAGAATGTCAAATTGATGTCAGATCAGATTTTTTTTTTCTCTATTTTCGATCCCATTCCGTGACAATGACGATATTACAAAACATACGCAGATACGATTTTAATATATAATTTCTCCAAATAAGGAGACACAATTTTACAAACTTGCTGAAGGTTTTTGTACCTTTAAAGGCTTTAAATACACGTCAGCGGGTAACAGTTAAACATGTCAATCTGATAATATAATATATTCTGTTTTAGTCCTTTACGTAACCATTGTAAAATTATAAGAATATCAAAATAAGAATTGTACAAGTAATATTTATTTGTAAAGCTTACTTTCCTAAAGACCTATTTGCGATTTATAAATATAAAATAAACTACATAAAATTACGTTGATGAAAAATCACGGATTAAAATAATATTTGGCAACATTGATAACCCACACTCACTTATGAGCTATAACTTATAAGCTATTCCGTATAGATATATAACAAGATACAGTTTGTCTTTGTAGTGAATTATAGAATTTATGAACCTTGTCCTCCAATGCGAAGTTATACAAAAGTGATGAATATTTAGTAATAAACTCAGATAAGTATACAATAGTAAACCTATTCATAAATTACAAATTCTGTAGTGGTAAGTGACACTTAATGTTTATATTCATTGAATCGATTTGAATTTTGAGGTTATATTTCTTATCTAATACTTGGTTGCAGGTCTAAATTAGTGATTAAAATATGGATGAATATTCAAGAGAACCTTGCCCATGGCGTATTTTTGATGATTCTGGTGGTGCATTCTTAATGGGAGCCATCGGTGGTGGTATCTTCCATTCAATAAAAGGATTCAGAAATGCGCCTACAGGATTTAATAGAAAAATGGTGAGACATAAATCAATAATTGCTTACTTGAACTTTATTATCTGTACTTGGTAATTAAAGTTGTTTAGGTATGTTATTTTAATAATTATAATAATTTATGAAAGTAGAAAAAGCAGCAATACTAAAAACTACTAGTATTACAGTCAAGTTAACACCACAAAGTAATATATCAATTTCTCAGCTTGGCAGTTTAGCAGCAATGAAAGAACGCTCACCGATAGTCGGAGGCAATTTTGCAGTATGGGGTGGAATGTTTTCCACAATCGACTGCTCTCTTGTCTATTTACGCCAAAAAGAAGATCCCTGGAATTCAATAATGAGTGGTGCACTCACAGGAGGCATCCTTGCTGCACGAAATGGTATTATGACTGACATTTTACTTAAATTACATAGTGAAATTAAAATCTATACGAGTAAAAAAAATTGACTTAACGAATGACTCACACTCAATTCAGTAGGACTCCTCTGTTGAGGTTTAAAAACACACAATACGCAACACTAAAGCTTGGCAATCGTATGACCCATACAAACAGTGCTGTGATTGCTGTACTACCTGTCCTTATGTCCTTTGTCATTATTTCTCTAGCATACAATTAAAATTATGGTGCAATATTCTATACCATTAAATAAGCAATTCTTATATGAATATATCATTATTTTCACTTTTGAAAACAGTACAAATTTGTTTATACAGTTTGCAATGTTATAGTATATTGATGCATCTCCTGCATTAACCTTTTGACCGCCACGCCTCAAAACCATTCCCGTGCCCTGTACGCCAAGGCATAAAATAAACAAAAATACCTACGAAAAAAATAGTGCTGCCAAGAGTCGTTATCGAGTACCGCACAGTGACTTGTTTTTGCTGGTTTTTATGCAATAAATGACTACTTATATAATCTAGGAAGGTTTATTTTTTAATATTTTTCTTGTGTTATCTTGCACTCGTTATATATACTTACAACAACATAAATAAAAAACAAACATTACAAAAATAATAGTAGTAAAGCACAACACTATTTTCCATCGCCATGACGTCATTGTCACGACTGGACGACTACGGCGCAGCTGACCTACGGTTATGAAACTCTCTTTAGAGACGTGCTGTGTCGCACGCAAGGAAGCCGCAGGCTATATATCGATTTCGAATCGAATCGATATATACATGAAAAGTAATTTAGAAAAAAATTAACCGAATTCAAATTTGTAATTTTTTAACCGACTTCAAAAAAGGAGGAGGTTACTCAATTCGACCGATTCGATATATATTTTATATTTTTTTATTTATGTTCGGGGATAACTTTGTCGTTTATGAAACGATTTTGATAATTCTTTTTTGTTAGAAAGGAGATAACCCCGGTATAGTACCATGCTAGGGAAACCAGGATTTTATAATGAGATCTCGAAAATCTGCATAACTTTTACTGGGTGCACCGATTTTAATGATTTTTAATTTAATCGAAAGCCGATGTTTATCATGTAGTCACATTTAAATTTCATCCGAACCCGATTACAACTTTTTGATTGATCTTTGATAATGCGTATTTACTTGACTATTTTTTCGTCTACCTACGTTGTGTTACTTGTCGATATAATTGAAGTTAGTTTTTTTTTCGTTTGCCTGCAAACACAATTATTACCTTTTTAGATAATAGTTTATTATCTAAGGTTCATTAGAACAGTATTCCACTGTGCCCCGTTCCATAGTGCCCCATAAGGCCAACGTTTTAAACGAGTTTTATAAAAAGTTAGGTTATTTTTTGAACTTTCCACACAATTGTCTCAAATAGACAAAATGATTAAAATTAATGAAAAAAAAATATCATTTACCTATTCTTTAAACTTTTTTACTAAAAAGAAAGTACTTTGAAAAGAAATCTCAACTTTTAAACGAGAATAATTGTGTTTGCTCGCAAACGAAAAAAAACCGACTTCAATTACATCGACGAGTAATACAACGTAGATCGACGAAAAAATAGTCAAGTAACTACGCGTTATCAAAGATTACTCAAAAAGTAGATATCAGATCTCAATGAAATTTATATGTGACCATATGATAAAGATCAGCTTTCGATAAAATTAAAAACTATCAAAATCGGTGCACCCAGTAAAAAGTAATTACGGATTTTCAAGAGTCCCTCGTCGTCCTCGTCCCTTTCTCTGGGATCCCATCATCAGATCCTGGTTTCCTGGTTTGTACCAAACTAGGGATATCTTCTTTCCAATAAAAAAAGAATTATCAAAATCGGTACATCCAGTAGAAAGTTATGCGGTATAATAAAACGTAGGTCGACGAAAAAAGCGTCAAGTAAAAACGCATTATTAGATATAACTCGAAAAGTAGTTTATAGATCTCAAATAAATTTAAATGTCACCAAATGACACACACCACCTTTCGATTAAAAAAAATTGTCGAAATCGGTCCACCCAGTCAAAAGTTCTGAAGTAACATACATAAAAAAAAAATATAGTCGAATTGAGAACCTCCTCCTTTTTTGGAATTCGGTTAAAAATGGAATATTTTTCTATTCACAGTTCCATCGTTGTCACGCCGCCATATTTCACTACGTCCTCGTTTGACGCAGGACGCGCTGTAATTGGTCGAAGCGATACCACACGAATTAGTTTAGAATTCAAATTTTTATCGACACTGTTCCATAGTGCCCCGTGTTCCATTGTTCCCCAACTCAGTAGTTGATCCAATGAAGCAAATTAATATAATCGGTGCGGTCGATGCCAGCCTTAGTTTAAAAGAAATATTTACATGCGTTAAATGTTTTTTTGCTTAGGTAGCAAATAGTACTAAAACAGCACTGAGTAAGTAGCAATATTTCAAATCAAATATTTCACGATACACGACACGACATGGGTCTTAGAAAAAAAGCTTTTATGAGAGTGGGGGTTAGAGATGATATTGATGCTGCCAGATGATTTTGAGAATGAGAAAGAAAATCGTAATTTCGCTCTTAACCTTAGATAAAAAAAATGAAAAAATATTTTTTTTTAATTGGTAATTGTATATTATTAAAATTATCGACGCCTTCCAAAATGCGACGATGTTCTAAGGTATCGCTTGTCTTGCACTTCACTAGTTTTCTCGCTATTCGCTTATGACGTCATCAGCGTGTCGTCTATACTTGACAACGGCGTGTAGAGAACGGATTAATGACTACGCGCTAGAGATGCGCCAGATTTGAGATATCAGATTTATTATGGCGATTTGATTGATTTTAGTTGATTTGATTTTTTATTCATTTGCTATTTATGTGTTAGCTGATGATAGTTTTATGTTTTTTACCTTTTGTTTTATTCAAATATCAAATTATTTATAGAAAATATAACACGTTTGAGTTGAATTTTGAAGAGCTAATTGCAAAAATGAATTGTTATTATGATTTTTTTAAAGTGCAATAAAGAATATCGACGGGTCCTACGCATAAGGTCGTAATACATAAAAACGTTTTTTACAGGAGAGCCATTTTCATTACCGTCACTGCTAAAGTTCGTTTGAGATACATCTTTGATCAGTGTTTCTAGTTTATATGATCAATAATTCGCTTAAAAATATAATGCCAAACTGTAAATGAAATAAAAATTAATATTTACACAAAAATAACTCATTTTAGTTACATACGACTTTATACTTATTGCAGAAACGTCGTATCTTGTTGTTACGACCTTATGCTTTCGATCAGGTTGTTATTAACTTTGTGAATAAAGTCGTATGTTTGAGTTACGACGTTATGCTCCGTGTAATCTCTTATAATATCTCTAAGAAAGGGGCCGTAAGAAGCTACGTGGTGAACAAAAATCACAAATTTCAGCTAAAATCAACTTTTTAAAATAATTATTATCAGATTTACTTAGTTCGCCACAGTTTTTTTATATAAGAAATAAACAAAATTAAAACTGATCCATAAAAATATGAAGGATAGTCCTTAATTTCATAATTAAATATAATTTATTGTTAATAAATTTTTAAACTAGAATCAGTCTTTAGCTGCACTAACAATAAAAATAAAAGTGAATCAAATAAATCTATATTTTGTTATGATAATACGAAAAATCATTTTATAACTTGGAGTGGCGACTGGCGAGCATTAAAGGAGACCTACGTCCAGCAGTTGACTTGTAAGGGCTGATGGATGGATGGAATGCTTATAATCAACTTAAAGAAACCTTAAATAACAAAATAAGCAATAACCTCTGTCTGGTTAACATAAATATAAGTAGTAAAAACATCTTACAATCAAATATATTTATTTATTTATGAGTAAACGAAAACTAGTCAGATGAATGGCTACTGTTCTGTTCGGCACCAATGCTACTGTGTGATAACTGTTGATAAAAACTATGAAATTCTTGAAGTATTGTACGTCCTTGATAAAGACTTAATAAATCATTAAATTTTGCAGATATAATTGGATATAATTGATCAGTGTAACATGGAACTAAAACTTCTGTATTTAAAATATTTTCATTTTTTCTTCTCGATGATTCTCATATTATTTTCATCTTTAAAGTGATAACGATAATTCAAAATATAGGGTTTACTCGACACTATCTGAACTTCTCTAGTTTTACTCCAAGCTATTTTTTGGTTTATTGTATTTGTAGCCGAATTTCTACACATCATTTCAATTACATTATAACGAGGAGGGTTAACTTCCGGCCATCTTACTATAGCTTTTAAGTTCAAGTTTTTAAGACTTGTGCTGGAGCTAGCCATACATAAATCCAAGTATTTTAGCCAGTGTTTTACTGTTCAGGCTATTAAGTTATGGAATAGTCTGTCCTTAGCCATAAGGGAGGCTAAATCGCTATTGACTTTTAAAAAACACGTTAAAAATCTTATTATTAACGAATTGCTTACATACTTTATAAGTTTATGATAGAATATAATTATATTATATTTTTATTCTTCTTTTCATTTATTTGTGTATTTTCTATAAGTATTAGAATGTAAAAATTTGTATGTAAGTTTATTATACATCTACACAACCTACCCAATTTTGATAATAAGTTTCCTTTTTAAGTCTGGGTTGTCTGGAAGAAATGGCTAATTAGCCATAAGTCCGCCTATTGTACTTCACTATCTGCTTTGTTTGTAATATATTTGTGGTGTACAATAAAGTACTTATAAAATAAATAAATCAATCAATCAAACCATTGTGCAGGGATATACATATATTATTTTTGACATTTCTCTCAATTAAAGCGTAAACGGAATTCGTTTCGATTTGTATATACTCACCCTCTAAAAACCTATGAAATATTGTTATTACCATTTACCATACTTTCTTGCTGCATAAGTATATAAAGCAAACACAATATAATTTCTGTTTTGACCGACACAACTGTTGGACTAAAACCTGGATTCCTTGGCACCATCATTAACTTTAGTTTCAATAAACTTAGATAAACAGCTTGCTACTTCACATGTCCCGTGTTTGTCATTAATCTCAGGCCACATGTAACTATAACCTGCACAACGAGCAAGATCAAAAACAGTAATATTATAAATTAACAAATTTCTTTTATGATGAAATAAACATACATTGCGATGGGGACAGACATAAAATCTTTTGATAATCAAAACACGCGATAACTATTCTTTCTTCACTCTCTATAGCTTCTTTTTTATCATTCTCCTTCATTTCTCTAGTCTTAGTCTGGTTTCTCGTGTAATTTCCTTGTTTTTTTTTTATCTTCTTTAGTCATTATATTTTTATTTGTGTAGTATATATGGCATTCGTTAAAGATATACTTTTTCAGTTTATGAAATGAGGTATTAATAAAGTTTTGTTTTATTATATTACGATACTTTCTTAGCTTTGTCGCTTTCTTCGTTCTATTTTCAGTAGCACACCAACTCATTGTATAAAGAAAACATTTTTGTGAATGTCAGGTCGCTGTCTAGGTAAATTTAGTAGAATCTTTGTGCAAATAATGGGATTCAATGGGCTAAAACGTTTTGACATACTTTAAAACTTCCTGTTTCATTTCATCATCAATGACAATAGTTTTGGTACCACCACGCCGATTAGGAGAAATAGACCCACCACCCAAGCACCATTTGGACTGTTCTCTCCCCTATGGAGAGTGTATTAAGAAACATTGTCTTGCAGATCAACATCTTATTAGGAACGTCAGAGTTGGGCTCAATACTTAATCGTTTTTTTTCGTCTAGACACAGCATTTGAAGTAGAAGGATACTTAGTGTATCCTAGTTCGGTATGATTGAATCGTCAATCGTAATTAAAAGATTGACCGAAGATCGTCTTGTACAAATCCCACTGGTGTTCAGCTTCAAGTGGCGTCGGTGATTTTGAAATCAAAAATCTTATTTTATACAAGCACAATCGCTACATTAATCATCCAATTGTAATTGAACTAAAATGTCATTAAAAATGGATTTATAAGCTTTATTGAAAAAGCAAAAAATCGTATCTTTATTTCTAAACAAAGCATAAAGTCGTATGACTGTGATACGACTTTGTGCGCTTAATTATCCCTAAATTATAACCAAGCATATGGTCGTAACTATAAGTTACGACTTCTAGAATAAAACTGTAGCGCAGTATAAAGTCGTAACTGGCACATTGCTAGTGGTGGTCTACGGCGCATACAGTCGTAACATGGCCGAACCGATGTTATGCGCCGGACCGTATTATTTTTCGTCAAGCCCTATTAAACACTATCTATAACGAATATAGTTTATTCGTTTGATAATTTTATATAGCTAATTAACTACATTTATTAATAATAAAAGTAATATTCGATAAAACTTACCATTTCCAAGATTGTCACCAGTCGTTACTATTTTACTGCTTAGGTTATGCTTATTTAAGTCTAATTTTAAAATCTTTGACGAACGTACATTACTCATTACATTGGTTTATAATCGCATAAGTGTTAGTAATTAAAATTAATCAAAAACTACAAAGAAATTTGACTTACAGTAATATTATTTTGAACATTAAAAATGGAGACTCCGATCATGTCATACGACGTCGGTACTATGCTCTTAATGACCCGGACACCGTCCAATAGATCGGAGCATATCGTCGCAACTAGCAGCGCGACCTTATGCGCGGAAACGTTTTAATGTTAAGACTATTAGCAATTCAAAAACTTATAATTTATAGAAGATATTAATATTCTGACTTCAGGAATCTTAAATACGGTTTATTATTGTTCTAATGACACAAAAATACAATTTTGCTCAAAAAACATGTTACGACCTTATGCGTAGGACCCGTCGATATATAAATCATCTATACCATTTTGACTAGCCCGTTGGCGCAGTTTGTAGTGACTACAGGCCAGCAGGTGCTTTCTGCTCCAGAGGTTATGGGTTTGATTCCCACCCTGAGTCTGGGTATAATATATATTTATTTATATGTGTATTATATGTATACTTATCAAAAAAAAAAATATAGCTATACCAGTCAGCTGTTACCTATAACACAAGCATTAAGTTGCTTACTTTAGGAACAGATGACCGTGTGTGTATGTTGTAAATATTTATTTATTTATTATTTATTTATACCTCTTGCGTCACATCCCTAGCGGTCAACTATAGACGACTTCGGCGTTTTGGACATATCATTTACGTGGAATAAGAATGCATGTTTTTATTTCAATGTTTCTCAGTACGTGTAGCTATAAAAGACTTGTTTTTTATACTCAAATGTTGCGGGGATATTCTATTTTCATAAATGTTGAATTAAAATACTAGAAATATTTTTTTAATAATTTTATTTAATATTTTTGTGGTCCGGGTTTTTTGTCACCTATAGACGTCGCTGGCGCACAGGACTCGCGAGCCCTTGTCAAGTATAGGTGACTACGGCGGTCAAAAGGTTAATTAAAAAAGTATACAAAAAAAGTGGGACATTTTAGCTGACACTAGTTTGGAAGTTATGTATACATTTCAGTAATTTTGAATTCACTTAGTCTTACTAAGTGAATAATTGCAGTAATAAATACACTATTTAAATTATAGGTGTACCAGCCATGGCAGGGAGCGCTTTAGTCGGCGGTATCCTCTTAGCCCTAATAGAGGGCATCGGTATCATGTTCACGAGAATATCATCAGAGCAATTTAAACCACAGCAGCCAATCTTTGAAGATCCATCAGTTTTAGGACAGAGTCAACCACAAGGGCAAAGTTTTCAATAGATCAACTAATTCATTAAACAAGATTGTATAGTCCAAATTTATATTTAGAACTAAAAGGTATAAAATTATTAGGGTTACCTGAATTAAAATTAACAGTATATCCGAGTAAATAAATAAATGTATAATCCATACAGTCATTATACAGTTTTCACTTAGAAATGGAATTTACTTTTTATTATCAGGGTTCTTCTTGGAGGTAGCAAGAAAAGTAAAAAAAAAAAAATCAAATATCTTTTTAAATTGATTTTATAATGTGCACAATATTTAATAACAATTGAAATAAATTGACAAAGTATTGAGTAATTTTAAATATACAATCTTGTTTCAAATTCATAAGGAATAATTTAAGAGGTAATTTTAAAAACCACTCATTTCCAATTTAAGACTCCAAATATGACAAAATAAAAAAATGTAAAATTTGTTGGTAATAAGCTATTTTTTTCAATAAAACCAAATTATTATTTTTAGGAATTTAAATTCATATCAAACTTGGTTTAAAGGAATTCAATTCTCAAGCATTTAGATCAAAAAAAAATAAAAAATAAATAATTAACATACACAATTGGTCCTCTGTTTCTAAGATAATTAACTTAATGCTTGTGTTATAGGTTAATTTGGATATGACTTTTGAAAATGACCTCTTCGATTGTTATAAATATTAAATTAACTCTCAGATTTGTTTTTGAGTGAATTATTTGCATCTGTGATATTTTTTCAGTTCAATACTGATTGCTCATAATTTCACTTAAAAATTATAATTTTTTTTGTTTTTGATTCTTGAACAGAAAAAAATTTAATATCATAATTTACGATAGCATAATTTCCATACAACATATTTATTTGTTCCCCATGTATGTTGTTGTGGATTTGTCGGAGAGCTGATCAAGGACAATGGTTTGGAGATCCATCTTCATGAAGATTTAATGTCTCATTCTTGTGTAGGATAAATCTCCATTGTATCAGTTGTTCCAGATGCTGTTATTATTCTTATTGCTAGCTTAAATTGTGATGTTTAAATTGTAAAAATAGATACCAAATAAATAATTTTTTAAATATTGTCTTTTTTTACACCAGTCGAATGATTTTTTTTAATATAATAGATTATATTCATCATTATTGCAGTGTAGCAGTTGTTACAAAAGTATAAGAAACAGTTAAAATTACAATCTTATGTCATGTACATTGTATTGTATAGTAACATAGTGAATTAGTAGTTTTTTCAAAAGATTACAAAAAAGCTTTTTTGAGATTCATAGATTAATATTATGATGATAAAATGGTATTTAGCACTATATTAACACTTATAAGACTTATTATTAGCGATGTAGGATTTAATGTGTCTGTAAATTTGATGGCTTATTTTGGACTGCATTTTCACCAACTTTTCTTATTTCTTTAATAACATGAGCTAATACTTCTGGATCAACTCCTAACTCACAGAGTCTGATGCATACAGTGAGAGTTTCAGCATCCAAGCCAGTGTTTAGAAGTTGAGAAATTTGGAAAAGCATCTGGAAAGTTTCACGGGCTTGGCCAACTTGAGCATTCTTTTCTGAGGTCATGATGTAACTGAAATAAAATAAATGAATAAATAGATATTTATTGATTCCTTATGATGATAGCTGTGTTGTTCTGCAACAAGAATAAAGTGACTTCAAATAAAAATTATTAAGAACTAGCTGTTCTGTCAAGTTAATAGTAAAAATTAATTTTATTTAATTTATATTTTTTTTAGTATTAAAATCTTCCGTGCGCTTTAAGGAACATACAAAAAAATAAATTAGCCAAACTGGTCGAGCCATTCTCGAGTTATGCGCTTAGCAATGTTCATTTTTATTTATATAGATAGATAAAATAAAAACTATTTGTCAGATTTCTCAAATTTGAATGTGGCCACATGTTAAGGTCCAGCATTAGAATACGAAAAGAATCATCAATGACGGTACACCCAGTAAAAACTTATTAGATAGCATACATAAAAAAATACAATCGAATTGAAAACCGATTTTTGACATTTGTTAAAGCCTAGAACTAGTAGCGTGAGGTCTTGCTCTTACATAAACAAAATTTTTGATATAAAATCAATTGTACATCATTTAGTTAAGTAATTAGTAATTATTTATGTAACTACTATCCCTTTGAACAATATTATTAAATGACTACACACTTTGAAACATGCATTTTACGTAATAAAATTAGGCAAACTACTAGTAATTAAAATATCGTAAATTATCGAATCTTACTTATTTTTTTGTTTTTGTTTTTAAACTTGAATTCTTAGATAATAGTAGTTTTAAATTTTAAACCAAAACAATTTGTGCATCAGATATGACAATTTCACAATATGTCAAGAGTCATGTCATGTCAACATTTTTTGTTGGCTTGCATTCTCAAATTTTGAACGTATTATTGTGTAAGTTATGAGAAGTGTTTATTTTTTTAAATTATTTTCAATTCACATCACTTTTCTTATGATATAAATCACATGATATTAAATAAATATTAAAAGATAGTTTCACGAAAAAATTATTTCTATATAATTATTATATCCCATCTTCAAGAACCAAACAAAATTATAATTTGTAAATATTCTGAATTTATGATAATTTGTTTCAAATTAAATTTCCGATTTGTAACAAGTAACCTTTTTAATATAACTTAAATAAAAAATATATACTTTTTTGTTTATAGTTTTTTTTGAAATTTGTATTACGCTTCAGCTTGTAATATCCCACTACTGGGCATCGGCCTCTTTCCCCATGTAGGAGAAGTATCAGAGCTTAATCCACCACGCTGCTCCAATGCGGGTTGGCGGATATATTCCCTACTATAGCACGGTGGGGAGACCCACAAAGACTGCACAAACACCCAGACCGAACCAGTGTTTGACCGTTACGCCAACGCGTCGTCGAATAAAAATCTTGTATATTACAAAATTTTCTTCCGAGACTTGAGTTAATTAAAGAAATAATAACTATAACTGTGTTTGCTCGCAAACGAAAAAAAAAACCGACTTCAATTACATCGAAGAGTAATACAACGTAGATCGACGAAAAAATAGTCAAGTAACTACGCGTTATCAAAGATTACTCAAAAAGTAGTTATTAGATCTCGATAAAATTTATATGTGACCACATGATGAACATCAGCTTTCGATTAAATTAAAAATTATCAAAATCGGTACACCCAGTAAAAAGTTATTGCGGATTTTCAAGAGTTTCCCTCGATTTCTCTGGAATCCCATCATAAGATCCTGGTTTCCTTATCATGGTACTAAACTAGGGATATCCCCTTTCCAACAAAAAAAAAAGAATTATCAAAATCGGTACACCCAGTAGAAAGTTATGCGGTATAATACAACGTAGGTCGATAAAAACGCATTATTAGATATAACTCGAAAAGTAGTTGTTAGATCTCAAATAAATTTAAATGGAACCAATTGACACACACCACCTTTCGATTAAAAGAAAATTTGTCGAAATCGCTCCACCCAGTCAAAAGTTCTGATGTAACATACATAAAAAAAATACAGTCGAATTGAGAACCTCCTCCTTTTTTGGAAGTCGGTTAAAAACAATAATGAATCACCAAAATTTACGCGCTTAATCTTCAAACGATTGCACCAAATTGGACAGATATTTTTACGTATGTTCGTGATTGTAAAGATATGGTTTGAATGATTGTGTGTGTTTAATTAGACGAAAAAAAAAATAACTATTGCACTAGTCGCCACTACGATTTTCGAAGATTCCCCTCGATTTATCGGGGATGCCATCATAACATATCAATACATAAAAAAAAAAATACAGTCGAATTGAGAACCCCCTCCTTTTTTGGAAGTTGGTTAAAAACTTAAATAAGTGTGGAATATTCTAAAATATCTTTATAGCGCAAGAGGTACAATCCATGGCTGTAACCGTTGCGCCAACGCGGCGAAATTTGTATTAAGCGTGTTTAAATAAATTAATATTATTTATTAAATTCAATTATGTTATAATTTTAATTATAAAGTACTGTGTGGCTACGGTACTAAAGAATTTAGCCACCCCCTCTCTTCCCGTGGGTGTCGTAAGAGGCGACTAAGGGACATCACAGTTTCACTACCACCTTGGAACTTAAAAAGCCGACCGGTGGCGGGACAACCATCAAACTGCTGTCTTTGAAATACACAGGCCAAAAACGGGCAGCAGCGTCTTCAGTGCGACAAAGCCAGTACTGCGGTCACCAACCCGCCTGCCCAGCGTGGTGGCTATGGGCAAAACACATGAGTTCACGTTATTTTTGGCGTAAATTTGTGGAGGCCAATGTCCAGCAGTGGACTGTATAGGCTGTAATGATGATGTTATAATTTTTTAAATCTTTCTCGGCCACTATTAACATATTTACTTATATGAGACATACCGCAATTGTTAATTTATAACTACCGATATTTCCATGACTTTACAGACCGGTCACAATCATAGCTAGAAAACATTAAAAATAAGTCGATCATAGTTAACAGGACAAATAGCTATTATAAGGTAAATCATAACATAACAATCCTAACATAACCTAAACATTGTAATGCAAGTTTTTAATAAGAGCTGTGCAGGGACTCGTTGCTGTAACATTTAAAAGTTCCTTCGGATAGTATAGAAGCAACACAATTAAAAAAAAAATGTTGAATTTTATATATATTTTCTAGTTCTTGATTTTTTTTTCCTAATTTCGTTGATTGGTTTTTATGAAGTACATAAAAGTATTTAGGAAATTTAGTACTTTAGAAAATAACAAATACCTTAAAATAAAATAAATCAAACAAAATAATAATAATTATTATTATTATTCAAACTATTAAGTGAAATAAAAAAAAAATGTCTTTATTTATTTTTGTCTACAGTATAAAATTACACAAATAATTTAACAACAGGTTTACTAGTAATATTTTAGTTTTACAAACGTCACATCATACAGTCGTGTGGCTGATATTACGTCACTTCCGTTTTATATTTTTCTTACGGTTTTAGTATCACATTTTTTTCAGTTCGGTTGCTCAGCCAAATGTCAACTAGTTAATTTAATGTAGCATTTTAATTTATTGTAATAATGATTAAAGTGTAATAAAAAGATTCCAATCTTCAGGCGCTTCTTATTTTTTTCCTATATCATGGTCACGTTTAACACATTATAGTAATAATAAAGTGGACTTTAGACTTCGATCAGAATCAAAATGTGTTTATAAATGAAAATAAAATACTTAACTGTAATTCCTCTTTCATATATTTTAATGCATCATCAGATCAGCCTATAGCAGTAAACTGCTGGATATAGACCTCTACAAGTTTGCGAAAAAATAGCGTGAACTCATGTGTTTTGCCCATAGTGACCACGCTAGGCAGGCGGGCTGGTGACCGCAGGGCTTTGTCGCACCGAAGACGCTGCTGTCCGTCTTCGACCTGTGTATTTCAAAGCTAGCAGTTGAATGGTATCTCGCCATCGGTCAGTTTTTAAATTCCAAGGTGGTAGTGGAACTGTGCTATCCCTTAGTCGCCTCTTACGACACCCACGGGAAGAGAAGGGGTTTTAATGCATAATAATGCAAAATTTCTATTCAAAGTTTTTCGCGGCTGGCAATTTATTCATATGAGAAATTATCCATAAATTGAAAGTTACGCGGGAAAGTTGAGAATTTCCGAGCGCTATAATTCGTATTCTATTTTTAAATCACCGCGTCTGCACTCCTGAAATAGATAGTGTTGAAGTTTTTGAAGTTATTCGTGCACGTTTTACTATTTAAAATATTAAATTCATTTAAAATAATTAAAATTGGAATTATTCTAACGTTCTTTGTTCATTTAAAGAATAATGGTAAGTAACATAAAACCTCTTTAGTAAATCGACACCGATACATTTGCCTCTTAAAAGCGACGCGTATTATTAAAAATAAATTTGTGTAATGTCATCTATTTACCGGGTAATTTTTATCCGTGTGTGTTTAATGGTTCGTGGCACAAAGAGGATATAACAACTATTAGTCGTGGAATACAACGGAGGATGATGAAAATTAATTAAGAATAACAATGATGTATTGATTATTGATAAAAAGTGATATGCGATCTATTTGGACTAAAGTGTGCGAGTCGTGTGGTGTTAAGGTAACAAAGGGAATCTTACTAAGCTTTTGTAAATGCGGAATAGTTAAACGTGTGTTACTCAATTATGACCAAACGGTTAAATCTCTATAGGTATGAAATTTGACACAGATAAGTTATGGCTTGAATTATTGCAAAAAAATTTATCACGGAAAAATGTAAGGATTGACAAAGACTTCCTTGTGCATGTATTATAGTAGAGGGAAAAGAATACGAAATATGTTTGTAAATAATGCGAACTTGCAAACATGAACTTGCAAAAATTATTAAGACGTAAATCGGAATCGTTGCCGTTTGTTATTCGAGTTTCCGATAATAGATCAAGATTCACAACATGCAGAATGTTCTCAAAAAATCTCGTAAGATTAATTATTTGAAGTAAAACTTCTTTGCGCACGTCTGACTTAGAGAAGTAAGCTGGTGAATGCGTGACGAGAGCGTTAGGAAAAGTGTGATCGGGTAAGGCGAACGGAAGTTGAGAGGGAGATATAAGTTAGATAATCCTTACGAAGTTTTACTTCAGTCGTGTGGTCTAAAGCACACTGGTTTTTTTCTCTCTTATGATGCTATGTTAAAAGAGGGTAATCAATAAGGAGTCGTAATTATTATACGCTTTTCTAAAAACAACAATGTGATTGAATTTATTCAGAATAGAAAAAAAAGGCAAAAGCGTATACCGGTACCAGTGCTGCCAGAAAGCTATTCCATTTTTGTCGCCTCTACTGACCTCTGAAATTCGATACCCTATTTCATAGTAGGAGTACAGTACTAAAATATTTAAATTTTTGACTAGTTTTTGAGACTCAAGACTTAGTTCTTAATTTCCGTAAGACAAACAAAAACTGGCGCAATTTACCGCCCCTAAAATTTGCCGCACCAGCATACTCAGCCTTTTGATTTCAGCCATTGACTAGTACCTATATAAGAAAGTGTAGTTCTTTTGATAGGTATGTAAAACAGTGCAAAATTTACCAACAGAAATTTAATTAAAGAAAGTAATAAATAACATATGTAATGCAAATGTTTGTAACTGCTTTGAACTCCAAAATATGCAACATTCGTTTAAAAAAGTTCTTTAAATAAAATAAAAAAAAACCTGATGCAAATTTCTAGCGCTTCACGAACGTACTTCACGCGTAACATATTTCTTTTTTATGTTTGTATGGGAATAAAAAAAAAAACAATAAATGTCAAAATAAGCGATGTGTTGACATAGTTTTTTTTTCGGCACTGAATTCAGAATCAATTTCCGCTCATAACAAATTTTAGGACCATGCATATGTTTATCGTGGTGGAGCGTGTGTTTTCAGATCTTCGACAAAAGTTTTACACCAAATTGATCCATAAAGTACCAAAGATTTTATTTATTTATTTCTTATCCAAGATATTAGTATAGTTGGATTATCTGTTGCTTTTACAATTGTCCAAAAATTATTTATTGAAAAATAGAATGTATTAATAACTTCTATTATTACGTCAAGAGTAAGCTGCATAGCTAGGTATATGTTTCGTTGATAAATTTTCAATTTATTCTCATGATGATAGTCTTACGTGTACGTTTAATTATGCATTTAGATTTTATAAAGCCATCTTCAGATCAATAATTTAGTATAATTACTTGATAGGGATTTGTTTTCCAATGACGTAGGTATACTGTGTCAAAAGACTAACAATTACATTTGTGTATTTATATTAAATAAGTTACAGTGCACGAAAAGTAAATATTATGTGCTGACAGTTCACAATACCTCCCAGCAAATATTATCCTGTGTTAAGTTACATCATAACAGCCATCTAATAGTTTCGAAACTTTTCTTCTGTGGCCCTTTCGAAATGGATTCAATGAAAGATTTACTGGCTTCTATGGCTGAACAATTCAACACGACAATGAAGGACTTCCAACAAGATCTACAAAAAGCGAATTCACCGGTCACTACGTCTTCTCTTGCTACGGAGTTCGCTGCTTTTAAAAGCTTCGTCATCACAGCCTTAAATGCTCTTCAACGTCAGGTAGAATTATTTACCTGCGAATTTGACCGACTCGAAATGCGTTCTCGCAGGAAGATATTGCTGCTTCATGGTGTGCCTGAAGAAAAATCGGAAGACACCTCGGCGCGAGTAACCAGCCTTGTTGCAGAACATCTCGACATTGATCAGTTTTCTACCACCTCCATCAAAACATCCTATCGTCTGGGTCGTAGAACTGAGAAGAAACCTCGTCCGATTGTGGTAAAATTCGCAGATGTTCTTGTGCGAAATAAGGTGTGGTTCGCAAAAACCAAGTTCAAAGGTACCGGCATTACGCAGTCCGAGTTCTTGACCAAATCTCGACACGATATGTTTATTGTGGCGAGACAGCATTTCGGTGTAGACAAATGCTGGACGCGTGATGGAGTTATCCACGTTATTGCTCCAGATGGATCAAGACATAAGATCGAAAGAATGTTGGATCTCGAAAAAATTATCTCTTCATCGAACACAAAATCGCCAGTTCAAAGTGTTGCAGCTACCAATAAGACATCAGACAATAAGGCGCCACTTCAACGATCTAAAAGAGTAGTTAAAAAGTAGTTGTTTACTTTTACTCAAAATTTTAATTTAGTTGATGTTCATAAGTATTTTTATTAGAACCCACACTTTATTAGACACTAGGTATATCTTTTAATGTGTGAATAGTTATAGCCTTTAATGTGTAATTAGTTTTTTTTTTTTTTTATTCACTTTATATTTTATACAAACCTAGTTGTAGTTACTTTACTTTACTTTTATACTTGTAATGTACTTTTGTTGTTATTATGTCTCTGTTTTAATGAATAAAAACTAAATACTACCACAGACTATCGTCACATATAGCTAATAATAAATTGTGTTGTAACAAATTGTTGATATAAACGTTAGGCTTTTAAGACTTTGTAAATAATTACTTACAATCATAATTTGCTGTTATAGTAGGATTGAGGAAAGGAATATGTGGTATTCATTAATTGTAAATTTATTTATTTAATTCTAGTAAAAAAAAAAAAAGTATCTAAAATTACTTCGTTTTGCAAATGTTTTTTTGCTATTATTAATATTTTGAATGTTTCTGTCTTTTAGTGTTTCACTTCTATTTTTTTTTTTTTCGTTCTTTCTCTTGTTTCTTATTATTCCATAGTAAACGTTAGTTGCCGTAATGTCTCTTCTTGTGGCTGTGGTGGGTATGTGAATTGAGCTCAATAGTATTATTTATTACATAGTATTTGTGTTTTAATAAATATATTTTTTAATATATATACCTATATTATAACTATACATATTATCTTATTTTATATATATTAATATATTATTGCGAGTATATCTATATATAGATTTTTTATTTGTAATATCTTTAGATTACTATGATTCATAACAATGACGACCCATCTGACACATTTTATTCTATTTCGTCTTCTAATGAAACAGATAGCGATGACAGTTTTCTCAGTCTACCCTCACTCAGTGATGACTTAGATGCACAGTTTTGTGACGCTTCAAAACATTTTAACCTTATTCACATTAATGCCCAGAGTATACCCGCTCATTTTCCTGACATGTTGGCCTCCTTTCAAAATAAAAACTTGCATGCTATTTTAGTCTCAGAGTCCTGGCTGAAACCATGCCTCCCTTCAACATCATTCTGCTTACCAGGTTTTCACTTGATTCGGAATGACCGTTTGAGTCGACCTGGCGGAGGTGTTGCTATTTACTTACGATCTCATATCCCTTATACTGTTATTGATTTTTCGCAACAACATAATAGTCCTGGAGCAGAATACCTTTTTATCGAAGTCCTTTTCTCCAATACTAAGCTTCTTCTTGGTGTTTTTTATAATCCTAGCCTCACCATTGACTATTTTATGTCTTTTGAAGATCTTCTTGAAAAGTTTTCTCCTTTGTTCTCACACACAATTATTATGGGTGACTTTAATACTTGCCTTCTTAAAAATGACTCTCGAACTTCACGCTTCACATCTATAGTACAGGCAGCTAATTTACATATATTGCCACTATCTGCGACTCACGCATTTCCTAACTGCTTGCCTTCTCTTCTCGACTTAATTCTTGTCTCTTCTATCTCTCATGTTGAAAAATTTGGTCAATGTGTTGCTACTGCCTTTTCCTACCATGACCTTCTCTTTTTATCCTATAAATTAAGACCCCCTAAAGCTAAACGTAAAATTCTTATGAGGCGCAATTTCAATGGAATTGACTTTGAAAGTCTAGCCGTGGATGTTTCAAATATTGACTGGTCCGGAGTGCATGATGCTTCATCAATTGATGAAAAGATAAACCGTTTTAATTCCCTGATAACTCAACTTTATGACAAGCATGCCCCTATTCGTCCAGTGCGATTAAAACATCTACCGGCTCCATGGTTGACTGACGAAGTTAAGCGCCTACAGAAGAAAAGGAATATAGCCAAAGCTAAATATAGACTCGATCCCAATGAAACAAATCGTGAGAAGTACAGGATAGCTCGGAATCGCTGTAACAGGGTGAGCAGGGATGAACATCGACGCCATATCTATAAGTCTGTTATTGAGGAAAATGACTCTGCCCGAGTTTGGAATTTCCTCAAATCACTGGGAGTTGGGAAGCAGCAACGTGACATTAATTCCCAAAATTTAAATTTAAATTTACTTAATCAGCATTTCTCATCTTCTGTTACATTTGATAACATAACAAAATTAAATACAATTTCTCAAATTTCAGCTTCTCCAACTCGTGATACTCCCTTTTTTCAATTTAGTCAATTCACGAATAGTGATGTTAAGAAGAATATTTTAGCGGTATCATCTAACAGTGTTGGTTCTGATTGCATTAGTCGTCAAATGGTAATTCCTATTATAGATTATTTAGTTCCTATAATAACAAATATTTTCAATTTTTCTATTAGTAGCGGTACATTTCCATCTTATTGGAAAGATGCTATAATCATCCCATTGCCTAAAAAACCCAAGTCTACCTCTTTCTCCGATCTTCGCCCTATTTCTATCCTACCGTTCCTTTCTAAAGTTCTCGAGCGCCTTACTTATAATCAATTTAACCTTTTCCTCAGCAGATACAACCTTTTAAACCCATTTCAATCAGGATTCCGCGCAGGCCACAGTACGACTACTGCATTAGTTAAAATCACTGATGATATTCGCATGGCAAAAGATAACCGAAAGCTCACTGTTTTGACATTGCTTGATTTTAGTAATGCTTTCAATAGTGTAGACTTCGACATTTTGCTTGCCATATTGAATTCTCTTAACATATCTCCTATAGCGATTGACTGGTTTCACTCTTACTTGCATGGGCGCCGGCAACGTGTGCGACTTAACGACACTTTTTTCTGACTGGGCTAATATCAATGCCGGTGTACCGCAAGGTGGCGTGATGTCTCCACTCCTCTTTTCAATCTTCATAAATACTATTACTCAATATATTTTTTCTCCCTACCACCTGTATGCTGACGATCTCCAAATTTACTTACACACAAGCTTAACAGACCTACCTAATACGATTAACGCTTTAAATCAGGAACTCGAACGTATCAATGGCTGGAGCAAAGACTTTGGTCTGAAGGTTAACCCATCAAAATCGCAGGCTATAATTATCGGAAGCCAACAACTTATTTCACGAATTGATTGGCCGAATTTGACACAAATAACTTTTGCCGGTGTTATAATTCCTTACAGTAAAAAGGTAAAAAACTTGGGTATATTGTTTGACGAAATTATGTCGTGGGATCCACAGATTTGTGAAGTTAGCAAAAAAATTTTTGCATCTATCGGTTCATTAAGAAGGTTACGTAATTTTCTTCCCACTCCTACTAAGGTTGCTCTTGCTCAATCTCTTCTTCATCCTATCCTTGATTACGCTGACACTTGCTATCTAGACTTAAGGGAGGATCAACTAAACAAACTTGAGCGTCTCCAAAACCTCTGTATTCGGTTCATATTTGGTCTTCGCAAGTACGACCACGTCTCTGAGTTCCGTACGAAGCTCAAGTGGCTTCCTATACGTCTGCGCAGGAATACTCATGTGCTAGCTCTCCTATATTCTATATTATTTAATCCCATCCTTCCGTCTTATTTGAAAGAACGCTTTAAGTTTCTCTGTGACTCACACAATAGATCACTTCGTTCTAGTGAAAATCTTACTTTGAAAATCGGCAAACACTCTACTGCCTTCTACAGCAAGTCATTCTGCATTGAGGCTGCACGGTTATGGAATACTCTCCCTTTACACATTAGACGTGCAACATCACTGGAAACTTTCAAAAAGAAGGTTAAGGAACACTACTTAAGACTTTGAAATTACTGTCGTCCACTTCGTCATTAGTCACTGCTATTTGAATAAGATATACACTTATTTGTTCTATTACTGTAATAATGTACAGTTATCTATAATAATATGTGTATATATGTGTATATGAGTATGTATGTTTGTATGTGTATATGTTTATATGTATTTATGTGTGTAGTGTATTTATATATTTTTATGTAATACGTTCTGTAATTTTTAGTATAGTTAATATTGTTTGTAGTATGTAGTATGTGTATATGTATGCATGTATGTGTGCATATTTGATTTTATTCTTGTTTTCTTTTATTTTAAGTTTGTACACCCTTTCCGCTTGTTTCACATTATCTCCTCCAAGCTGGTTGTCTGGAAGAGATCGCTGTTTAGCGATAAGACCGCCTGTTGTACATTTCTTTCTTGAATTGTTTAATAAATTGTAAACTTCTTTTAATGTGTACAATAAAGAATAAATTATTATTATTATTATTATTACTAGTAGTCGCCCAGAGGTCGAAATTGGACCATAATGAAAAATTTTAATTATTAAAAGCCGAAAAATAATGATAATAAAGAACCCTTTTTAAAATATTTCAATTTGACTACAGACTTTGAAAATCAACAAAAGAGTAATAATATGCGTGTGTGTGTCAATACATGGTAGTGTGTGTAATTTTTTTTATTGATTAATTCATTTTTTTTTGCATAATTTAAAAAATAATATTAGCATTCTGCACTCCTTCTCTATATAAACTATAAGTGTACGAAATTTCATATTCCTCCGTCCGCACAACTTTCGTAAAATGGGTACAAAGTTTTTGCTTCACGTATTAATATATAGATTAACTACTGGCGCTACTGAAAGCCATTAAATTGAATAGAATAAAATTACCATTGCATGACAAGGCAATATTACTCAGCTTTATAGTTTCTATCTCATTTTGGTTCACGTTTAATTTATGATATCATTTGTTTAATTAGCTAAAAGTAAATTAAAAGAACAATTATAATTTTTTTTTAACTTAATACTAAAATTTGATTTGGATTTCGATGAAACAAAAATCCGTCACGATAGAGAAACAAACAGGTAAATGTATAGAAGAGAATGGGACAGAATACATTATTGCTCAAAACGCATAAGTGACGCGATTTGCGTGTCGTTTACGACCTTTTTCACGAGACCGTGATTAACGTCGATAGAAATCGACGGCCTACCTTCCTAAGAATTTTCAGACGTTTCACATTTTTTTATGTCACTAGGTCGGCAAACAAGCGTACGGCTCACCTGATGGTAAGCGATTACCGTAGCTTATAGACACCCGCAACACCAGAAGCATCGCAAGCGCGTTGCCAACCCAATCCCCAATACCCCCCCCAGGAGTTCTGGTCACCTTACTCATCAACAGGAACACAATACTGCTTGAAAACAGTATTATTTAGCTGTGATCTTCTATAAGGTTGAGGTACTTTCCCAGTCGGACTGCTCCATATGTTGAGCAGGGAATTCCTGCTGTGCCCTAACCTCAGTTAAACTCACTCACGTCACTTCTGCCGTGTGTGAATTTTTCTCTCACACTTTTTCTTTTATCTCTTTTAATATTTTCAACTTTCATTTATTGTAGAGGAGAGCTTACAATTCCCAAAAGATTGAGTTAATTTTGGCTATAGAAATAACTAACAGCATTAAAACTTATAGTATGACATTTGATTAATCGATAATTTTTACAGGATTGTATTCTTATTTTCCATAATGTAATGTTACTCGTAAATGTGCCATTAAGTTAAAATAAATGAACAGTCAGTGGGAAAGGGTTTTAGGGATTGATTTATGTTATTTCTCAGCCAGAGATCAGGAATCTTCATAAATACCTTATAATATAATATACAATACCTACAATAATATACAACCCTTCAAATATCCTTCGAACCTTTAAAATCGTTCAAATGAGATTATAGGCCTACGAAAGTATTTATTGTCGATGATAAAATCTTTTTACGTCGATAAATTATTCATGAAGAAATGTATGGCGGTTTATTAGAATTCTTGTTTAGTTAATATTATTTTATGTTCAGGCTGATCCAGCGCAAGTCCAAGCGAGTGGTGAAGGTGGGAAGCCAGCTGAAAATCCACCTGTGGATTTGAAGGCAGTAAGTAAACTTGAATTAATATCCTAATTGATCCTTTATTATTCTACTGTTTACTCGCCTAAAATATAAATTTCACAAACTTTTTACATCAAAAAATAATGTATACATGTATGTACATTTATTTTTCTTTTTTTACGAAGCCATAAGCTTACAATCATTTTAAATTTAAGTTACGTTTGCGTTACATTTAATTTGAAAGGAAAACTAAATAGCTGACACTCATTCTACAGGAACTGAAACCAGTAGAGAATGTTACAAAAACAGATAGCGCTCAACCAGAACAAGTTGAAGACAAGACACAAACAGCACAAATTGTAACTGAAAATGTTACAAAGGCAGACGATACTCAGGTAAAGGCACCTGAAGCTAGTCCGGATGTAGGAAAAGTTCAACCTACAGTTGATAATCATGAAAAGAAGGAAGAACCAATTAAAGAAACTGTATTGGTAGCGGATATCAATGTAGCAAAAGAAGATCAACAAAAAGAAGCTACAGAAATTCTAAGTGCTGATACAGAACTAAAAAACGCTCAAAATATACCTGATACTGAGGAAAAAGGTGTTGTAAGTGTACCTAGTACTGAAGTGAAGGAAAATGAGATCAAGCCTAAAGAATCTACATCAGTTAACGCAGGTTCGATGACAGATGAAACTCAGTTAAAAGAGGTTCGCGGTTATTATTATATATTTTTACTAGAAATTTTGTTAGAAGTAAGTGTAAATGATTCGATTTTGAAAGTTTTGCTTAACAGGAAATTTTTTGTTAGGTTGCAATAATAATTGCCAATCTAATTTAATCTTAGCTTTAAACGCTAATTAATAAGAGTTTTAGATCAAAATTCGTTAATTTATAAACATATAAAGGTAATAGTTAGATATGTATAAGATAATATGATAAGGTATGATAGTTTTTGCTGTAAACAGAAACTTAGATGACTATTTAGTTGATTGAT
The DNA here is from genome assembly GCF_905220565.1 of Melitaea cinxia. Lineage (NCBI taxonomy): Eukaryota > Metazoa > Arthropoda > Insecta > Lepidoptera > Nymphalidae > Melitaea > Melitaea cinxia. Next base: position 16,195,669 of record NC_059404.1, read on the forward strand.
AGTTGATTCATACGATTAATATTGTTGCATTTATGATTATTTATTTAAATTTTATAATAAACAGGGTGACTGGCAACAAAGAGAACAAGAACTACTCCAGAAGATTGAAGTATTGGAAAAGGTTAAGACGGAAAAGTCTGAAGATGGTCTTAGACTGGAACTAAAGGTAACTTTATTTTCCTTAAATGTAGCCGATAAATAATGTCTTCACATAAAGTGTACACTAATATGAAAAATATGTTATTATAAATATCGCTTCAGCCTGTAATATCCCACAGAAGGATCAGAGCTTAATTCACCACGCTGCTCCGATACGGGTTGGCGGATATATTCCCTACTATGAGTAACGATCACTATCAGGTGTACATGATAACAACCGGGACCGACGGTTTAACGTGCTCTCCGAGGCACGGTGGGGAGACCCACAAGGACTGCACAAACGCCCAGACCACGGCAAACCTCTGTATGGCCAATACAAATGTTTATCATGTGCGGGGATCGAACACGCAACCGCCAGCGCAACAGGTACAATCGGCTGTAACCGTTGCGCCAACGCGGCGTCATAAATATGTAAGTGATAAATTATAAAACTATTGAAACTTTATTAATAATTTACTATTGAAGAATGATTACTATTCATAAGTAACATAGGCTTAATTACGTTGTAATACGACTCAAACTTAACACTTCTACACTCAGTCTATTTATACTTCTCGTATTGCCGTTTTTTTTTAAATAAAAATAAAGTCGTCAACGTAACATAGGGATTAAAAATAATAATAAATGCTCCTTGATGCGTAAAACAAATTAAAAATAGCTTTGTGTGTCATTTGATGCTTTTATGTGAAAAGAATTTGGCTATATTTGTGATACGTAAGATTGCCGGTGTAGGCTGGATGAGGATTGCGGAAGACCGGGATGTCAGGCGCAAACTGGGGGAGGCCTATGTCCAGCAGTGGACTGCGATAGGCTGAAGTGTATATTTGTGATAATATTCCTAAGGTACGCGAAGAAGAAATAGATTTACTCAAGGCAAGGGTTAAGAATCTAGAAACTGAACTGCAAGCAGCTTTATCCAAACCAGGCGGCAAGAACCACGAAATGATGGAGAAGATCAAACAACAACATGAGGAGGTAAGTGATATATTTAATACGACAGGTATTAGATGATAAAAGAAAAACAAATGAATAATGTGGGATGCAATTTCTTAAGACAGGAAAAAGACCTCAGCTAGGTTCGAACATGAGTACAATTTATTTAATCAATGTACATTATCATCATCATCCTAAATAACTTTGAATGAAAAAACTTGAAATGAAAAGACAAAGCTGGACCATTTTTTTGTCACTTTAATCCTATTTTGATACAAGACACATCTATTTTTTTAATACTTTTGCTTCTAACAGATTATCTCATGATCGAATATAAAAGAGCAATGTACAAAAGAAATGTTTATTACCACATTTTTCGTTTCTTGCCAGATAATTTTAATTTACCCTGTAGATTAATCTCGAGCATCGTATCATGTTGTAACAGATTTTCCTAAAACAGCAAAAGAATGTTTGATATTAGCATATTATTGAGAAAATCGCATAATAATATTCTGATATAAGAAAAAAATATATGAGTGATCGTTTTTCATTCTAAAATTATTTTCTTTTGAAAAATTAACTTTATAGTCACAGTCAAAGGATTTTGACCAATTTTAGATGAGATCATACTTGGATATACCTAACTATGATACCAATATAAATATTTGCTAACGAAAATCACATACAGTACATGATCAAACAAAGTTCACACACTTTCACAAACAAATCAATAGCCACTAGCCGAGTTTCCAAAGCAAACACGATATACAATGTTATACATTATAAATAAAGTCTTAGGATGCAAGGAATTCATCAAATACGAAATCTAAAGATAATCCGAAAACGAAAGGAAAACAACTTGTGAGAAAACACATTATAGTAAATCCAATAACCCGAGGCTCGTCGAATAATCTTTGACGCCGCATCCTTAGTTTTGGACAATTGAGGGATTTTGTTCGAATCTACTCTATATAAGGATTTTCGATTCTAAGTAAATAAATTTATTTATATACTCTGAATATCTTTGAGTAAATAAAGGAATAAGACAACGTTTTGTTGCTTATGTATTACCAAACTTCTTTGTTAACGCTGAGAAACTATTTTCTAAATTTCCTCATACTAATAATAATAATAATCATAATAATAAATCAAATATCTACACAATACACACACGGTCGTTTGTTCCTAAAGTAAGCAACTTAATGCTTATGTTATAGGTAACAGCCGACTGGTAGAGCTACATAGTTTTTTTTTTCGATAATTATACTTCTAAATAATACATATATAGATATATAAATAAATATTTATACTTCACTCAGACTCGGGGAGGGAATCGAACCCACAACCCTCGGAGCAGAAAGCAGGGTCACTACAAACTGCGCCAACGGGCTAGTCGAAATATGAGGGTAGATAGAAAAAAATGATTATTTGTGGAAGTCTTCGTGGTTGCAGTAGTTATTCATATCAAGAAACGAGACAAGCTTTATTAACTGAGGATATTTCCATTTCTACATTTACTAACAATTTAAGTATTTGTAAGTTAAATTACTTATTGAATTTTTAAATTGAGTATGAGGATAGAGAGAAAATAATTTACTGGCCAATAATATTTCTAACTAGCCGTCCCCACGATTTTTACAGAAAAGTTATTATTCAGTAGCCTAAGTTACTCTTTATTACATCAGCTATTTGCCAGGGAAAGTGCCGTCAAAATCGGTCCAGCCGTTTCAGATATTAGCCGGAACAAACAGACAGACAGACACCTAAAAATTGTAAAAAATGTTATTTTGGTATATGTACTGGTATACATCCATATGCTTTTAGTAAAAATTGATTATTTCAATATTACAAACAGACACTCCAATTTTATTTATTTATAAAGATAAAATTTAAAATCTTCGAGGCTGAAATGTGTCCTTTATTTCTTATAAGAAATAAGGAACAGCTGACCTCAATGTTTTGAGATCGGTTCAAAATAATAACAACGTTTACTCACATACTGTCTTGAACAAGGGATATCCAATATTGTAAGCTTCTTTTTATAAGAGGATTGACTCACTTTGGAACGACCAAGGACAATATATTAAGTTGTTTTGTTAGTATCTTATTTATCTTTATTGTTGTGTTTTGAACAGAAAAACCTCGTTACCTTATATATAAAATTCTCGAAACGGTTAGACCGATTTTTATGAAATTTTGTGTTTAAATCGGGTAGGTCTGAGAATCAGCCAACATCTATTTTTCATAATCCCCAAAGCTATAAGGGTGGGGGTGGGGGGGTGGTTAAGGGGGTTAATAACATATATGGCAAAACAACGTTTGCGGGGTCAGCTAGTACGATAATCGTATTTTATCTACACTAATGTTGTAACATTCTACTTATGTTTCCAATACTTGACTTATAATTACTACTGTTATAGCGCAGACAACAAAACACTCAATTTAAGCAATTTCACATGATGGTATAATATCCACATCGATATCGTAAAATCTCATTATAACATCGCGCGCATGCGCGCAGCTGCGCTCTCATTGGTTAGATTTTAATGGCGGCAAAATCACTGTGACAATACACGTACGCGTGAATTTAATTTAATAAATTAAAACTTAAAAATGGATAGCGACGATGATATTTGTACGCCTCCGGATATTCTAGAATTGGCAACAAAATTAACTCACAATCTTTTGCCAGAAAAATCTAGAAAATTATATGAAAAAGAATATAATAACTTATTCCGACTCCGTCTACGAGCTCTACTGCTTGCCCCGCAACCGCTACAGCTGCTGGATCAATAATTAACATTAACTTTCAAAATTGTACCATCCAAAATTTGAACAATTATTATAAATAAACTATTGTCAGCTTTTATTCTTGTTGTTTGATTAATTGCATTAGTGAAGATAAAGTAGTGTATGCAACTGCATATAACACGGGTATTAAAACACTCGTTACTATTATGAAACTCGCTGCGCTCGTTTCATAAACTCACACTCGTGTTTTAATACCCTTCATTATATGTCAGTTGCATAAACTACTATTATGATTTCGTTCAAGTGGATTGGGAATAGTTTTTCATATGGGATCTAATCCTAGGATTTTTTGGAAATCAAATTTTATTTACCGTAGACTTTTCACTGCTATGTGGTTATGGCAGTAAAGAACATAGCCACCCCCTATCTTCCCGTGGGTGTCGTAAGTGTCGACTAAGGGATAACACAGTTCCACTACCACCTTGGAACTTAAAAAGCCGACCGGTGGCGGGATAACCATCTAACCGCTGGCTTTGAAATACACAGCAGCGTCTTCGGTGTGACAAAGTCAGTCCTGCGGTTACCAACCCGCCTGCCCAGCGTTGTGACTGTGGGCAGAACACATGAGTTTTCGCCATTTTTGGTGCGAACTTGTGGAGGCCTATGTCCAGCAGTGGACTGCGGTAGGCTAAATTGATAATGATGATGATGAGATTTTTCACATAGCATAAATATTTTGATGCTGCATTTATTTTTACATATTTTCTTTCAATACCAAAACTTATCAGTCCCATCGTTTAAATATTCCACATCAGAACTTTAGTAAGAACAATGTTTTAGTCATGGTTTCATTTTTAGAAAAGAAATTATTGTCGCCTATTATATGGTATTCAAAATAATTTGTAAAAATTAAATTATAAAAACTCTAGCTACTCAGCAAAGCTCGCGGAATGATCTTCGATAAGACGAAGATGGTTAAGAATCAAGAGCTACAGATACAGGCGTTGACGACTCAAGTACAGTCTCTGAAGGATATCAACCAGATAACTAAGGACTTACTGGAAATAAGGAACTCCGAAGTTAAAGCTATGGAAGTAAGTCAAAATAAAAAGTTACTTTATCCGAGTTGACTTCGAAAGCAATTCTAATCGTGATTTCAAAAATTTAATCGTAATTAATTAATTATGTATAGTTAAAAGTAAATTTACCAATAGTGAAGGATGTGAATGTAGATTATGCAGAGAAGAATCGAGAAGAAATTCCGCAGTTATTCCTTTATGTGATATATCTTCTTTTTGAAATAGTACTACAGCTTTAAACGACTCTAGTATTATTTATTCATGTTTACTTGTCACTTGTTGTGATAAATAACGTTTAGAAACGACATCAGTAAATCAATATTAGCATCAATTGATGATTAATTTTTGATTCAAAGTTTGTACAACTAAGATTTTAGTAAGTAGGTGAGGTGAATTTAATAATTGAAAAATTGGTATTAGTTGCGGTACTAATGTTGGCTGTATGTTGAGATGTAGTCGACCAAGTTTTCCTTAGTGTAGTACAGAATGAAAGGGTACGCTCCTTACCTTTAGACTCTAAATTATTTCTACCAACACCAGTAGTAGTTCAAGTTTTTGAATGTTGATTAATTTTGTCGACTGCCAGTCGTACTACATAATTAGCACATGCCAAGCGCTAAGAATTTCCAATCGTAACCCAAATTTTTTTTCCAACCCCAGTAGTAATTCAAGTTTTTGAATGTTCATTAATTCTGTCGACTTCCGAATTTGTCGTACTACATATTAGCACATGCCAAGCGCTAAGAATTTCAAATCGTAACCCAAAATTTTTTTCTACCAACCCCAGTAGTAGTTCAAGTTTTTGAATGTTCATTAATTCTGTCGACTTCCGAATTTGTCGTACTACATATTAGGACATGCTAAGTGCTAAGAATTTCCAACCGTAACCCAGGACCGCCTGCAAGTGATGGAGGCCCGTTTCAAGGCGGAGAAGGAACGCTACGATCTCGTCCTGAAGCGAGCCGCTACGAGTAACAATATCAACGACGACTTGCGTCGCGAGTATGAGACACAGCTCGCTCTGTTCAAAGTTTGTACCATCTATGTAATGGTTTTTTTTCCTAGATCTAGGTAGCGAACTATTGTAAAGCCAGCCTGAAGGTAAGTTGTTACCTTATAATAACATACACACACGGTCGTCTGTTCCTATGGTAAGTAACTTAATGCTTGTGTTACAGGTAACAGCCGACTGTTTTAATATATAATTCATATATAAATACAAATATTGTATTTCACCCAGACTCAAGCGGGAATCGAAACCGCAACCTGCAGGACAGAAAGCAGGGCCACTGCAAACTGCGCCAACGGGTTAGTCAGGGCTTATTATGTCAGAAACATCGCAGTCGCATTGCCGACCCTATCTCCCAATCTCCCCAAGAGCTCTGGCCATCTTGCTTACCATAGAAACAAAAAATTAATTGAGAGTATGGTCTAAGATCCTGCTTAAGATATACACCCTCATGCGTTTAATGATAATGATCCCGTACATATGTAAGATAATAATAATAAAAAAGCTATTATTCCATTTTCTGGCAAGGTAGTTCTGCACAATCCGTCAACGGTGAGAAATGTAATACTTGCAAGAATTCAGAGGCAGCTTTTAATATTGTTACGATAAACATTCGTCTACATTTTAATTTTGAAGAATATATAATTTTCGATTTCACTTTCATATTTTACAAATTTTTGTTGCCTCACGTGAGATATAACTAACTGAATTTGCTTATGTGTTCATTGTTAAGTTAATTTCGCATGTTTTCTTCAGGAATTACGAGAGAAATACGACCTGAGGGTCCAAGCCCTGGTGGCTGAAAATAACCGACTCAAGGAATCGAACGGCGGGACATCGGGCTGATATAAAACGAATCCCATTACATATATAAATATATAAATACTTATTGCGTTTTATTTGTACCAATGTGTGCGAAGTATAAACACAGATATTTATTCTTCGATTTCAATCAATTGTGTCTTTGTTTGTTTTTCAATAGGGTTTTATTGGTACCCCATTTTGACACAATTATAATATTTTGCAGCATTTTGATAGCATTACATCACCATCGTGACGTCATTATGACAACGTTGTGCCATCACTACTTCTCCATCATTTTAATGCATTTATTTATTACGTTATCTCTGTGACGTCATAATGACACTATTATAAAGCAAATATAGTTTTTGATTGATTCTGAATTGATGTTGGCATAGACCTCCTCCAAAGCTATAGTCAACACAAAATCATTATGACCCAATTCTTTCACCTAACTGATGTCATTACAAAGTGATGATACTATAATGACACTATTATAACAATTGAGACGTTACGAAATTTATGTGAATATTAATTATTACAAGTAATCAAATCGTTTCTCTTAATATTTAATACGTCTACAAACAAATAAATGTTAATTAATTTGTAGTTAATATTTCGTACAAATTGGTCTGCGATCAATTCATATATAAAGACTGTTTAGTGAAGGATGTGAATTAGTCAAAATAATATATAATGATATAATTTTTTTAAAAGATATGTAAAAAGGTTTTAATAAAGTGTTTAAAAAAAATGTGTTATCATTATTTTGTATCTTCAAAGAAATTTAGATTTTTATAAGCCAACTAAAACAAGCATTTTTTACTTTCAATAAAATCAAGATCACGATTCAGCCTGTAGCATCCCACTGCTGGGCAAAAGAGTCATTCTCAATGTAGGATAAGGATTGGAGCTCATCCACCACGCTGCTGCCACTGCAGAATGGCGGATATATTTCCTACTATTTAGTAACATTTTCTATCAGGTATTTATCATAACCATCGGGACCGAACGTTTTCGGGACGTAACCTTAACGTTACTCCCTGAGCTGCGGTGGGGAGACCCACGAAGACAGTAACAAAGTATAGTCCAATTTTTGAAATTTATTTACTATTTTATATACTTCAAAAGGTCGTAAAGATCAACGTTAACTTTATGGTATAACGATACTATAGCTTATAGACTGGCGTCTGCCAGTAACACTAAAGGATTGCAATTGTGCTGACCCTAACTCTGACCATTCCTTGTTTACAAAAATCCATGAGTGTAATATTTATTTATTTAATGATTTATTATACGTATAAAAATATCTAAAACTAGTTGCGCCCCGCAGTTTTACCTGCGTAATTTGAGGAAGAAAGATACTCAAATATATCATAGCCTATAGTTTTGCTTGGTCTATGTGGACAATCTAACACAAACTGAATTTTTTAATTCGAACAAGTAGATCCTGAGATTAGTGAGTTTTTTTTTTATACAACTAGATTGACAAAGAAGCTTTATACACACTTGCAACACCGAATCATTCCAAGCGCGTTGCCAACCCTACTTTCTATCTCCCCCAGGAACTCTGGTCACCTTACTCACTATATTAACTCAAAACTGTTTGAAATCAGTAACAAAGGTAGGGCACAGCAGGAATTTCCTGCTCGAAATATGGAGCAGCCCGACTGGGGTAGTACCTCGACCTTACAGAAGATCACAACAAAATAATACTGTTTTCAAGCAGTATTGTGTTCCTGTCGGTGAGTAAGGTGACCAGAGCTCCTGAGGGATTGGAGATTGGGTCGGCAACGCGCTTGCGAGGCTTCTGGTGTTGCAAGCGTCTATAATCTACGGTAATCGCTTACTATCAGGTGAGCTGTACGCTTGTTTGCCGAACTAGTAACATAAAAAAAAATCAGTATTATTTAGCTGTAATCTTCTGTAAGGTCGAGGTACTTCCCTAGTCCAGGCTGCTCCAGATTTTGCACAGGATATTTCCTGGTGTGCCCTACCTCAGTGGAAACTAATAAGCAAAAAAACTCTTCAGCTTTTATAATATTAGTATAGATTTTTGAAACTATCGTATAAAGTTGTTGTCAGGTAGAGGATGCTTTGAAATAAAATTATTGAACTTTGTACGAAATTACTGTACCTTTTCACCCCGTCTCATTTCGCATACGCGCTTTAATTTCAGCTCCGCGGTGACAATGACAAATTGCCGGAATTAAATGGCTTTCAATGTCTGCATACACAATGGGTTTTCCGTTAAGGTAAATAATTTTGATTGAGAGCTTTTGTTGTTGTTTTGTTGATCATGTGAGAAATATATTATAAACCGACTTCGAAAATGATTATTTACGACTTTTTTGATTTCCATTTTTTGATACTATAATTGTCAATGTAAATTGAAGTTAATTTTTTTCGTTTCTGAGCAAATACAATTTCTTAAAGTCGGTTAAATATATCTAAAGCTTTTGTGTGATCGTGTACAACGCAATACGAGAACATATTAAACTCCATTTGAAATCAAAATCAAAAATCAAAATCAAAAACAGCTTTATTCAAATAGGCTCCAAGAGCACTTTCGAATCGTCATTTTACAAATTAAAACTTTAAAAATAAATTATTATATTTGTAGAAGTAAAGCTACCACTGCTTCGGAATGTAGATTCTGCAGAGAAGAATCGGCAAGAAACTAATACATAAATGACAATAATAATAACAAATATTATAATTTGATTTTAACCATTGTTTGAGAGTTGAGACCAGCGGAGTTGTTGACTGTGATGTAATGTGTCTTGTTTGAGAGAAAGTCACACTTCGATACAGCTTTTAATTAAAAACAAGAAATATTACATGTAGACAAATATCATCTAACTAGTATCTACGATTTTATTTTTGTGTTACCCACACATTAGGAATTCTAAACATTTTTGAATATCATATCACGGCCACGGTTCGCTTAAACCGAATATAAAAATCATCATATCGAAAATTTCCATCTAGCGGGTACATCGTTCCATAGCTTACGCCGACACGGTCAGTCGGAGACGCGGGTTCGAACCCCGCTGGAGCGGTCATCTAACTAGATTTTATTTTTCAGACATTTCTATCTGCGAGCAAGAAAATTGCTAATGAGATACAGAGTCTAAGATCCTAAGAGTCTGTTTTTCTTCCTACTGATAAATCTTTAAATAACTTATGTTAAGGATAAAATTTTATGAGTACCCAATGAAATATTTAAAAAAAAACTTAGTTCATAAAAGCGTTGATTTTTACTAATATTAATAGAGTCGGTACTTAAATTTAATTTAATCAATAAATAACTGGAGACTGATGACTTAATAAATGCTAAAACGTTATGGTCTTGGACGTTCGACCTTCCCAAGGTCGGAGACTATCCCAAAGGGGCCTGAGCGACGAAACTAATTAAGTGGACCCCGGACTAATCGCAGTATAAATTAGTTACGACCAATGATAGTTCAGGAGCCGAGAGCGCATTTGATGTGCAATATTATTTGTTCCTCTTTAATTTGACTTTAAAACAACTCTCGAATAATACAATAATGTATACTAATAAATGGAGAGCCGGCTCTTTTGTACGGTTATACTGCGAAAACTATTGAACCGATCGGAATAATACTTATACCATAACATGCAACGTGTTTAGAAGAATGTTTTAGGATATGATATGTTGGTGATTACTTATCTTGTAAAAAAATATGAACGGACAGAGGTCGCTAGTGCACGTCATAATTAATGTGACGCAATTAGCGATTCAGAATGTATATTTGACTAGCCCGCTGGCACAGTTTGTAGTGACTCTGCTTTCTGGTCCGAGGGTTGTGGGTTCGATTCCCACCCCGAGTCTGGGTGCAATATAAATATTTATTTTATATATTTAGATATATATGTATTATTTATAAGTATGTTGCAAGCATTAAGTTGCTTACTTTAGGAACAGACGACCGTGTGTGTATTGAGTAGATATTAATTTAATTTATTTATTTAATTGTGATGAGGGGAATCGATAAGAATCTCAGAATAACAGTTAATGTTCGAAAAAACTTACTTACTGCCACTAAATCCACAGAATAAATAAAAATCATCGAGAAGAGATGCGAGAGGATCGTATCAATAATACTAACAAATATAATTATAAGAAACTTGTCATAATATTCCTACTTATACTATTACGATTATTATAATTGTGGAAATTTATGAGGTTGCTTTAATTTTTTCATCCAAATACCTACTTCACAGATTGTCATGAATCTTGTTACATGTCCTCGGAATCGAAAGCAACGCCGGTAAAACTGTATGCCTCAGTTAGTGTGAACATAAAAATAAAAGGTAATAAGGTGTAGAGGTGCCTGAAGGTGCCTCAATACCGTTTCTATGCGGGTTCGATTCCCGCTCGGGACAGATATTTATATTTGTGCAAATATTTGTTTTCGGTTTTGATGTCTTTCCTCTAAACTCTGATCTTTCTCCTACATGGGGAAAGAGGCCTATGCCCAGTAGTGGGATATTATAGGCTGAAGCACAGTAATGAGGAATATGACTTTGTATAATAAAAGTTACGACAAAGTTTGCTGCCTTTTCTCTTTTGCACTATGCTTATAGTGATATTATCTCTCATAACCATTGGAAGACCTTTAAAAAAATGAAATATAATAATAGTTCCATTGTAATAAAAAAAAAAAAACAAAATGTTCTAAAGTAAATTAAATTGGTCTACAGTCTCCTGTCGTATACGATCTTCGTACCGAAGTACGAGGAGGTAGTTGGTAATTAGTTTACTCCGAACAACCCCAGGTGATTCCAAGTTATTTGAAGCCCGATAGATCACCGCCGAGGACATGTCTTGATTATTGATATGTTATTAATATTATATTGATCTACTATTAGACACAGTTTTATTTAATATATGTTATGAATAAGTTGATTTAATGTTGACGGATTTTTCATTAAAAAAGATAACCAATTTTATATATTTATTACTAAAAACATCACTTAAAAACAGCAAAGATAAAAATAAATATAAAATTACCAAATCACCAATTTAACAACAAATAGGTATTAAAAGAATTAGTGTTAATGAAAATAAAACAAAAATGTCTATAATTAATTACTTTTAAAATAATATTTTTATAATTTAATTCAACACATTTTAAAACAATAGATGTTTTAAAGTAATTAGCAAATTGAATATTGATTATTATATTAAATTTGAACTCGAGCTAAAATACTACTTATATAATATGCAGTTCTCAGTATGCATGAACGAATATGACTCCGTGTATTCTTCATTCCACGTGACATTGACGAAATCATCTGTGCTCATTTGGCTCTATTGAAAGCCCTTGACCCTAAAGAAGAAAGAAGACGTATATGACTGATATGGGTATGATGGGAACGGTCGATTTTTAATATGATATTTAAAAAAAAAATGTTTAGTAAAAAATGTGTACTAATGTGTGAGTAACACAAAAATAAAATCGTAAAAAATGACTGATATTTCTGAAAATGTCAAGAAATATTAAATAAGGTTTATGAAATGTACTTTTGTATAGGAGAACAATATTTCATTATTTTATTTCATAAATGCCACTTACAGACCTTGTTTAATATATAATATATAAATGTCACGTTGTTGGTTCTTATAGGCGTACGATTTCCTTTTTTAGGGTCCCGTAACTAAAGAATGTATTTTAAATTTAGGCTCGAATACTTCATAAACTACACAGGTTTTATTTGTACCACCCGTTTGTAACTATTAGAATTACATTTTTAGATCTCACTTTAAAACAGTAAATAATCATCTGAAATTTTTACAGCGTATATAATGACTACAGCCACTACGATGCAGCCTATAGCCTTCCACTGCTGGGCATAGGCCTATTTCTTCATGCACGGGGTGAATCCAGCTCTCAAAAAAGATTGTGGTTACAGTCTACGAAAAACCGGCGAAGTGCTAGTCGGAGTACTAAGTCAATCATCAACAATCATGACTTATAAACTAGGCCAGCCAGACTAGCCTTTCTATAATTTAATAAAATAATCAAGTCAAGGGAAAATAATAGGTAAATGTTTCGGATGAAGTTCGAGGGAATGCCCACCGTGCCCACTACGGTTGATCCACTCCTGTCTCCATGTAGGAGAAGGATCGGAGTAATGCACCACGAAGCTCTACTACTGGTCGCAGGATTTGAAATTCCTAAAAAATAAAAAAAATAAATAAAAAGAAAATATATACGAAAGAATTGTAATTAATTTCGAACCAAAAGTAAATATAAGTTTTAATTGACGAACGCAGTCATTACGGAACGTAAAAACTACATTTATTTTGGAAACTTTAAAACAAATCAATTAAAACGACAAAAAACAAATAAAATTAATCCAAATGATTTCCGCACCAATAACGTTCGTTAACGAACTTTGATTTCAAATAAACTTTGATCGGAATAAGATATATTTCAATGTCTAAATACATAAATAAAATTATATATTATAGATAGCAAGTAAGCGTATATATAAACATAGATCACAATAATAATAATTTCATAAAAAAAATAACAATATTAAAAAAAATGAAAAAGAAAATCTATATCTTTTTGCATGTAAGATATCAATTAAGTTAGCATAATTTTGGAGGAGAAGCCCTCTTTTCGCCGAGGCCAGCCTGTCGCTGGAGGGATCCTGTTGCCTGCAGATCCGGGACCCTCCAATTAAAGCGGCTAAAGGCTCCCGCAGGGGTTTTGTTCGGTAGGTCACCCCCAAGTGCTGAAGCCGACATACGGTCTAGGAATGCCTACCCGGGCATCCTGGATATCACCCGTAAATGGGTTACCCTGCGATATCAAAAAAAAAAGCATAATTTTGGTCGGCGGACTCACGTCTGCATTAGGGACACTAAGATAGAATAATTGGTTATCTAATGTAAGCTGCAGTAGTGTATCAAGTAAACGATCACTAACAAAAATAAAAACTGGAATAACAAAAGTACGGGCATTATAAGCCTGTGGATATATATTTATATGTAATAAGAAAAAAACAGTGTATTTTCTGAATATAAAGATGCTCGTAATCACTAGGGCGTGTTGGGGGTCGAGTTGGTAAAGCGCTTGCAATGCTCTCGGTGTTCTAGGCATCCATGGGCTAACCCAACCATCAAATTACTGAGGCGGACAGCGGGAAATACCCGCTAAAATTTAGAGCAACCCGATTGGGGAAGCACTTTGACCTTACAGAAGATCACAGCTTAATAATAACTGCTTTCAAACAGTCTTGTGTTCCTGTAGTGAGTAAGGTGCTCCTGGCGGGTATCGCGGGTAGGGTCGGCACTTCTAGTGTTGCAGACGTCTATGTGTCTTGTTCAACCTGTTACGTTAGCTGGTTGTTCGTTAGGATCACTTTTGTTGTAGTATCACTTTTGACCCGTCTGGATGTACTTTACGGCAGTCGATTACACAAGCAAGAAGAACACTATAGGAGAAATTTTTATGTTATTCCGGGGATTCGCAAATAAATGAAATTAATGATGAAACACGTCTTTGCAAATACATATTAATTTTTATATATAAATAGCTTGATAGTAAATTCAATCGAAATAAATAAAACATAATAAAATTATTCACAGTTTAAACAAATAAACATACTGTAAAATTAATTTAATAGAGTTGATATGTAATAAATAGCGCTGTTAAAGTCGCTTTTAAATGAACTGTCGTTCAACAAGCGAGAGCTCCATGAAAATAAAACATTTGTACATTCATTCATAACGTAAAAAAGTTTTCAGTGTTAACTTTGAAAAGTTTTTCGTATATTTTGTGCTGTCACAATAAACGGGATTTTTTTGTACAAAGGTAAATATTTTAGCTAAAAAAAAAGAAATGTAAAATGAATGAATAAAATACGTTCTCATGGGATTTCCAATTTCTATTGGAATTTAAAAAAAAACTATAAAACTAAAACAAGGTAAAGTTACCGATTTAAACTCGCTAATTTTTTATAGTTTTATTGTTAAAAAAAGATTAATAAAAAAGGTTTGTGTGTTAATTTAAATTGATATTAATTATTTTATCTATTTTGTAACTGTGTACGGACAAAAAAAATTGAGCTAAATATAGGGTAATTTATCTACATTTTGTTTTATTACGTAACTAGTAGTCGCCTAATGGTCGAAATGCGATCACAATTAATTTAAATTATAAGTTTGAATTAGAGTTTCTGTTGTAAAAGACTCTACTTCTATAATAATAAACAAAAGAGTATATATGCGTGTGTGCGTCAAATACATGGTAGTGAGTGGAATGTGCTACGTGTTAAAAAATTGCTTGCTGGGTTAGAGAGTCACCCACAACTCCTAACACGAGACACAAGAGAGAGAGTAAAAAAAAATCCTACAGAATCTTAATTTTTTTTTCAAAACACACAAAATCACCTTACACTAAAGCAAAGCTTATACCATAAGAAACTACAATGACTCACCCATAATAAATTGCACTCAGCTCTTAAGACGGCGAGAGAATCCAACCCAAAAAGAAAAAGAGCAAAAAAGGCAAAAAAGGCCGCAAACACTCGCCCTGAGGCTTATATACCCTAGCATACCCCGCGCGTCGCGACACAACTACCCCCTAAGGTGAACCGCGACGTAATACAATACGAGGGTATTCCAAAATTAAATCAGTCGCCTAGAAAAAGTAAATAGCAACGCTAATGCATAACTGTGCTATTATACATCAGCAGGAACGAAACCAGGCGCTATTAAAAATATATGCTACAATGTTTTTTTTTTTTTATTGATTTAATGTATTTTATGGATATTTAAAAACAATTGCATTATGCACTCCTCTATATAAACTAGAAATGTGTGAAATTTCATACTCCTACGTCCGCGCAATTTTCGCAAAAAGGGGTACAAAGTTTTTAATAAGAATAATAAATTATTTTAAGCGTAGTATGTAACTTTGCCGTGTGTGTCATGTATGCCGTATGGTGTCGGCCGAGTAGAATAGCACCAACCCCTTTCTTCCCGTGGGGGTCGTAAAAGGCGACCGAGGGATAAACCTGGCTCAAAATCATCAGGGTCTTGGAGAAGGAAAACTTCATTTGAAATCCGAAATGGGGTCTCCGTCAAGCATTCGTGGCATAGCTTTAAAATGCGAAATACTCCTGCAGCCGAACTGGCTCCACACGTATCGACTCTTCGTTCCTGTGGGCCTAGCCAGTGAGGTCGAGAGGGTGGCGCAGAGCTTAGTCAACTCTGTGTTTTCCTGAAGAGTGTCTGACACTGTCTAAATCGTCTGCAATAGACGGACTAAGGCCAATGATGAGTATGTAACTTACTAAATTACTAAATTTCAAGTAATTTTGATAAGCAATTAATTTTCATAAAAAACTGTAATTAAAATCAAATCAACAAAATAACTTTATTCAAATAGTCTTCAAAAGCATATTCAAATCGTCATTTTACAAATTGAAATTTTAGCTATCTTTTTTAAAGTAAGGCTATCACCGATTTGGACACTTTTAAAAATATCTTTTTATAAGTACTCCTTGAGAGAAGAAATTTAAAAAAGTTCTCTCTCGATTGTTTTAAAATCTATTTTTTTAAAGCCCGTATACAAAACTTCAGTGATTTCCTTCCTTATTTATTTCGAAAAGTATGACATATGTAATTATTTTTGCAGTATTTCAAACTTCAATTCAAACAAAAATTCATGTACATAGATTATATTTATCAAAAAATAAATCTAAATAGAAAAGTAGATTAAAAAATTGAAGAGATCATTTCGCTTCGCTTCAGTCTGTAATATCCCACTTGTGGGCATCGGCCTCTTTCCCCATGTAAGAGAAAAATTAGAGATTAATCCACCACGCTGGCCCAATGCGGGTTGGTGGATATATTTCCTACTATGAGAAACGATCGCTATCAGGTGTACATGATAACAACCGGAACTAACAGCTTAGCGTTCTTTCCGAGGAACGGTTGGGAGACCCACAAGGACTAACAACCAGACCGGAAATAAATATTTGTATAAACACAAATCTACTCGGAGCGGAAATCGAAACCGCCACCGTCGGTGTTTAGGCGCCGCTGATACGGCATACGCACAATTACACTAGAGCGGTCCTCACGGCACACGCACTGTTACAGGAGAGCGGTCGTCATCAAGTGATCATTATATTATACGAAATACGATCTTTTAGACGTATACAGACCCTTTGAAAGAAGAGTCCTTTGATATAAAAAAAAACCTTTGATATGTCACAGGATCATTCGAAAAGCTGCGTCATTATTATTTCAATAGATCTATTATTATATCTATTATTATATAATGGCCATGGAATTATAATATTAGTGCTAATATAAACTTTAAATAAAAATAGTTTGGATGTTTGTTCATACATAGTCTGAATTTTAAATAATATTTTTTTTTATTATTTTACTTGAATAGAATAAGCAAATATATTGCTCTAAGCCTGGAACAGTCTGACTAGGGAAATACCTTAGCCTTACAAAAGATTATAGCTATCATCATCATCATCATTTCAGCCTATTGCAGTCTACGCTGCTGCCCGTCTTCGGCCTGTGTATTTTGCCAGCAATTGGATGGTTATCCCGCCATCGGTCGGCTTTATAAGTTGTTAAGGTGGTAGTGGAACTGTGTTATCCCTTAGTCGCCTCCCACGACACCCACGGGAAGAGAGGGGGTGGCTGTATTCTTTAATGCCGTACCCACACAGTTAATTTTAACATTACAGCTAAATAATACTGATCTTAAGCAGTGTCGTGTTTCGTTGGTCAGTAAGATAGCCTCTTAAAGGATGGAAACCAGAACGCATTTTGCAGGTGTTGGGACGGCAATACGCTTGCGATGCTTCTAATGTTGCAGGCCAGTCCACATCAGCTTATTATCACGCGGGGTTTCCGCATTAGCCATCCTAGGGGTTTCAAAATCAAAATCAAAATCAAAAACAGCTTTATTCAAATATCCAAGATCACTTTCGAATCGTCATTTTACAAATTAAAACTTTAAAAATTTATTATTATATTTGTAGAAGTAAAGCTACCACCGATTCGGAATGTTTAAAATAATTATACCACTATAAAATCATGTCATATCATGTTTGCTTCCTATTCAATGTTATAATCTAATACATGTGTATTGAAAAACAGGTCTTAAAATTTTAATATTATCTTTATCATCAAAACGTTTGCTTTAATGAAGATAGGACTCACAACTCAAAAATTACCAGAAATTATAATTTTATATCTAAATATAATTTGATTCCATTATTTTATATGTATTCATTCTCGCAAGCGAATTCGCTTTTCGCCATAATATTACCTTACTTGCTCTTTGGGAGATTCATGCTTGCTAACTGCTAACTGCCTCGTTACGTTTTATTGCCGTGAATAGTAGACATTATTAAACTTATTCTGAACCATAATAGCTATAAAGAAAAATGTAAGTACATATTTTTAGCCGACTTCAAAAAAGGAGGATATTTCTCAATTCGACCGTATATATACATTTTTATGTGTGTTCGCGAATAAGTGGTTTATCAACCGATTTTGATGATTCTTTTTATGTTTTAAGGAGATATTTCATGGTCAGAAAACCTGGATCTGATGATGGCATCCTAGAGAAATCGCGGGGAACCTACGAAAATCGTAGTGGTGACTAGTGCGTTTGTTAATTTCATTCGTCTACTTACGTTGTATTACTTTTCGATGTAATTGGAAGTCGGTTTTTTTTTTTCGTTTGCTAGCAAAATAATTATATGTTAAGACATTGGCTTTGATACAATTTTATTACATTTATGTAATTATGTATATGTATATAGGGACCTATGTGTAAAATTAAATATATATGATTATATAGTATTTTAAGCTGTATGAAATGTTTTTTCAGTTCAGTCGAGTCTGATAATTTCTATTTGAATAACATATTTACACAATAGTGAATGGGATCAGCAAATTTAGCCTTTGCACACAAAATCAACACGAAAAATGTCAAGTATACGAGTACGTCACGTGTATTAAAAATTCTAAAGAATAAATTTTCAGTGAAAAAATGTTTGAAAGTAAAAAAGATTTTATATTAACTTTGTAGATATATGTAGCCTATTATTTACATTATAATATATAATTTAAATGTTTGATAATTTATTTTGAAATTTTATAACAATATACTTACGATTCACAACTAGGGGGAGAGGGAATATATACAGGTAGTTACGACATAACTCGTGCCTGGTGTCTATGGAAAAATGTCATAAACCTTAAACCAATTCTCATACCGAGTTATGACAGGTTATGAGATTTGTGGAGTGTGGTGCCGTACGTAATGGTGGCATTTCTCTGTTAGATCTATAAATTCTAGATAGTTCTATATCTCTAAAAAGTATAAAAATAAATGAAATATATTTAATATATTTACACTCACGGTCGTTTTTTTCTAAGGTTGGCAACTCGACGCCAGTGATCAAGATTATAGCTAACTGATCCTCATATGTATGATAGGAGGTTAGAGTAAATAAAAGATAACAAAATACTTCGTAAGTATAGTGTATGAAATTAAAATTAAGATATTTATTAAGTAAATAGTTTTATAAATGAAAAATGAATATATTTATCAGCTCAATACAACTCAGCTCATCTCAAATTAGCTCAACTTCTCGACAACACTGCTTATTCTCGACTGGCCAACAACTTCGGTGCATATTTTTTTATATTGCCCATTCTCTACTGCTCCAGATGTCAATCATACATCTATATCATTTTGTCTTACGTTACATATAAATTTGCGACGGCTAACAACATCAATATCGGCCATCAACATAGTTGCTGTGACAAGCGATCACTGTTTAACGCGATATCAAATATTCTGTATTACGATGATTTGGCTTAAAAAGATACTTATATATTTTAACTTTACCCTCCATATCATTTGAGGTATTTCATATTATAGGAGACTACGTGAGTGGAGTACTAAACACTCCTTATCTTGGGTAACACGCCCCATTGATTTATACGTCCCGTTGCGTATACTAAATATTTTGAAAACCAATTCATGAAACGATTTCATTAAATTATTTTTTATGGGGAAGGTTATTTTATACTAAAAGAGTAGCTTGCTCCATTGTTTTACCTGCATTAATTCGAGGAAAAAACGTACAAAAACATTGTATAGTCTAGTCTATAAATGAATCTCCCGAATGATTTCAATTTGCATTTCAGTTCCTGAAAAACGCGCTAAGCCAAGGAAGGGTTCAAATTAAAAAATTGAAACTAGTAAATTGGGTTATAAAAGATATGATTATATTTTTTAAATGACTTCGTACGAATAGACAAGTCAAATGAGCAGAAGGTAATGTACAAAAGCTACGTTAGGATATATCACTATATTCATTTTCGGTGTTGTGAATATATATTTCACGACGTTGTTTTGTCTTTAAAACTATCGAACGAGTGAAGTTTTAATAATTGTTAACGTTTACTGAAATTTTACAACATTCTGTGCAAAATTTACTTTTCATACAATAGTTAAGTTTTTAGGAATGTAAGTATTTTTAGGAATGTAGTATTAATATTAGTTATGTATAAATAAATAATAACAAAATCTTACTCAGTTAAGTATAACTTCTTTCTCGAAGTATTAGAAAAGTTCAGAGAACACGGCTATAACTTGTCCAGCCAGCCAACCCAAAAAATAAAACAAGAAATTAGCAAATCGGTCCAGTTGGTCTGAAGTTTTGCTCTTAGCAACACTTTTACCGTCTCCTTTTATTCATATAGATTAACGAAATGTAGACACTAATGCAACTGATACAAAGTGGACAAGGCCATTAATTTTTTTGTACAGATTGCATTATCCTTTCATCTTTAATGCTATATAAACTAATTAGAAGCAACGGTCTGTGAGTTGTTTATGTAATGGGCTTAGAGAATACAGCGTTTCGTTACTCCATTATTCGTGGGCTTTGCAATTTCTAGCTAGCTACATACCTCAAAATGAACTAAAGGTAGCATTAACATTAAAAAAATGATTAAATATTTTTTCAGAAAAAAAAAAAATTATGCCACTATGGTGTCAAACAAGAACTAGAGGTTCACTGTAGCATATGGAATACCAGGTGTATTACAGGCTCGTCGATAGCAACATGACCTCTTTATCGACATAGCGCATCATCAGAAGCGCAGCCTTATTCACCACAGGAACTCATCAATGTTTGAGACCAGTATTACTTGAGTGTGTCGGTCTGTCTAATTTTTGAGCAAGATATTTCCTGCTGTATTCTACCACAATATATATTTTATTACATTACCGCTGTTAATTGTTCTACGTTGGAATAATTGGAGCTTACTCCTTAATAATCATTTTATATAAGGGCCCTGGTATAAAAAAAAATATAAGGAGTAAAATCTACTGAATGAATGATTTCGTTACGTTTCTCGTAACGCCATCTATCGGAACTCAATAGGGTTCCGATAGACTACGACGTTTTCAAATGATGTTATCCGATAGATGGCGTTATTTGATTCGTTTATTTACCATTTGATATGGTATTAATCTTATTCTTAGACTAGTAAGCCTTTTTTGTGTCTATTTAGTCAGTTGATCTGAAGGAGTAAACTTCAGTCGTACGTCGGAACTGATCAGCTCAGCCTATTGCAGTCCACTGCTGGACATAGGCCTCCCCAAGTTCGCCTAAGCATCCCAGTTTTCCGCAATCCTCATCCAGCCTACACCGGCAATCTTTCGTAGATCGTCGGTCCAACGGGCCGGAGAACGTCCCACACTGCGTTTTCCAAGACGCTCGGAGCTGATACACACACATTTTTATTTAATAGTCAGCAGGTTCAATAACTGTGCTGTGTGGCTACGGCACTAAAGAATTTAGCCACCCCCTCTCTTCCCGTGGGTATCGTAAGAGGCGACTAAGGGATAACAAGGTTCCACAACCACCTTGAAACTTAAGAAGCCGACCGATGGCGGGATAACCATCCAACTGCTGGCTTTGAAATACACAGGCCGAAGACGGGCAGCAGCGTCTTCGGTGCGACAAAGCCAGTACTGCGGTCACTATCCCGCCTGCCCAGCGTGGTGACTATGGGCAAAACACATGAGTTCACGTTATTTTTGGCGTAAACTTGTGGAGGCCTATATCTAGCAGTGGACTGTATAGGCTGTAATGAATGAATGAATAATGAGGTTCAATAACTTGTTTGACAAAAAAGCCTTATCATTAATAGTGTGTTTAAATTATTTAATTGGTCATTTGCTCTGCCGTATAAGATAAACTTTTATGACATCAAAAATTGTTAGATGATTTATCACCAGGCTTATGTGGAAGAATGTTTTCAAACTCATTATGTATGAAGCAAATACACCAGTCGTTGGTTTCGACATTATAATGTGAAAACATGAATAACGCTGTGATAATATTTGAGTTGGTAACGAATTTGTATTTCTTAGGGATATGCGATGTTTTATCGAATAAACATTGCATATTTTACATGGAATGATATTTTATGAGATATGTATTCGATACGTGTACTAGCTGTACCCTGCGTAAGTACTGATCTCGTAGAAATCCCTACTAATATTATAAATGTGAATGTAAGTTTGTTTGTTACGCTTTCACGTGAAAACCACTTGACCAGTCATCATGAAACTTTGTACACATATTCTTGGAGGTATTAAAAGTAATATAGGATACTTTTTATTAAAAAAAAAACAATACGAGCAAACCGCGGGTAAAAGCTAGTTTTTAAATAAAAATAATTACACGTGAGATATTTAGCTAGGGCGTCAAAAATTTAAAATATTCTAAATACTTCTACAATTTTTTTTATACAAATACGTAGGCAAATCAGCGTACGGCTTGTTAAAAAGGTATTGTGCCCGGGCGCAAGTTAAGCTCGCTACGTCATTGATCCCAAGCACACTAGTGATTTCCGTTGGAATCTTCATATGCATATTAATATCTCTTATGTATTGTGTTTATTCAGTCCATCTAGCCCTACATACTTAAAAAAATATTTAATTTATCGGAGAGCATAGTAAAGCATTACGTTCTTCTGAGAATCTGACGCTGAGACTGTTCATCATTATCATCATCATCATCATCATTACACCCTATACAGTCGACTGCTGGACATAGGCCTCCACAAGTTTACGCCAAAAATAACGTGAACTCACGTGTGTTGCCCATAGTCACCACGCTGAGCAGGCGGGTTGGTAACCGCAGGGCTGGCTTTGTCGCACCGAAGACGCTGCCGTCCGTCTTCGGCCTGTGTATTTTAAAGCCAGCAGTTGGATGGTTATCCCGCCACCGGTTGGCTTTTTAAGTTCCAAGGTGGTAGCGGAACTGTGTTATCCCTTAGTCGCCTCTTACGACACCCATGGGAAGAGAGGTGGTGGCTGTATTCTTTAATGCCGTAGCCACACAGTAGTAGTATGCTATATGAAGAATCGGCATAGCGATTCAACGGGGAAATGGTGCCAGCATTCTTGGCACAATTCCACGCGGACATGATTTATACCAAAACTATCTGTAAATATTTAATTCTTAAGTTGTGAAATGTAAATATATATAATGTTATACTAACTATACTATAATTTAAAAAACTGCTATATGTAAATTGTAATTATTTATATGTATGTATGTAAACATTAGAAAACAAAAGTGTAGGATACTAATAATGTACATGACGTAATGACGGTGTATAAGGTGGTGTGACGTATTTCACAAAAAAACACAATTTGTGAAAATATTACGACATATAATAACACGATATAATATCAATTTCTCTCGTACCCATGAATTGTCTGTGAACGTAATTGCTTGGAAAAAATGTATTTACATTTTTGGGAAATAACATAAGAAACTTTTTTATATTTCGTTTCGGATATAACGAGAGAAGTACATTACAATATTTATTTCTTTAACATTTTCCATGAATTTAAGAAAACGATTTTTTTAAAATATTACTAGGTCGCCAAACAAGCGTACGGCTCATCTGATGGTAAGCGACTACCGTAGCTTGTAGACGCCTGCAACACCAGAAGCATCGCAAGCGCGTTGCCGGCCCAATTCCCAATCTCCCAGTAGCTCTGGTCACCTTACTCACCAACAGGAACACAATGCTGTTTGAAAACAGTATTATTTAGCTATGGTCTCTTAAGGTACTACACCAGTCAGGCTGTTCCATATTTTGAACAGGAAATTCCTGCTGTGCCCTACCTCAGTTAATGTTAAATTATAATAATAAAATGTTAAGACTTCAAGTTTATAATTATTTTAGAATTTTAAATAGTCATTCATATTGTACTAGGTATAAATAGTAGAATAATTTCTTTGTAATTAAGCGATACAAAATAAAATTTCTGAACAAATAATTTTTAACTAGTATAAATAATTACATTATGATTATGATGAATGATTAACTTTGATTTTAATTTTGAAAACATACATAGACTATAAAATATCGCTATATTTATAACCTTTGAATACAAAGCATATAAATACAGGTGTAACTGCGCGGAATGTCTAGTGTACAATATTTAAGCTTTTCAGCTTATTGATTTGTCATTAACGTTTTTTGGACCCGGCAGCTTTTGCAGCAGCCAGAATATACACGTACCTAGCACAATTCTGGTGTTTGAATCGTGTTCAATGGATAAACGTATACTGTGTATAATATTCGCGTAAGAAACAGCAACTCATCCCTGTCACTGATTACAACTTATAATACGTTCTTTGATCAATTAAAATAACAAAAAAAGTATATACATTATTTATATAAATGACATAAAAAAATTCTGTACTTATATATATTGGGATAATGTTAAATAATAGTAAGAACTACATTAAATTGAAGAATAATAATTAAAAATACTATTTCTTGAAGTATTATAAAGTTTTATATTTTGCTGTTGACAGAGAGCGTCAACTGTCTGGCTTATTTTAGCACAAAGTCTTAAAGAACAATCGCTTTCAACTAAATTGCCTTTTTTCTCTTCCACTTTGAATACGGATTTCAAAGAAAAAAATGGAAATTTTTAAACATTTGCTACTCTTTTATTAATATCAGCTAAGAATTGCTTTGTAAGCTTTTTTGAAATATATTAAGTGTGATTTTTAGATATATAATGATTTAAAACTATTTAAAAACGGGATATTTACAATGTTTTTTATTTTCATTTTGCGGAGCACGTGAACGAGACATTCGCAGTTAATGTCGAAATATCTCGTTTTTGAATAGTTTTAGTAATAGAAATAACCATGTTAATCTAAAATCTTAAATAAAATATATCTAATATATAACATTCTCGTGTCGCGGTGTTTGTAGTTAAACTCCTCCGAAACGGCTTGACCGATTCTCATGAAATTTTGTATGCATATTGGGTAGGTCTGAGAATCGAACAACATCTATTTTTCATCCCCCTAAATGCTAAGGGTAGTCCACCCCAATTATTTTTAATTTTTAGATAAATTATTTATTTTTTATTTTATTATGACTTGGCGTTGAAAAATCCATACAACTCTAAATTTTCACCCTTCTACCACTAACCCATATTTTAAATAGCGTTTAGCGGCAAGACAACGTTTGCTGAGTCAGCTAGTATATATATATATATAATACTATAATATGTAATATATATATATATATATATATATATATAATGATTTGTTAAGTTCAAAATATACCTACTCGTATTTTGAGAGTCAAATATTAATTGTAGTTAGTTATTGGGATCATAAATTTTTGTTATTGACAAACAATATTTAGAATGTAAGATATAAGAAACTATAATTGTTCAACACTATTTAGGTAATAAATATATATATATTTAAGTTTCATAAAAAACTTTTCTAAAAGTATTTAACGACATTTTAATATTTTTAGTACAATTTCTCTTATAAACCTTAAAACCCCATCACTTCGGGTTGGCAGAGAACTCCATCAATTGTTACAACCGGGACAGACTACTGAACACCCTATCCTCAACCAATCAACTAACTAGGAACGGAATTTTGTATTTGACAAAGACATTTACATACGTTTCGAAAAAATATCCTGGATAAACGTAAAAATCATCATTCAAGCCATTTTATATCTAAAATAAAAAAGGCCACTTTGACTCGACATTTCCCCAAAATAATGAAAATTTCAGCTCGACTGGTTTTTCTGGTTTTTTAACTTTTGTAAATATTTTCCTCGGCCCCTCGCTCTATTTGAGCGAAATAATTCGCGTTATGAAGATATATCGCTCGCTTACACAATCTCGACTCAACTAAATAATAACGGGTCTTTTTAGATTTCCCATAATAACGCACAACAATTTCATGTACGTATAGCACCAAAAAAAAGTTTTTATATAATTTTAGCAATAGCATTTTTTTTAAGAAAAACAATTGTGTGTGTAAAACAAGAATAAGAGCGGACATTGACCTCGCATTCTTGGCGCGGAAAGTCATATAAAATATATAAAGGTATCTATCAAATCCGCCCAGAGGTCAGTCAAATTATACAAATCTTGAATCATATACGTGTATAGTCTATTTCACGTACGATGGGTACGGTGACACATGTCAAATTAACTCTATAGTGAGGTGACCATGCATAATTAATTGATGTAATTCGATTATCGAGTACAAATGCGGTTAACCTTTAATCGACTATATAAAAAAAAATTTTAACTGCTTATTAAAAATTAATCATCGCTATAGTGAATAAATAATATTTTAAGGGTGGTGTTAAACGCGAGAAATGAACTATCGACAAACCATTAACACAGCTCACGTGGCAAATTATTAGTCGTTCGCCTTTACCCTCCGGTACTTTAGTCGAAGAATGAGCAGTGTCGTCTGTCCATACTTTGCCAACAGTATGATTGGCGTTCAAACATGTCTAGTCAAGGAATACTACGTTGTTCCAATCCGTAATGTTTTTCGCCTTTTCTTAGACTGTCACAAAGTTTTCACGCACTTTTCCGTTTGTTAACTTTTTTTTTTATTTTATGGAAATCCAATTTTATTTAAAAGTCGCCATAACGATGTCACACTTCCATTAAATAATTTAGCGCCTTTCAAAGACATTAATTATTGTAAAACTGTGGGTAACTCGTTTCTCCGCTAACAATCATATTCAACCTCAACGACCAAACATTTATTTCTTTTGCCTCTTTTTGGGAGTCAATAACTTATTATCTTCCATATTGGTGTCACCATACTTTTCTTTACTTATTTTTGACACTAAGCTGTGTGGCTACGGCAATAAAGAATATAGCCACCAGCGTCTCTTCCCGTGAGTGTCGTAGGAGGCGACTAAGGGATAACACAGTTCCACTACCACCTTGAAACCTATAAAGCCGACCGATAGCGGGATAACCATTCAACTGCTGGCTTTGAAATACACAGGCCGAAGACGGGCAACAGCGTCTTCAGTGCGACAAAGCCGGCCCTGCGGTCACCAACCCGCCCAGCGTGGTGACTATAGGCAACACACATGAGTTCACGCCATTTTTTGGCACGAGCTTGTGGAGGCCTATGTCCAACAGTGGACTGCGATAGGCTGAAGTAATTTTTGACACTGTATTACGCTTAATTTCAAGTGCCTGTGCAACTCGATCCACTATGTGGTTGACAGATAGTAATGGACCGCTATTTTCTCACTCCCTTTCAAAGTATTCCCGAAAGCGGACAACCAATTGACTGTTTGTAACGGTCTTCTTTTGTTCTTTTCGGCATTTTAAAGAACAGACACACACACAAAATGAATAACTAAAAAAATAATAACAGAACTTAACAACAATAAAACAGCAACAAATACAACTTTAGCAACTGGCAAAACCAAAACACGGGAAGCATACAAGAGACAGAAAGTACTGATTGAGATATCTCGAGTCAGTGAGATGACGCGATTCACAAGATAGCCGTTACGATTATTTATTTTAACCCGATTACTACGTGTCAATCCCTATCATTAAACGTTTCGTTTCATGCCTGTAATTTTAAGTTATCATTTTTTCTGTACCTTTTTTATTTTGTTTAAAATGTAAAAACGCATATATAAATACAATTTCAATCTAATCAAGCATTATTATTTGCTTTGGAAACTAATTGGTGATTTTTAAAAATGTATATTTATCCGATTTGTTGAAAATAGTGAGCGTGTATTGGAACATATCAAATGTCACCGTACCCATCTTATGTGAAATAGGGTATAATATATTTCGTATACATATGTATGAAGTTATCCAATCGATACTTACGTCTCTAGCACATTAATCTAGCTTCGAGCGAACTTTATATCATTTATTAAAGTTTAAGAGAGCGTAGAGCCAATACTGCCGATCACAAGGATAATGGACGTAATACGCAAGTTCCTTAGACTTGAAATATTTTATACAGATTTTACTAAGTATGATGATAATTCAGGCTGTAACATCTCACTGCTGGGGCCTATTTCTCCATGTAGGAGAAGAATTGGAGCTTAATCCACCAGTAGCCGCTTACCGTCAGGGAAACCGTAGACTTCTTTGCTATCTTAATGGTATAAAACATGAAGCCTGCTTTTAAATTGGGCAGTATAACCCGAAATAACGCGATTTCCAAATAAGGCATGAAAATAACTATGTCAAATCAACGCAAGTGTTGTGGGTGTAATTTTGTTTTTACCGGAAATTAGGTCCCAGAAAATGGAATATATAAATAGAAATGAGAATGCTTTATTGACATTATTATAAGAGTAGACGGTTTCATATTTTTAGAAACTACTCGTAGTAAATAGGTAAGTTGTATAATTTGTATTATTACACAAATAAAAATTAATCCATTGTATGTATTCGCATAAATACCGAACCACTGTTCAAACTGGATAACTTTTTTTTGTGGTCGTCATTTTCAGGACAAGGTTTAAATGCAAAAAAAAAACTACAGAATACAAAAAAAGAAACTTTTTTTTCATTATTTTGCTCCTATAATAATCAATTCTACGTGACATTTGCGAAATCACCGGTGCTACGAGTATTATAGGTAATTACCATTAAACGAGATGAATGATGGAAATACAATATGTCTGTCGCAGATGTTTTTTCGCTTCAATAAATGGAAATGAAATGTAAAGCAAATGGAAATTTTATGAAACGTAACTATCACGTTTTCAGCAATAAAATCTCCTTTCAACGTTTACATCATGTACATTGTTAACGAAATTGTAACAGATACTAATAAGTACTTTACTCGTATATCTATACAAATAAATAAAATTGGAGTGTCTGTTTGTAATATTAAAATAACCGCTTTTTACTTTATTAAATACACGGTATATATACCAAAATAACATATTTTACAAATTCTGTCTGTCTATTTGTCTGTCTTTCTATCTGTCTGTTTGTTCCGGCTAATCTCTGAAATGGCTGGACCGATTTTGACAGGACTTTCACTGGCAGATTAGCTGATGTAGTAAGGAGTAACTTAGGCAAATTTTATTTTAGGAATTTATTTATTTTATAACTGCGAACTGAACAATAACTTTTTTGTTAAATTCCATGCGGACGAAGTCGCGGGCACAGGTATTTTTTTTATAAAGTAAAAGTACGCTGACCTCTACTCGTGTCACTTTTCAAACATTGTTATAATATTCATTTATTATGTACAGCATTAAGTTTACTTATAAATTAATCTTATGTCTTAACTAATGGTTTGATTTGACTGATTTTTCGTGTATCGTTTAGATACAACCACTCACTTGAGGTAGGATACAGCCGAAAATATCTGGCTCAAAATGTGGAGCCTATCAGAGGAAGTACCTCAACCTTACAGAAGATACCAGCTAAATCTTATAGAAGATAACAGCTAAATAATTCTGCTCTCAAATACTTTGTTCCTGTGATAAGGTTGCCAGAGCTCCTGGATCGGTGTTAGGGTCGGCGACGCGCTTGTGATGCTTCTGGTGTTGTCGTCTATAGGCTACGGTAATTACGTACCATCTTGTGGGCCGTATTCTTTGTCGCCTTGGTCTTATAAAAAAAACATCCCGTGAAGACTAAGAACACATCAGATATCGTGTGTGCTGCTTAAAATTACCATTATAACTTTAACATATTTTCGAAAACTGAGAGCGAAGGCTGAACCGCGTTATCTTGAAATACTTGAAGTTATGTCAGAGCGATCTGATAAATAGATTAAGGGCTGAACGGATCAGGTGTTTGAAACTGGATAACACGTAAGATCGATTCGAAAGAGGATTTATTCTCTAGGACGCAAATATGTATTGAAGGTTATTTTTTTTACAAATCAACAAGAGTAATAAAAGTAAAAGCTAAACAAACCACTAAAGAAACAAGTTGCAACTCCTAGCTTAGTATTAACATTTGTTGTTCTTAATATTTTTTGTAACGATTGGCATTAATGTAATATTTTGAAGTTAAATATTTTGAAAATTTTATGCTATAAAGCAAACATAAAAATTAGCGGTTAGCAAAACATTTACCGATAAATTTTAATATATATAGATATCTATATATAGTATAATGCGTGAAGCAAAAACTTTGTACTCCTTTAATGAAAATTGCGCGGACGGAGGAGTATGAAATTTTGCACACTTATGGTCTATACGAGTATATAGAAGGAGTGCAGAATACTAACATTTTTTTTAAATTATGCATAAATAATGTATTTGACATACACACACGCATGTATACCCTTTTAATGTATACCCTTTTTTGTATGCATGTATACCCCTTTTTTTTTAAGTTAAAGTCTGTGGTCAAATTGAGAATAGATTATTATAGATTAACTAGCTGACTCGGCAAATGTTGTCTTGCCGAAAAACGCTATTTAAAAATAGGGGTTGGTGGTAGAAGGGTGAAAATTTAGGGTTGTATGTATTTTTCAACGCCGAATCATAATAAAATAAAAATAAATAATTTACCTAAAAATTTACAAATAATAATTTAGGGGTGGACTACCCTTAGCCCCGGTTGTTATCATATACACCGGATTGTGATCGTTATTCATAGGATAGCTATAAATATTGATATACAATGTAAAATGTTGTAAAATACATTAACTTCACATACGAACTAACGCACATCGCAACGGAATTGAATCGAAAATTTGTTATAACTGAGGTCTCCAGAAAAAATGATCAAAATCGGTTCATAAACGACGAAGTTATCCCCGAACATACATTATATATATTTACGGTTGAACTGAGTAATCTCCCCCTTTGTTGAAGTCAGTTAAAAATAAACAGAATCGATTTATTTTACGGTTATACCGTTCTATCAAACTTTGTTGTACAATGTATGAAAGGTCAGAAATTACTAAAACTATTTACGTGATTGGTTTTGGGACGCGGGAGATTGGTTAGTATTTTTTATTAGTTTTTATACATGTGTATTGTGTTGTATTTATATAGCTGTGTCCTACGGTTTTACATGCATTATTTTGAAGAAATAATAGCATATAGTCTTCCTCGGTAAACGGGCCATCTTAACATAAATAGTTTCTTAAATTCGAACCAGTAGTTCCTGCCGTTACGACTCGTTCTTATTTTATTACTTGTCGATGTAAAAATAAGTCGATTTTTTTATTTTTATTACAAATAAAAAATAAAAAAGGTTTCAATAGAAACAATTTTCATTAAATCTAAAGTGAAGAAAAATAAATTCTACTAACAATATATAGTCTATTGAAATTTTTTATCACGGCTAAATTCAACATCTTTTCATTTTTAAAAGAAGATTAAAATTTTCGCTGAGTCATTTCAACTCGGAGCTTTTAATGAAACCTCGGACCGTTAAAAAGGTTTAATACGTTTTCAAACTCAAAGGCGATTGGACTTATCATCGTTAACATTCAAAGCGGAGTACTTAGCGATACTTTTATAAACACTTTTTTATTTTCCTATTCATATGTTATATAAAAATCATTAATAATTTACAAATAATTTATCAGCTATCGGTAAATTTTATTATCTTTATAATTATGAACGCATTTTTGTAACTAATTTTTGAAAAGAAATACAGATAAAAATATACCACAATAATTAACTTACATCTATTGCTAAGGCAGAGGTCTGATGTTAAATAAATTTTAAATAATTTTATTAATATCCGCCAATTTGAATGTGCTAAAATATTACGTATGATTTGTATGATTTATGCATATATACATACTTACACACATATATATATAAGTATGGACTATTTGGTACGTATATTTGTTATTATTTTATTGTTTCTTTTAACGGTGTACAAATCCCAGACTTTTCTTTTATTCCGGAAGTGCCCATAGCTGGGCGACTTTTCCTTTACTCGAGGACGAATCGTGTGGTCAACCTCTATAGCTGCTATTACCCTGATAGTATAGAAAAGATGAATTTTCTTAGAAATAAAAATTCATAAGGAAGAAAGAGACTTATGTCAATAGATAATATATATATATATATATATATATATATATATATATATATATATATTTACAGTTTGGTAAATTCGTACCTTAAAATTCAAACCACCTTATCACCTGTTTTAAGCAACACTTTGCGCATGTCCTGCCCGTCAAAGAGTTCGTCAGTTTAGCTTTAGCCTCCATAGGAACGAGTCAAACTGTAACAGAGAAGCTCTACCAACTATTTCGTAGTCTTAAAATCGTATTATTTTTCAAAGTTTTAAAATATAAACCTATTTATGATTACTGGAAAATTAAGAGTTAATAATATATTTTGCGTGGTTTTAGTGTTGTGTGTGTTCGGATTTTAAATTTTAATAGAATTTAATTGTTTTTTTTTTCGTGCTAATTGTTGTTACTTGTATTGAAAATGTGGTGGATCCTACGTCAGGCGCGAATCACCGGCGCGTCTTTCTTCAGCCAGGCCTCCAGCACCGCTAACAATAACAGCAATAAAACAGGTTAGTCAACAATGTTGAAAGTTTTTTTTTTATGGGCGCGAAAAAGTTTTGTATCTGTAAAAAGTTTATATATATTGAGTATTTGTGTTTCACGTATACTCGTAGGAACTTTGTGTGACAACAAATTATGAAATTTATGGAACATATAAAAATTTCGGTGACGTATGAGACTGTGTTAGAAGAAGTGAGAAGGTGAGTGAGAAGTGTGTGAGCTTATTAAAAAATAATAACAGCAAAATGGTAATCATCTATGGAATTTTTTTATGTTTATTTTTGTTAGTATTTTATTTATTTTTTATTTATTTATTCAGAAAACCAACAGCTTATATATACTATTTTCACTACATACTATTTTTTTATTTCAATTTTGTGTTTTCATTATAGTATAGAAACGTTTAGGTATCATCATCATAATTTCAGCCTATTACAGTCCACTGCTGGACATAGGCCTCCACAAGTTCACACCAAAACTGGAGTGGACTTATGTGTTTTGCCATAGTCACCACGCTGGGCAGGCCCAGGGATACCCGCATGGGTTGGTGACCGCAAGGCTGGCTTTGTCCCGCCGAAGACGTTTAGGTATATTCTCACTCAAATGTTCAAGCCGGCGTGACGAATAAATAATAAGTAAAGTAAAAAGTAATTACGCTTAAAAATATCCCTAATTTTTATTTTTTTTCGAACAAAAAAAGTTTAATGTTACTTCCCAAAACCTATCGTCTGTCCAATTTCAAAACACAGTAAGGGACAAATTTTTCAAAATCGATTTTTTAGCATTTTTCGTTCCAACGGAGTCGTGTGAACATATTCGATTGATATATTCCCATAATTTCATTTTTTGTCACTTAATGTGTTTTAAAATTGGGCAGACGCTATACCCTATTGTACCTACACCACAGCTTCTATTTGACTAAATTATTTTGTCTCTAGTTTAGATGGTAAATAATATCTGTAGCTTAACGTCTCTCGCTTTAATCCAATGTGTATATCTTTTTGTTTTCCATAACATACACACACGGTCATCTGTTCCTAAGGTAAGCACTTTAATGCTTGTGTTATAGGTATCAGCAGACTGATATAGCTATATATATATATATTTTCCGTTAAATACATAAATAATACGTATGTATGTTTAAATATAGTATATTCAAGGCGGGAATCGAACCTACAACACTCGGAGCAGGGTCACTGTACAATGCGCCACCGTCAGTCAATGGGGTGTTTTGTTATTAAATAAAAAACATACTTTAATTACGACTGCCCTCAACACAGGCCCAAAAGGTATTCAAAGCTTGTTTTCGAGTGTCATATTGGTTCGTGGATATCAAAATGAATGTAAAATAAAAACAATGAACCAAAGGAGTGAAATTTCCTACTGTCTGTATTTCCGATTTCATACAACCCGAACATGCTTAAAGCGCGAGTGAACAGGCTTCTTCTGGGCGAGCTCGTCCCATCTTCGACCCAGTCTAGCTCTAGAGCAAAGTGCTCTAGAGTTAGACTAGGGTCAAGAGTAAGTCCATAATATAATTAAAATATATATATATAATAGAAAAAACATTATTTGTGACGTACACCGCCCACAGAAATACTAGTCGGTATACAAAAATAAAAAAATAACACAAAAGAAAACGTACAAATTTGAGAAGAAAAATTCGAAGACACAAAAATAGCATTAAAAAAATAGAAACAAATTCTATAATAATCTACTCAGCAGTGTACGATACAAAGCTTCAGCATATGTCGAAACCCGGCGGACCAATGCAATATACCCCAAATTTTCAAAGCTTCAAATCACAGTTACCGCCTGATCAGATGATCCGATATAAATATTCATACTAGTATTATTAAGCTGAATAGCTTGATTATTTTATTCGATAAACATACTTATAAATAATATATATATAAATAAATATTTATATTACACCCAGAATCGGGGTGGGAATCGAACCCATAACATTCGGAGCAGAAAGCAGGGTCACTACAAACTGTGCCAACGGGCTAGTAAAATTATCTTTGAATTACCGGATATAATTCAGATTAAAGAGCTGTCATACATAAGCGACACGAAGCGATGCGAAACGATACGTTCAGGTATATCGTGACCAACTTTGAGGAGTGAATATTTGTAGCCTGTTCTGCTTATTTGAGACTTATTGTTTGGTATTCTATTGTAAATGTCGAAATTGAGTTTTCTTTCAATAGTCTAAACGAAAAGTAACGTAAAGTAACATTTAATTTACGCATTCAAAAAACTTTTTCCCCGCTCCAAAGTTTGTTCTCTCTGAATGACAATAAATATAGAATTATGTTGATTCACTTATACCGGGAACGAAATCGAAACGAGGCTGGAACTTATTGAGGTAACTTCAAAGTGAATAAATATTTAGTTGTAGGCGTCTTTAAGCTATGGTAACCGCTTACCATCAGTTGTGCCGTATGCTTATCTGCCGACTTAGTAGTGTAAAAAAATCTTTAGAGATTATACCAGATGTTTAATTTACGTAGTAATTTATATCTTGTATACTATGTACTAATTCGATATCAATGTTTTTTTTGCATATATATAGTCTGAAAATGGTATTATGTGGTTAAATTTTTTGTATTTCTCTTGAGCAGATAGTAGGGTGACTACGAACTACGGCGACTGACTATTCCTCAAAGTTTATCGTAAATATAGATGAATTAAACAATCTGTCGATAACATAAGGATGATTCCTCTCGAACGGTAAACTAATGGCTTTAGATTACCGTTTTGTTTTCTTATTTTTACCGATTACATATTCACTTGGCTAGTGATGACTAGAGCTTTATAATTTTAAAATCTAGTAAACAAATAAATCATTTATTTTCAATATCGTTACGTAAAATATACAAATTTTAATTAGCGAAACTAATCACTAACTTCTAAATCACCCGCGTTCTTTTGGCACTAGTAAAAGTCAGATCAACTGAAAATGATAAAAAAAAAATTTTTGTAGTAAAAAAAAATTAAATACAACAAAAGCTTTGTTTAATAGCACTCATTATATAATGGCGTTCCGTATATTTTTCATTCTCGTTCACCTCATTCAGTGTATTGAAAGGAGAACATTCCGTTCGCAATGCCGGTCATAATAGTTCAGGCATTTAAGAATGCCCTAACATTATCACCAGAATGTAAGTACACTCATAATATTTAATGCTGGTTGAATTTTTTGGGCTGAATATCTACTTCTTCGAATAAGTACTTCTGGAAGATAATAAAACGATTGAAAAAGTTTTGTTGATAGGTTGTAATTCAAAGTTTTGATAATAATAATTTGTTCATTTTCTGAGGCTGTTGCAAATAATTACCTTTCGGTTTACAAACAATTGGGAAGTAAAAATTGAACTATATTTACTATGTAAATATCAATGTAATATAGTGAAATATACTATACGAGTTATAACAATTACTAATAATAAAAAAAAAACTAAAAACTAAAACAAATAAATTATATATATATATATAATAATAATAACTAAAAAATATTATTAAAAGGAGTCTCTTTAGGCAAGGTTCCGAAGATACTGGCAGCGTTCCCCCTTTGAATAGCTAGACTAATTCTTTGTCCGAAGTAGCTGCCAGCCCTTCGGTCTCCTGTGACGTCGAAAAACCTTTTCGCTATTTCTCGGTCTCATGTGACGTCGAATAACCTTTTTGCTATTTCCTTAAAAAGTCTTATAGCGCCCCCACAGACCAAGGGTCTCAACACCGAATGGGACAAAATCATATTCGGAGCCTAGACCCCTGTATTTGTATGCTTTAGTTTTTTCTATTAAGACATAAAGCGAGACACTTACCACATTTTTCATTGATCATTCTGTCTTTGATATTACGGCTCTGTTGCAAGCGTCAAGAATTTAAATAAACAATTCATTTCAGCCAAGTCTTGTTCAAAAGTACTGTTGCTTTATTATTTTATGAAAATCTATTATACTTAATGTAAGATTAACACTGGATGCATAATATAGAAAGATTTTTTCAAATAAGCAGAATAGGCAAGAAATTCAAGATTTACTTTTCAAAGTTGGTCACAATATACCGGTTCGTATCGCTTCGTGTCGCTTATGTATGATAGAGCTTTAATCTGAACTCCGTCCGGTGATTCGATAGTAAAATATTTCAAATACTTTATCAAAATTGTATTGTATTATTAATATGTATTTTTTTGCAAACTAAGTTTACATTTTTTTTCTTTTTAGTTGTCAACATTATAAAATCTATTATTTATACTCTTTCAGACAATTTTTTAAAAAATCTTTAAAAATATTTCAACGCAATTAATAATAGTATGCATTTGATTAATTGTCCGTCCGCCAGTACTGAGAACGTCGTGCCCATCCTATATTCCGGTTACACGAACTATTTAACAAAAAAAGTACATAAGGTGTTAATGTACTATGCTTTGATTTACCTCAAATAAATAAATAATAAAAAAATATATATTAGACCTAGACACGGTAAATCCAAGTTCGCATGCTTGCATGACGTTATCGAAGAATTAAGGTCTAGAACTGTAATAACATCTAAATATTTTCACGCGATAGGTATATAAAACTCAGACTTGCCCTATTTAGACCTAGGTCTTGTATATTTTTTGTAGTTTTGCGACTAGGTTAGAAAATAAGCTTACAAGGAGCCAAATCGTAATTTACGGACGTGTAGGTCTCTTTCTCCTTCTAGGAGAAGGATCTCCCCCCTGTGTCTCGGAGAGCACGTTAAGCTGTCGGTCCTGGTTGCTATTACGTACACCAGATAACGATCGTTACTCATAGTAGGGAATATAACCGCCAAATCGCATTGGAGCAGCGTGGTGGAATAAGCTTTGATCCTTCTCCTACACGGGGAAAGAGGCCTTTGCCCAACAGTGGGATATTATAGGTTGAAGCGAATATATAACTATAATTATTAAAAGATGATTTGAAAATTTTTCTTGCTTTATACGATTGATGGATTTAGTGAATCTAACGTTTGAATACATTTAACAAAAAAATAAAAATAAAATAAAATTATAAAACAATTAGCGATATTTAAACATTTCTATTCAAAAGACAACCGACCATTAACGTGACTCAACTAAACCATAAAGTTGAAAGTAAATTAAAATCAAATATAACTCTTAGTAATATATGTATAATCGTTTTCTTTGCGCTCACATTAATTTCTTTGACTTAAAATTCCTTTACATAATGCAGTAGTAATTGCCGTGCCGTGCGAATGACGGACAAATAGGTCACGTGTTTTATTAACGTATAAATTTTACTGAGAATTTTTAAATTATGGATACGATTAAAAGAATATGTGGCTTTAAAGATTTCAAGTAAAACGAAATCACAAAAAAAACCTAGTACGGTAAAATAAAATAAGTGAAAAATATATTCAAACTAGCTTCTGCCCACGACTTCGTCTGAGTGGAACAGTTTCTTTGGACTAACTGAAAGCTCTCAAAAGGAATAAACCCGATTTTGAAACATTCTTCATTGGTGCTCAGTTCCTATTGGTCTTAGCATAATGATATATAGCCTATAGTCTTCCTCGATAAATGGGCTATCTAACACTGAAAGAATTTTTCAAATCTGACCAGTAGTTCCTGAGATTAGCGCGTTCAAATAAGCAAACATACTCTTCTGCTTTTAATATTAATATAGAGCTTAGAGGACATCCATAAATTACGTCGCACGAATTTTACGAATATTTGACCCATCCATCTTTTTCACAGCTGGTCTCATTTATAAGACTACCCTTACCTAGTGTGACGACCCATATTTTGCAATTTTAGGCCTAGAAATTATGATGGTAAAAAATGTCGTTCGACATTAATAATAATAATAATAATCTTTATTGCACACCATTATAAGATACAAACAAAAGTAGTACAATTAGAGGAAGAGGTACAAATGCGGTCTTATCGCTAAAAGAGCGATTTCTTCCAGACAACCTTTGGGTATAGGACAGCGCATAGAAAAGCGGTTAGGAAGTGTACAAATAATTGTTACAGAAATAAAATTGAATACATTACAATAGAACAGATATTGTATATATATGAGACATGTGAGACATTATATTTATTTCAAAATGATGCCACAAAATTTACGACCGTGGGATAATTTTCACATTTGCCCCCCCCCCCCTTTGAAGGTTGATGTAAATAATTTAAATTCACTTGTCATTTCTATTTTCATCAAATTTATTAAAAAAATAATATCTCCAAAAGATTCATACATTTAAACGTGCGTTAATCTTTGTCTTTTCAAGAGTACTTTAGGAGCGCTACACATAGTGTTTTGTGCTACAAAATCGTAACCCGCTACGAAGCGCTACGATAAAGTACCTCGTAGCTTTCGCACTGTTATCAAGGTTTCACATTGATAACGCACATGTGCTATAAATGTACATATATTACATTTATTTATATTAACGTGTTCATGTCTATGCGTGTACACACACACACATATATATATATATATA
This sequence comes from Melitaea cinxia, assembly GCF_905220565.1. Classification (NCBI taxonomy): domain Eukaryota; kingdom Metazoa; phylum Arthropoda; class Insecta; order Lepidoptera; family Nymphalidae; genus Melitaea; species Melitaea cinxia. The sequence continues at coordinate 16,234,822 of NC_059404.1, forward strand.
TATATATATATATATATTATAACTTAAATGATTAAGTTTAACAAGTTTGCACGCTTGTATTAATTCAATCGCATTTGTATCGACACAGATTTTCTGAACAGCTTGCAACGTATGTCTCTTAAATGTGACAACGGTTGTATGACGGTGTTTACAATACTTAGTGTAACCCTTAGGCAATATCACTAATAATTTCCAATCATTTGTTAAAAATTATCAATTTTTTTTATCAAAAACTCGATCTCAATAAGTAGTAAAACCGTATACTTTTAAATATTAAAATAAGCAACGCACAAGATAGAGCTCATAAAACAAACTGAAAACTTAGTTGGCATGAAATTTCTGTAGAGAGTGTGTGCAGCGGTTAAATTGAAAAGAAGTGTTTGCTAGTAAACAAATAGTCGGTGGAGTCACGTCTGCATTAGGGATACTAAGATAGAATATTTAGTTCTCTTAATGAAAGCTGCAGTAGTGTACCAAGTAAACGATCACTAACAAAAATTAAAAATCGGAATAACAAAAGTATGGGTATTGTAAGCCTGTGGACATAACCTTATATATATATATATATATAAACAAATAGTTTAGGAGCGCAGTGTTTGTGTTGCAGCCGCGCGGTCGAGCGACGGACTGTACAGACTTAAGGTTAAAGATCTTTATTTTCTCATTTAAAACGATACGTTTATAATGTTTGTATGAGAAATAACAACATTTACTTGACAGATTTAGTTACAGTTTAATTTGTAGGTGCCCAAACCAATGCTTGAGAGAAGTGAAAGGGAAAAAAAGCAACGATATAAGAAATTCGTTGTCAACTACGTCATTTTGTGTGATGTAACTAAAATTCTAATTTAAAATTCCTAGATCTCTACTTAATAAACACACTCTTTAACTTCATAATATTATTATGTATATAGTAACAACCACTCTTGCGTAATGGTATGAGGAGTCACCTAAAACATTGACAGACTGCGATTTCTCGTCCCGCTCGGGATGTATATTTGTATCTGTACAAATATTTCTTTCTGGTTTAGTTATCTTCTGACTTTGTGGGTCCCTCCACCATGCTTCGAAAAGCACGTAAAACGTCGGCTCCGGTTGTTAACATGAATACCTGATAGCAATCGTTACTCATAGAAGGGAACACTCGCCAACCCGCAGTGGGGTAGCGTGGGGTAAGCTCCAATCCTTCTCCTACATGGAGAAAGAGGCCTATACCAAGCAGTAAGATGTTACAGACTGAATCATCATCATACTTAGTAAAATCTTTATAAAATATTTCAAGTCTAAGGAACTTGGGTATTACGTCCATTGTCTCTGTGATCGGCAGTATTGGCTCTACGCTCTCTTAAACTTTAATAAATGATATAAAGTTCGCCCGAAGCTAGAGACGTAAGTATCGATTGTTTAACTTATTATTATATGTTCTTTTTATTTGACTGACCGGTTGGCGGATTTGATAAAGACTTAGCTTTCCGCTCCAGGAATGCTAGGTCAATTTCCGCTATTATTCTTGTTTTTATACTAATATAGCGACAGACATGTGTACAATTAATTTGATGGTAAGCGATTACCGTACCCTTTGGGCCCCTGCAAAACTTATAAAGACAGGACTATAAAAAACAACGTGATCGACTCTACCTCCGCTGTCAACATAGCTTATTCACAAAGAACTCTAGCTCTCTTATTTCATAAATAGTTATACCAACACTTAATTCATAATTCACAGTTATATACGAGTATGTGTAATACGTCTGTACATTCATGTCCTTTTTCTAAAGGTTGTCTGGAAGAGATCACTCTTTAGCAATAAGAACATGTTTTTTTTTTTTTTTTTTTTTTAGTTATGTGATATATCCACAGGCTTATTATGCCCGTGCTTTTGTTATTCCATATATTGTTATTATTATTTTTTTTTTAACATGCATCGGTACTTCACCGCAACTTAGAATCCAGAAGCCTTAATAACTAGTCTTAAAATTTCAAATTTCTAAAAGTCGACGCGAGTCCACTGACCAAGACTATTCTACATATTGCTTATTTTATATTCTTATATACTAATTATTTTTATTATATTTACACTTATTTGCTAACTAAAATATATGTACACTTATTTTCTAACTACAATATATGTACACTTATTTGCTACTTACAATATAAGAACATGTTTTGCACATTTCTTTTTTTTTTGTTATTATTACTATTTTTTCCTTGCTTGTTTCTTTTTCTTTTGTGTTACATGTATTGTTTCTGGTTGTACAATAAAGTATATTGGTATTTTATTGTATTTTACATTCGAGTACTCCAGTAAATCTTAAAGTAACAAACATGTAATTATTCTTTACAATGTTTTTGTTAGTGAGAAAAAGAAACCTCATTTTTGAATGTGTTATATTTCATACTAAATTTTTAAAAAATCTTACAACAGGCCGTTCTTGAAGAGTAAACTGCATTAAAGTCAATAAAATAATCTAGTATTTACTAGATATGTATTCATAGTTATTTACAAACACATGCATATAAGTTGCTATGAAGGTACTTGAGTCTTTGTGTCTGTGTTTGTTGAGCGTAGACACTTCATCGTACCATTACGAGTATGTTTATATCATCGTACCACAATGGTCTATAGTAAATGTTATTTGCGTGAAAAACCGATATTAAGAACTTTTGTCGGGTTTATTCAGTAACAATATATTCTAACTCTAATATTTTACGGCTGAGAGCGGCGTCTGTGAATAAGATTAAAATCCATTAAAGCAGAATATTTATACGAATACAATTTTGCCTAATAGCTTACACTTTTTTATACTTAAATATTTCTAAAGTATTGGTTAACTAATGCTTAGTAGCTCAGTTGTCATTACGGATACTATAATTTTGTTTGCTCGCAAACGAGAAAAACTGAAACTTTATTATGTCTATAGACTTCTGTCTAGAAGTCATAACTAAGTAAGTCTTCATAGCAGAATTTATTTTACATTTTAAGCTATAAATATATATATTCCAAAGCGTATAAAACATTTTTCGCAGGGTTGGCTTTGTCGCACCGAAGACGCTGCTGTCCGTCTTTGGCCCGTGTATTTCAAAGCCACTATGATATATTTTAGTAGGCATGTAATGGACTGTAAAAAGCAGGTAATAAGGTGTTTTCATATGTTATGCTACTTGTGAATGTTACAGAGATAGGCATATAATAAGGCTATAAGCCCAGCAGTGGGATATTAGAGGTCGAATCGTAGTCGTAGTCGTGAATCGTATTATAGTTTTTAATATTTTATCTTGCATCTCATATATATGATGGCGTTATATTTTATCGTACAAATACATTTCAGAAAGATGTTTCCATGAAAATTTTTATTTGGAAACATCACAATAGAGAGCCGAATGAAAATGAATGAAATGTCGAAATGAAAAATTCGGGGAAAGTAATAAGTTCTTACAACTGACATAGAAAACGTTATAAAAATTCTAACAATTGTTTCAAGGCGAAATGTTACCGAGAAATTGAAATTGGTTTAATATATTATGATATTGATATGACAGTATATGGATTGTAAATTCTTTATTAAGTATTGCATTTGAAAATTTGGGTTTTTTTTTTATTTTATTTTTTATTTATATGCTATTAAAAATATATTTGCTATAGTTGTTTGTAAGTTATTGAACGATGTTTATTAATATCATTATTAAATTACGAATATTGAAGTCATCGATGTCATACAATCCTTTAAAAAATATTGAACTGGAACGCGTTTGATATTCACTTCAGCTTTGAATATATTTCACAATATACAGAAATATACTGAAAAATGTACAATAAAATTTTAATAACTATAATTTTATACCACAATAACACGCAAAAACAAAATTTAGAAACTATTATTTATTTTATTAATTTATTTATTTTGTTTTAGACATAGTCCATATCTTAATGTTAGTATTACAAAAACAACTTATATCTAATGTTAGTAAATCAATATAAATATATATAGAAGCAAATAAAAATATCAAATAACAAATAAAATCAATAAAAAGCAAAAGTAATATTATAGCTATCTGGACACGACCCTCGTCAGTCTGAATGCAGCCGTATCCAGTGGCGCAGTATTGCCGAGTCCCAGCGGTCCGTCAGTGTACTCAGAATGCCGTTCGAGCTGGTTCGTAGCCTCCGGATCAGGATGGGTGCACACCTCTTACGAATAATGGCATTAAAGCTATCAACACGCCTCGTATTAAACATTTCGGGGGCACTGCAGTAACGCGGCAACTCGAGCAGCACTCTGAATGCATTGTTGTACTGGAGTCTCAGGGCGTTGTACGCACGCTGCGTATACCAAATCAAAATCAATCATGATCAAAAATATTAATCAAATTTAAATTAACTTGTCTAATCTACTTTTTACGGTGTAGGATTACACGTCAGCATTCCGTTTACCTTTAAGTAAGATACGAAGCAAACCTCCTGTCAGTTAAATATTTATTCAATTATCAGCGAATAAAAAAAAAGATCCGAAAATGTCATTTAATCGTGGCTATCATATTGATGACAGGACTCGCTTGATGCGACCGCACTTCGAGCCCCTGTCCTCGCTGTCACTATGATCAATACTACCGGTGTACAGCCGGGGCGGGCTGCTAGTATATAAATATAGATAAAAATACAAGCTGAAACGCTTAAGCACAAACGTTGGCGTCGGATTTAATGAAACAAGGCGAAACTGGCGAGGGCTGGTTGATTAAATCAACTCCACAGCGTTTTATACCGGCAATTTACCTCTGATAGCGACGAGATATTAACACCGGCGCCGCAGAATATTCCCATTAAATTATTTTTTAGACACTCTGCGAGTTGAAAGTACATTGACACGAAAATATTTTCAGCTTTATAGGGAAAAGGTGTACGAGATGACTTATGAAGCAAGGGATCTCTTCAATTGCAGCAAAACTATTGACGCTGTCTAATTGTTCCTATTTAGAGATATTTATTCACATAAAGTCATACTAGAATAAAAGAAAAGAGGATTATATGAGAGTAAAAAAAGTACAGTAGAATTCATTGACTATATTATAGTATACGTACATATAAATGTTTTTTTTTTTTTGTCTTTATACAATTAGGTCGACAAACAAACTTACGGCTCACCTTAGCTAGTTTAAGTGTATTATCTATGGCTCACCTGATGGTAAGCGATTCTCGTAGCCTATAGACGCCTGCAACACTACAAGTATTGTAAGCACGTTGCCGACCCTACCACCAATCCTCATCAGGAGCTCTGGTCCTTACTCAGCACAGGAATTCAATACTGGTTGAAAGCATTTAGATATGATCTGTAAGGTCGAGGTATTTCCACAGTCGGGCTCCTTCAGATTTGGAGTACGATATTTCCTGCTGTGTCAACTTCATTTAAAATTTAAGTTATTAATTTGTGATTTTGATGAGTTTGCTTTCTTAAATGATTTACGTTGGTGTTCATTTTACTAAGCTCCTTTTATCATAAAATACTTTTCTGGGTAAGGTAAGGCGGAAAATAATTGACTTTCGGAATGTTTTTATAGAGTTATAATAACTTTGATATATTATTATATTAATTTGTAATATTAATTTGCTTTTGAAATATGAAAATGTTATTAATAAAATATTTTAGTTCAAGGAGCGAAAACATATTGTGTAGTAGAATATATGCGTAACATGTTCTGATTCCTCTAAGGCGTATAATACTTAGGTTGTTAAGCGCTTCGTTTTTATTTAATAACTAGCTGTGCCCACGACTTCGTCCGCGTGCAGTTTAGCAAAATAGTTATTGTTCAGTTCACAGACTTATAAAATAAATAATTTTCTAAAATAAAAGTAGTCTAAGTTTCTCCTTATTGCAACAGCTATTGGCCAGTGAAAGTCATGCCAAAATCGGTCCAGCCGTTTCAGAAATTAGCCGGAACAAAAAGACAGACAGACAAAAATTATAACAAATGTTATTTTGGTATAAGTACCATGTATACATCCATCTGAATTTAGTAAAAAGCGTTTATTTTAATATTACAAACAGACACTCCAATTTTATTTATTTGTATGGATAGCAATATAATATATTAGTAAAATAGTTCAATTTGAACATTGTTATTTGGAACTAGGGTCGTCACAAAAATGCGATGACGAAGCTTCGAAACGTGAGCGACATTTGATTTTAGTCTCAAAGCGGTTTTAAATTGCTCCGTCAGTTCAATTATATTACGTGTACGGCTTTGTGAGAGTGTCAGGGGTATGGACAGCTGCGTAGAGCGATAGGCAGACTGCAGTTTAGCATTTTTACATTTAAAATATTCATTCGTTGGTAACTTAAGTTCTCTGTATCTTAATAAATATTTATAATAACGAATAACAAGACAAAAACAAGAATAATCAAACAAGATAAATATTACTATTGAATAAATGTTTGGAAGAAAATAACAAATAAAAAGAAGTGTACATAAGAATAGTTACGATGATTATATGAGTTAGTAGTTAATTATATTTTCGAAATTATTTTTGAAGAATAGTGTTATCTAACTGTATAGGCTTAGGACCTGTTTTACAAGTTGTGGATAAAAGTTATCCTGCAAATAAGTTACGATTAAACTTTACCAGCAGGAGGTACAATAGGCCGCTTCGGGCTTCAACCTGTAATATCCTACTGCTGGGCATAGGCTTCTTTCCCCATGTAGGAGAAGGATCAGAGCTTAATCCACGCTGCTCCAATACGGGTTGGCGGATATATTCCTTACTATAAGTAACGTTCGCTATCAGATGTAGGTACATAATAACAACCGGGACCGACGGCTTAACGTGCTCTCCGAGGCACGGTGGCATTGGAACCTGTTTCACCTCAATTAATAAACTACAAGTTTTAGGTTGATATTTGCGAATAGAAATATCTCATAAATACAGTGAAATTCGATGATGTAAAAGAATAACGTATAAAAATCTTTTATCTGTTGGATATCGTCATCCGTCAAATAGCATTATCCATAAGTGGTGCTGTGTGGCTACGGCACTAAAGAATTTAGCCACCCCCTCTCTTCCCGTGGGTGTCGTAAGAGGCGACTAAGGGATAACAAGGTTCCACAACCACCTTGGAACTTAAGAAGCCGACCGATGGCGGAATAACCATCGAACTGCTGGCTTTGAAATACACAGGTCGAAGACGGGCAGCAGCGTCTTCGGTGCGACAAAGCCAGTACTGCGGTCACCAACCCGCCTGCCCAGCGTGGTGACTATGGGCAAAACACATGAGTTCACGTTGTTTTTGGCGTAAACTTGTGGAGGCCTATGTCCAGCAGTGGACTGTATAGGCTGTAATGATGATAAGTGGTGAAATAGGCCCTAAGAGTATTTTATTTATCTTAGATAAACTCCCGTTCTTTGTTTAGACAAATATACATATTAAAGTACATTAAATAAGTAATAAATATATGTACCTTTAGTATGTAAAGATCGTAGCAAGTGGAAAGAAGTGGTCTCTACCTACCACTACGGGAAAGTATGTATGTATGTATGTATCTTTAGTATATTAAATTAATAATATAATATATATCAGATAATGGATGATCAGGAAAAACAAAACCCTTCTCTTAAGTTCATGTCAGTCTCATCCAACACCCCTGGTGTTAAATATACGGCCTGCGATCGCAATGTGGCACAGAAAGAAGAATCATGACTTTACTCGATTCCTTTATGCAAGTTTTGAAATTCGCACACTACCTTTTTTATTTGAATCTACACATTCTAAATTTTATATATGGCCCTTTGCAAGATTTAGTTTGACACCCCTGCTCTACAATTTTCTTTTGTTTTTTACTTTTGTTTCATTATTTGTGTCTGATGGCTAATTTAATTTGTTTGTCGTATATCTATCTAGTTATCTTTCTGTTCTCTCTTTCAACGGACGTTTTCTATTTCAATCATTCTATTTTTTTCAGAGTGTCTAAATAAGTCGTTGATTTTCCAGTCAGCGGTTTTCCTTTCTTCGTTTTTTGGTCATATTTGTATTCACTTAAGAGTGAGTTTGAGCAATTTCTGGCGTATTTTTTGGTGTTTTCAGGTTAATTATTAATATTTTAAGTACATATTTATATCACTCACCAGTATGAAATCCGATCTCACTGCAAAGCTCGGAGTCCTGTAGGCACAATGACGTGGACAGCCGATCTTTGTCAAAGAAACGGCACCTGCCGTCTGGTCTTTGAGCTTTAAAGTATCAAATTTACATTTATACGATATCCAGCAATACTGGGGAGATAAATTTAAAATTCTAAAGTTATGAAAAGGCTTACTTTTAATATAACATACCTGACCCGGTAAACTTCGTACTGTCAAGTATTTTTTCATGAATTATCTTTAAAACAAATCATGTTCTCACAATAACGAATGAAGTTATAAAACTGTCGAATTTGGTGCAGACGATCGGAAGTTATCTTCCAGAAAAGTATTTGTTTTTCTATTCGATTTTTTTTATGTATAGTACCTCAGAAACTGACTGGCCACGTTTGACGTGGGTCGATTTTGATGATTTTTTTTAATTGAAAGGTGGTGCGTATTATGTGGTGCCATGTAAATTTAATTAAGATCTGATAAGGACTTTTCGAGTTTTATCTAATAATGTGTATGATATATACGTGTATACTTGACTATTTTTTCCTCTACCTTCGTTATATTATACCGCATAACTTTTCACCTGTTATACTGATTTTGATGATTATTATTTCAATCAAAAATTGATGTTTGTTTTTTCTTCTATTCAAATTTCATTGAGATCTGATGAATACTCTTTGAGTTATCCGTGGTAATGCGTATTTAATTGACTATTTTTTTCGTTTACTTACGTTGTATTACTTGTCGATTTAATTGGAGTCTGTTTTCTTTCATTTGCTAGCAAACAAAATCATTATTTATAGATAATAAATAGATGATATTATATTAAACTAGCTCAGTATTGACATCAGCACTAAATCAATTACGATGTCGTTTCAGCAATCAAACAGCAATTGTTATTGTATCAGGCGTCAATTGCTATTATTTGTGTTTTACTGTTTGCAAACGTTTTTATTTTTACTTGCATTTTACTAGCAGTAGATTGATTTTATAATTATGTTTGTAGGCAAATGAAGAAAAACCGCCTTCAATTATATCGACAAGTAATACAACGTAGGTTTGACAAAAAATTGTCGAGTAAATACGCATTATCAAAGATTACTCCAAAAGTTGTAATCAGATCTCGATGAAATTTAAATATGACCACATGATAAACACCGGCTTTCGATTAAATTAAAAATCATCAAAATCGGTATACCCAGTAAAAAGTTATGCGGCTTTTTGAGAGATTCCCTCGATTTCTCTAGGATCCCATCATCAGATCCTGGTTTCCTTATCATGGTACCAAATTAGGGATATCTCCTTTCCAACTAAATAAGAATTATCAAAATTGGTTCATAAACGACGGAGTTATCCCCGAACATACATAATATATATATATATATATATATATATATATATATATATATATATATATATATATATATATATATATATATATATATATACATACATATATATATACATATATATATATATATATACGGTCGAATTGAGTAACTTTTCTTAAATTAAGAACAGATGACCGTGAGAGATAGAACGACAAAACCCAAAAAGTTAACAATTTTAGTTTTAGTGTCAACGGAAATGGAATACCATCCAAGAAACTTTTTCTAAATATCTTTAGTGTATAGAATAAGACCAATTATAATCTTTATATACCTACTTATACATATTTAATGATTTATATTTTAGTCATATTAGGTAAATTACGACTGAATAACGTCCTTTGTAGTGGTAAGGAAAACGTCATTAACACCGACGTCTTCGGAGAGGTCGTAAATCCTCAAGGCTTTGTCATAAGCGGTTGATAACGATCGTTACTCTTGTTAGCGTACCATCAAACAATCGGATGTTGGGAAAAGAGAGATAGAGAAAGATAGATAGATAAACAGAGTCAAACTGAACTCTATTAATTGGCTCAAATATATATTCTATATAAGAGGGGTTTTCGCCCAGCCGTGGACAGTTACAGACAGTTTTATTATAGTTAAGTATTATTATAGATAACATAATGATAATATGATAATAAGATACTAGACTACATGAGTTACAACTACGTTTGTTACTGTTATTACTATTTTACTACTACGGTAATTTTTATTTATTTATTTTTTGTTTTATTTATTTGGAAAACAAACAATATAAACATAACATACAATTCAATTTGTCACATATTAAATTTATCAATAAAGTTTCCATTAATAATAATAAACAGGATATATCATTTGAAAGTAATTAACATAATACAAATGAAATTAATTATTAAAAAGAAAAAAAAACAGACATAAAAATTGTCAGATGAAAAATTACGACTTAAAAATACGCATATCAAAAAATTAACAAATATAATCCATTCATTCATCTAGTTATCTTTTAGAAAAAAAAAATATCAAAAAAATCCACTAATAATTTTAAATAGACAGGTCGTTGGAACAATTTAAAATAAAAAATTAAAATTTAAAAATAAGTCAATAGTTTATAAATAAATAACTAAATATCTACACAATACACACACGGTCGTTTGTTCCTAAAGTAAGTAACTTAATGTTTGTGTTTTAGGTAACAGCCGACTGGTATTGCTAAATATATATTTTTTTCGATAAACATAATGTAACCAAAAGTGTTACAAAAATTACAATCATTAATCAAACATTAATATTACCCTTTAAAGAATTCGTTACAAATTAGGAGTACTCTAAATTTATAAAGAAAACAAAGTATGCATTAATGATACAATAAAAAATTAGAAGCTCTCAAACGAATCAAATCTTTATCTTTTGTTAAAAAGACTAATACATTACCATTACATAAGAGTCAATATTAATCCACACTGCATACTAAATGTGATATTGTTTCTCAGTAATTAATGTAGTTCTATAATCCAGCAGCTAGAGCTTGATGTACTTATATTTCAAAGATGTTCTATTTAGGTCACAGGCGTTCATTAATTACTCAACACTTGCTTACAATAGGAACATAGTTCCGTTTGTTGTGTCTCATATGTCCTTGATGAGATAAATCATTAGTCATTTACTCCTTGCGCTGTAAAACTATTTAAGAAATGAATTTAAGAACAGCCTGTTCAAAATCTGGAGCAGCCCAACTGGGAAAGTATTTCGACCTTACAGAAGATGACAGCTAAATAATACTGCTTTCAAGCAATGTTGTGTTCCTGTGGTGAGTAAGGTGATCAAAGCTCTGTGGGGAATTAGTGCTTGGGTCGACAACGCAATTGCAATGCTTTTCGTGTTGCAGGCGTTTAAAAGCCATGGTAAGCGTTAATCATAAGGTGAGCCGGCTTGTATACGAACATAGTTGTATATGAAAAAAGGATAAAATTATTTAAACATATACTATCGCATGCCCATAAAAGCCTGCATAAAGTTATCAGAACAGCCATAAAAACAAAGTTTCAGCGTTTTTTAGCTACATTTTTTCATTAGAGTTGTTCATACACCTGTTAGAAGCGTAAAATATAGGAACGATAATGTCTTGCAAAAAGAAATTAATAATAACATAACGACGTCAGAGTTATTATTATTTATTATAGAGTTTATAGATTTAACTGAAAGCAAACCGAGTAAGTCACTCAGTACGTCAGAGTTCTGTATTTAGTAGTTACATATATATAAGCAAAAGTTTTTTGAAAATTGATTAATATAAATTGATATACTTAGTTATGCTGTATTTCATGCAAGATATTCCTAATTTTGTACTAAAACACAGTTTATATATTATTTCTCAAAAGAGTAACTGCGGAGTTTCTTGCTGATGCTTCTCTGCAGAATCTACATTCCGAATCGGTGGTAGTAATGTGATGAGTATTTTAGTAATTTTAGTTTTTCATTGATTATTTTTTCAACTACCAACGTTGTGTTGTAGTGTGTCAACACCGACAAGTAAAGATTTTTTTCGTTTATCAGCAAACACATTATATCATCACATCACATCAGCTTATCGCAGTCCACTACTGGACATAGGCCTCCACAAGTTCACGCCAAAGATGGCGTGAACTCATGTGTTTCGCCCATAGTCACCACGCTGGGCAGGCGGGTTGGTGACCGAACATATTATAATAATAATACATTATATAAGTCTAAATTATAATCTCGTCCTAAACAAACTCTATTAAACACAGCTCCGTAAATAAACATCTAATAGTTTTACTTTTGACGTCCAAATTTATACTTGAGACGTTTCAAGATGTAAATCGACTTGAGCTTCTTAAACAATCGTAACTGTATTTTCAAACAAGGACAAATTATCCGAGTAACTTTCTAGACGGTCTGTTACATCCAATAATTAAGTTTATTTAGAGCTTGAGTAATTCTTTAAATATGTTATCTGTACTAAGTACTATTAGTTTAATCTGCTTGAAGAGAAGAAAACTTAAGACCATTGGACATTTAGTACGAATTTCATTTAATTACTGACTACATTGACTCTTCAAGTTATTTTATCATTACAAAGGAACGATCTAGAAATACTTTACCGCGCATGATCAAGAGTTATGACAAGACTAGATAGACGTAATTTTGTGATACAATATATAATTATTCATAGTTTAATTATTGTTTGATAGCTAAATTAGTGACCTATCAGTCAATCACAGTTAGTCTCAAGTATATATATAAATCTTACAAGATAATTTTGAGGTCTCTATAAATTGATTATTACTTTTTTGCCTCTAAAATCTACATAGCGTATTCAAAGAAATCTTAATATTATTAAGTAATATCTGCCCAACCCACGTCTTGTAAATGGTGATTAACAGGTGAAATATAAATTTATCTACAGCCTCTCTGATCCGTATATGTAACTGAATTTGATAAGCGTAAACTTTTCTATATTGAAGTTTATATTTATAAAATGTTAACTTTATTGAGAGTCGTTAAAGAACAAATTTAACTTCTAAGTCTACGTTCATATTTTCGTCTTCATTTCAATTGTTGTGTCCTTTTGATTGTATTGCGGTTATTTGTTTGTTACTTTCGTATGTGTTACCTCTAAGTGATCTCTTTTACATTTATTTTAAGGAACAAATTAACCCAAATCGATAAAACTTTTTTGGTTTTATGAATATTATATGGCGTTATGTTCAGAACTTTGATATGTTAAACGTGACGAGACTGATAGAATATCGATAACTTACTTCTATTCAATACTGTGGAATTGATATTATTTTCAAATACACTAATATACACGTCAATACATAGTATAAAACAAAGTCGCTTTCCGCTGCCTGTATACTTAGATCTTTAAAACTACGCAATGGATTTTGATGCGGTTTTCTTTAGTAAATAGAGTGATTGCAGAGAAAAGTTTATATGTATAATACATGGATAATATAGTAGAGAAACACTGATAGTTTTTGTAACCATGCGAAGCCGGGGCGGGTCGCTAGTGGTATAATAAACCTCTAAAAGACAGACACATTCAAACTATAAACATTTCAAATAAACAATGATCTCGTGTTAACTGCAAATTGAAATAGGATTTAGTGAAGTTCAGATAACGTAACACGATATGCAATCAAAGAAAATCGTACATAAAGGTTTTTTCAAGTAACTCCACTCGTATCAATGACGCTATTTCAACAGCTCCGTCGAAATGTTACGTGAGGTGGGAAGGCCTCCCAATGGAGTGATGGGGAGAAAAGTAGGCTGAAGATAGGTATCCAAATGGTGTCGAGCCCTTTTTCCAATGACAACGAAGATTGGTATACCTGAGTTTGGAAAATCGAAAAGACATTTTACGTGTCTCTATATTTTAGTGAGTACAAGTGTTAAAATAAATTTCAACATGTATGGACATGTATATTTTCTAATGACATCTTAAATTTTTTATGTATAGTTTAGTACGCAAACATTTAAAAACGTTGTTTGGAATATTATGAATATGATAAATATCGGGTTTCATTTTATTTTTTATTTTTTTAAAATTTGGATTAAAGTTTCTCAAAATAAATAGTTGATAACATTTTTTGTAGCTTTTGTAGCATTTATTATAAGTTACATTGTATTTAACCGACTTTAAAACAGAGAAGGTTCTGTTTCACTGTACCAATTCTATTAAGTCGCTAGTGGCGACACGAGTAACGGTTTACAAAGCCGCAGTGGGCAGCGTGTTGGACTAAGCTCCAATCCTTCTCCTGCATGGAGAAAGAGGCCTAGCAGTGGGATGTTACAAGCCGAATGTGTTAAACCAACGGTAGTTACTGTTCCAAGAATTGTTTTAGTTTTGTTTAAAATTAGTTGTGTTTAGAAAGACACAAATAACTACCGCTAGTAATAATAATAATAATTCTTTATTTCAGGCGACAATTTGACCCATAAAACAATTTGACTGTCTTCAATTCTTATAATCAAATACAACTTAAAAAAAATTAATAAATGTTACGACAATTTAAAAAATACAATTATAATAATAAAATGAAACTATTTACAATCACACAATGTCCAATACGAATAATAATAATAATTAATATTTATTTTAGTTAGTTTTATTTTATTTTATACAATGATAGGCTTGCGTTTGACCACTATTTCACCTGATGATAAATGAAAATACGGTTTAAGATGGCACTTACCTAGAAGTAAACTATTCACTCGCGACCGAAATAGTCTATGTTCTAAGCGGTTTAAAATAGCAAGCTAAGTCTTGATAAAATCTTACAAGACGTTATCTCAACAAACTCTCGCTGTAACGAAGTCTAGCCGTCCTCATTAGCGAGAGAGCTTGGGGCTCTTGTTTGCTCAGTTGTTCTTTATTGCAACCATTTCATTACTTGAGATTATATACGTTTTAAACTGTACAGTTTTATAAAAAAAGCGTGTCTCACTTATATCTGGCTAAAAAACGAGAAAAACACATAATGTATTCTCACATTAATTACGTCATCATACACATTTATAACGGGAAAAGTAATATAAAAGATTTTTTGGAAATCTTAGAAAGGGCTTGACTAAAACTCCATTCAATTCTCATAACAAAAACGCCTTTGGCTGTAATTTTGTTATTTGCTGGCTGTTACTTATATATAAATTAATTTATTAGCATAGCTTTAGCTAAAACGTTGATCTGAATCTCCGCAGACCGTAGGCTTTATTCAATGTATTATATACTATATTCTAGATTAGCCTAATGTATAATGTTGCAACAATATATTATAAGCATAATACATATTTTTACATAAACTAATCAATATATTACTTATTGAAATTAACTTTTCATCATATAGCTACTTTCGTCTATAAGAGTCAAATTGCAGGCTAATCATGAAAACAACAAAACCGCGATTCGATTATGAATGTATATTAATTATGCTTACTTTTCTTACAAATTTCCTATTTTTTCTACAAAGATATTGTTACTTTGGGATATCAATTGTTTATTGTACTATTTATTCTCTATTATATCTATTGCGGGTAGGGTCGGCAACGCGCTTGCAATGCTTCTGGTGTTGCAGGTGTCTATAAGCTACGGTTATCGCTTACCTTCAGGTTAGCCGTACGCTTGTTTGCCAACCTAGTTACATATTTAAAAAAACTAATGGCGTCATGTACTGGTTTTCCGATGATGTACCAAACAAAAAAAAAAAAACAATCCAAACAAAAACAAAATATATCTCATTGGTCGATTATTCGAATGTTTGAAATGGCAAAATAGTCTTTTAAGCAATAATTTAGCTTTGTGATCGGCTAACATTTCTGTTTAGTGTTTGGTCAGCTTTGGAAGGCTCTAAGTATGTGGCCTCGCATATTTTACCCTGAGTGTCACCTACCGTCGTCACAGCGGCGCGGTAGTGAAGACTGATGGCTGCTACGTTGCACTGAAATTGCATGGAATTAATTTACGGGCTTAGATTAAACTGGAGTAGAACTCAGAACTTATATATTATGTTATGCTCATATTATAAGATAGAATGATTAATAATTAGAACAATATTTAATCATTCTATCTTGTGTTTAAATACTAAAATTGTATATTCGGAGGGTAGTCCTAAATCAATATTTTACCGTACTATGTAATCGTAAGCAATACCTTATTACATAAATATCAATAAAAAAAAATAGATAGTAGATTTTAATAACTGTATTTACTATTTACTACGTCAGTTTCTTAATAATTCATGAAATTTGGGCTTGATCTTATACTAAGCTAACGATTGACATTGTTGCGGTGTCAGTAGTGTGTCATTAGAGAGTGTAATTAGAGAGATTTGACTCATTAGTTTATATTAAACTAGCCACCCGCCCGGCTTCGCACGGGTGCATAAACTATCAGTGTTCCTCTACTATATTATGCATGTATTATACATATAAAGCTGCCTCTGGAATCTATTTACTAAAGAAAACCGCATCAAAATCCGTTGCGTAGTTTTAAAGACCTAAGTATACAGATAGCGGGAAGCGACTTTGTTTTATACTGTGTATTGATGTGTATATAAGTGTATTTGAAAATAATATCGATTCCACAGTATTAAATAGAAGTAAATTATCGATATTCCATCAGTCAAAGTTCTGAACATAACGCCATATAATATTCATGAAACCAAAAAAGTTTTATCGATTTGGGTTAATTTGTTCCTTAAAATAAATGTAAAAGAGATCGATATTTATATAAAATCGATGCAGCGGTTTATCTATATTGATTAAAATGAATTGTCGAAATGTATGTAAGCGCATAACAAATTTCCTTTAACCTGCAGTGGAACAGCGTGGTGGACTAAGCTTCGATCTTAAGTTACATGGAGAAAGAGCCTGTCTTATGTCCAGCAGTGGGATGTATGTGCTGGCATAGTCAAAATAGCAATTAATATACTTGTATACAGCTGGAGTTAATATGGGTTAGTTTCGATTCGTGTATTAATTAATCCACTTAATTGTATCGTCAGCGGACCGTAGTTGATGAACAGCGATTGAGCTTTGCTTGAGCACAGGATTCAATAATCAATTCAAATTCAAATTTTGATCGGAACTGTCAACCTGGAAATGTCCAGGCCTCCTGCTGTGCTTTTATTACGTTGGATGTATTGTTGTTATTTTCCCATGCTGCTCCAATGAGGCAATTATGTTATAATTAATTGATTATTGTAGAAATGGATAAGAATTAAAAAATGTACCAGGAAATGTAATATAAAAAATAATTAATTATTTATATTAATACGCTAAGGTTAAGATGTTTGCCTTCCTTTTTAGAAAAAAAAACCTCACAATCACTTCACATTAATTATATATCATTTTATAGATAAATGCTTGCCCTACCGGCATCCACAACTAAAAAAAATATTATTGCTTTTGTTTTTGTAAATTTATTAATTATTAAAATCATTTAGTGCGAATTATTCGCACGGGGTATTGCTAGTAATAAAATTAAATGTAAAAGCCTTGACAGCGTTAGCCGTATTCTGTAATCACTCTTTAAATGGAATAATAGAAAAAAGGAGATTGATTTCAAAAAAAATCAATAATTATATTACGTGATTGAAACCCACAATAGAAAAAAAAATCATTTAATACCTTTTTAAACGACATTTACGTAAAACGTCTTTTTTATGATGGCAATAAATAAAACGTAAAAGGTATTGCCATGTTATATTCTATGATGCCTATGAAATATGTGCGATATAGGAAAATGAAAAATGGAATCAACGTAACAATGTAGTATTTAAATTATTACCAAGATTGTTTGTAATATCTGGAAAATTTCTAACAGTTAGAAGGACTAATTAAATTTTTATTTCCATTAGAAATATAGTCAGTCAGTCAGTCTCTTCCCACGGGTGTTGTAAGAGGCGACTAAGGGATAACACAGTTCCACTACCACCTTGGAACTTCTAAAGCCGACCGATGGCGGGATACCTATGTCCAGCAGTGGACTGCGACCTTTTATGTACAAATATTTAGAAATTTTTATATGAAATAAAAAATGTATTAACGATAACAAAATACATATATAAAAACGTAAAAATATTTTAATTTTCATACCATTAAATTGAATTTCAGTTTGATATAATAGTTCCAGTTTAATGTAATTAACTGAATGTAGCTGAATAACAATCAGTAAATTACCAAACTTTTAAATATACATAATATTAAAATGTTATAATTTCTAAATTTTATGTAAATTTTGGCTACCATGGCTTTATTTATTAAGTCGAGTTGTAGCGAAACATTTTATGTCGCACAGCAGAAAACATCTTGCCTAAAATCTGGAGGCCTGATTAGGAAAGCACATCAACCTAACAAGAGTTCACTGCTAAATAATACTTCTATCGAGTAGCGTTGTATTGCCGTGATGAATAAGATTCAGAGCTCCTGGATTGGCAACGCGCTTGTGATGGATCTACTGTTGCAGGTGTAAATAGGCTACGGAATCATCTAACCAACTATATAATATAACTGAGGTAGGGCACAGCAGGAACTTCGTGCTCAAAATATGGAGCAGCCCGACTGGGGTAGTACCTCGACCTTACAGAAGACCACAGCTAAATAATACTGTTTTCAAGCAGTATTGTGTTCCTGTTGGTGAGTAAGGTGACCAGAGCTCCTGGGGGGATTGGGGATTGGGTCGGCAACGCGCTTGCGATGCTTCTAGTGTTGCAGGCGTCTATAAGCTACGGTAATCTCTTACCATCAGGTGAGCCGTACGCTTGTTTGCCGACCTACCACTAAACCATTAGGCGCATCGTATATTTGAGACCATAGTGGTATAAAGAATTACGTTACAAGGGAAGTTGGGAACCGTGACCTCTAGGATAGCGGCGTTATTGCGCACAATTTTCATAATTCACTATCATGACGTATGATGAACTTGCATTTTTAATATTAAATTCTTCAGCAATATGGCGAAGTACAGCACACTTGGCAGTGATCCAAATGTTATAAATATAGTTTATCAATATTCATCTTGTTAGTTTTCGAGATTCTTGGCCACTGGAGATATTTTATTTTAACTGATAACAGTGATACTCTGTTTATCAGTAATTGGAAATATGAACACATATTAGAATGTTGTCTAGCAAAGACATTATGTTAAACTATTTAACAATTCGAATACATTTTTTTTTCTTATTCTTTCGAGTTCCGAATTACTATTTTCGACAATTTGATTTTTTTTATATACCTACGTAACGTTAATTTATTACAGAATAAATATTAATTATAAACTTTTTTATATTATTTAGATTCTAAGAACAATATCTGCGATTTTTAATATAACACGTAATTTTTACTATTTATCAACCGTAATTTATTTATCAAAATATTATTTACGTAACTTGAGGACTTATAATTGTGTTTGCAGGCAAACGAAAAAAAACCGACTTCAATTATATCGACAAGTAATACAACGTAGGTAGATGAAAAAATAGTCAAGTAAATACGCATTATCAAAGATTACTCCAAAAGTTGTAATCAGATCTCGATAAAATTTAAATCTGACCACATGATAAACATCGGCTTTCGATTAAATTATAAATCATTAAAATCGGTACACGGTATCGGTTCCCTCGATTTGTCTGGGATCTCATCATCAGAACCTGGTTTCCTTATTATGGTACCAAACTAGGGATATCTCCTTTCCAACAAAAAAAAAGAATTATCAAAATCGGTTCATAAGCGACGTAGTTATCCCCGAACATACATAAATATATATATACGGTCGAATTGAGGAACCTCCTCCTTTTTTTGAAGTCGGTTAAAATATATTTTATATACGTGAATAAATATTATTCACGTAACTTGAGAACTTAAAATAAATCATTTTTCTTTTTAAATCAGTTCAGTTACAAGTTTTAAAGCCCCTGACTTGATTCGGACTTTGACTCTCCCTTCAGTATCAAATTCGCTCTTCTCCTCGTGCCCCTCCGTGCATGCCTTCGTAATGACGCACTATTTACCACCTCTTTTTACACCTCTTCTTTCCTCTTTTTATGTTAATTATGAAATTCTGTACATTTAAATACTTAAGAGTATTATTACGTTTAGTATTAGTATGTTTGTGTTTTGTATCGACCGTCCCAGCGGGGATCGAACCTGCATATCCGACTAAGCGTGTCGGCGCTTTGAATAGTTACGGGTTTTTGTAAGGAACTCACTATAGACGGCGACACGGTCGCTTCAGCCTGTAATATCCTACTACTGGGCATAGGCCTCTTTCCCCATGTAAGGATCAGAGCTTAATCCACCACTCTGTTCCAATGCGGGTATGCGGATATATTCCCTACTATGAGTAACGATCGCTATCAGGTGTACATGATAACAACCGGGATCGACGGCTTAACGTGCTCTCCGAGGCACGGTGAGGAGACCCACAAGGACTGCACAAACACTCAGACCACGGCAAACTCCTGTATGGCCAATACAAATGTTTGTCACGTGCGGGGATCGAACCCACAACCGCCAGCGCAACAGGTACAATCCATGGCTGTGACCGTTTCGCCAACGCGGTGTCGACACGGTCGCTTAGACCGAATATAAAATCATCATATCATAAATTTCGATCTAGCGGGAACATCGTTCGATAGCTTAATTGGTTACAGCACCGACACGGTCAGTCGGAGATGCAGGTTCGATCCCCGCTGGAACGGTCGATTTTTTTCATTTAAAAAAATGTTTATGTATTTATATTACACTTATATCAACTTTAAAACCGACTTCAAAATAGAAGGATATTCTCTATTTTTTTAGAGTAAGATCTGACGAATAGTTATAAGCTATAGTTATCAAATAACAATGATATTAATGTTATCAAGCTTCACCACTGCGTGAAGGACGACAGAGGAGTAATTTTGCGTCATTTTAAATATAAATTATTTCCAAGTAAATTTATTTTGATAAATCGTCGGCTTCATATTAATCTCATAACTCTCACGATGAAGATGAATGATAACAATTATGCAAATACGCTTAAAGATCTTTTTGTCTTCTTGTCGCAAAGATTAAGATATCTTATACTATAATTCTGACATCAAATTTGTTATAATAAGATTATTGTAAAAATTGAAGAAGATTTATTAGATTTAGTAACTTGTGACCGATTCCTAATTATTATATAACTACTTATTCAGTTTAAAGTAATTTATTGACTGTATTTTATAATTAACTAGCTGCTGCCCACGACGTCGTTTGCGTGAACGCTATACAGCACCAAAAATACCTACGATTATACCTTTTAAAATAACATTCATTTACCCGTTTCTTCTTTATATTTCATACATTACATACATTACAGCCTATACAGTCCACTGCTGGACATAGGCCTCCACAAGTTTACGCCAAAAATAACGTGAACTCATGTGTTTTGCCCCTAGTCACCACGCTGGGCAGACGGGTTGGTGACCGCAGTACTGGCTTTGTCGCACCGAAGACGCTGCTGCCCGTCTTCGGCCTGTGTATTTCAAAGCCAGCAGTTGGATGGTTATCCCGCCATCGGTCGGCTTCTTAAGTTCCACGGTGGTTGTGGAACCTTGTTATCCCTTAGTCGCCTCTTACGACACCCACGGGAAGAGAGGGGGTGGCTAAATTATTTAGTGCCGTAGCCACACAGCACCCGTAGCCACACAGTTATATTTCATATCTACAGAAAAATATCATAGATGGCGCTGCTTTAAAATTGTCTTGTCTACTTATATTCTTTTAATTATGTTTATCGGCTTAGTTACTTATATTGCGTGATTTTTATAGTCTGAAGCTAGCTTATATAGCACGGTTATTAACATAATAACAACAACATTCAAATATGCGTCGTTAGATTACATGTTGTTACAAAATGCGTTGAGGAAACAAAGGTTCACTGCTTGTTCCCGGTAGGTGAAAGCATGATAATATGTAGCCTATATGTTGACCCGACTTCTTAATAATATTCATGCCAAATTTGAAGTAAATCCATGCGGTACTTTTTGAGTTTATCCTGTACATACATACAGACAAACAGACAAACAGACAAAAATTCTAAAAACTATATTTTTGGCTTGGTTTCGATTGTAGATCACACCCCAAGTATTCTTTTAAAAAAATATTCAATGTACAGTTTTGATTTTCCTACCATTTTATTATATGTATAGATTAATTCGCTTTAATGGCTTTCAATTGTGCCAGGAGATACTGTCGGTTTCGCCAATGTCACGTGGGATAGAAAGTACACAGGAGAATCTCAGTGTGGTTGAGATTGTAAGCTAAATTGACTATTACGGACAAAACAAAAAAAGTCAGACTTTCGTTGTTGAAGCATAACCTGAAACAACAAACAAAACATTGTAAGTATACATATACATTTGAGTTTATGTTATATCGAAAGAAGTATAAAGTAAATATAATTTGCAATGATATGCATAATAAATATTGGTTGGTTTAAAAAAATTAAATGACATATATAAATATTTGTATGGACATGAAACTGATTTTGTTGTATTTTTCTCATTAATTTACATGACGTAAAGTATGTTAAATAAGGCATTGATCGATAAGACTTCTATTTAAATAGGAATTAAAACATAATAATATTTAAACACTTGTTAAACTTAGCGACAGTTATTTTAATTTCTGAATTTACAAACACGTGAGACAACATATATGTATAGTTTCTTTACACATCGCTCGCTTTAGCTTATAATATCCCACTGCTGGGCATAGGCCTCTTTCCCATCTAGGAGAAGGCTCAGAGCTTAATCCACTACGCTGCACCAATGCGGGTTGACAGATATATTCCCTCCCATGAGTAATGATCATTATTAGGTGTACATGATAACAACCGGGACCGACGGCTTAACGTGCTTTCCGAGAGAGACCCCAATGACTGCATGATGAATGATGATGAAAACACCCAGACCACGGCAAACATCTGTATGGCCAATACAAATGTTGGTCATGTGCGGGGATCGAACCCGCAACCGCTAGCACAAACGCCACAAACCAGTGCTGTGACCGTTGCGCTAACTAAATTATTGTTCTTTATCCTTGTTTATGGACTTGAAATGTAATGAAAATTGTTAAAAGTAAAGTCGTTGAAACAACCCTTAAATATATCCTTGTAATGTGTTCATCGTTAATTAAGGCAACCGTTGACATTTTGTGCTAATTACAGTCACCGACCGTAGATATATCACATTAAATATATTTAAACAAAAACAAACCGTATCTATATATGTATAAGAGTTGATTTTTTGTTGCGTAAATCGTACGGAGCATGTGTGAAATTACATAGTTTTTTGACTTTAAATTTAATTGGAAAGTAAATGTTTGATTGATGTGTTGATATTTGCTTGGTTTAGGCTACAATTATTAAGCTTGACTAAGAGGTTTACGCATCGAAGACACATTTGCCATTTGTGTTGTACAGAAATTGCTTCGATTAAGGCCGCTTTTTGTACTTTATTCTGCTCTTTGTAGTTTATTGAATTTATTTATCTGGTGTAATAATAATAATAATTAACGGTTAATATTTGTAAAGGAACCATGTTTCTGTGGTTAAGCGACCATGAAATATTCGTGTACACTCATAAACGCAATTTAGGGGTCTGTGGAAAAAAGGTCAACACAGCGCCCTATTTGTTTTTGTTTCGGATCAAGTTATTACGAGTAGTATGTCTCCATAAAATATATACTATGTATTTTATAACAGTACACCTTACCTCGGTTGTTAGTGAAAAGGCTTTCTTGTACAATAAATAATATTACTATCATACTTTACAGGAATATTATCATAGTTTTTTTTATACAACTAGGTCGGTAAAAAAGCGTACGGCTCATCTGATAGTAAGATAGACGCCTACAACACTACAAGCATCGCTAGCGCGTTGCCAACCTACCCCCAATCCCCATCAAGAGCTCTGGTCACCTTACTCATCACAGGAGCACACTACTGGTTGTAAGCATTAAGCTGTGGTAAAGTCGAGGTATTTCCACAGTCGGGCTCCTCCAGATTTGGAGTAGGATATTTCCTGCTGTGCCTTGCTTCAGTTATATTCGAGTATATTATATCTTTTGTTGTGTGGTTACGGCAATGAAGAATATAGCTACCCCTCTCTTCCCGTGGGTGTCGTAAGAGGCGACTAAGGGATAACACAGTTTCACTACCACCTTGAAACTTAAAAAGCCGACCGATGGCGTGATAACCATCCAACTACTGGCAATGAAATACACAGGCCGTAGACGGGTAGCAGCGTCTTCGGTGCGACAAAGCCAGCCCTGTGGTCACCAACCCGCCTGTCCAGCGTGGTGACTATGGGCAACACACATGAGTTCACACCTTTTTGGCTTGAACTTGTGGAGGCCTATGTCCAGCAGTGGACTGTGATAGGCTGAAATGATGAATATTATGTCTTTATCATTATGATTAAATAAATCAAATATTAAATCAAATATATATATATATATATATATATATATATTTGATATATTTAATATATATATATATATATATATATATATATATATATATATATATATATATATATATATATATATATTTGTACCTGGATGACCGAGCTTTTTTCGTTTTACTTTCGCTAAATAAACTGTGTGTTTTTCGAAAATTTTATTTAAATACAAATTGCATAGGGGAGACCTGTCCAAAACCGTATAGCTAAGCGGCAATTTATACCTCATCATTACAGCCTATACAGTCCACTGCTGGACATAGGCCTCCACAAGTTTACGCCAAAAATAACGTGAACTCATGTGTTTTGCCCATAGTCACCACGCTGGGCTGGCGGGTTGGTGACCGCAGTACTGGCTTTGTCGCACCGAAAACGCTGCTGCCCGTCTTCGGCCTGTGTATTTCAAAGCCAGCAGTTGGATGGTTATCCCGCCATCGGTCGGCTTCTTAAGTTCCAAGATGGTTGTGGAACCTTGTTATCCCTTAGTCGCCTCTTACGACACCCACGGGAAGAGAGGGGGTGGCTAAATTCTTTAGTGCCGTAGCCACACAGCAATTTATACCTATTGATGATAAATGAATTATATTTTTCGATCTTACCGACACAATAAGTTTTTAGAATCTGATAAAGCGTTTTAACAGTCAGTCCAAGTCACTTTACTTATGCACGCAGCTTAGTTACAATACAATTACGAGTTTCCAATTCATATTAATGAGATTAATGTGAACTACTGGCGTAAGGTTGTAAGCTTGCAACTTTATTATAGTAAGTTAGAGCGAGTACCAGCAATTTGCATTGATGTTAACAAATGGATTACGTGCTCTGTATCCGATTACGATGTAACCAAAGCGGATAATGCGTTCATTCATGTATGTTAATCTAGACCGGCAGCCAAAATGATGTGTATCGGATTTGTGGTTTTATTCTAATAATCATATGAAATGAAACAAACTAATAAAAAAAATTACTATATTGTATATATTTCAAATTTACACCTTAAGTACTAATTATTTAAAAATCATGGCGGTAAAAATCATGTCCTCGTGGAACGGTGCCAAGAATGTAGGCAGCATTTCGCCGTTGAACCCCAATATTGATTTTCTGGACGAAAAATGGATCAGCCTTAAAGAAATAATATTGGTACATTGGTACATATATACTCTCTTAAGTGTGACAACATTTTTAAAAATAAATTCCCTTTTTTTAAAAATTATTTTTTTTTGAAGTTTTCGACGACAGTATAGAGAATTTTAAGGGTTCCGACCCCCTACCTAAGTCTCCTAGATGAGTTTGGTCATCCAAGTACTAATAACATGTGACGGTTTTGAGAGCAATTTACCTAACTTGTATTTTTTCATATGACAGATGATTGAGGAAGGTTAGAGGCTGTATTATAATATCCGGTTTAATTTATCATCGCTCAAGGCACCACTTGAGGTCTGGATCTTTTTATACCCGGAAAATCGGAGTCATGTTTTTATGATAACACGGTTTATGTAATATTTTATAGAGGTTTGTAAATCTATAATATATTTTTATATATTTTTTGTTCTTTTCTTTTTAAATTGCTTTGACCTGCAGTAAGGATACCAAAAAAAAAAAAATCAGTGCGTACAAACATTTTGACAATTAATTTTTATCTAATCGTAAAATTATGAGAAAGTACACAGTATCTAGAGGTTTATCAAATAAAGTGGAATATAGTTCCTAAAATCAGGGCAAACTAAGTCAAAGACATTCAATTGATATAGGCGATGAATTATTTAAATTATAAATAAGAAAATAAAGTATACATCTCTCTACGTCTTTGAGTTAATGAGAAAATTCCTACAAACGGCAAAATACTTATAAAGCACTCGGTTCGTTTAGGAATTTACATAGGAAATGAGATCGTGCCGCGTACTTTTTTCTTAATCCTGATCTATAATTTAAATTGAACTAAAGTAACACCTACACAGTTTTCGTATTATCGGAATTATATTTCGGTGTGGATGTTCAATATTACTTATATATTATAGAAGTAATATTAAACAAACGCCGCGTTGGCGCAACGGTCACAGCCATGGATTGTACCCGTTGCGCTGCCGGTTGCGGGTTCGATCCCCGCACATGACAAACATTTGTATTGGGCATACAGGTGTTTGCCGTGGTCTGGGTGTTTGTGTAGTCCTTGTGAGTCTCCCCACCGTGCCTCGGAGAGCACGTTAAGCCGTCGGTCCCGGTTGTTATCGTGTACACCTGATAGCGATCGTTACTCACAGTAGGGAATATATCCGCCAACCCGCATTGGAGCAGCGTGGCAGATTAAGCTCTGATGCTTCTCCTACATGGGGAAAGAGTCCCTAGTGGGATATTACAGGCAGAAGCGCGCGAAAATATTAAACAAAATAATGTCATATAAATTAAACATTAAAAAGGTTCGCAAATTAGTTTGCTTAGAAATGAAATCATCAAAAAAAATGAACTCTGAATCTTATTTTATCCGTACTTATAAAAAACGTAAATGACAATGAATACTCGAGTATACACTTATTAATAAACGGACTTTCGCTGACTCACTTCCCAACCAAGTGTAACAACCGCTTTCAAGTGCAAGTCGAGTAGATGAAGTCGATCGTAAAATTTGGCAAGTGACGGATTACCGGGAGGTCAATGGGGGTCGTGAGTGCCCTTTAAGTAATTCGTTTTGGCAATTTTAACAAAAAAAAAATGCTAAAATTTCATGGTGCTCCATAATCTTAATTAAATTATTTGAAGTTTGCGTTAAACGCGCTAATCTTAATCATTCCAGCCTATTGCAGTCCACTGCTGGACATAGGCCTCCACAAGTTCACGCCAAAATCATCATGATGATGATGATGCGCTAATCTTAGACAATACTGTTTCATCTTGAAAAATTCTTTATTGCTTGGGCGATGGTCCAATTCCCGGGGAAGGTTTTAGGCTATATAACATTTTAGTATCTTTGTTCTCAAATTAACGTAGGTAACCGCGTGGCACAGCTAGCCTTGAATATGCGAAATAGTTAATAGTAAATATTGAGTAATCAAACTATACAAACACTGATTGTAGCTCTCAGAACGTTGTCATCTAATATTGTGCTAGCGCTTAATTGTTACGCATAAATTAAAGACTATGTAGATATGACCTTTATCCAAATTAGTTTATTTAGATGGAGCATTGTATTTGCTGCTTTAAGACGGAGTCCTAGTTAAAACTATTGGCACTAGCTCTTTCTCTGTAAAAACTGTAAAGGTCTGGAATTCTCTTTTTCTGTCTATAAGACAAGCCCAATCACTATCGCTCCAAAAAGTATCTTAAGGATCATTATTTGTCACTAAATCCGACATGGTTGTCTAAACAAAAAAATAAAAATAGGTAAAAAAACTTTTTAAGTTAAACGGTTTTATGTTAAACATACATTGCAATGTTTAAGATAAATGTACTAAAAACCAAAAAATAATAAAATAGATACAGTCGTGGGAATTATAAACATATGCATAGACTAGACTAAAATAAAACCGTGGGGCACGTCAATTGTCTACAATCGTTGATTAAAATGTTTGTTTTGTAATGTTACACTATAATTAGGCAGTTGTTCAACCGACAAAGATGGACGTGTGATAAGTAGGGCTAGAATGTGGAAACAAGCTAGCAAGCTCGATTATAAGCGAGTTTTAGGGTTTCATAGTGGTGAGCGAGTAGTACTTTTATCATATGTTTTGTCGATTAAAGACAAACTACGAGCAGTGAAACGATTCCTCGCCAGCCAGCAGTGTGAATGTCCAACGATAAACTAGTTGAAACATCTCTTTTATTTACATGGAGTGTATAACTATTGGAATTTCCATGAGCAAGAAAATATTAAGTAATTTCCTCACCGTCTGCGGGCCAACTGCCTATTTTAACGACGAATTAAACGATTCTTCTATCGCACATTAAGTCGATAATTTGTAGACAATTGACGTGCCCCACGGTTTTATTTTAGTCTAGTCTATGCATATGTTTATAATTCCCACGACTGTATCTATTTTATTATTTTTTGGTTTTTAGTACATTTATCTTAAACATTGCAATGTATGTTTAACATAAAACCGTTTAACTTAAAAAGTTTTTTTACCTATTTTTATTTTCTAGTTTTTAGTTTTTATTTCACATTCTGTTTAATTCATTTAGTGCTTCATTATTGCAAGGCCCATCTTAAATATTGAGGTTGTATAGTGCACTGTATTCTTCTTGTCAAGCCCTTTCATTTGATACCCATGTTGATGGGATTGATAAAACCTAAGTTATCCGCCATTTTGTAGAGGCCGCCATCTTGGATTTTAATTTTATATAGTACATTCATTATACTGGTTGAGCACTTTCATTTGATACCCATATTGATGGGATCGATAAAACCTACGTTATCCGCCATTTTGTAGCGGCCGCCATCTTGTATTTCAATTTTTTATAGTATATTGTATTCTGCTTGTTGAGCCCTTTCATTTGATACCCATATTGATGGGATTGATAAAACCTACGTTATCCGCCATTTTGTAGCGGCCGCCATCTTGGATTTCAATTTTTTATAGTATATTGTATTCTGCTTGTTGAGCCCTTTCATTTGATACCCATATTGATGGGATTAATAAAACATAAATTATCCGCCATTTTGTAGCGGCGGCCATCTTGAATTTATAATGATAATGAATAAACATAATTGTATTGTCACCAAAATCCAAAGTGTATACAAAATTTCAGATTAATCGGTTGACAGGAAGAGGGTGAAATTTGAATTACTAAATTTGACCCAAGAATAATAAAAAATAAAACAAACGGGGTGAGCTAAATAAAACCGTTTAAAAAAAACAAATAGAATAAAATTCCAATTCCAAACCCATAACATCTTTGTATGATATAAATAAGTACGTATTATTTGTTTTTTGTAGATACAAAACTGTTTACAATAAAGAATACTATTTATTGACTTAAAATAATTTATCACTCGAATAATTACACATAGTTAGAGGAGGGGGGAGGGGGGAACATGAAATATCCCGCTCAAAATTTGATGCAGCCCGAGTCACAGAATACATAGTCTAATATTGTTGCTTTCGAAAAGTGTTCCTGTGGTGAGTAAGGAAATCCTGGATATGTGTTGTGTTGACAGCAAGAGTAGGGTAGCAACGCCTACAGACCACGGTAGCTGTTATGGTAGCTTGACATCAGCCAGGCTATATGCTAGTAGTAGTAGTTAGTAGTGTAAAAAAGTGTAATCTTAAGATTAATTTTCAACTTTATACAATGAGACAATCATCATCATCACCCATCATCACTTCAGCCTATCACAGTCCACTACTGGACATAGGCCTCCACAAGTTCACGCCAAAAATGGCGTGATCTCATGTGTGTTGCTCATAGTCACCACGCTGGGGGGTTGGTGACCGCATGAGACAATAGTTCTGATGAAAAAGGTGGGGAAGTAATCAATTTTTTTTGGATTTACAAAAAAAAACGCAGAGTTCTTTAAAACTATTTCAGAAAAGAAAATGGTTACGTTGATTTATTCAAAAGTAAATAAAACCATCGGCTATAGACATTTAACAAGAAGAAGAGCGAAGTAGTAAAAGATATTATTAAACCGATTTCAGTAAATCATTTATGTTATGATCGCCTTAATGGTGTTCATCATTGAAAATGTAAAATATTCATTCGACACCAAAGCTAGTGAAAAATGATCCTATTTAAACGTAACTGTCTATATTTTAGCGCTTGAAAGCGTAAACGTTTAATCATATTTTGATAATAACGTTAGCGCTATTGACGCTTGATTCGATAAAATATTTTGAATGTGTACATTTATACTACAATACTTTGTTTATAATAACCATTCTTGTGTAGCTAAGCTAGAATTCATTTTGATGTCATTGGTTTGGTTTCAGATGGAGTCATGTTTTTTCATACGAATATTTTCTGGTTAGTTAATATATTCTTGTGGGTTTCTCCGCCACGCCTTGGAGAGCACGTAAAGCCATTGTGGCCAAGTTGTTATTATAAATATCTATTCTATATAATATGTATATATATATATATATATATATATATATACGGTCGAATTGAGTAATCTCCTCCTTTTTTGAAGTCGGTTAAAAAATAATGTTTTCATTTATCCGTATAATATTGGTTTGTCGAATGCTCACCACGAATACAACATATATATATATATATATAATAAACTTTAAAGGTTACTACAGATTGTGTTTTGTTTGTTTGTTAATGGGCAGACTTAATCGGCCATAATTTCCAAACCACTTGATGGTTCATTGATATAAGGTATAGTTGGAAATACCCTGCTCAATATTTGAAGCAGCTCGACTGGAGAAGTATCTCAACATTAAGGAAGACCATAGCCAAATAACATCGCTCTCAAGTAGCGCTTCTGAGTAACTAAAGTAATATATATTTTTTAACCGACTTCCAAAAAAGGAGGAGGTTCTCAATTCGACTGTATTTTTTTTTTTTTTTTTATGTATGTTACATCAGAACTTTTGACCGGGTAGACCGATTTCGACAAATTTTGTTTTAATCGAACGGTGGTGTGTGCCAATTGGTCCCATTTAAATTTATTTGAGATCTAACAACTACTTTTCGAGTTATATCTAATAATGCGTTTTTACTTGACGCTTTTTTCGTCGACCTACGTTTTATTATACCGCATAACTTTTTACTGGATGTACCGATTTTGATAATTCTTTTTTTGTTGGAAAGGGAATATCCCTAGTTTTGTACCATGATAAGGAAACCAGGATCTGATGATGGAATCCTAGAGAAATCGAGGGAAACTCTCGAAAATCTGCAATAAATTTTTACTGGGTGTACCGATTTTGATAATTTTTAATTTAATCAAAAGCTGATGTTTATCATGTGGTTACATATAAATTTTATCGAGATCTGATAACTGCTTTTTGAGTAATCTTTGATAACGCGTAGTTACTTGACTATTTTTTCGTCGATCTACGTTGTATTACTCTTCGATGTAATTGAAGTCGGTTTTTTTTTTCGTTTGCGAGCAAACACAATTATTAAATGACTTAAAGCGTACTTGATACGGTAATTTTTTAATTTTAATTTTATTGTGAATAAAGTAGCTGCAGCTCCTTAGAAGGGCCCGAGGTAGGGTTGGCAACGCGTTAGCGATTCTCCTAGTGCAGCTCCTTAGAAGGGCCCGAGGTAGGGTTGACAACGCGTTAGCGATTCTCCTAGTATTGCAGGAGTCTATAGTAACCGTTTACCATCAGACGGATCGTACGCATGTTTGCCATCGAAGTTAATATAAAGTAAATATCAAAACTAATTCCAAAGAAACTTAGAAAATTGGCCCAACCGCCAGATGTGTACTGAGCGTATAGCATAAACAATTCCAGCACGAGCCTTTGAGTGGCTCGTAAACATTTACGTTCCTTTGGTAATTTCTTTAGACGGCGAGCGGTTGTTTCCCAACCGAATGATTTATTACGTATATCGCTCTTTTAACCAACTTAAAATTGGAGGAAGTTTCTCGATTTTCTTATATTTTCTGTTTGCTTTGTCATTTATTTATTTATTTTACTTGGCAATCCAATAGCGTTGTGATACAATGGTATGATACAATATAAAGTATAATTATAAAATAATATAATTTTTTTTTCATTATTTAATTTTCACACATTTCATAAATACGGGATTTATCGTGTAATGTAATAAAACAGTTTCAGAATCCCGATATGTTGACGTCATGGCCTCGGTCGCGTAGTTGGAAATGTTGGCGAAGTATTGTACTGTATTAATTTTTATTATGAAATATTAATTTTTATTTCATTTACTTCTTTATAGGTTTTTTTTTTTATAGGTCATATCGATTTTATGCGTTTTGAGATAGAATACTATCAAGTAAGCCTCTCAAGTATGCACGTGCCTATGATTGAGGCAACCCTCAATTTGTTTGTACCCTGATGTTAATTATTGTGAATATGTTAGTGTCTCCCTTGTTGGCGCCTTTTTATACATAAACTAGCAGATCCCGATATGCACACAAAATTTCATGAGAATCGATCAAGCCGTTTCAATGGAGTTTTTAACTACAAACACCACGACGCGAAAATCTTAATATATATAAATCTCGTGTCACAATGTTTGTCCTCAATGGACTCCTAAACTACTTAACCGATTTTAGTCAAATTTGCACACCGTGTGCAGTTTGATCCAACTTAAAAGATAGGCTATATTTTATTTTGATATATTATGTTATTATTATATTTCAGAAAAAAATAAGGTGATACGAAGTTCGTCAGGTCAGCTAGTTTTATATATTAGATAAATATAGAAATTTTTGAAATGAGTATCGCAGTAAGTCCTGTAGAAGTTAAAAATTTTGCTAGTAATAATAATAATTTGTAGCAGTATTAAATCTTGAGTTCCGTACAGATAAAATTAATTTGACGGAAAAAATATCAAACCTAAGTGGAAAAAGATGCCAATTCCTGAAAATAGTTCCGTACAGATCAAATTAATTTGACAAAAAAAAAACCAATACTAAGCGAAAAAAAACCAATTCCTGAAAATGCGAACAAAAAATTATCGATAACTTTAAAAAAGTAAAAAAAATCAATTAAGATTGTAATTTTATTTCTAAACACAAACCCTTAATCGGTTGGCACTTTGATTTTTAATTATGTACAAAAATAGCTAAATATTAAACGTAAATCGTTCTCATTTTAATTGCTCAATATTTTCTATTTTTCATTAAGCAAAATTCCGTTCACTCATCGACACAAAATAACATCAAATAACGATTCCAGTACAAATGGCTCGCGATTTGTAGACAATTGTAGCGTTCGAGATATCTTCAAAGGAACATTGAGATAAGTCTTAGGAATGACTTTGTCTCGTGCAATTTACCATTTACGGGGGAAATATTTATCGTATCTTATTGGAATATCTTTGATAAATGATACATTTCTAAAGATTAAGGCGTAGTTATTTGTATAAATAAAAATTAACTACACTCCGCTAAACTTTGCTACGCCAATTCTAACCGTTTTATTTATTTTTTTAACAATTTATAGAACCTTATGACGGATTAAAATTTTAAGAAAATCACGCAGAAAATTGGAAAATTTTCGGAAATGTAATGATTATTTTTATTTCATAAGTTTAACAGATCGTAAGACAAGACACCGTCTAATATTAAGTTCAATAAGTTCTGAATTTTATCTCGAATATTCTTTGCTGTATGCTACATGGACAATTTTTAATTTGACTTATTTCGATGTACCTGTAGGTAAAAAGTAGGCAATTATATAGATACCCATGTTAGTTTATTAATTTTGTATTTCTTGTTGCACTACTTGTTGGTATTGGCTTATGAATAAATAAATAAATAATATTCAGCTACTTTAAAATATTTGTAGATTTGTACATAGGGGGTCCTTTTTATGCTCTTACTAGGTTCTCAAAGATGAAAATAGCTGTAAATAATTATTTTGGTATAAAGCTTTATTGCATTCCATCTGTTGGAAGATGCAAACAAAGATGTTTACGGTTCTCCTATTTTGTGTAAATTTGTAACGTATACAACACGAACAACGAGTATTGTAGTAACCTAGTTCAAAAGCCTTGTAGATAAACCTCGTTCTATTTTTTTTTATTTAGCCCACAAAATTGATCATAATTGACATATAAAGCTTGAATAGATATAAAGTAGAAAAGTGTAAAAACTATGTTGGTTCTACTAGATATGGAAATAGCGCATGATAATATTGAAACCACCAACAACCCAAATAGTTAACATTTCGATACAAAAAGGGTAAAATGGTTACAATTAAAACTTTAAGAATACAATAATGTATTTAATCAAAACTCGGAACTCGTTACAAAGCTTATTCAATTCAATTCATTATAATTATTATCATGATTACATTTTACCATCTGTGTTATATAATTATATTTATATTTTTTGTTCAATTTAAAATCGACTTCCACCGTTCAAGATTAAAGTATAAATTTTTTTTCACAGTTTCTACGCTGTGTCCAATATTTATTATTAATACACATGCAGTACAAACTTAGTAGAGACAATTTCAAATTAAAATGGCTATTTGTTTTGTTATTTCCGTTCTGTAACACTTCTTCCCAAAAAAAATATTTTTAAAGAAAGTTTATCAACATCTTTGTATGTATCTTTTACAGCTAATCAAAGAAATTATTGTAATTAATAGTATACAGTGAAGGTAAGAGTCTGCATAATCAGTCACGCCGTTCTACTGAAGTCTGGTGAATAACGCGTGGTTGATTATCAGCTTATAAAGAAACCCAACTATCAATCTATATTTTAGTATTTAAAACGAATTCTAATCTGACAGCCTATTATTTAATAATAAAAACATTACGTAATTATCATAACATTACGTATATTAGTATGTTTGACTAGGGACTAATAAAATATTAATTGTAAGTATACATCGTTTTCTGTGTCAATGTGTTTGTGTGTGTGTGTCAATCTCCCATTAGTTACGTAATCCTGGTTATAATTAGTACAGAATCTTAATCTCTTTTCTTATTAATATGATAACATGGACAATACATTATTTTATTATGCGTGTTATTCTTTTTCTCATTTGTGAGTTACATATCCTGTAAAGTCAAGGATTTTATTTCAACTTATACTTACATATACAGAGGCAACACGTTTATTGACCGTAGGTGATTCTATGTGGGAGCGCGCGTGCGTGTTTGTGTGTGTGCATGAGCACGCTCGTATTTCTCTCTCTGTGTGCGTGTGTGCGTGCGTGCGCGTCTGTGTGTTTGTTTGTGTGTGTGTGTGTGTGTGTGCCCGTGTGTATGTGGACGCAAAATCAAAGAATTAAATATATAAAGAATTAAATATTTAATTCTTAAGTAACGTCCAAAATAACATCTTTTGCGTGTGTGTTATATTTTTGATAATATTATTAAGATAATTAATGTAAATGAAAGGTAGAGTTCACATTAATATTAAAACAATAATTACGATTTGCGAATATCACTAAAACGATCTTAATTATCTCAGCGAGGTAATTGCTCTCGAAATGATGAGTGACTCCCCTTTAATTAATCCGTAACGAGATGAAGTATCCTAAAGAGTAAATTGTGTAGGAATCATGTTGATATTAATGAAATGACTTGAATTTTGTGAAATTATTTCGTAAAGGAAATTCGGCATTACTTTAGTATTAGCAATTTTGTAAATAAATGGAAATTTAAGTACCAACTTTTATAGCAGTTAGGTCTAGCTTTTAAAGGCCAACAATATTTAAATTTATCTAGTTAGAGTAACCATCAGATTTTAACATTCAGTTTAAAAATAATTACTTAGGATTTTGAAAATAAGACATTATAAATTTAAATAGCATAAAAATTAATATCAAAACATCAATACAAAGTCATCATTCCAGCCTATTGTAGTCTACTGCTGGATATAGGCCTCCACAAGTTCACGCCAAAAATGCGTGAGCTCATGTGTGTTGCCCATAGTCACCACGCTGGGCAGGCGAGTTGGTGACTGCAGGGCTGGCTTTGTCACACCGAAGACGCTGCTGCCCGTCTTCGGCCTGTGTGTTTCAAAGCCAGCGGTTAGATGGTTATCCCGCCATCGTTCGGCTTCTTAAGTTCCAAGGTGGTTGTGGAACTGTGTTATCCCTTAGTCGCCTCTGACGACACCCCCGGGAAGATAGGGGGTGGCTATATTCGTTGGTGCCGTAACCACACAGCACAGCAATACAAAGTAAAGTTTCAAAATTGCGTAATATTGTCATTTTTTGAGTTATTTTCATGATTATCTTGCTAATCTTAGTAAAAATCAGAAGATTTTAAATCTCTCACGAATCACACATTGTTCCGGAATGAAAGTCTTTTAGTCCTTAGGGACCCAAGCTATGTGCTGTTGAGCAGGGAAAGTGGAAACAAACGAAAATCAGGTTACTACAGGAACAAACCCCTTGGCAGTCGGGCTGTTCCAGACTTTAAGTAGAATATTTCCTGCTGTGATGATCCTCAATAAAAAAATCGGAAAGTTATGACTAACAACCGCTCTGGTGTAGTGATGCGTGGGATCGCCTAAAACACCGATCGATTGGGATGGATACCTGTATTTGTACAAATATTTCTTTCCGGTTTGGATGTCCTTGTGGGTCTCCCCATCGTGCCTCAGAGAGCACGTTCAGCCGTCGGTATGGTTTGCCATCACAGACACTTGATAGCGATTGTTACTCATAGTAGGGAACATATCCGCCAACCCGTGTGAGTGAGTGTGTGAGTGGACCAGCGTGGTGGATTAAACTTCAATCCTTTTCATGGAGAAAAAGGGACAGTATATTACAATATAGTAATAGCTATACCAGAGTAACTCAGAATAGGCCGAAATTCTACCCAAATAGCAGCAATTTTTGCTAAATGCCACTTAAGCTACTACAACCATTACCCTAGACTGTTTGAACATTTCGCTACACGCTCTGCCGCTTACTAAAATGTTATGCTTGGTCATGTTATTATTAAAGACTTAGCTCGTAATGTCGTGCCTGTCATGTATAAAATTAAGTATCTGCACTTTTTTTTTTTGTTTGATTGACGCCGCGTTGGCGCAACGGTTACAGCCATGGATTGTACCTGTTGCGCTGGCGGTTGCGGGTTTGATCCCCGCTCATGACAAACGTTTGTATTCACCATACAGGTGTTTGCCGTGGTCTGGGTGTTTGTGCAGTCCTTGTGGGTCTCCCCACTGTGCCTCAGAGAGCACGTTAAGCCGTCGGTCCCGGTTGTTATCATGTACACCTGATAGCGATCGTTTCTCATAGTAGGAAATATATCCGCCAACCCGCATTAGAGTAGCGTGGTGGATTAAGCTCTGATCCTTCTCCTACGTGGGGAAAGAGGTCTATATCCAGTAGTGGGATATTACGGGCTGAAGCGTATTTTTTTTTGTGTGTAAAAGGAACTTATTATTAAAAACTTCACAAATTACTTTTTTACAAATGCTTTTACACAGTTAATAAATTGTTATCTTGTGATTGTCTTAACTACTGCTTTTTTTATATACACGAAAGGAACACCGCTCATTACATTTAATGTTAGGTACATACATATCTGTAATCCACAACTCCAATACAATAATAAAGAAATATCTATTCTATTCTAATCTACGTAACTACGTAATTTCTAATCTGTAATTATCAACCGGAAAGTCAGTCAGGTTTATAAAACTTTAAGGAAATCAATATTTGAATGAAACGTCGAAACCAATTCGCAGAGAAAAAGACATTGAAATAACTTCACAATTTTACTGTCGAAGAATTTCATTTGTGTGAAAAATAAATTACAAAAATGGCCTTTGAAGTTGCGTGAAAAGAAAATTATTTCATAAAATGTAGAATATTATTCAAATAAAATGTTAAATTATTCGTGAACTTTATAGATGAAATGAGTGATGAGTAACGTGACGGTTGATTGACAATTATTTGAAAAAAATACATACTTTTTATTTTATGAGGAAACTAGCTGTGCCCGCGACTTTGTCCACGTAGAATTTAACAAAACAGTATTTTTTCAGTATGCGGAATTATAAAATATATACCAAAATAACATTTTTTACAATTTTCGTCTGTTTGTCTGTCAATCTGTTTGTTCCGGCTAATCTTTGAAACGGTTGGACCGATTTTGACGGGACTTTCACTGGTAGATAGCTGATGTAATAAGGAGTAACTTAGGCTACTTTTATTTTAGAAATTTATTTATTTTATAACTGCGAATTGAACAATAACTTTTTTATTAAATTCCACGCGGACTAAGTCGCGGGCACAGCTAGTATCAAATAAAAACAATTATCCTACAAAACCAGTCTGATGGAGCGGAGAATCGAACATTATATCCATTAAACTGCATTCACTGACATTTTAAATTCACTTGAAAAATCATCAAAAACAAGCTTTTGCAGACAACGCAGTGGTAATCTAGTTATGAAGTTTATTTAAAACTCTTTGGAATTTCAAATTTTGTATCCACTGTTTCATCCAGGACTTCGTATAAATGTTAATTCAGTAACTCAAAGCTCAAAGAGACTATACCGAAAGCTGCGGTTTTTTTGATAACGCTCAGCTACGCGTCTGTCCAAAGCTTTACAGTGCTTTAGTCAGACTGTATATCAGCTGTCGTCATTAATTTTATTATAAATGTGAGGTGAATTGTACTTGATCAACTGTATTGCTTCGGCAAGAACCGTGGTAAACTCCTTAGGTAAATGCTTCAGTTATATTTAATAATAATAATGATAATAATGATAATCTTTATTTCGAGAATAGCCCATATAGTGTTATTAATAATAACAATAATAAAAAAAAAACTAAATGTACATATTTAATACCCAGTGATATGATTAATTGATATCCTATGAGTGTAAATGTCGGAGTGGACGAGGTCATCTCGGTCCCTGCCACCAGCAGTACAAAGAAGTAAGGTGAAAATTAATTCTATTATCAATATGAGTACCTGGATGACCGAGCTTAGCTCAGTTTTTTTGGTAGATCGTGTTTTATGGAAATTTAGTTTCAATAATTATACATATTGATGAAATCGCTGGCCCCGGGCAATAAAGCGGTATACGCCGGTTACACCCTTTTTAATGTTATTTAATTTTTGGCTTCTCTGAGTATCAATCTATCACTCTTATTTTTTTCAGTTTTTTATTATTATTATTTCGTTAGAATAAATGACAATAACCGTTTTATTGCATGGATAATTCTCTTAAGACTAAGCTATGTATTATTGCATTACTCTAAGAAAAATAACACAAAAAACCGGTGAACATCTTTACAGTAATTGTTAATGATCTTGCAATTAAAATAGTATCATCTATGAATTGTATTATACATTTTTTTAATTATTTCATTAAAAAATTATACGATTTGTTTTTAAAAAATTATTTTTAAAAGCTTAAATTGGTAAAAAAATAGCTTTCATTTGACATATTGAACGTCTGTTTTGGATCACTGTACACTGCACTATAAACAAATTAGCTTCTTTTATTTCTCCTGTAAAATTTGATTTTTGATATTACCGCTTTATTGCCCGGGGACAGCGAAATATTAATAATATTTTTCAATATTAATGTCACAATAAAAAAAAAATATGAACTGGTTATTAAAATAAAAACCACGAGTGTAATTGGAAAAAAAAGGAAAAAGTTATCATTCTAAGAACGTGAGGATTTGAA
Organism: Melitaea cinxia; assembly: GCF_905220565.1. NCBI lineage: Eukaryota > Metazoa > Arthropoda > Insecta > Lepidoptera > Nymphalidae > Melitaea > Melitaea cinxia. The sequence continues at coordinate 16,274,590 of NC_059404.1, forward strand.
CCTGAGTCTACACGATACGTAAGCGGTCGATTTCCCTCCTGAGCTCTCACGAGTTTATTGTAGCAAACGAAATTTACCTTCGTATTCTAATGATATCGTAGCTATTTTTTCATTGCCTGAACACAGGGACGACATATTCAAAAATTGATTCTAGCTAGAGCGATTTATCGCCACCTCGTGAAAATCGTTAGAGCCGTTTCCGAGATTCAGATATCTAATATATAAAATTCTCGTGTCGCGGTGTTTGTAGTTAAACTCCTCTAAACACTAATACGAATTACATATTTATATTCAAAATAGTTGGAGCCGTTTCCGAGATTCAGATTATATATCATATATACAAGAATTGCTCGTTTAATTGTATAGAAATTATACAATAGTATACATATGTACAATTTACAACTGAACTAAATATTTACAGGTGGTTACAAATAATGGGCATCTCCACTGGTGACAATATGACGAGGAAAGAATCTTTTAAAAAAAATTTGTCATTGCTACTCAAAGATTCGTGAGATGATGATGATGATGATGATGACTCAAATGTTCAAGTTTTTGACCGTATCGTATGAGTTCTTAATCCAGAGTTATGTGTTAATATCCATTTTTAATGTCCTGCGAAAAACATACGATAAAATTGTTTTTATTTTTATTACATGACCCTTTGGAAACTACACAAAATGTTTTACGAGGGTCCACTTTTTCGTTTTATTGCTTTCATAAAAGCGATCGAAATCAAATTCCTATACCAATCAAGCATTGATTCTTCGAGTGGCGACTGATTCAAGAGCCGAATTCGATACAGAGTTGCAGTTTATTAAAACATTGAAGCTATATATAGTATAGGCTGTAATGACTACGCTTGATAATATGATATCATCATTCCAGCCTATTGCAGTCCACTGCTGGACATAGGCCTCCACAAGTTCGCGCCAAAAATGCGTAAACTCATGTGTGTTGCCCATAGTCACCACGCTGGGCAGGCGGGTTGGTGACCGATATATGATATGATATGATATATTTTATTGTAAATAATAATAATAAAAAGTTTAATATGTCTGTTTTAACGTAAAATTTTACTTCCAAACATATTCAGATAATTGAAATGTTTTTCATTACAAAAAGGCAGCAAAATAATATAGGATTGCATTATTTATAAAAATTCAAATTTTCACTATAATCTTTTTTCTTTTTTTTTCAGGTAAATCATGGCAATTATACAGATGCACGCACTCGTAGAGGTTACGTATTTTAATTTTAGCATTTATAAATGAATTGATAAAGCTGGTAAATATTGTACTAAGCTGACGCCTCTTCTCAGACATGATTTTTAAGCGTACTTCTGAGTGACGGTCTCTTCTTTGAAAGTAAAATATAAGAGGAAGTACGAGTTTAAAGTATCAGAGTTGAATTTTAATCCATAAGCGTTGTGTACGCCTCAGCCTGTAATATCCCACTACTGGGCAAAGGCTTCTTTCCCCACGTAGGAGAAGGATCCAGAGCTTAATCCACCACGCTACTCCAATGCGGGTTGGCGGATATATTCCCTACTATGAGTAACGATCGCTATCAGGTGTACATGATAACAACCGGGACCGACGGCTTAACGTGCTCTCCGAGGCACGGTGGGGAGACCCACTAGAACTGCACAAACACCCAGACCACGGCAAACACCTGTATGGCCAATACAAATGTTTGTCATGTGCGGGGATCGAACCCGCAACCGCCAGCACAACAGATACAATCCATAAGCATTTTTCAAAAAGCGTTGTGTATTTAGTTCAAATCGTTCCTCTTTCAATCCAAGAAGCACTGGAGCAACGTGGTGGATTAAGCTCAGACCCATCTCCCACATAAAGAAAGAGGCTTATGCCCAGCAGTGACACGTTGAAAACTAAATCAATTCAATTCTTTTCTTTTATTCTTCAACTTTGCCCATTTATGAGCCTACAGGCCCATTAATTTAAATCAAAATTTGTGTGTTTCAGGTTTTTCTAAACACTTGGTATATTATATCAAAAATCGATACCAATCAATTGTCACGTGCCACAATGCCATTGCATATTCGATAGAAATACTTAATAATTAGTTATCCAAATATAATTGTGGTATGAATCATGTCCATGTGGTATGGTGTCAAGAATACTGACAATATTTTTCCGGTAAATCGTAATACCGATTCACTAAGAAATAAGTGTACCAACCCTATCAGGCGTGGTGAAACATCTTTTTTTTTATATATAAAAACTAGCCTAATCGTTTAGTTGCATTTTTTTTTCTAATTTTCCTTTAAACGATTTATAAAGACAACATAGCGTTACATGTAAAAAAGTCTTTGAGCCGACCTTGTCGATCTTGTTAATTTACAAAATTGGAAACTATATTACGTCCTTTAAAAACAATGATTAAGTTAAACAAAATAGTTCACATTTGCTCGGGATGCCATGTTATTTGTTTAGGATCCAGAACGTTTCATCATCTGTTTTGTATAACAAAGATATTACCCGATATTATTTGATGGTAATTAATATACATTACAACCCATTTACCGCAAAAAATATATGTCAATCTAGAGATACTTCTGTCACGTTGTGAAGTATGTATGTATGTACATTTGGGTAGCCATTTCATCATCACTTCACCCGATCGCAGTCCACTGATGGACATAGGCCTCCAGAAGATCGCAGCAAAAAGGCGTGAACTCATATTTGTTGCCCATAGTCACCTCGCTGGGCAGGCGGGTTGGTAACCGCAGGACTGGCTGTGTCGCACCGAAGACGCTGCTGCATTTTGTTAAAAATAGAACCATTTTAAAGATATGTCAGTTATACTGAAGATCACCATAGTCAGGTCAATCAAATCATGTCATTTCATGTTTAAGTAGAGGCGTGTGTTCCTATTGTGAGTAAGGTGTGCTACAGAACCAGAGCTCTTAGGCATCCGATGTATTAACAGCGAAGATACAAGAAACGCTTGTAATACTTCAAGTGTATATTTGTGTGTATAATGTGTCACATTAGAGTGTCATCGTAAAATAAAAAAAAAACATTATCTCAGGGAGTTATTTCGACACACGGTTCACCAAACCCTAAGGAAAACTGGAGAAAAATAGAAGATGTATGTATGGATTTAGTGACGCTGTATTTCGTACAAATTATTATCAATTTTGTATAAAACAAGGTTTATATATTTTTTAAGTAGAGTGACTGCGGAATTTCTTACCGGTTCTTCTCTGCAGCATCTCCATAACGATAGTTAAAATTTCAATTTGTAAAATGACGATCCAAAGGCGTTTTTGAAACCTATTTGAATAAAGTTATTTTGATTTTAACATAACGGGCTATTTATTAATAATATAAAGAACAAAACGATATATTTTTATAGCATAACTATTGTCTTCAGTTATGTCATCTTCATCATCATCATTACAGCCTATACAGTCCACTGCTGGACATAGGCCTCCACAAGCTTACGCCAAAAATAGCGTGAAATCGTGTGTTTTGCCCATAGTCACCACGCTGGGCATGCGGGTTGGTGACCGCAGTACTGGCTTTGTCACACCGAAGACGCTGCTGCCCGTCTTCGGCCTGTGTATTTCAAAGCCAGCAGTTGGATGGTTATCCCGCCACCGGTCGGCTTTTTAAGTTCCAAGGTGGTAGCGGAACTGTGTTATCACTTAGTCGCCTCTTACGACACGCACGGGAAGAGAGGGGGTGGCTATATTTTTTAGTACCGTAGCCACACAGCACTTCAGTTATGTGATACATATTAATTGTTGCTTTCACATACGTTTAAATTTGCATATAAAACCTTGCAAAAAATAGTTTTCTTTTTCAATTACACAGACATTAAAATGTCGTGTAATTCATGCATTTCAGTTAATGTAGTAAAGATCCGCAGCAACACTTTTAAAACCATTTTACAAATAAAAAGCATCGCTGAAAAGCAAAATGACTCGTTTATAGGACGTTTACAGAGATGTGAAATGTGAGCACACGCGTGTACAGAGCGTTGAGTCATTACATAACGAGTGAATGCGCAGCCGACATGAAATGGCTCAGTGAAGCATGTCAATGAATAAATAATTATGGTAGCTCAAATTTTGACGAGTTCAAAGATTGTAAAAATGTCAATTACAGATTATTGACAGTATATATTTAGAAAGAAAAGTATAAATCAATTGTATAGTCTTAGAAACATATTATTTGTATATCGCTATAGTACGAGCTCTCTGATGTTTCACTGTGAATATTATTTACTAGAATATGTACAAAAGGCTTATGATCACTTCACTTCACTTCAGCATATCGCAGTCCCCTGCTGGACATAGGCCTCCCCAAGTTCGCGCCAAAAATGGCGTGAACTCATGTGTGTTGCCCTTAGTCACCACGCTGGGCAGACGGGTTGGTGACCGCAGGACTGACTTTGTCGCACCGAAGACGCTGCTACTTATCTTGAAGCCAACAGTTGGATGGTTATCCCGCCATCGGTCGACTTTTTAAGTTCCAAGGTGGTAGTGGAACTGTGTTATCCCTTAGTCGCCTCTTACGACACCCACGAGAAGACAGGGTGTGTGTATTTTTAAACGTATTGATGACATTTGTACTATACGCGCTCCTACTTATAATACTCTATATAAAAGAACTAAAAAAAAATAATAATAATTTAATAAATAAAACGAAGAAAAAGGCTTTTACTGAGGCTTGAGAAGAGTGCATAATGAATGATTACAAAAAAAAAAAACAATATAAAACATTTATCAAATCTCGCAAACTATATATTTGGTCTGATGTACTAATATAAGTTACTTACTCATCAACATTGTTACATTTATCCGTTTAATTTATAATATCAACAATTAAGATTCTAGAGTTCTCACGTTAAATGCAAATCTGTGAAAGCGTATCATTTCACACAACGATGTCGTAAAAGTGTACGATCCCCGAGACAGCGCTCTCATTGTATGTGAGCCAGTATATACGGACCTGTATCATGTTGCTGAAATATTATCATTTCTCATACATACTCCAATATTTTTACAAAAGTGTACATATATTATAGTTAGCAAATAAGTGTAAATATAATAAAAATAATAATTAGAAAAAAAAACAATATGTAGAATGGTCTTGATCAGCGGACTCACGTCACGTTGGCGCAACGGTCACAGCCATGGATTGTGCATGTTGCGCTGGCGGTTGCGGGTTCGATCCCCGCACATGACAAATTTTTGTATTGGCCATATAGGTGTTTGCCGTGGTCTGGATGTTTGTGCAGTCCTTGTGGGTCTCCCCACCGTGCCTCGGAGAGCACGTTAAGTCGTCGGCCCCGGTTGTTATCATCTACACCTGATAGCGATCGTTACTCGCTAATAGGGAATATATCCGCCAACCCGCATTGGAGCATCGTGGTGGATTAAGCTCTGATCCTTCTCCTACATGGAGAAAGAGGCCTATGCCCAGTAGTGGGACATTACAGGCTGAAATTGTGTATTTTGTATCAATTTTTAATTTATCGTTATTTTTTATTTTTATTTTGCGTTAATTAATTATTAATAATTATGTTTGCAAGTAAACGAAAAAAAAATCGACTTCAATTATATCGACAAGTAATACAACGTAGGTATACGAAAAAATAGTCAAGAAATACGCATTATCAAAGATTACTCCAAAGTTGTAATCAGATCTCGATGAAATATGACCACATGATAAACATCGGCTTTCTATTAAGTTAAAAATCATCAAAATCAGTACACCCAGTAGTATGTTAAGTATTATGTAGTTAATGTAAAGTTATGCGGATTTTCGAGAGTTTCCCTCGATTTCTCTAGGATCCCATCATCAGATCCTGGTTTCCTTATCATGCTACCACACCAGGGATATCTCCTTTCCACCAAAAAAAGAATTATCAAAATCTTTTCATAAACGACGAAGTTATCCCCGAACATAAATTAAAATATATATATACTAACGACCTGCTCCGGCTTCGCACGGGTATAAAATATAATTATAGCCTATGTCATTCACTGAAAAATGATTAAAATCGATCCAGTAGTTTTGATTTATTCATTACTGCCCGTGGCCCGCACGCGTTAACTTTAGAGTAAAAGCCGGAACTGTCGCAAGCGCTACGTATCGCAATTTTTAAATCTGTAATATCTTCGAAAATATTCATTTAAATCATATGCTGTAAAGGGCTATATTAAATCAACAATGTATTTAAGGTATTTAATTAGATAAGGATTAATGCTGTATTGGTTAAAATCGCTTTGAAAATTAGCCATTATTTATTGTAAAAAGTAAATGACAAAAAAATGTTATTGTGAGATATCCATAAGAGATAGACATATACTATAGCGGAGTTTTCTGTAGAACTTTTTAATGTGTATAATACTTAGTACATTATTTTGATAAATCTCGTAGGGTTCAGGCTGCGTTTGCAATGTAAGCGAAAAAAATGTAATTATTTACGACATCACATTAGAAACCTCAAAAATAACAGTATTTCTCCACTATTTAATGGATGTTATTATACATATAAACCTTCCTCTTCAATCACTGTATCTACTAAAAAACCTCATCAAAATCCATTGCGTAGGTTTAAAGATTTAAGCATATATAGGGACATAGGAACAGAGAAAACGACTTTGTTTTATACTATGTAGTGATAGTGATATATATATATCGCACCTTCGGTGCAACAAAGTCAAAACAGCTCATTTCTTAATTTTACAGGAGAGGATTTTCAATTTTTTTTTTCGCTTTTACTTCCTCATTTCTGGATTACTATTTATAGTAGGTTTGAAATCTTTATAAATTAATAGTTTACTTTCTTTGCTATAGTTTATATAAATCTTATATTAAAATATCAAAAAGTCCTAATAAAAGACATAACAAAAAAAAAGTGTCCTGAATTGTGACTTTGTTGCACCGAAGGTGCGATATATATGTATTGAGTTTCCTTCAGCCGAATTGAGTAACCTCCTCCTTTTTTGAAGCCGGTTAAAAAAGACTTCATTCCAACCGGCAGCGAATCATTTTAACTCTCTCTTCTACTACTAATCCTTCACGATTTACTAAAAATACCGAGCTGGGCTCGGTCGCCCAGGTACTTATATGTTAAATGATAACGTTGACCTGGCTTGACCAACCCAGGTCACCGTTGCTAAATAGCTGGGTTGACCAAATAGCTTACTGGATTGTACCAGCACTAAATAGCTTTATTTATTTATTTACTGATACACAAAGAGCATAACATACTAAACATTACAATAACCATGTTCATGTAAATAGTCCGGTATGCATGCCAGTTACGGGTGCATACATCACTCGCCTTCATCATCTTCATCATCATTTCAGCCTATCGAAGTCCACTGTTGGACATAGGCCTACACAAGTTCGCGCCAAAAATGGCGTGAACCCATGTGTGTTGTCCATAGTCACCACGCTGGGCAGGCGGGTTGGTAACAGTTTTGGAGATACAGCAAATTATTAATATATAGTAAAAGTATAATAAAAGAAGATAATTTATGATGAATGAAATGATGATGAATTCAACCGTCCGTGACAAATATTTATAAAGGTCACAGATGTTTTTGTATACATTGTGTATCCGGGTCCCCACACCAAATAAATCTTGCTGGATGTCGTTAGGATTGTAATTTGTTCTTGTCATTTTATACACATTTAACTGAGGTAGGGCTCAGCTGGAAATTTCATGCTCGAAATCTGGAGCAGCCTGACTGAGGAAGTACCTCGACCTTACAGAAGATCACGGCTAAATAATAATGCTTTTGATAAGTGTTGTGTTTCTGTGGTTAGTAAGGTTACTAGAGTTCATTGGCAGTAGGGGTTGGCACCGCGCCTGCGATGCTTATAGTGTTGCATGTACAGTGTGCTATAAGCTACGGTAATCGCTTACCATCAGGTAAGCCGTACGCTTGTTTGCCGACCTAGTTGTATATATATAAAAGAACAAACATATACAATTTATATTTATTTAATAAAGACATACCAACTAAGCACTTTGCATAAAATTGTTATAATAACACTGTAATCAGACAATAATCTCGTTTGTATAATCTACTGAAAAACAACATTCGTTACAATCTAAAAATCCTATTATAATCAATCAATGTTAACACTTCAATTATTTTTTATTTTATTCTTCTCTTTTCTCTTATTACCAATTTATGTTTATCATTGATATCCATTTTTGAAACTTTACATTGTTAAAATAATATACATTTGCTAAAAATGATCATTATTATATGAAAATAAACTTTTCGAAACCCTTTGAAATTAGGTCAAATGGACAAATTCAATTTAATTTGTTCCATAATTCAAAAAAAGTCTACATATTATAAAATGTACAAAATATACATACATGTTGCTTGTTATTTTGTTATAGCTTACTACAGTCGGTTAGTTGGAAGTGACATAGAGGAACTGCAGCATATTCGGAATACTGTTTTTTTTTTGAAAATAAGTTGTTACACTGTTGAGATTTATTTTGAGTATTAATGATAATTTGGGTGCGACTATGATGATACGCTCCGGCCAGTTATTGGAAAATTAATTATTCTAAATGTAATAGTCATTTGATGTCTTAAGTCGTGGAATACTGGTTTGTTTTTTGGAAATAAATTGAAAGAGAAACGGTATAGCTCAATAATTGTAGCTTACTTCAGGGTGTCGGTTTGCAACGGCAACGGTGTGCGCGCGTGTCGTAAAAATGGACTAACGTCATTTTTCCCTACAGTGCCAACAGAAGTATAACTTCAGAAAAAACATTAGTAAATGACATTAGTCATTTCAATTTGTAATAAAAAAAAGTGAAGTGCGAGTCCAATTTACACTCAAAGGTTTTATTATCATCGCACAGTGTACATCTATATAAAAAAATGAATGTTGCTAAGCGCATAACTCGAGAATGGTTCGAACAATTCGGCTAATTTACTTTTTTGTATGTTCCTTACGGCCGTTCCGTTCGTTCCCAAGGTTTGTTTTGAAACAAAAAAAAAAAAAAAAAAAAAAAATTAAACTTAAAAACTATCGTTGCTTTATTTAATTTTTATTATCAACTTTTGACAGAACGAAGTCTCTCCAGGCAGCTAGAATAGATATAAACTTTAAATTTTTTTTTAATATGAGTTTTTAGAAATATGTAGCTAAGCCCTCTTACACTTAAACAGCAGAATATTAATAATCTTATTGGTACTTTCGAAATCCAATAATATAAATAATATTTTTAAAAAGGTGGGTACGGAAACAAAAAAAAAAAACATAATTTTCACCTTTCATTAAAAAAATCAATTTTAAAGTCTTTTTAACTCGATCACCAAAAGAACTTGGAGTTATTAAGAATTCGTCTGACTTACATCGGAATCTCTTAAAATATTCTTTTGATATTTCCACCTCTTCCATTATATTACATAGAACTAACATCACTCAATGACTACATTTTTCATTACACGACACTATAACTTTTTTTTAAGAATTTCTATTATACAACTAACGTCGCCAACAAGCGTACTGCCGACCTGACGTTAGGTGGTTACAATAGCTTATGGTCACCTGCAGCACCAGAAGTACCACAAGCGTTTGTAGAGCATAATTTAATCTAAACTTTCCAAGGAACCCCGGCTACCTTACTCACTATTAATAGGGCCACAACACTTTTTGAGAACAGTTTTATTTGGCTGTCAATTTCTCAACGGTTGAGGTACTTCCCTAGCTGGACTGATTTAGAATTTAAGCAGGATATTTTTTGCTGTGCCCTACCTCAATGATATCATGAATGAAATTCCATAACGTTCAATTCTCCAACTCAATTCTCAACTAAAAGTCAGTAACGCTTGCAGTATGTCCCCTAACATATAATAATATTCAGAATTTTAACATGCATATTTTATATTATCAATATATATTTTACATTTATACACCTATATTAATACTATTTTGATTATTTATGTATGGATATTTGCACTTATATGTGTATTTGTAAGAATTAATGAATCTATCATACACTATTTTTATTCATCCTTAAGAATATTGTACAGTTCCTATCCGTCACTACTATGTCGTGTCCTGTGCCAAAGGTTATCTGGAAGAAATCGCTCTTCAGCGATAAGATCGCCTTTGTACATCTTTTTTTTTAATTACTACTGTTTGTTTATATTTTATTATTATTAACGCTTAGCTAAATTCATGCTACTAGTTGGGCATCGCCGGTACGGTCTTTGTATGATTAACAACAGTATTAACTATTCGTTAATATGATTTAAAACTAGAACAAATGGAATTACATCAAAGCTAATTTATGTTCAATCACGTCGATCATCAATTCCCTCCGTGAGTTACAGTTATGAATATTCAAATAATACGTGACAAACCCTTCACATATCATCGACCTTCATGTCACATTTCGTAACACAAATAAAGATCTAAAGTTATTTTTTGAAGTAAAAATTCATTACGCACGCTTAACTTGGGGAGGCAGCTGGTGAATGCGTGACGAAAACGTAACGAAAAGTGTGATCGGGCGAGGCGAACGGAGCAAGAGAGAGAAGTGCGAGCACACATTTTTTTTCTCTGATAGTCAGTTACGTTTCGTATATCTAAGACACAGCTCAGGCCTATTGCTAAAGAAGTTTTACTTCAGTCGTGTGGTCTAAAGCACACTCGGTTTTTAGTGTCATTTAGTGCACATAAAATAAATTGTTTTAAAAGATTAAAAAATATGGTGTACCTTTATTTTAGGTTAATAACATAAAAAAATTCTGTATTCGAATATATTTCAAAGTAACTTTTGAACTATTATTTACCAATAGACAGTTATCAACTTTAAAGTATATAGTTAAACAAAGCAATACGAAATTATACTTTATATGATACTAAATTAGTATTACTGACACTAACTGAAGAACAATCATTTATCTATATTGCCAAAATATAAAAAAAAAACAATCTGTACAACGTGAATCCGTTTATGATTTAACACCACTAGATGGCGTTAATCTATTTTATAGTAATTTATATGTGTAAGTCAGATATATTGTGGTAGGACACTGCAGGAAATATTACGCTCAAAAACTGGAGCTACCTGTCAGGAGAAGTACCACAAACCTACAGAATACGACACATAAATAACACTGCTCTCAAACAGTGCTGTGTGCTAAGGTAACGCGCTCGCCATGTTTCTGTTGTTGCAGGCGTCTATTAACGACGGTTTTTTTTTTTAATTTAACTAGGTCGGCAAACAAGCTTACAGTTCTCCTGACGGTAAGTAGTTACCGTAGCTTATAGACACCTGCACACCAGAAGCATCACAAGCATGTTCCCGACCCTACCCCCTATCCCCCCAGGAGCCCCCCTGGTTACCTTACTCACCACAGGAACACAACACTGCTTGACAGCAGTATCATTTGGCTGTGATCTTCTGTAAGGTTCTTCTGTATTTTCCCAGTCGGCCTGCTCCAGATTTTGAGCAGAAAATTTCCTTTTGTACCCCACTTCAGTTAAAAGAATGCGATTAGGAGGGCTGTACGCGTGTCTACATTATACGTATAAAAGAATATATGTGAGTGTGTTGTGTCTCAATAAGCTCCCGTGTGTAGCGTTAACAGTTGATTTTGTTAAAATATATTTTTATCTCGAAGCTCTCAATCGCGATAAAATATTCACACAGTTAAGTGGGAAAATAAACACACAACAGCATTTTCGAGTCGCTTTATAGAGCACGTTAAAATATATGAGAGTGTTTCCACTTTACATTAAACGATCGAGTGCGTTGGTAACTGTACACTTTGTGTATTTAATCTAAGGCTGTACAGGTATTTTGTTTGACATAAGATTGCTCTCAGAATATTAACTTTTGAGATTCTTATTATTTAGGCACCGGCTTGTTTGGCCAAACGCTTCGGTTTTTGTGGTATGGGAAAAAACTATGACTGCTAAAATAAAAAATTAAAAAAAAAATAGAGTAAAAACTTCGAAGAAAATTACATAAATAGAGTATATTTCTATGCCACTTTTCTATGGTCTGTCCTTTATCCAAATGTTGTCTAGAAGAGATCGCTCTTTTAGCGATAATACCGCCTTTGTACATCTTACTAATTACTCTTCCTAATTCCTAATTGTACTACTTTTGTTTGTATCTTTTAATGGTGTGCAATACAGAATAATATTATTATTATTATATTTAGCGTACCTAAATTAGTAATGACTTTACCTGAATTAAAAAACTAATTTATAATAAATAAATCTAGTCTTGCATTTTTAAAAATAAACGATTAAAACCGTCCTCAAAATATCACTAATACTTTTCTATTTGTGTAAGGCTGAACAAAAATGAATTCCGATAAAAAAAACTGATTCCTGCATCGAATGAGCACACACTATCCCCGAGTCTAATTATGCTACAGCAACCTCCCTTACCCTTCAGTTAAATTTATGAACCAAATTTCCTGAAGGTGATATTATGCGACATTAATTTTGGGTTTTACGTTTATAATTTCTACACGGCTGTAATAAAGGCATGCGTATTAGAGTATACAAGGTATTAAAGGAGTAGATTAGATAGGGTTATTAAATGGTTAGAAGTGATTTAATATAGCTTCTTGTTGATTAGGGATAACTTGCAAGAGATCAGGAAACGGCGTAGTAATGTTTTATGAATGCGCATGATTTATGATAATCATCTTGATTAAAAATTAGTTCAGTAAAGACCTGTCAGTATATACCCAAATAATTGTGTTTGCTCGCAAACGAAAAAAAACCGACTTCAATTACATCGACAAGTAATACAACGTAGATCGACAAAAAAATAGTCAAGTAACTACGTGTTATCAAAGATTACTCAAAAAGTAGTTATCAGATCTCGATAAAATTTATATGTGACCACATGATAAACATCAGCTTTCGATTAAATTAAAAATTATCAAAATCGATACACCCAGTAAAAAGTTATTACGGATTTTCGAGAGTTTCCCTCGATTTCTCTGGGATCCCATCATCAGATCCTGGTTTCCTTATCACGGTACCAAACTAGAGATATCCCCTTTCCAACAAAAAAAGGATTATCAAAATCGGTACATCAAGTAGAAAGTTATGCGGTATAATACAACGTAGGTCGACGAAAAAAGCGTCAAGTAAAAACGCATTATTAGATATAACTCGAAAAGTAGTTGTTAGATCTCAAATAAATTTAAATGGGACCAATTGGCACACACCACCTTTCGATTAAAACAAAATTTGTCGAAATCGGCCTACCCGGTCAAAAGTTCTGATGTAACATACATAAAAAAAAAAAAAAAAAAAAAAAAAATACAGTCGAATTGAGAACCTCCTCCTTTTTTGGAAGTCGGTTAAAAAAGCCCTCTAGAAATGCTGCAAGAAAAATAACCTCAAAAATCAAAAAAGCAAACTTTATTCGTTCTAGGAAAACTCAACAAAATTCTCGTAGATATCACATACATTTGTAGAAATTTCTAGAATTTTCTGGAAAGTAAAATCTCATAGTAATAACATTTCTTAAATTTATTATTTATAATTGATATCGGTTGTTCTATTGACCAAAAAAAAAAGAATATATTAAATCAAATCGAAAATGTAAATATTGCTTACCAAGCGTCGATGTAAGCTAATAATCAAGAATAAAAACACTAAACGACTGGCGTCATAGACGACTCTAGGAGAAAGGTTCTCACTAATACCTTATTACGTAATAATATATTTGTTAGGTTGTTACGCAAACACTACGATACATAAGCATATACGCTAGAGATTACTGTCTTCATTTGGAATATCTCAGTGAAACGTAAGTAATTAATTACATAAATAAATAACCTTATGTTCACTGAACTATAATACAAACTAGAGACAAATACTACGAGTCGCCAGACTTTGAATTGTTAAAATTCATTTATATTTGATGTTCAGTGTCATAAACATTAAATTTAATATTTACTTAATTTAAATAGTAGTTTTAAGCTCTTTCCAGGCATCAGCTTAGGAACAAAATTTAATATATTTAGAAATATTATAACTTAAATTATAAATATGAATAGCTGTTGATGATTAAATATTCTCTTATTATTTAAATTCATAATTAAAATACTTTCGTTTGAGTAAATAATTAGTAAACAATATTATATATATACCAAGATTTACGGCTTTTCTCTTTTCTCTTTAATATTAAAGAGAAGACGTATTCAACTAACGGCATCTTATATGTAGGTCTTTGTAATAAAAAAAAAATCACCAAGTACGTAGTATAAGTAACATGTTTAATTTATTAATCACAGTTATTTCGAGGCTATGACACGTACAATAAGCTTTTTGATAATTTTTGCTATAAAATAGAATGAGTTATTAATATTGATCTTTAAGTATGTAGTTCCAATTATAATAAAATAATTTCAATCGAGTTAAATTTTAAGTAAATTGATAAATAAGCTTTGTAGAATTTTGAATTTCCTAATTGAGGATCCTCCCATCAAAAGAAAATTTATTGTAATATTGATCCAAGTTCTTAACTATGCCGATAGATGTCACTAACATAATTAGATCAAGTTTGTGTATAATGATGAATGAATGATGAATGATGTCACTAGTATGTAATTAAATCGTAGCTAACGTTTTATTTTGATTGTTATATATATACTAGCTTATATATACCGGCTAGTACGGGGCACTCTGAATATATGTCTCCGAAAGGAGCGGACCCGCTTGATGAAATATACTCTCCGACCTACGCTGCCCCAAATATTATGTGGCTCCGAGCAGTTCCAATTGGAACTCCAAAACCGATTCGATTCGCTGGAAACTACTAGCGACGTGGACGAGATAACCGACAACGTGGTGAAGACGGTGTGTACACTGGGTCGCAGGCACTTTCCACCAACAAAGCCAACGAAGCAGTCCAAACTTTCTCCCGAAGCCTTGGATCTGATGCGGCAGAGGCGCGAGTTGCCAGCTGCTTCGCCAGAACAGAGGGCTCTTTCCAAGAGGGTACGGAAAATTATTCGCCGAGACCTCCGCTGCTCAAATACGAGAGAGGTTGCTACTCTGATTGAGCAGAATAGGGGGTCCAAAGTTTTCCAAAGACCATTGGGGAGAAGCCTTCTTGCGAAGCTTAAAACAGCAGATGGCAGAACCGTCTGCTCTCGCCCTCAGGTCCGAGAAGAGGTTGAGAATTTTTATGGACAGCTGTACTCGTCGAGCGCACGCAAGCCTGCGACTTGGGACACCGAAGATCCACGGGCACCATTGTTGCGCCATTATTCGGAGTGTATCCCGGACTTCGAAGAGGATGAGATTGGTGCAGCGCTCGGGCAGCTTAAAAACGGGAGGGCCCCGGGGGATGACGGAGTTACCACTGAACTCCTTAAAGCCGCAGGGCGACCTGTCCTGAAAGCCTTGGCAAGACTATTTAACGCCGTCATCCACCGAGGTACCACGCCGGAGGCGTGGTCCGGGAGTGTGGTGGTGCTGTTCTTTAAGAGAGGCGATAAGTCTCTGTTAAAGAATTACAGACCGATCTCACTTCTGAGCCACGTCTATAAGCTGTTTTCGAGGGTTGTTACGAATCGTCTCGCCAGAAGACTCGACGAATTCCAACCACCAGAGCAGGCTGGGTTTCGAAATGGCTACAGCACCGTGGACCACATCCATACTGTTCGGCAGATTATCCAAAAGACGGAAGAATATAATCAACCGCTGTGTATGGCATTTGTGGACTACGAGAAAGCCTTCGACTCTGTCGAGACCTGGGCTGTCCTGGACTCTCTGCAGAGATGTCATATCGACTGGCGATATATCGAGGTACTAAAATCTATGTACGACGCGGCGACGATGACCGTTCATGTCAATGACCAAAGAACAAGACCTATTTCCCTCCGGCACGGGGTAAAACAGGGGGATGTAATATCACCGAAACTGTTTACCACTGCGCTAGAGGATGTTTTTAAGACCTTGCATTGGGGGGAACGGGGCATCAACGTCAACGGTGAATTCATCTCTCACCTTCGTTTCGCCGACGATATTGTCATCTTTGCGGAGACGCTGGATGAGTTAGGCCAAATGCTGGCCGGCCTAAACGAGTCCTCCCGACGTGTCGGTCTCTGTATGAACTTGGATAAGACGAAAGTTATGTTTAACAACCAAGTCATACCGATACTGGTATCGGTCGATGGTACCCTTTTCGAAGTTGTTCAGGATTATATTTACCTAGGCCATACTATCCAACTAGGCCGCAACAACTTCGAGAAGGAGGCCGATAGGAGGATTCGGTTGGGCTGGGCGGCGTTTGGCAGACTCCGTCGAGTCTTCACTTCGAAGATTCCGCAATGCTTGAAGACAAAAGTTTTCGAGCAATGCGTCCTGCCTGTGTTAACATACGGAGCCGAGACGTGGACACTGACCAAGGGACTGGTCCACAAGTTTAAAGTCGCTCAACGTGCAATGGAACGGGCTATGCTTGGGGTCTCTCTCAAAGACAGGATTAGAAATGAGACTATCCGCGAGAGAACGAAGGTAACCGACATAGCCCACAGAATTAGCAAGTTGAAGTGGCAGTGGGCTGGTCATCTGTGTCGCAGGACCGATGGCCGTTGGAGTAGACGGGTCCTAGAGTGGAGACCGCGTCTTGGCAAACGCAGTGTGGGACGTCCTCCGGCCCTTTGGACCGACGATCTACGTAAGATTGCCGGTGTAGGCTGGATGAGGATTGCGGAAGACCGGGATGTGTGGCGCGAACTTGGGGAGGCCTATGTCCAGCAGTGGACTGCGATAGGCTGAAGTGTGTATATATACTAGCTGACCCCGCAAACGTCGTTTTGCCCTATATTATGTTATTAATCCCCCTTAATCCCCCCCCCCCCTTTAACTGAGGAGTATGAAAAATAGATATTGTTCGATTGATTCTCAGACCCACCCACTACCAACAGCAGTGATGTTTTATTACGTGAGGGCTGAGTGATTGTAAAGTAGAGTGTTACGCAGCTACAAGGAGGATTGTCATTATAAAGATTATGTATGTTCTTCGATGTCTTCGTCAGTTGTGAATCGTTTATAGATTAATTTTGTTTGTTTAAGTAAGTTTCTATAAGTGTTTTATTTTAGTCTATTTTTTGCGAAAATTCCCGTATCTGTTATCTAAAATTCGAATGATCATCATCATCAAAATTTTGAATAAAATAATTCTAATATCATTCAAAATTTTGAATCAAATAAATCCCTACATTTGTATTAACATTTATGACTTAAAGTCGATCTTATAGACTTAGAAAAGTCTCGAAGTAAGAGATTCAAAAGTTTAAGCCTCAACCTCATTTACAAATTCATCTGGTTTATCCACTTCTATAAACATTCTTTTATTAGATTGTTTCGGACGAATTGTCACGTAATGATGTCGGTATAAATAAATATGATTCGCTCAAATGTATGTACGCGTATAACTTCCGAATGACTACCAATATGGACAATTTTCTTAAAAGAATAATTTAAATTTGGTAAAGAAAAAAGAAAACGATATTATATTCAAGATAATACATATGGCGGTATAAAGTTCGCCGTAGCAGCTACTATTGAATATAGTCATTTGTGTTGTTTTATTATATTTGAATTTTTATCACAATTAAATTTCAGAATCTATACATAGTAATAAATGGAGAGCCGGTTTTTACTGCAAAAACTACTGAACCGATCGCAATAATTCTTATACCATTTCTATATCTATAACCATTCTAT
Source organism: Melitaea cinxia (assembly GCF_905220565.1). NCBI lineage: Eukaryota > Metazoa > Arthropoda > Insecta > Lepidoptera > Nymphalidae > Melitaea > Melitaea cinxia. The sequence continues at coordinate 16,292,337 of NC_059404.1, forward strand.
AGGAAGCAGATAGGCATATGTGTAAAAATCTCACAAAGAAAAATTAGACCTTTAATTTATATTAGTGGTATATTAAGGGCTGTTATAGTCCAGCTAACTATAAACTTTAAGTCATATCATCAGTACATAACAGTTTTAGTAAATAATAAATATTTTTTAAATAAATTTACATTAAAATAATTTAGCGACTCCAAAGTAGTTTTGGAGTTTACTCCTTAAAAATAGATTTGAATATAAGATCCCCGGTATGAAAAAAAATGAAGAACCAAATCTACTGAACGAATGACCTCGTTACGTTTCTCGTAACATCGACGTTTTCCAATAACGCCATCTAGAAGATGGAGTTATTTGATTCGTTTATTTACCACTCCTAACTCCTAGTTAGCCTTTTTGTGCCTATTTAGACAGTCGATCTGAAGGAGTAAACTCCAGTCGTGTGTCGGAGCTGACACACATACTTTTTTTTATTCCACTTTAGTGGCAAACACGATCCGCCTGATGGCCTTAAGCCATAGGCCTTACCGTAGCCTATGGACGCTTGTAAGATAATAATACCACAACTTTGAACTGAATCTGAAAAAATTGGTGATATATATGATTGCTTTTTACTTTTACCACAATAGTACAACAATATTTTAAAAGAAAAAGATGCCATGGCGTCCTTCCGCAATGTTATAATTATACACTTCCAGTGTGAGGAATGCTTTATAAGACTTTAGAAGGCGGCAATTACTAGTCTAGATTTATAGCTTGCTGGGAATTTTCGCTTGCGAAGAGTTTTCTAAATACGTTTTAATGCCAGCTGTGTTTTATAATTTCGTTTTATTCTCTAAAATGTAAAAGTATCTTTTTTAAAGGATTAAAAAATAAATAAATTTAACTGAAATCACAAGCAATGATTATTAAATGTTTAATTATATAGATATTACACATAACTGCGGTTATTGAACATCCAACCTCGCAGCATGATTATAACGAGCTGCCAAGCGATCCAAATACCTAAAAACCGCCGCCCAATCGCGAACCCGCAGAGGACCCGCGTAACGTGGTGGATTAAGCTCCGATCCTTCTTCTACATGGAGAAAGAGGCCTATGCCCAACAGTGGGATGTTACAGACTAAATCGTCATCGTCGTACCAAAAAATACCATTTATGAGTATACAATTTAAGATTTTTTTTTAAATCATTAATAGAAATATTGCTTATAATATTACAATGGAAACTAGAAAGACAAAACATTCAAGAATACACCAATTGTACTCGTATTATTCATAATTAAATGAACAGCTTAAGTTTTCATTGTTGGCATCTTTCTTTTTATATACTTTCCCTTTTACAGTATCTTTTTGTTTTTTGGACAAACTTCTGCGTTTCAGAACGAGTTTGAAATGTCGACGAAAACCGTGAATGTTGCTCCATTGTTTATGATTTGTTTTGTTTCCAGTCATAATTAAATGACAATAGTTCTAAGTATCCGTTGATGTCATGTTTGCTTTTTATAAAATATAACATAAGCACAATTTCCATTTCCGTTAAATTTTAATTTTTTCTAAGTGTGAAAAAAAATTGAAGATCGTCGCGTTGTTTCTTAATTTTTTTAAATGTTTTTGAAGTGATTTCTTTAGGCGCATGAAGGTAATTTTTTTTACGGATAAAACGCAATAATAATAATATTAGCGTCACGAAGATATGCAACTTTATTGTCGAACAGAGCCACCTAGCGTGTACTATAGAAACTACAAAGGTTATTACACTAATATCGATAGAATGTCATTGCAAACTAGCTAGATGGCGCTGGAACGGAAATGTAAAGCAAGAAGAAAGAAGAATTAAGAAAAAATGATTTGTATAAATATAAACGAGACTTAAAAATTAGTTTGCAAGTACGCAAGTAAGTTTCACTTCTGACATGTGCACTTTTACGCACGAACTTTTTTCTTAAATTTTTCTAAATCTTAATTTATTTTGTGTATGTCTCGCAGCCTAGAACAGAGCAGTATATTCTAGCATATGTCGTTGAGTGTGAACCATTCAATATTGTTTGTTATTAGTAGATGATTTCACAGTTTCTATTTCCGTTAAATTATAATGTTTTTTATAGTTAATTATAGTATGAAAAAAAAAAAACTCAAAAAGACGTCGCTTTTTTTAAAAAATTATTTATACTTTTCTTAAATTTTTCGAAACCTTATTTTTTTTGTATCTGTTTCACAGTCTAGAACAGAGCAGTATATTCTAACATAATATGTCGTTGAGTGTGAACCATTCAATATTGTTTGTTATTAGTAGATAGTCCAGTGACGTTACATATAAAGGACTCACGAAAACTCACTGCTATTTCTGATAATGAAAACTAAGACTTTTTGTTACTATAACAAAATTTTTATTTACTTAAATTGAATATTTTATCAATTTTATTCTTATTAATGAAAATGTATTCGAAGCTCCATTGTGAAAATCTAGAAAGATTTTCCGTCATTGAACCAGTTCATATCTTTATCACTAATATAAACGATTAAATTTAATTATTCAGATCTTCAGTATCGAGTAACGCAAAATAAATCCAATGCAATTTGAATGAAGTAAATTGGAAAGCTGAGCTGAGCAGTGGATAAGAGTAGTGACGGTCTAAATTCTTCTAGTAAAAGCCTCAGTGGTTACGGAGATGTCCAAGCTGAAAGGAAATGTATTCATTTCCTAGGATAATATCACCTACTCTGCATCAGATCGATTTTGCAGTTCTCGCAGGGTTGCTGATATTTTTTGAACGTAAAACGCGCTTAGTTGAAATAGGAAAAAAATAACTGGAGAGCGTTTCTTTAATATTTTTCGTCGCTTAAAATATACTTTACGACTTATTATTGTGTCAAAAATACACAAAAAATATATATAAACCAATTGTGCTGAACGCGTGTGAAATGCACACATAAACACAGTGACAGATATTTTAATATATAGGTTAATAACGTGGTAACTACAACTTTATGATTTGTTTTTATTACCAGAAGCATCACAATCGCATCGCCGACCCTACCTTTTTTTTTAATTTTTCATCGCCAACCCTACCTCCGCTACCAAGACAACGTATCCTCAGGAGCTGTGGCTATCTTACAAAAGCAATATTAACATGCTATAATCTTCTGTAAAGTTTACGTACTTCCCCAGTATAAAGATTTGTTCCAGATTTTGCGCAAGAAATTTCGTGATATACCTTATGTAATAAAAAAAGACAAAAAATTAAATAATTCAAAGCAATAAAGCCCTAAATTGAAATAAATATAATTGGCTTCCTTTTACGAATTTAGAAAAAATAAATAAATAAGTGTTTTGTGAATACCCTCAAGAGGAAACGAAATAATGAAATATTATATGCGAAATGCGTCTTTCACAAAAGTTCGTAACTTAGAGATTGTTGAAGAACCTTCGATAAGAAGCCTCGTGGGGTTAATAAAGATTCTTGAAAGATTTCTTTATCCGATACTCAAAATTTTATTGATAAAGTTAAAAAGTAATTCGATAACACTGTTTACGTGTAAACGTACACCTATTCATATGAGGGTAATTAAATATTTTAATTAATTAAGGTAGAAAGATCGTGATTTTATAATGGTTTCATCGGTATTAATTTACTCGCATATCTTTAATTAATTGGTTAAAAACGAATGTTCAATTAATTTATAAAATGAAGATTGAAAAGTGCTTTTGAAGCATATTTGAACAAAGCCATATTAGATTTTGTTTTTGATTTTTTGATCATATATCCGTTAATGTCAAAATAGTGGATAGTGATGAGGTTGTATAAACGCATTTTGGGAAAAGACTTTGCTATTATATTTAAGGTTATTGATTTTATGATGAAAAAAATCTTTGAAAGACATTTTAGAAAAATCCATCAAAAATGTGACCAGTGCTATTATTAGGTACTTTAAAAAAATTACAATAGTGAATGGAAATATTCCATTAGATCTAATACAGTACTGTTCATTCTGATCCAATAGTTATTATAAGACAGGAAATTAGAGAAAAGCACCATTCCCCTTAAGGCTGGTAACGGACGTCGGAACTCCTCTGAGATTGTGGTTTAGTATTGTCTGTTCACCCTCCCCTATTTTCTCCCCTGGTTTTCCGCAATACCCCATACCTAATATCCAGCCTACACGGGACATCATACGTAGATCGATATTAAAATTAGACTTATCAGGAAAAGTTAGATATTTAGGAATAAATAAGAAAGATTAGTTATGAACCTTTCACTGACTGCACGTTATATTATAGGAAATATTACTATTACAAAGAGTATACCCGTTATAAAAACACATCTTTTACATTTCAACAAGATGTCCCGACGTACGACTCGTTCCGTTGCTATGTCACGGTTAGTTTAACACAGGGTTGACAGAAAATGTTTTTTCTCTCTATATTTTGAGTTTTATCCTCATATCTTTTAAGTTATTAAACTTTTGACATCAGCGCGGTTTGAAGGTACATATACAATAATACAATAGGACCATGTAAAATTAATTGTATGTCTAAGTATAATAGATTTTTGTAAAATAATTTAATTCTATATAAATTAACTAAAAATAATAATTTTGAGTATCATTTGTAGCCGCTATTTTATTTACAACGAAATTGATAAACAACTTTGTTTTTTATGGTCTGTAAAATAATTATCTTACTGTTGACCCATTTACAAACAAAACATTAGATTTCTGAAAATTTTTGTTTTTTTTCTCAAGCCAGGCAGCCCTAAATCGTCCCTGACGTAAATTGTCCGAAAGCAGCCCTTACAAAAACGTCTGTTGCGAGGGACAAAACTATTTTAGATGGAAACGTTTCTGTATTGAATTACGATTTGTCCGTAGTTTGACCGCTTTTATGCCTCGTTGCTTGAGTCTGTTATGCAATCAACTGTATTTATATAAAACTGTAGTAACAAAAACTTTTTTCCATTATCTTTAGCATTATTATAGAGGCAGGGAACAGCGGGAACAATCCAGCCCAAAATCTGGAGCAGTCCGTTTGGGAAAGTACCACAGCCTTACAGAATATCACAGAAAAATATATGATAACTATGTAAAAAAAAGAACTATCAAAATCGGTACACCCAGTAAAAAGTTATGTGGTATATTACAACGTAGGTCGACGAAAAAAGCGTCAAGTAAAAACGCATTATTAGATATAACTCGAAAAGTAGTCGTTAGATCTCAAATAAATTTAAATGGGACCAATTGACACACACCACCTTTCGATTAAAAAAAAAATTGTCGAAATCGGTCCACACGGTCAAAAGTTCTGATGTAACATACATTAAAAAAATACAGTCGAATTGAGAACCTTCTCCTTTTTTTGAAGTCGGTTAAAAACATGCCGTGTGGTGTCGGCCGAGTAGAATAGCACCACCGCTTTTCTTCCCGTGAGGGTCGTAAGAGGTGACAGAGATTTAACCTGGCTCAAAATCATCAGGGTCCTGGAGAGGGAAAACTTCATTTGAGACCCGGAATGGGGTCTCCGTCAAGCATTCGTGGCATAACTGTAAAATGTGAAAGACTCCTGCAGCCGAACTGGCTCCACACGTATCGACTCGTCGTTCCTGTGGGTCTAGCCAGTGAGGTCGAGAGGGTAGCGCAGAGCTTAAGCGACTCTGAGTTTTCCTGAAGAGTGTCTTAGGCGACAAAGTATCTGTCTGACACTGTCTAAATCGTCTGCAATAGACGGATTAAGGCCAATGATATAATTAAAACGCAAATTTCGTCCTCAGACGCAAAAAATACCGTTCAAAATATTAAATTATGAATATTTATTACGCGGTATAAGCAAAAAAAAAAACTCGTATATTACGTACTACGTTTATTTCAAGGCAGCAGGACCCGTTTCAAACTGACACAATGTGTTTCAAGAGAAGAAGATGATAAAATGTGATTAATTTGTTATTAAGCCTTTGTTATTTGTTTACTGGACTGAAAATGGTTTTGCGTGATTGAAGTAGACACTGTAGGATATTTGCAGCTTAAAAATTTGGAGCAGTCCGTCCGGGGAAATACCTCTACCTTACAGAAGATCACAGCTAAATAATGCTACTCAAATATTGCTATCACAAGTAATGATCGTTAGTTAGTTTATGTGAGGAAATGGTATATACTGAGACTTGTACAAATATCTGCTACAAATGGGAATCAATCGGTACATTTATCAAGTGGATATAAATATTTGGTCCTTATCTACCTCGACGAAGGTACAAAACGTTTTTTACAGAAGAAGATACATTTATCAAGCAGTGGCATGTTCAGACGCTGTTTTAGTTCAAGTTCATTTCAGAAAGTTCATATTTATAGAGAAATTTTAAATTAAATGTTAGAAGGCAATTTTGAGACTACTATATAACTCAACTGTGTGGCTATGGTACTAAAGAATATGGCCACCCCCTCTCTTCCCGTGGGTGTCGTAAGAGGCGACTGAGGGATAACAAGGTTCCGCTACCACCTTGGAACTTAAAAAGCCGACCGGTGGCGGGATAGCCATCCGACTGCTGGCTTTGAAATATACAGGCCGAAGACGGGCAGCAGCGTCTTAGGTGCGACAAAGCCAGCCCTGCGGTCACCAACCCGCCTGCCCAACGTGGTGACTATGGGCAAAACACGAGTTCACGTTATTTTTGGCGTAAACTTGTGGAGGCCTATGTCCAGCAGTGGACTGTATAGGCTGTAATGATGATATAACTCAATCTCTACTAGTATCATAAAAAAGAAGACTTTGTTTGTTTCTTTTTGTGTTAGTTTGTCCATTTACCGAGGAAGGCTTTACAGTATTTGAATACATTTGTTTTAAATGAACACGGGTAAAGCCGCGGGGCATATGTAGTATATGTGAACTGAGTGCCGCGCCGTACTTGCGTAACTTCGCACAGCAGAATGTTACGAGACACGCTCCACTGCTCCTAATAAACCCGACACTTTACAATTGAATTCCGAAATCTAATATCACGACTATTACTGGTATTTAGATATGTTCTCGATTCAAAGAATAGTTTTTTATGAAATGGATTTTATAAAGTCGGTAAAAAGAAGTTTATGGTGCCTAAAGTTATATTTAAATAATTGCGTTTGCTAGCACACGAAAAAAAGTGACTTCAATTAGGTATATGGACATCAGATCCTGGATTCCTTACCATAGTACCCTATACTCTTGGAATACCTCTTTTTGAACAAAAAAAGAATTATCAAAATCGGTTCACAAACGACGAAGTTATCCCCGAACATACATAAAAAAATCTTATTTATATATATAAAAACCTTGTGTCACGATGTATGTTGCCAATAAACTCCAAAACTACTGAACCGATTTCAATCAAATTTCACAAGTACCCGTATTTTGGTCTAACTTACTGGATAGGATAGTTATCATCTCAATTATTCGCTTATGTCGTAAATGTAACCAAATAAAATGTATCAATTAATTGTTTCTTAAACAAGTGTTTATTTACTGTTTAGTTTTATGAAGTTCTCATAGGTGGCGGTGTACGTTGATTCATCGATAAAATTCTTCAATATTGTTTGACATCTAGGTTGCAAATAACCCAATAGATGGCGCTGTGGTCTGTTTCTTAGTATATAAATTCTATTAAGAGCCATTTCACAATTTTACGCTCTGCAAGTTTAGGTAAATTTGGTCGCATCGCGCGAGTCGTACGAGCCGCGCGATCTTTGTGCTAGTACGTATAGTGTGACAACCAAAAGACCATCGTGATCATTTTCTGATATATAATAAAAATTATAACTATGGTATAAAATGTTTTTTACATAATTAATTTGTTAAAAATTTCAAGTATGTTATATAACAACAGTCAATAAATTTAAAATAAAATTAAAAAAATCAATTTTATGAAACAATTTTTTTAAATTGATTTAGTTTTTTCAGTTTACGAATGAATCTAATATTTACGATATGAATAAAAAAGCATTTAATGACATCGACACCGACAAACATATTAATTAACAAATAACAAGACAAACAGATTGAAATGCCTATTTGTATTGATAGTGTGAGAAAAGAAAATTAAATTATACACTTGTTTACAGAAATTATCATTATATTATTTTACAGTCATTTTCGTAATATGTTTATTTTATTTATATTTTATTATGAAAGTATCAAATGCGTTTTATCCGCTATAACAACAGGCGCTTGGCGCGTGTGAGCGAAAGAGACGGCTGCGCAGAATTTGGCGTGGACCTTACCTCTAAGAGCGCTAGCGCTCGACTGATTTACCGGGCTTGATGCGTGGCAATATATACTATCTTTTTATTATTTAATATAAAATGTATTAAAAATAATTACATCTTTTAATTATTTTTTTTGTATTCCTTAATGATGTAAGTTTACTTTGATGAAGATAGTTCGTTAAAATTTCTTAGTTTTCTAAGAGAAATATCGCTTTTAAAATTGTACTTATTTGGAAAATATTCGTAACTTTAAATTTTTTTTATCGTTTAATAGAGATACAAATGGAATAAAAATCTATGATAGTGGACAACAAAATTATATTCCACATATTATGATATTTTTTTAAAATGGTTTCAACGTAGAGGTTATTGAAAAGTAGGACTTCAAAGTATACATTGCGACCGTTTACCCAGGGAGGAGGCTGATGAAAAGGTTAATAATTTTATACACATAATATAAATCAAAATTCTGATCTGACTATGGACTACAACAAAGGTTGCTCTATTATATTTCAAGAATATAAATTACATTATTGCATCCAACACTGAGATTAACGACGTCAAAATATTACAATTTCGCGGATTGTTACCGATTTTTGTGAAATGGCTCTTAATTTATTTCAGGTAATATTTATTTATGTTTACGATATAACCGTATTTTTTTAATAGTTTGTGACTGATATTTTTAAAATTATACTGCGTATTATGTTACAATATTATTACCCTTAATAACAAAAAAAAATTGTACTATTTTCGTTAGAGAATTATTAGTCTTGGGGCCAAATTTTAATCAAAATTTCAAGATCTGGCCATCAAATTCTATCGAGTCGCCATCTCTGGTGTGAATGTCCAAAGCTTTGGTATCTCATTGGTTCTCGAGACCTCCTCTGAGCGTAAAGAAAGCTCCCTTTCGAACCATCGAGACCCACTATTTCAAACAATCGATCAATCGATTCTTCTCGGAGCATTTTATTAAACTAATTTTCTTTTAAATGGAAGCAATTGGTCAAAATCAATGTTATCTACCTCATTTATAAATTTGAGTTTTTAAATATTATCAATTAATTTTTTGTATATATTTTGTAAAGAAGTCATTGTTTATAAAGAATATTTAAAGATAAGAAAAATAAAATCTACATTTAATAATAATAATAATAATAAAATGAATTTATTGCCACATATATACAAGTTAAAATAACACGTTAAGTAAACATACATAAAAGAAACATGAAAACATAACATACATTAAAACGTATTAAAATTTGACAAAATATAAAATATGAATAGGCAATAGGAAGTGGCTCAGCTTCAGCTGACATAGGACTCAAGTCCCATGCAGCGCTGTTTTTTAGCCACTGCCTTCTAATAAATTGTACTTTGAAAAAACTAAAAAAACACGGTTTTGAAACTAATTTTACTAAAAATTTAAAAATAAAACTGGAGTACTCTATTGAAAAATTCATATTGTTGTACAAAAAGCGTGGGGGGCTTGACTTTCATTTCTGTAAATAGTTTACCGATAGCTTAGTATACCTGTAGTAATTATAATAAGCACCCCACGCATTTTGTATAACAATATGAATTTTTCAATTGAGTACTTCAGTTTTATTTTCAATTTAGCTAATTCAATTTAACCGGGACGGTTTTTTACTCATTTGCGATTAGAGAAATAAAATATGGCGATACGAAGTTCGCCGGGTCAGCTAGTTTCTTATAATATTTGTCTGTTTCTATGTCTGTATGTCTGTCTATCTATCTGTCCGTCTGCCTATCTGTTTGTTCCAGCTAATCCTTGAAACGACTGGACTAATTTTGACAGGACTTTCACCGGCAGATAGCTGATATAATAAGGAGTTAAATAAAGTTATTAGGCTACTTTTACTTTAGATTTTTTTTTATTTATAACTCTGTAAACTGTAGAATTATTTTGTTAAATTCCACGCACAGCTAGTATATGTAATATTTAATTCATGTGAATACATGAAATCATTTATAGCTATGTAAAAACGTGTCGTAAAAGAAAATATATTTGCCGCTTACATTCACAGACGATAAATTTCCTGTTTACACATGTCTTCGTCCTTTTTCAAACCGTTTCCATTTATTCCAGATAATATTTATCCAACATCACGTACATTAAACACAAAAATGATTTATGGGTATTATCGTGCCATCCAGTTTTCCATTTGGGTTGCATGGTTTAAAATTAAAGTAAGTGTCGATATTTCAACTCATTTCGGATCACGTTTGTATGTGTGCGTGTGTCTATAAATCTACAACTTTGATTTGTGTGACAGGCCTATTATGACCTACGGTACCCTGTCTTCGCTCATGTGAAGCCGACGCTCATCCATAGGCTTCAAATCATTCAGAACAAGTTTTTACGCACTGCCACGTTTTCATCGTGGTACGTGTGTAATGTCGACTTACATCGCGGCCTTAAGATCGATTCGATCGCGAAGCATCTCAAAATACTCGCTACGGCGTATTTTGAGAAGGCGCGCAGTCATCCAAACCCTCTTGTAGCCGAGGATTGCAAATACGTAGGTAGAGGTAACTTACAGACAGTACAAAGACGTCGAGGGCGAGGCGAAGGGCGAGGTCTCCGCGTTCTGACGGCTCGCACGCGTCTAGGCGCGTAGCGGACTGTCCGTGAGCCTTCTCAGCGCTCCGTATAGCGCCTCCTCCACTCCGACGATGCTCTAAGCCGAGGTCCGATCTCGCTAGGAGACAGACACCATTAGGGCGTGCGTTTTCCCCGAGCCCTCCCAGAGGGCTTCCCTTCTTCCTTCGAGGCCGGTGTCTATAGTACCCGGCCCCTCTCATCGGTGACGCTGTAATGGCCGCTAGGGCTAAGAGCACTCCACAATTCGAAAAAAAATGTGACAGTGATGCGGTAGCCGTTGTCCGGGTAGCACGTATTTTATTAAACACGTAAGAGTAACAAATCTAAATCTTTCATCTATTCAAATAAATAAAATTGGAGTGTCTGTTTGTAATATTAAAATAACCGCTTTTTACTAAATGCATATGGATGTACACACGGTACATATACTAGAATAACATTTTTTACAATTTTTGTCTGTCTGTCTGTCTGTCTGTTTGTTCCAGCTAATCTCTGAAACGGCTGGACCGATTTTGATGGGAGTTTCACTGGTAGATAGCTGATATAATAAGGAGTAACTTAGGCTACGTGAAATTTAAACATTTAGTTAATTTTATAACTCTACGAACTAAACAAAAACTTTTTTGCTTATGTCAATAACGGCTAAGGCTTTCAATTTTTTACATGAATTGATTAAGCCTTTTCAATCAGAATTACAAAGCGATGCCTTTTTAATTACTACGCATAATAAAAACGTCACAGGAAATTTAACCCTAATACTATAGAAATGGAGCTCAGATATCTTCCGCAGCGCACAGATGGACTCACCATTACCTCATAGCAAAATTAAATTGAGCTACCGAATTGTTCAACATTCTCGATTATATATCAGGAATTTAGAACTGAATAGTGTTGTACGTGTCTGGATATGCTGGCCGATAACGTTATTCAGTAGCTGCTACTATCCCGGAAAATATTTGTTTTATGACTGCGAATTGAGATGGTTTTCTTTGATTTTTATTATGATCATACATTTTAGTGAATATAAATTTATATACGGGATATGTAATTTTACTTACAACTGCTTATTTATTTACACATGTTAAACTGTAATGTCTATATATTTATACAAATAAATGGCAAGTAGTTATTTTTTTTGTGTGTATAGTTAATATTTACTAATAAGTAATGCTGTGTTACTTTGATAAGCATGGTAGCCAGAACTCTTGGATATAGACTGTGTTCATAACGAAGTTAGGGTCCGTAATACATTTGTGATGCTTCGCGTGTTTCAAACGTCCTAAGGTACCTGTATCAGTTTAACTGTAGATGAACCGTATGCTTGTATTATCAAAGTTTGCTGCGATTGATCGATTATCACTTCGTTTGTGATGACTAATTATTAAAAAAAAGAATTCTATATTTTTTGAAATAAATATAATTTGAAATTCGAGTTCTTAGCGAATTTTTTTTTTTGAAATAGCCAGTAAGACGAAACGGCAATTTCATAGGTTAATCACCTAATATAAATCTTTAACTTTAGAAATTTCAAAGTTTTAATTAATATTTAATGAAATTTTAATTGCTAAATAATATAAAAGGGATCTAATTCGTTATTTACTTCATTTTAATTACCTGAAAGGTTTCCTTAAGTTATGTAAAGTATAAATAATAATTAATAACGAACATAACATTAATTAATAAAATTTTAAATATTTTTAATAGGACCAGATAGCTGAGAGAGACATATTTATACATTTATTTATAACTAATTACAAGTTTGTCTCTGACATAAGTTATACTACAACCATTTGTTTGAGAGATTGTGGATAGAAATATACGAGGGACAAAGTGAAGTTTGATGGTGTAACAGGAAAAACGTATCAGTAACTTTTATTTGATGGACGCTACGCTTCAGTCTGAAACATCCCACTACTGGGCATAGCCATCTTTCAACATCTAAAATTAGAATTGGAGCCTAATTCACTACGCTGCAACGCTGGGTTGACTGATATAGTCCCTACTGTGAATAACAATCGCTATTAGGTATTTATTATTAAGTGTATTATGTGTATCCACCAAACCGCAGTTAAGCAGCGTGACTGATTAGGCCCCGATTATATTTCTACATGGAAAAAGAAGCTTATACCCAATAGTGGGATGTTACGAGCTGAATTCTTGTATCTATTAGCAAACGCTGAAATCGACTCCGACCTCCTTTACTATAAATATCTGGAAACAATACTTTAAAAACAATTGTTATTATCCATTCGCAAAATAAAATTGTCTTCTCGCTTTTGTTCTCGAATTTTCTTCTTTACTTTGTAAATTGACTATTTCTAAGTAATACTTTTAGGTCTAAATGGAAGTCTACCAAAGGTAAATTGAACAAAAAAATTAGTTTTATTTTCAACTCTACTCATAAGTAATAAGGGCCAGGACATTTAACAGAATAAAAGCAGTCGTACGAAATATTCAAGGTAACTTTTAGGGAGTTTCTGATTAGTTTTGTAACAAATCTGACGAAGCTTTGTTTGTTTCGAGTTCGGATTGCCAATTTTAAAAGTTGTAACATACTCATTTGCATGACACGTTTGTCATACTTTTGACAGCTACAAAACTTATTTAATTTAATTTTGTCAATCAATTGTTAATTAATAATTATTGTTTATTTCTTATGAAACTATTTAAGGTAAGAAAAATGATTAACTGAAATCTTGTGAAACCAGCGAAACAGATGTGATTCTAATACAGAGAGTGACGCCTTACAGCGCTTTGAGCTCAATATTTGTTTTGAATTTGGAGTTTTTTTTTTTTGATGTAATAGAACATTTTAATATTTTAAATGTCGCGGTAATTCTTTTAGGAGTAAATTCCAGACGCGTTTCAGAGTTGAAAAATGAAGTAAAACCTCTTTACGCACGCTTGACTTTTTTTGCTGTGATCTTCTGTTAGCTCGAGGTATTTTCCCGATCGAACTGCTCCAGATTTTGAATAGAGCATTTCCTGTTATACCCTATCTCAGTTGGGTTTAAGTTATTTATTTTCATACTTTATTGATATTTAAAAGTTAAGATTATAAGTTATTTGCTCCGTTCGTCCAGTTGTGTCAAGTTATCAATATTTCCTTTACTGACAGTGGCTGTCTGGTAAGACCGATTTTGCACTTTTTTTATATTGTTATTTTCTGGAATGTAGGTAACAGCTGATAGATATTTTTTTTGTTAATAAGTATATGAGAAGTAAATTAACATTATACGTAAAATGTGTGTAACACAAAAAGGTTAAAAAATCTAAAATAAATAAGAAAAATACAAAAATAAAAATAAAAAAGACAGAACTCTAAGGATTTTAAATATAAAGTATAACTAATGATGTCTATATTACTAACCCGGACCAAAAAAAAAAAACCCGGACCAATGGCTTTTCGTATTCTTCAAGATACGGCTGGGTGACCTACAAGGACATACGGGATATAAATATTTAGTACATATTGAAATATCTGTTCCCAAGCAGGAAACGAGCCCTTGATCGTTCATTAAAGCGGCTATACGCATTGCTAGACCAAGATGGTTGAAAAAAGGTTATGATATGATCTCCTTTATAGCGTAATGTGTATGGCTTCTAAATAAAAATACATATTTTAATTAGTCTTCTTCAATGGAAGCTCAAGTAATTATTTTATTTTAATTACTTTATTCGTCAAGAATAAAAATAGTATTTTTTTTTACATTATATTTTATACTCCTTTATACTCCTCAAAATAATGAAACAAAACAAAATCCCATCAAACTTAAGCTTCTCAAATTCTATTTATACATATATAATTTATCTGTCAAACAATCGTGAATACTCTTCATCACGCCACGAAGTTACAAAAGCGCTTCAAACAAAATAATTTGCCCCGTTACGAGTTCACAGTGATTCATCAAACAACTGATAACATTGTTTTATGAACCTTTGTTTCATATGTTAATATGAATCTCAATATTATAATAAATGTATGTATATTACATTTAATTTTATATTAAGATTGGCAGACGTAAGTCGTGACTTTACTCTATTTTATTTTATATGTTTAACTTTTTCATTTTATCTCATCATTTCAGCCTATCACACCGTAGGGCTGGCTTTGTCGCACAAAAAGACGCTGCTGCCCGCCTTCGGTCTGTGTATTTCAAAGCCAGCAGTTGGTCATTGGTCGGCTTTTCTTTTCGGGTCGCGGAACTGTGTATCCCTTAGTCGCTTCTTACGACACCCACGGGAAGAGAGGGGGTGGCTATATTCTTTGCTGCCGTAACCACACAGCCCAAGAGACGTAAAAATTAAAAACATAATTTAATACATACTCGTACATTTTTTTATATCAGTTCCATTTTTACACTATGTCAAGATACCCATTTAAGGTAGCTTAAAGTGTATGAGACATTATTACATAAAGTTCATTGCAGTTAACTAAAGTATTTAACTTCAAAACATCAATATAGAGAATTTTATCTAAACCAAAAAAATCAGTACAAGGTTTCGTCTAGTTTTCCCCTTGACATAATCTTAAGCGCCCGGAAATACGATCTGTTACCGGCGCCTTGCGGAAGTATGGGTGATTTAATTCCATAACCTCTCTTGGAACACGATAAAAACAGATGTATCTGTACATTGTTTCTTTCGAGCCTTAGTATAAAAATGTCGTCCAAGAAAACTTGTTTTACAAGTCAATTGCTGTAATTATTCTGGTGTGAAATCTGACAAATGTTCTATATTCAAAGTTAACAAATTCGAATATTGTACACCAGAAATAAAGACTTCATTGGCTAGCTAACCTCACGTTGCTAATTTCTTTTTCGTTGACTAACTAGCTTCAAGGTGTCGGTTTTTTCGTGACGGTGTATGCGCGCGCATCGTAAAAATTCACTCTCATATTTTTTCCCTAACGCGACAAAAGAAGTATAACTTCAAAAATAGTAAAATGTGGTGATATACAAAAGATACTCACTTTCTAACAATAACAGCAATCACTTCCTAATAATCTTTGGGCAAAGTGTTTGCTTGTACCCAGGAACTTGACATCAAAACTCGAGGTCTTGCGAGTAAATGCAAGTGATTAAAAAAATTAAAAGCTCTCTACGTAGGTAACTAATAAAGAGCTACGAGTATATTATGATTTGACTGAGGTAGGGCACGGCAGGAAATTTCCTGCCCAAAATATGGAGCAGCCCGACTGGGGTAGTACTTCGACCTTACAGAGAATCACAGCTAAATAATACTGCTTTCAAGCAGTGTTGTGTTCCTGTTGATGATTAAGGTGACCAGTGCTCCTAGGGGGATATGGGGGTAGGGTCGGCAACGCGCTTGCGATGCTTCTGGTGTTGCAGACGTCTAAGCTACGGTAATGGCTTAGCATCAGGTGAGCCGTACGCTAGTTTGCCGACCTATTTATATATAAAAAGGACCAATTTTGCAAAGTATAGATATGTATTTATTATAAGATATTATTATTAATAATAATAATAATTATTATTATTGTACACCATTAAAAGATACAAACGATATTGGATATTTTTTTTATCCCGAACTCCAGGCTCCTTAGGATATGCGAACTGTTATAACCCTGATCAGTTACCCTTATTCCCTATTCAGCACTCCTATTCTGCCTATTCAGTATTTCTATCCTTTAGCAGGTGTTATTACTTATCCGCCACAGTCAGTCTCATTCCCATCTTCCATCTGCGCTAGACGTATGCTATAAAAATAAATTTTGTTTCCTTTTTTTAAAAAAGACTCTCGCCTTGAGGCTCCTAACAGAACGAAATCGCGGGTATAACCTGTGCTAAATTAATTGATTCATCGTGATTCAAATTAATTTAAATATAACATTTAAAATACAACTTCATAGCTTTACATCACATCACTGCTTAAATTTAATTTTCAATGAGTTTAAACTTCGTAGAAAATTATTAATTATTTTAATTAAATTATTCTGAAATTTTGAATTCTGTAGAAAGCTTTTATTTACAAGAGGTAGTTACTGAATGTAATGGCGTAACTACTTTGTAAAATTACCTTTCTTGATATTTGTAAATAGTCAATTTTAATATAGTTTTTACTTTGAGTACTGTGAGTAAAAATTAGTAAATGAAAAATTAGCTCAATATTTGTATAATCCATAGCCCCGCAGCTGGTCATAAGACTTTTCTAAACTGAGGTAGGGCACAGCAGGAATTTCTTGCTCAAAATATGGAGCAACCCAACTGGGGTAGTACCTCGACCTTACAGAAGATCACAGCTAAATAATACTGTTTTCAAGCAGTATTGTGTTCCTGTTGGTGAGTAAGGTGACCAGAGCTCCTGGGGAGATTGGGGATTGGGTCGGCAACGCGCTTGCGATGCTTCTGGTGTTGCAGGTGTCTATAAGCTACGGTAATCGCTTACCATCAGGTGAGCCGTACGCTTGTTTGCCGAACTAGTGACATAAAAAAAACGAATTTTAAACTTCTTTCAATACCTAAATGTAGTACGAGATGAATTAATGTAAATATTTCACTCTACATGCAAACAGTAACTTTTGCAAATAGTTAGAGCAATAAAAATCACTGGATACTTTAATGAACTGAAGTCCGTCGTGCACTTCACAGATTTCATATGATTTACGGCACTAGCGGGAATAAAGCCGTAGATGTCGTAACCACAGCCCCAAGGGCCTTCTGGACTCGTGCCAACTGAATCTGCAGCGAGATTCATTGCAGTGGAAGAGAATAATTTGTAACAATTTCTTTCTAAGCGATGGATTCTTTGAAGTAAACGAATTCTTAATAAAACGACGTATTTAGCTGTTGTATGTTATTACGGCCTCAATGAAAAAAAAATATTATTATTGGTATTAGTATTGGTTTGCGAACGAAGAGAAACGATTTCAATTACGTCGACCTATATTCAATTACGTCGAGCAGTAATACGACGTAAGTCGAAGAAGAAATAGTCGAGGAAAAACGCATTATCAAAGATAACTCAAAAAGTACTTGTCAGATCTCCATTAAAATTAAATTAAATTAAAGTCGAATTGATGACTTATTTTTTTTTTTATTTTAAATTATTATTTAAATTGTTAGTTAATTTGTTTAATTTGGAGTGACACTGCTAAAAATTTTTTAAATGAGATAACTTCTCTCTTTATTGCCTCCACTGTTGACAAGATGGCTGGTGCATCTTTTGCCCAGAGAATCGGCATAGCGATTCAACGTGGAAATGCCGCCAGTATTCTTGGCACAATTCCATGCGGACATGATTTGTACCAAAACTATCTGTAAATATTTAGTTCTTAAGTTGTGAATTGTAAATATGTATAATGTTTAATAAACTATTGTTAGTCTTTATTTAAAAAAATGTTAGTTACTATAGTATAATTATGGATGTAGATATCTTTACTTATATTATAAAGCTGAAATTTTGTTTCTTTGTTTAAACGCGCCAATCTCAGGAATTACTGGTTCGAACCACGCCATGTTGGTGTGACGCCGCGTTGGCGCAACGGTTACAGCCATAGATTGTACCTATTGCGTTGGCGGGTGCGGGTTCGATCCCCGCACATGACAAACATTTATATTGGCCATACAGGTCTTTGCCGTGGTCTGGGTGTTTGTGCAGACCTTGTAGGTCCCCACCGTGCCTCGGAGAGCACGTTAAGCCGTCGGTCCCGGTTGTTATCATGTACACCTGATAGCGATCGTTATTCGTAGTAGGGAATATATCCGCCGGCCGCATTGGAGCAGCGTGGTGGATTAAGCTCTGATCCTTCTCCTATACGGGGAAAGAGGCCTATGCTCAGTAGTGGGATATCACAGGCTGAAGCGATACTGGTTCGAAAATTTATCTTTGTGTTAGATTAACCGAGATTATATGCTATTTGTTCCTCAACTAAAGCGTGTGTCTTCAATGTTCTATTGTATACTGTGTCGTGTAATTTTTTAAAACTTAGTTATAAACAAAGGCACTCACGGCGCTTTGTGTAAGAACTCTAGCAGAAGTGCTTGTAAATATCTAACAATGATAAGAAACAAAGTGGATTAGATTGTTCTTTACTGTAGAGGAGAAACACTTTTGTCCGACGTGGTACACTTTCGTTCCGCATTTAGAACCATTTTTTTTTTTTTTTTAAAGAAAGAGAGAGCTTTAAATAGTATTGCGATAGATTCGATAGTAAATAAAGAAAGGAATAGGTTGATACTCTATCAAAATTATAATTATTATTTTGACGTACCTATATAGCGAAAATCAAAAACAACTTTATTGAAACTGGTTTCAAAAGTATCTTTGAATCGTCATTTTATAACTTAAAATTATAAATAGTTTTTTTATTTAAATTTTCTGTTTCATTATTTCATTTTATTCAATAACATGACAACTCAAGAAGGTTACATGTATTCTTTTTCGAATTACTAGTTTTCGTATCCTTTAGATTTATTTAAAATACTGGCAATTTTGACCTCGTGGATGTTGAAGATTTTGAATTAAAAAAAAATTTAACTAGTATAAATTACGTAGAACACCTAGTGTAATAAAATTGTGTGTTCTACGTGACATTGGCGAAATCATCTGTGCTAGTTTGGCACTGTTGGAAGCCATTAAGCTGAATGAATGAAAAAATGAATAAAATTGTGTGTATGAAACTATGTGCAACTACGTACTACTCTTGTAACTGACGTAGCTTTCATTTGTTCCAGGTAACAGCCACCGGAGGTGTGATCACTGGCAGCAACAATGACAACATGGCAGCTAGATTCGTAGCGGCTTTTTAACTAAATCTATACTAATATGATAAAGATTATTTCTTTGTTTAAGCGCGCTAATTTATATAATAATCACAGAAAGTACTGGTTTGAATTTAAAAACTATCTTTGTTTTGGTTAACTCATTTTTCAAAGAAGGCTATAGGCTGTATAAAACGCGGGTGAAACGGCATGGTACCGCTAGTATTGCATATATAAAAAGGAGATATAAAGAACATAAATAGGTAAAAAAATTATAAGTAACATTTACAGTGAATAAGAAAAGGAAAATTCAAAACATACACGTGTACGTGCGCCAAGACCTAACGCTTGCGGCCGAGGCTTTGATTGACCATATAATTGTTTGTCGTAATCTGGGCGTTGGTATATTTGAGTTTTTTCCGGACCCCCAACACAGGAGAATTTCCTACAACTCCAGTAAGCGTATTACTATTTTTATTATTTATCTCTGCCAAAAAACCTTCTGTAAATGAATTTCTGAAAAATCTCTGAATATAAATAACTTAGTATAAATGGGTAGTTTAGCAAGCATAGATATAGTAAAAAAATGATGATGCGCGGGCTTTGTTGTTAGTGAAGCCACAAAACTCGGCTCCTTCAAGTAAATACACGCGCTCACGCACACATATGCATCAAACTACGCTCATTTTCGTTAGTATATCACGAGGCTTCATACAGTAACTTTGCTTATAAAATGCCGTCTTGTGTGATTAAATGGTGCAAAAACAATACCAAAGTAAACAAAAAATCTGAAGGAATATCGTTTCACACGTAAGTACATATAAAACTTTAAATTCCAAAATAATATTGAGGTTATTCGGAACTTATAATTTCAATGTCACGAAATGACGTACCACGGGAGTGTTGCCAGTAGTTCTTTTTTTCAATACCCCAAAATGTGGGTAAGTAAATTGTACGCAATCAGAAAAATAATTAAGTAAAAAGTAGACATAGTTTTTGTTTTTTTTTTCTCGTGTTATTTTATGTTACATAAATTGAAAATAAAAAAATCAAAATATATTTATGAATTATTAACTCGTTTGTTTTATGTTTTAACTTTTTACAATTTTTGAGTAAACTAGGTACCCATATTTTACTATCAAATTTCATGGTTTTAGGTTACCAACGAATATTTTAATAAGAGGTGAATGGGTAGCGGCTGTAAGACTGAGAAAATGACCACGATTATGCTGGCCATGCGCATAAAGTCAATTTAATACGATTAGTGATTGAAAAATATTTGAACATAAGACTACATCATATTAGTAAAATGCAAACAATGACGATGACTCTGAGTTCTAAGCGACAAAAATTTAAAAAACTTATACAACATAAAGGATTCTAGGTTTAAGAAAAATAGTTTTAAAAAAACCGACTGCAAACTGAAAAGAGATAAACAGAGGGGATAGGAAGTGTCCATTCATACGATTATCTTACGAATATATTTTTTTATTATTCTACCGATTTTTTGTTTTATTTTTAGTAAATTTATTTAAAACTATAAACAGGTTTTTATTTTCACATACCCATTTTACCTATATTAAATTAATTGTTTAATAAAAATTTTAGGGACTTTTTTTAAAAGGTGTCAACACTTCACTCACTCACACATCTTTAAAAAAGTGGCTTCAGTTTTCTGTTCTAGGTGCGTTATCTACCTTTTTTTACTTGATCTATGTTAGCAAGCTAATCCCTCATCATAAATGCAAAATGAATGTATACAAATGTTATACGTATGGAGACAAGATTTAAATTGGGCCGGTGTTTTTTTTTTTTTTTTTTTTATAGAAGAGGGGGCAAACGGACAGTTGGCTCACCTGATGGTAAGTGAAAACAACATCCACAGACACCCGCTACATCAAAGGATTAGCAGGTGCGTTGCCGGCCTTTCAAAAAGGAATATGCTCTTCTTTTGAAGGTCCCTAGGTCGTATTTGTTCGGAAATACCGTAGGTGGTAGCTGGTTCCAAAGAGGGGTCGTGCGTGGCAGAAAATGGCGCAAAAATCGAGCTGTCGTCGACTTCCAGACATCGAGGTGATGTGGATGAAATTATGAATTTTGACGCGATGTCCGATGGTGGAATTCTGCTGTAGGTATTAGTCCGAACAATTCCTCAGAACACTCCCCGTGGTAAATACGGTAGAAGATGCAGAGTGACCCGACATCTCTACGCAGCGCCAAAGAATCGAGCCGATCGGAGAGAATCTTGTCACCAACGATTCGAGCCGCTCGGCGTTGAACACGGTCAAATGGAAGGAGCTGGTACTGGGGCGCCCCAGCCCATAGGTGAGAGCAGTATTCCATGTGGGGCCGGATCTGTGCCTTATATAATTGTAGGCGGTGGCAGGGCATGAAATACTACTTCGCCCTACTGAGCACACCAAGTTTATTCGAGGCTAGTTTAGCCTTTCCTTCCAGATGACCACGAAATTGCACATTGCCCGATATGTCGACGCCTAGTATCTCAATACTGGCCGAGGCTGTTAGTGGAGTGCCTTCAAATTTGAGAGGAACGACGAAGGGTGATTTTTTTGCGGTAAACGCGCAAACTTGTGTCTTATTAGGGTTGAACTGGACCAGATTATGTCGTCCCCATTGCGAGACTTTGGCTAAAAGTTGTTTTGCGCGATGTTTTAATGTTAGAAGGTAAATTTGGGACAGTAGCAAATGTCTTTTTTAATTTCAGAGTATCTTGATGATGAAATACCTAAACTTTATTGCTTTTTGTTATGTGCTAATATCGCAGTTTTTAAACTTTTGACTGCTTTTGCTACTATGGCTTGGCGTTAATTTTTAAATTAAATAGCAGAATACGGTTAATTCTGTACTTTGAAACAAATAAGAGCTACCAGTATTAAAATAAATGTACTTAAGTATTAATTATCTAAGTAGAGGAATACGAGCTCGTTAAGATAACACTATTTTAATTCAAACAAAATAAAGGAGTTAGTTTCAGTCAAACTTTAGTAAAATCCATTAACGTCGCTCAGCAATTTCATAATCACTCTGATTCAATAACTAGCGCGGCAGACTAACTTCGCTGGAAATTCAAATTAGACAAAATTTGGATCTAATTGAGAAATAGTTTGTAATATTTATTTATACTTATTAGTTATTAATCTATATCTATAATATATATAAACGCGAAAGGTCACTCATCACGAAATCTCCGAAACTATAACACCTACAAACTTGAAATTTGGCAGGTAGGCTCCATATAAGACGTAGGCATCCGCTAAGAACGGATTTTACGAAATTCGACCCCTAAGGGGATAAAACGGGGGTTGGTAGGTTGACTCACTCATCACGAAATCTCCGAAACTATAACACCGGATGGATGGACAAAGATGAAATTTAGCAGAGAGGTAGATTATAGTTAGTAAACGTCCGCTAAGAACGGATTTTTTGATATTCCACTGCTAAGGGCGTTTGATTGGGTTTGATAGTTTGTACGAAATATAAACAGAAGCTATAACTTCGCCTGCTAGGTTATTTATACTGCAGCCTGAAAATAAAACTAAAAATGTGGTGTATAGAGAGGTTTTATAAAAATAACTAATAAATTATACTAAATTGTGCCTTTTAAAAAATTACTCAGCGTGATAAGCATTTCAAGTGACTGAAATAAAAAAATAATTTGCTTAAACATCTTGATAGTAATGCATATCTTTATAACCACGCGAACGTAGTCGCGGGCAACAGTTAGTGTATTATAACAATAAGTCCCCAAAAGTGTATGTAATCGATTCCCTCAAAATTTACTGAACGGCTTTTTATGCGGTTTTACCAATGGAGAGAGGGCTTCAAAAGGAAGATTTACGGAACGACTAAGCCGATTTTGATGAGATTTTGAGTTTCACTGGAAGTTTGCCGGGAAAACTTTGTAACTCACTGATTTAAAGGCGGGCGAAGCCGCGGGCACAGCTAGTTATTTTACATAGGTAATTTTTGTTTGTTACCGTGATTTAGATATTTTTATACATCTATCAAAAAATATATATATAAAAAATCGGTCTAGTTGAGAACCTACTCCTTAATAATATAATGTGTTGCTAAAGTTATATAAATATATAATCAAGAATGATTTGACCTTTTTTTGATTACTCTGTAAAAGATTCTTCCGGAATAAAAAAGTTAGGAAAACTGCGCAGAAAATTGGAAAATTTCCACACAAATATTTAAACTTACCTCATAAAATAAAGATCATATATTAATTAACAGTGTGACTTTGCATAACCGATATACCCATCACAGTGATTAACATACATACATATAAAGTACATAGATAATTTAAATAATTAGTTATTAATAATTTAATATGGTTTATAGCTTTGTAGGAATAGCTTACAACGCTTAACTACGAGTATGTCATCCATATAAAGTAAATTACTAAAGTCTCCAATTTTATTTTATTTTTAAACATCATCATCATCATCATTCCAGCCTATTGCAGTCCACTGCTGGATATAGGCCTCCACAAGTTCGTGCCAAAAATGCGTGAACTCATGTGTGTTGCCATAGTCACCACGCTGGGCAGGCGGGTTGGTGACCGCAGGGCTGGCTTTGTCGCACCGAAGGCGCTGCTGCCCGTCTTCGGCCTGTTAAGCTGCTAAATATTGAATACGTAGTTTCTTACATTTTAAAGATTATAACTTCCTAATACTTATGAATTACATTCTATGCAGTAACTTACAGTGGATTTTAAGGTACGTAAATTATTAACGTTGTCTGTTAGAAGCCTAAAAATGGATTCAAAATTCCGAAAAAGGTTCGTCCATTGTAACTTAAAACCGATGTTGTCAAACCAAGAATCATCGCTTTAAGGGTTCTCGATCTCTTTTACATGTATTCGCTTTATTCTAAATCGATTCTTAATCGCTATGATGTATTGTGTAAAATATATTGGAAATGTTAATCCGAATCGAAAACCTCTTTTGGTAGATTTTTGTTAGATGCTCGAAAAAGAGATTAGTGTCATGTCTCTACCTTCACGCGCCCTTGGTACATTTTGGTACTGTTCAGCCGTATATGGGTAAATGTAAAAATAAATGATTTTGTGTTAAAAAAAACTGCTTCAAAGTAATTATTTTCGTTTAAACATAATATGATAAGTTATAAGATAAATTCTAATGTTAATAAATGACATGTCCGTTGGACAACGTGGAACTATATTTATTCTCGAGTTTTAAATAACAAGATTATTCTAAAAATGTAGTATCTACACTACCAAAAAGTTTACTTACCTTATATACCACTATGGTAATCATCGAGTGGACTATTTTCATGATATGACATGATCTTCTTTACACTCCTGCTACCCGTAGTATCTATAGGCAGAATTCATTTACGATCAGAGCTTGTCGTTTGTTCAATGCGGTGTACCGGAGGGTCGATATCTTTAGCACGTGTGTGACAAGACTCAAAAAAGCGTTGTGTATGGATTTTTTCGCATATCAGAGGTAGTCTATTTATTTCAAAAGTGGTGTGTTCTTGGCCGTTGTATAGAGTTGTTTACATAATTATTGTTTTTGATCTTATACTAAATTAATTTTATTCCATATATCCATTATTACTATTTGTGAAAACTTGTAATTGGCCGTAACTTAATCATTGTTTTTTTTTTTTATATTTGTAATTTACTTGTAAGTTTTCTAAATTTGAATATAAAATAAAATCCAATTGATGGGTATCGGTAACTGAAACTTATGGACGTCTACAACAGAAGCGTCACCTACACATTACCGACTCTTCCACCCGCTATCAACCCAAGATATCATCAGGTTACCGCTGGAGCATAACTTTACTTGAGACTGAGAGCAATATTATCCAGCCTTGATTTTGTGTAAGGTTTTGTTTAAAGTTTTGTTTAAGGTTTTGTTTAAGGTTTAAGTGCTTACGAAGTCTGGCTGCTCTAGATTTGTGAATATATTTATTGCATTCTCCTACTTAAGTAGGGTACTAGTAGCATGTAATGGTGACTCTTTCTGTATGTTTAGGGAGGGGCACCAAATAAAAACATCAAACTAATCTATACATCTATAAAAATAAATAAAATTGGAGTGTCTGTTTGTAATATTAAAAATAAACGCTTTTTACTAAATGCATATGGATGTATAACACGGTACATATACCAAAATAACATTTTTTACAATTTTTGTCTGTCTGTCTGTTTGTACCGGCTAATCTCTTAAACAGTTGGCAGATAGCTGATGTAATACGGAGTAACTTAGGCTACTTTTATTTTAGAAATATATTTATTTTATAATTCTGCGAACTGAATAATTACTTTTTTGTTAAATTCCACGTGGAAGTCACGGGCACATCTAGTGGTATAATATATAAACGAAGTAGATTTACCAATAAACAAACCTAACCCTCATACCGCAGGAGTAATTTCGATTGCCTTTAAACTTTACCAACCCCTTGATACCGCTAATATTTTGCGTAGTTTAAAAAGCAAGTGTTGTTTAGCCATATTCTTTGTAATAAATATACAGATATTTTAGAATATTTCACACTTATTTAAGTTTTAGTTATTATTGTAATAAATTAATTTTTTACTTGCTTCAAGAACATCTTAACTGCGTTATGTAACTCCCACCCCCGCTGTGCATATACGAGAGTTCGGGCTACCTAACTCACCACAGGAACGTAATAATAAGATCTATACTCTTTGGCTAAGATCATTATTATATTCTGGGAGGTTGATGTCACTTTGGCAAGAGACAGTAGATTTTAAAAAGATAAAATAGGTCAGCTGATATATCATTTTCGTTAGCATCGACAGGGTTATATCATTATTTTATAAAATATTCGATTTATTATTTTCATTACCTAAGCTAAGTTCGTCCAAAATTAGTAAATCAAGAACGCCATGTTAGTTCAGCACTTATCAAATTGGTTTTCATATCGGCTAGCTCCCGAGGGAACTGTCCTAGATATCAATATTCAATAACTGTGGAATTAACGAACATGTTTATTTTTTCTATTTGTCCTTATTGAGTAGACTTCATTTATGCGAATTGGTATAATTTTGAATAACTAACTTATACTGATGTTTGTTTAATTGGAACACGTTCGGATGAGTTATGCTTGAAACAGAGCCGGGAGTAGAAAGGTCGTACGGTACGTCGGTCGTCGTACGGGAACTTGTCCACGGATTGTAGATGGTGATTTTGAGCAGACACGAGATGTATATATAGGCTAATATCGTTTGCCGTGTATTAACATAGAACCACGTAAAATAAAAAGAATTAAGAAAAGTAAGACTGTATAGATAAACAAAATAACATTACAATTTTATACAATTTGTAAGTATTACGAAATTATACAATTTTTTTAATCATAAGTACTAATGTAATTACTTATTAATTCTTGATATAAGTACGTCATTCAGTCTGTAATATCACACTGTTGGGCATAGGCCTCTTTCTCCATAGAGGAGAAGAATTGGAGCTTAATCCACCACGCTGCTCCACTGCGGGTCAGCGGATATATTCCCTACTATGAGTAACGATTGCTGTTAGGTGTAATAACATCCGGGACCGACAGCTTAACGTGCTTTCCGAAGCATGGGTCGAAGATCCACAAGGACAGAGATCCAAACCAAAAAATATATATTTGTACCTAGTTAATATTATATAATATTTGTATCTAACCCGAGCGGGAACCGAATCCGCAAACCATCGGTGATTAGGCACCTTCACGCACCACTACACCAGAACGGTTGGTGATTGATATTAATACGTACGTGAATATAATTTCTTAATACGAAACTAAAGTAATAAGAAGATAATATCACATAGTTAATGGACAAATACATTTATTGTCCAAGAGCCGAACGACTTAGTTCGAGCCTGAGATTAAGGATCACTAACGAAGTCCTATATAAACACTCTTAAGTCGAGAAGACAGCATAATTCTCTATAATCTCTATTAAATATAAAATTATATTGAAAACGGTAAAATATATCATCAAACATTAAAAAAAAATTCTGAATAAGTTTTATTCGGAGATTTTATCGGTATGAGACTCGATATCATAAAAAAATCGACTATTCTTAAACTTTTTTTAAAGTTAAAAAAACACAAACCCTTTTTTTTACTTTAAAAAAAACCAAGATTACTAATTTTTTTTTGTTCTGCTATTATTCGACAGAGACAAAGCCCTACTGAATAATGTCTTTTATAGCTTCATCTATGGACAAGGGTTACCAAGTTGTTAATTATTTATTTATTTTCGGCAACGGTAGCAAAATAGATCAATAAACTTACTCCAACATTACAGCGTCTTCGGTGCGACAAAGCCAGCCCTGCGATCACCAACCCGCCTGCCCAGCGTGGTGACTATAGGCAACACACACGAGTTCACGCCATTTTTGGTGCAAGCTCGTAGAGGCCTATGTCCAGCAGTAGACTGCGGTAGATTGAAGTGATAATAATTTTTATTTTTATTTTATTTTATTTTATTTGGGAAACTTACAGCTAACATTAGCAATAGTATAAATTATACAGAAAGCCATTGGAAAGTTTCCACGTGTAGCAATAGTGACATATTCCTAAATATAATAAGTGACATATTCCTACATTTGGGTTTCAATGACAACCAAGCACAAAATTTAAATTTAATACTAATTAAATCTAACCAAGCGGTTAAAAAAGTATAAAACAGCATAGCTGAGTCTGTTATTGGTAAGAAGTAAACAAATATTGTCTGAAAACTTGATATTGTCTGAAAACTTGATATTGTCTGAAAACTTGATATTGTCTGTCGAGTATATTTACCAAAAGCCTTTGATAAAATTTTACATAATTGAGATCTTGTCGTTTGATAGAACTTCACACAAAGGCCTTACATAATTAGCTAAACGCTCAGTAAGTGCTAGCACCCCATAAGTGCTGTTCGTGGGCATGACAATGGATTCATTACATGATGTGCCAATATCATAAAAGGCGATCATACTCAAGCGATCCGACACCTTCATATTAGCTTAGAACGTAAATATATCAGGATTGTAGCTATATATGACATAAAAGTATTTATTATTATATTTTTAACCGACTTCAAAAAAAGGAGGAGGTTACTCAATTCGACCGTATATATATATATATATATATTAATGTATATATTAATGTATATATTAATGTATATTTTAATGTATGTTCGGGGATAACTCCGTCGTTTATGAACCGATTTTGATAATTCTTTTTTTGTTGGAAAAGATATATTCCTAGTTTGGTACCATGATAAGGAAACCAGGATCTGATGATGGGATCCCAGAGAAATCGAGGGAAACTCTCGAAAATCCGCATAACTTTTTACTGGGTGTACCGATTTTGATGATTTTTAATTTAATCAAAAGCCGATGTTTATCATGTAGTCATATTTAAATTTCATCGAGATCTGATTACAACTTTTGGAGTTATCTTTGATAATGCGTATTTACTTGACTATTTTTTCGTCTACCTACGTTGTATTACTTATCGATATAATTGAAGTCGGTTTTTCTTCGTTTGCCTGCAAACACAATTATAATTTTTGCTACCAGTGAAAAAAAATGCTGAAAATATTCAACACACAAAAAATGTAACGCACCCAACAAAATTTTGCGAATAAAATATCCTTGCAATACTATCAGTTGAGTTTATAAAATTAATCCTAACTAAATATTGCACGTCAGAATAACCTCAGCACTGGGAAATATACCGATTGCCTTATCCTGTTATATTATTATATATTTCTTTTCTTTTTTTCTGGAATATTTTTATTGTTACTTCTGTTATTTTTTTTCTCATTATTAAGTTTTTTTTTTTTTTTTTTTACGTGTCTATCTTTCGTTGATTTTTATTTTATATTCTCTTTTTATTAAGCACATTATGTTCTTGTGGCGTTTGGCGTCTGAAGTCGCCGATGCAGGCTCTGACGGAAGAGCAGCGCCTTAGCAGTAACAATTTGCTGCTAAGCAATGCTGAGGCAGAGACCTGGTTGGCCTTATAACTTAAATGTATTATTAAAATTTTAAATGATAATGGCCAATAAAGAACTTTTCTTTCTTTCTTTCTTTCTTTCTTTTATCCCTACTAATATCATAAACGTGAATGTAAGTTTGTTTGTTACGCTTTCACGCGAAAAATACTTAACCGATCATCATGAAACTTTGTACACATATTCTTGATGGTATTAGAAGTAACATAGGATAATTTTTATTAAAAAAAAATCAATGTGAACGAAGTTCCGGGTAAAAACTAGTTGACTATATTTTAAACAGATTTATCACGAACTAAGCCTTAGGGTCCATAAAATGACGGCTAGATTACGGTAAATCACGCTCTTATCCGTTCTCAAGTTAAGACGTTGCGTCAGAAGAATCTCTCTATGTCGGTGAAACCAATAATTTTTTGAAAATACTTTTGAAGTAAAAATGTCTGAAATCAGACAGATAATTACATAATTCGTCTCAACAGTATGGTCGTCTGGTACAGCTCGAGTATTTGAACAAAGTCAAATTTAAAAATGGGCTAGGGTTGTTTTTCGCGCGAAACGTGATTTATTACACTTACAGGACCCGCCATTTGATAGAACGCAGTTAGGACTAACACCTGATATAATTTATCATTGAAGTATATCAGTTAATTAGTTAGGAGGTCTACAATTAAGTTATTAATTATTTAGGTTTGTGTTACAGAAAGTAATAAATTGCAGTTATTAATTGACAAAAATAATTTGTCTTTAGTTGGTTAATGATGTTTTTATTTATTTCTTATTCGACCTTTATCTTGTGTTTGTGCAGTCCTCTTGAGTCTCCCCACCGTGCCTTGGAGAGCACGTTAAGTCGTCGGTCCCGGTTGTTATCATGTACACTTGATAGCGATCGTTAATCGTAGTAGGGAATATATCCGCCAACCCGCATTGGAACAGCGTGGTGGATTAAGCTCTGATCCTTCTCCTACATGAGGAAAGAGGCCTGTGCCCAATAGTGGGATATTACAGGCTGAAGCGACATTTATCTTGAAAAACATGAATACTAATACAGATTTAATATAATAATTTCATTAATGTAAAAAAAGCTTAACATCAGAACATGACCTTCTGGAATCTTTTTAGACATAATCCTAATTGAGTAACATCAAGTCTTAACTGCCTTAGGTTATAAAGCTGTAAAATATTTCGCTGTAGAAACTTGCTAATTTACGAAGTGAGATTTGTTCTCGGAGAACTTTATTAGTAAATGAAATAAATTTATAAATATCAGACTTACGAAGTTTTTAAGATTAGTTAGCTAACAAAATTTCTGACCCCATATTACATATAATGAGGTAGTTATGAGGTAGAGTACAGCTGGATATATCCTGATCAAAATTTGGATTAGTAACTCGATTTAAGAGAAGATCATAGCTGAATAATATAGTGATTTCAAGCAGTGTTCCTGTGGTGAGTAAGGTAAACAAAACTTCTGGGGGTAGTTGGAGGTAGAGCCGGCAACGCGCTTGCGATGCTTCTGGTGTTGCAGGCGTCTATAAGCTACGGTAATGGCTTACCATCAGGTGAGCCGTACGCTAGTGACATAAAAAAAAATACTTGGTCAAAATGGATGTGTAATGAACATAATAACTTATCAAGTGTGCTGTTTGTGTATTATCTTTTGTATGGTCGAGGTACTTCCCAGCTGAGCAAGATATTTCTTGCTGTGCCCTGTCTCGGTTAATTGGAATTTTTTTTTATTTTACCTATACATTACTCTAATATAAATGTTCAACTTTATAAAATATCGAACTAAAAAACAAACTTACTTTATACATGTATCTATTTGTGTTAAATTTATTATAGCAATGAAGGCAGAGGCACGTGATACTGTTTTCAAACTGAATTGAAGACTTAACTTGGCATTAAATTTCTCTAGAGAACGTGTGTACAGCGGCTGAGTTGAAAAGAAGTGTTCCCGAGTAAACAAATAGTTTGGAGCGCAGTGTTTGTGCTGCATCCGCGCGGTCGAGCAATGGACTGTATAGAAGTCTAGATTTGTATGAAGAATATATGCTTTTACATAATTAAAAATATTTAGGTTACTCTGCTTAAAAAGATACCTACACCTAAGTAAATAATGAGTACATAAAGTATCAAGTAATACACACATCGTTTGTAATGTAAAGCCACAGGTTGAATGACGCTCTGTTATTGTTAGCAATTAAGTAGCAATTAAAAAGCAATTTAAAATTGAGCTGCTCTGTTACCGAGCTTAATCGCTCGAGCGTCAGCAAAATGTTATGCTTACTTAACCTTGTTGAAACTAAATACACATATCATCATCATCATCATCGTCATCATCATCATCATCATTTCAGTCTATTGCAGTCCACTGCTGGACATAGGCCTCCACAAGTTCACGCCAAAAATGCCGTGGACTCATATGTGTTGCCCACAGTCACCACGCTGGGCAGGCGGGTTGGTGACCGCAGGGCTGGCTTTGTCACACCTAAAACGCTGCTGTCCGTCTTCGGCCTATGTATTTCAAAGCCAGCAGTTGGATGGTTATCCCGCCATCGGTCGGTTTTTTAAGTTTTTTTTTTTATTTTTTATGTCACTAGGTCGGCAAACAAGCGTACGGCTCACCTGATGGTAAGCGATTACCGTAGCTTATAGACGACTGCAACACCAGAAGCATCGCAAGCGCGTTGCCGACCCAATCCCCAATCCCCCCAGGAGCTCTGGTCACCTTACTCACCAACGAGAACACAATACTGCTTGAAAACAGTATTATTTAGCTGTGATAATATAAGTTCCAAGGTGGTAGTGGAACTGTGTTATCCCTTAGTCGCCTCTTACGACACCCACACTACGACACACACGATGACTACACTAGTGAATTATCTAATTCTAGCTGCCCCGATGCACAGCATTTTTTATAAAGTAGGGTTTTTTTACTTATTGTCTGGATAATAAGGAATATCAAAAAAAATCTAATTAGTTGCAGTCGTTTAAAAGTTACGCGCGTGCATACATTTTGATTAATAATAATTTTTATTTATCTATACTAATATTATAAAGCTGAAAAGTTTGTTTGTTATCATCAATATTATTCCACATAATATTTCGCGAAGCGATCGAACTTTTGTACAATATATTAAAGTTCAAGTGATCTTGAACCAATAAAGTTGAGTCCAAAAAACTAATAACCGAGTCGCCAAGACTTAAAATATATTCAACAAGTATTATATCTTTATTAGCTCTGCACCGCGGTTTTGCACGCGTTAAGTTGAGGAAAAAAAATAGCCTACATTCCTCGTTAAATTTCTCAATTCGAACAAGTAGTTCCTGAGATTAGCTTCTTTAAACAAATTTTTAGCTTTATAATAGTGTAGATTAAACGTGTATTTTGTTGGTTAACCTATATAACATTATATACGGGCATTTGTGACAATCATATTTACTGCTTACAATTTATATGTATAACTAGCTGACCCGGCGAACTTCGTATCGCCTAACAGTCGATTCTTTAATTTTATTATTTTTTTTTAGAATTTTTCTCTCTGTAAGAACCATCCTCGTACGTCAAGGAATATTTTAAAAAAAGAATTAGCGAAATCGGTCCAACCGTTCTCGAGTTTTGCGCTTAGCAACACATTCAGCGACTCATTTTTATATTATAGATGAACAAATAACTTAATGCTTGTGTTATAGATAACAGCTGAATGATATTGCATTTTTTTTTGATAATAATACATAGAAATAATACATATATAAGGAAATAAATACAAATATTACACCCAGACTCAGACGGGAATCGATCCCACAACCCGCGGAGCAGAAAGAAGGCCACCACAAACTGTGCTAACGGGCTAGTCATAAATGTATAAACATTATATTTTTATAAAATACTCGATTCAATTACTAGATTTTTTTTTAAACTGTACAAAGAATTCGACAGCAAATTGACCAAAGTAATATCGAAGCGGAGATCATAAAACTCGACAGCCGTTTAACGCGAGTTATACTGAGAAGTACATCTAGTGTATTTTAATATAAATAAAAAAATATAAGGCAAAATATATAAATACAAGCGCTGGCGTCGGATTTATTAAAACAAGAAGAAACTGGCGAGGGGTGCTTGATTAAATCAACTCCAGGGCGTCTTATACCGGCAATTTACGTCTGATAGCGACGAGATATTAACACCGACGCTACAGGATATTAGAGCGATTGAATATGTTTTTTAGGCTAGTTGCGGATTAAACGTCTATGAAGATATAATCAAAATAATGTTAGAGCTATATTTTCTTACATACACACAATCACTGTTCTACGGTAAGCAAATTAATGCTTGTGTAATAGTCGATTGATATAACTAAATATCTATTTTTTTTTTTGATAATTGTAAGTACATATACAAATAAATAAATACAAATATTACACCCAGATTCAACCGGGAATCGAACTCGCAATCCGCACAAAAGAAAGCACTTCAAACTGCGCCAACGGGCTAGTCATAGTATTATGGTTGGGTATCGATATATAAATAGGCTAATTTATGGGATTTCCCGCAATATTAAAATTGGTAAAGCCTTTATATAGAAGATATAGAGATGATCCTATAAGTAAATTAAAAAAATATCTTGTAACACACATACACAGTGGACGGATTAGAAATGAGTATATAAGGGGAAGTTTGAAAGTAGCACCCGTGACAGAGAAAATGAGGAGCAATAGGTTAGCGTGGTATGGGCATGTAATGAGGAGGGATGAACGCTATGTTGGTAAAAGAATGTTAGGGATGAATGTCGAAGGACGAAGAGCGATCGGGAGACCGAAAAAGCGATGGATGGATTGTGTGAGTGAGGATATGAGAAAGAAAGGAGTAAGCACTGAAGTGACGAATAATAGAGAGGAATGGAAGAGAAAAACATGTTGTGCCGACCCTACATAAGTGGGATAAGGGCAGTAAGAAGAAGACACATACACGGTGGTCTGTTCTTATGGTAACCAACTTAATGTTTTTGTTAATACAGGACTGTTATAGATAAATATTTTTAGCGTATACTCTATAGTAGAAGGAGGGTTAATATGTCATGCTTCTCAAAAGTGGTGCTCGTATGTGCATTATTGGACATTTTAGGTAAGTAATTGAGTTATTTAGGAGTGCGTTTGATATGAAAACCTACGAGAACAAACATTAACAAAGTATGTGTTCCAAGTGATTAAATCTGTGACTATTAGCCTCGTTGAAGTGACTTAGTAAGTCAAATATACTTTTAATGTTTTCTCGCAAACGAAAAAAAACCGACTTCAATTACATCGACAAGTAATACAACGTAAGTAGACGAAAAAAATTAACAAACACACTAGTCATTAATACGATTTTCGAGGGTTTCCCTCGATTTCTCTGCCATTCCATTATCAGATCATGATTTTCATATCATGGTACCACTCTTTGGATATCTCTTTTTCAACAAAAAATGAATTATCAAAATCGGTTCATAACGACAAAGTTATCCCTGAACATACATTAAAAAAAATATACATATACGGTCGAATTCAGTAACCTTCTTTTTTTAAGTCAGTAAAAAAGGCAATTATAATAAGTCAGGGAGCATGAAACAAAGGAGGAGCCTTATTAACGATTACCCACAGATTTCAAATGATGGTTCCAAACGAATGAAGCTTTAAAGGTGATAATAAAATAAAGATAGTATCTAAATGACCATATACCATTATCATTTCAATATAACTTCAAATATTATTATTATTATTTAAGCTCAAAATATTTTAGTTGGAACGACCTCTGTGTTACAATGTTAGCAGTCTGATAATGTTGTAACCGCTAATGTACAGTAATAAATAGCCATTTAAAACTGTAGTCATCACAAAAGTTAGATGACGAAGCTTCGAAACGGGAGCGATATTTGATTTCAACCTCAAAGCAGTTTTAATTGCACTGCTAGTTCAATTACGTGTGTTTCGCAGCACACCTTCGGTCTAGACTATAGATAGAGCTGTTCAGTGTTATAAACAAACGGTAGGACAGCAATTTCATGTGGTTATAATTTTTTTTTACATATCAGCAGGATGCAAATACCGCACGAGATGGATATATATTTGTAATTGTAAAAATATTCCTTTCCGGTTTGGATATTTGTCGTTGCAGGTCTCCCCACCGTGCCTCGAAGAGCACGCTTTCGCGCAACAGGCTGTTTCGGTCCCGGTTATCATAAATACATGATAGCGATCGACACTCATAATATAGAATATATCTGCCAACCTGCAGTAGAGCAGCATGGTTTATTGCCCCATGGCACATGCAGCTCCTAAGGGTGCAAAAAATCTTGATGATAAACGGTTACCGTAACTTTTAGACTATGGCTACATCAAGAATATAGGATATGAGATAGAGTGGGAATCCAAAACACAATACGAGAGCGGAAATTAGACTACCAACCGTCCTTACGGGTCAGTCAGTTTGACATTTTTTTTTATGTCACTAGGTCGGCAAACAAGCGTACGGCTCACCTGGTGGTAAGCGATTACCGTAGCTTATAGACGCCTGCAACACCAGAAGCATCGCAAGCGCGTTGCCGACCCAATCCCCAATCCCCCCAGGAGCTTCTGGACTTCAGGGCTTCGGTTTTAAAATATTATTTTTGGTAGTAATATATCATTTTTACTATTTTTGCTTAGTTAATAATGTATTATTTGGTTCTCGTTAGAGACTAATTAATACTAAGTGTGATACATGCAGTAATTAAGCTAATTCATCAATTTATCAGCGATCTATCATCTGTGTTACCTTGTCTCGTAACACAAAGCAATCGATGTAATGCTTTATATTCAGTTATGCATTAAATGACCCAACTGATAATAAATTAGTAAGAGGTCTACTTATGTGATATATATGTTGGATATATAAAAATCTTTTAAAGAGCGCTTTGTAATTGACATTGAATCAAAAATAGGAAATTTTATAATTTTCTCGATTGAGGCACGAAATTTTGTAAATATTTAATCAAACTGGATATTATGACGTGAGTTTATACTACGAGATAGATACTGGATAACTTTTATGTAGATGTTCAGTGGTTTTCTTGGAAGACTGGATGAAAATCAAGATGAGGTGTAAGAGTGACGGTGTGAATATGAGATATTTTAAAGATAATTTCGAAATAACAGAGACTCAATCGTGTACGACGTCGCGAGTGAATAAATAATAAAAATAAAATGTTGTATTACTAAGATTTGTAAGATTTAAAACTTTTTGTATGGCAAATAACGACTTAATTGACAATAATCGATTCGATGCCAGTTCTTGTTGCATTAGCCACATAATATATTAAATAATAAATAAAGGCTTCACACTCAACGGCTCCAGTAGGATTTACTAGTGTGTCCAGAAACACAAACACAAATATACAAGCACAAACTCCAAGATCGCGACAAACATCTATACCAATACCAACCAATATAAATGTCCGTCGTGAGCGGAGAATGAACCTGCGATCGCCAGCGCAACAGCCAGTGCTGTGGCTGGGGGCCAGCTCCTCGTCTATATAGTACTAGGAGTAAAGAAATGAACCATAAACATCCTTTTACTTTCACTTATAAAGAAAAATCCTACTTAATGGAAAACGGTAATAAGTTTACGAAGAGATATAAAACTTTTAAATTTATTAGGTGTTAAATAAAGTTCATTATTGCATTAACAATTAGTTGAAGGAACTATTGCTTAAATATAAGAAGTTTTGAAAGGTTTTAAAAGTCTTAAAACAAGTTTTTATTCACTTTTATATAGAAGGAAAGGCACTAAAACTTTTTGTTATAAAATTAGTTAAACACAAATCGAGCTGAATATGACAGGTCGAACTTATTAATTGGTTTTTAGTTTCATTCGGGTAAATTGATTTTGTATCCGTTTAGATTTGGAAGTAATTTTATAACAGTAAATTATGAAATGTTCTCAACTAAAATATGCCTTTAATAATCTTAATAAGATTAATTTTATATAATATTCGTTATTTTGTTTCAATCTCTAAGATTTAAAATATCAAATTGCTCTAAAACATTTAGTATATTCGTTTTAAGTACAAGCGTATAATTATGATGACGTTTCCAATTTTTCTTATTTCTTAAAGAAACTGTACCTTCAAAATGTCACATACATTACATACACACATTTGTATGACTCATACAAATACGCTTCAGCCTGTAATATCCCACTACTGGGCATAGGCCTCTTTCCCCACGTAGGAGAAGGATCAGAGCTTAATCCACCACGCTGCTCCAATGCGGGTTGGCGGATATATTCCCTACTAAGAGTAACGATCGCTATCAGGTGTCCATGATAACAACCGGGACCGACAGCTTAACGTGCTCTCCGAGGCACGGTGGGGAGACCCACAAGGACTGCACAAACACCCAGACCACGGCAAACACCTGTATTATGGCCAATACAAATGTTTGTCCAGCCAGTTTGGCTAGCGCAACAGACCACAATCCATGGCTGTGACCATTGCGCCAATGCGGCGTCATACAAACAATAAATACCTCATACATATATTAGTCATAAAATTTAAACTTTCAGAGATACTATTAACACTTGCTTCTGCGGGACTTACCGCGAAAGTGCTTTTGAAACCCCCAATGTATCGTCAATGTTGCAGACGTCGTTTTAGCGGTGACCAAAACTATTTCTTACAAACAAAGAAAGATATCAAAACCGTTAGGCCAATAGGTTGATGCTGTGCTCACTATAGTCCACGTGCTGTGACGTCACACACGCTACTCGTTACGTGCACTCTATTAGTATATATAATAGGTTCAATCCATT
Source organism: Melitaea cinxia (assembly GCF_905220565.1). Taxonomy (NCBI): domain Eukaryota; kingdom Metazoa; phylum Arthropoda; class Insecta; order Lepidoptera; family Nymphalidae; genus Melitaea; species Melitaea cinxia. Next base: position 16,330,759 of record NC_059404.1, read on the forward strand.
AAGTGATAACAGGCTTATGTCTGCTATTAAACTGCGCAGTATTATTTTAATAATAATAATAATAATAAATACTCTTTATTGTACACCACAAAGAAACATTACAAAAAAAAAGTGATATATGCAAAGAAAAATGTACAAAGGCGGTCTTATTGCTAAGAACGATTTCTTCCAGACAACCTTTGGGCGTAGGACATGGCGTAGAAAATGAGAAGCAGTAGGGAAGTGTACAAACAGTTGATAAAGAATTGGCATATAGTTAACAAGCAATATGATATTAAAAGAAGTACATATACATACATAATTATATACACAATATACATACACATACACAAATAAATAATTATTTGTGAATCTTATTCGTTTATATTTAATTTAGTTTATTTGAGATTAAGTGGTGATAATTTTATTTAAAATTATCGCTTAGTAAAAACATTTACGTTCCAGAAAAAGCACGACACGTTGATAGTCTTCCCAATGTACCTCGGAGAGCGTGTTAAACAATCAGCATCGGTCGTTATGATAGAAACATGATGTTAGTAGTAATTAACTGTAGTGACTCAATTAAACTATATTTTTTTTCTCTTTGCTTATTTGTAAGTGATAATTATTTATGTGTGAAGTAACGTTTGTCTCATAAAATTTTCTGTTTTATGTAGTTTTGTAATGACAAGCAATTGTTACCTCTGTCACATTTATTTTTCTTTATTAACTTCCACATTAATTTCGATAGAAATTTATCTTACTGATAAAAATATTTTCTTGAACTGCTTAAATTATTTTTTTTATGAATTTTCTTTTGTTCACTATTAATATTAAATAAAACATTCGTAAAAAGGGCTAAAAGTAGAATTTATACAGATATTATGATTGTACACTCGAGTCTCCAAAACGACACGGTTAGGTCACGTACCAGACAAAAATGGCGTCATTTGGATCATCCTTGAGTTTTTCTACTAAAACAACGCGTAATAAAGCTGTTCTTAGAGTTTTTACGGCTACGAGATGCTACGAAAATTGCTACGATTAGTGCTACGAGTTACAAAGATTCTTGTAGTTTTTTAGTAATAATAATATCTATATGTATTGACTGGATGTCTAAAGCGGATAGGCTTACATCCTGAAGTGGACTGTATTAGGCTGGTGATGAATAATATCTATGAGACTGCTACTTGAAAATGCTTTACACCAAATAGAACAATGCTAAGTACATTTTTCTTTAAATTTCTGATGTTTTTTTGTTACTCTTTACGCTTTGTCTTTAAGATTACATTTTAATTTTCAGAAAATTCAATGAAACACATACATTACCATTAAATGAGAATATTAATCCACAGCATATACTAAATGTGTTATAGTATCTCAGTAATTAATGTAGTTCTATAATCTAGCAGCTAGCGCTTGATGTGCTGATACCTCTAAGACACTCTATTTAGGTCACAGGCTTTCATTAATTACTCATGCTCGCAGGCGATAGGAAAGTTGTTCTTTTAGTTACTAACCATACCACTACATAAACGTAGATAATTTATAATTCAAGTTCCTTTGCTGTACAGTTATTATGATAAATCAAGGCTAGAACTAATCTATATAAATAAAAATGAATGTTGCTAAGCGTATAACTCGAGAATGGCTCGACCTATTCGGTCAATTTTTTTTGTATGTTCCTTAAGGCCCACGGATGGAAAAAAATACTGTTAACTTTTGGCAGAACGAAGTCAGTCCGGGCAGCTAGTTTAAGATAAAACTTGATGTCATCCGATACCACTCCCTATGATGTTGTATAGGACAATGCGGTACAACATGGTATTACTATAGAGAATAGACTCACAAAATTTCAAAATATGAATAGTTAGTAATCACGACCTATACTGACTATTTTTTTTTTTTTTTTGACTATTGTTATAACCTTTTAAACCATAACACGATAACAATTCAGCCTGTAACATGACACTGCAACATAGTGGAACTGTGTGATCCCTTAGTCGCCTCTTACTATACCTACGGGAAGAGAAGGGGTGGCTATATTCTTTACTGTTGTAAACACACAGCAATATATTTATAGATTAATAAAAAAAAACGTCATTTAGTTTACACGGAGATGTTACAAAACAAGAAACAATTCAAGTGAATGGAAAATTTAGCCTTTTTAGTCTAGGCCGAAATAATTGTGTACAAAGAGTCGTCTGCAATTTACCTCGTGTATCTTAATTAAAGGCGACCTGATCTAGAATGAAAAGTTTTCTCTGTCTCATTTCTCGTTTTAATCTTAAGATAACCCTCGAGCACGTAATAGAATAATGTCTAGTATTTTTCAAGAAGACTGTATTTTCATTGCTTATTTTTTTTGTACCCTATTTGAGATTGGCCTTGTTGATTTAAAATGTAGTTTAATAACTTTTGTTGGCATATATCTAAAAAAATTATGAGATACAAATTTAACAAACAGATGTCCATCTATTTGCCTCTAATGGTGACAAGAGGGCTGGTGCACTTAATGCCCAGAGAATCGGCATGGCGATTCAACGGGAAATGCTGCCAGCATTCTTGGCACCATTTCACTCGGACATGATTTTTATACCGGAACTATTTGCAAATATTTAGCACTTAAGTTGTAATAAACTATTGAACGGATGTATTATTTAACAGACAGCAATACTGCTTACTGATAAACGATGATGACGAAGAAGAACTTTATTACATTAACTACTTTATTGTGCATATTACAAGCTAACATACACAGGTATCTTTAAAAATAAAACTTACAAAATTATATTATGCAAAAGGGCAGTCTTATCGCTAGGTAAGCGATTTCTTCCAGACAACCTTGTGGTAGAGGAGGTTTAAAAAAAAACCAAGTAGGGTCATCAAAAAGGTAAAACAAAAATTAAAAACAAATTGAATCCTACAAATATATATAATAGTATATTACATTATGTTTTATCGTAATAATATATTATACAAATAAATATATACCTCATAAATATAAAATTAAATAATTATTGACAGCACATTAACGAATAACTACTAGTAAACTTTCTAACACAGACCAGCTCTAACAATTCAGGTAAAAATATTTAAGTAGCTTCTTAAAATATAAGAGGAAAAGTGTATAAAAAAAGCCCTTTATTTAAGTACTTTAGGCTTCAAAGACACTTTTAAATCGTCATCCATACTCTCCCTCCTCTACCTCATAATTAGGGCTGGGCTCGACAACGCACTTGCCTCACTGATGTTACAGACGTCTAACGTCGCCACGATAATCGCTTGTACATACATATATACAATTATTTTAATCATTCAAAACATTTGTTGTTAATGTTAAGCTATAAATGATTCTGAATGTATATTCTGCAGAGAGGAATCGGCGAGAATCCCTGGCGTTATTTAAAAAAAATGATAATAATTATATATTTAGTCTTGTCATACTAAAATATATGTTAAACGTATAAGAAATGTTTACAAGATGTAAACGAAAACGTGGTACTTTGATAATGTTAGGCGTCATTTTAAAATATTCATTATGCAGCGCCTGTTTACTTTTAGAACAGAATTTGTGAAACAGTAAACATTGTTTATTTCCTGCAGAAAAATTTCCGTCATACGTTTATAAAATAAAAAACTTTGCATTTTTATGCATACAGCTTTTTATTTCCTGCAAAAAATTTTCCATCATGCATTCATATTATAAAAAGGTTTGCATTTTTATGCAATTTTTTCTACAATAGTTAGTTAAAAGATGACCGACGGTCAGTTTCGATACTCTATGTATGTCAGAATGTGCTTACTAGAGATGGAATTTTGACGTAAGCTCCCATACAAATTGTATCAAAACCCTATCGCTAGTAGGCAAAACTAGAGATTATTAAAAACGAATAATTCCTTTTTTCTATTTTTTTGAATATATACTATCGTTATGTATAATATATTGTTGAAGGTATTCAATATTTTGTACTTCAAATTTTAATGAAATTATGGCAACATTTGCATAATATGAGTTTTAATTCACTTTCTTTGTCTGTATGTAGTCACTGTGAAGTCGGCTCGACTGCATTTGGTTGCAACTTTTTTTTTTGCATTTTAAAACAATCGTAATTCACAAACACAGGGATTGAGTTTTTCTCATTTTTATTATTCATATTTCCCTCCCTCACTCGTTACGTGTAATTAAGTTTGTTTTGTCCTATCCGTTTAGTTTGTCCTTAAAAAAAAATTTGAGCGCTTGTGTTGATTTTTCAACTCATCTTGCTAAAGATATATAACACTAAAAAGTTTTTATAGGGATGTTTATATATTATTCGTTTTATAAAATGCCTAGTAGTCAGTCATTTTTATTAAAAAAATAAATGTTTAAAAAAAGAACACTTTGAAAGTGGAATAGAATAAACATTTGAATGCATATTATTAATTAAACTGTGCCTCGGGGTTTTCCCCTGCGTTAATTTTAAGAAAAAAAATATTTGTACTATTTTATTTTTGTGTTATCCAACCATTCAATCCATATCTATAATTCTAAATAGTCGCTAAGACCGAATATAAAATCATCATATCAAAAAATTCGACCTAGCGAGTACATCGTTCCATGGCTTAATTGACTAGAGCACCGACACGGTCAGTTCGATCCCTCTGGAACGGTCGATTTTTGATATGATATTAAAAAAAAATGTTTCAAAAATTATTTATTTATAGTTTAATGTACACCAAAACTACATTTTAAACATTTAACATATTTAAAGACAGTTACAGACTGTGAAGCACAATGGGCGGACTTATAGCTATTTAGCTATTTCTTCCAGACAACCCAAATTGCCTAAAGCCTCCTCGTTAAAAGGGATATCGAACAGAAGTATAATTTTTCAATTTCAACCAGCAGGTCCTGAGATCAGCGCGTTTAATCAAACAAACAAACGTTTCAGCTTTATAATATTAGTATAGATATTTCATTTAAAGCAAACAGTCTAAACCACAACAATGACCACAACAAAAATTTTCTTGAATTCGTTCATCGAGCCACTTAATTATATCATTAGAAAATAATGGCTAATGAAGTGAAATCAAGGTAAAAATATAACCAATTAATTAATTAAAGTTCAACCTGTAGTATGTGAAAACTTAACGCTAAAAGTAATTACCTAACAGTAGCAAGTTTATAGTCTAGTTACCAGTAGCGAGCCAGGTGCAATTTCCTGCATACAGACAGGGTAAACTATTTAAAGTAAACTCAACACATGTTTGCTAACTCGCTTGCTTAGTCTGGGTGCTGTATGTTCTATAGTAATTATTTGTTTAACAGCTGCATCCTGCCTTAATACACCTCTAAATTATACAGGAGAGCGAGTTCTTGTACAACTTAATATAAATGAAGAGCAGTAAATTAGCGTGATATGGGCATGTTAGGGATGAATGTCGAAGGACGTAGAGCGATTGGCAGTTCAAAAAAGCGATGGATGGATTGTGTGAGTAAGGACATGAGAAAGAAAGGAGTAAGCGCTGAAGCGACGAATAATAGAGGAATGGAAGAGGAAAACATGTTGTGCCGACCCTAAATAAGTGGGATAAAGGCAGGGTGGCGAAAATATAAAGAATCAATATTATGATTTCAAAAGCAGAAATGCTGTTAGTACGCTTTAATGATAGAATTGTCTGTATTACAAACTAATAATAACTATATTTCTTAGTTTTATTTTTTCTATCGTCTACAACAATTTCTTTTACATTGAATGTGTATACATATAATGTACTGACTTACAACCGTTTTCAATCACCTATCTGTCTCTGGTTTTGCCTACTAGCGATATACTTTTGACAAAATTCAGAGATAGACATAATATTAAAACTGGCCGTTAGTAATAATTGATATTACTAAGGGCCTATTTCACCAGTTCTTGATAACGCTTTTTTCTATCTTAATATTTAAGTTTCTGCAACGAAATTTGATCCAAGAACAGTGAAGCTTGGCGGCGCTCCTAATGTTATAAGCGTGTAGTTTCACATGTTACGTAAGTTAGTGAGACAAAATTACGTATGATTAGATTGTGATTACACTAATATCATTCAATTCTTTCATTTGAAAAAATGTTGCCAAATCAAAGTTAGCAATGGCGCCAACTTAATACAATTTATTTCGGTAATACCAAGTAGAAAGATGAAGACACGACGATTATTGATCAGTGCGGTCAAGATTACAAACTTAATTGAAAATTGAAGTCTGTAATAATACAGTTATTTTATAATGTACCCTCCCTCCCAACTGTGGTAGTACCTCGACCTTATGGAAGACCACATAAATAATACTGTTTTCTAGTAGTATTGTGTTCCTGTTTTGAGTAAGATGACCAAAGCTCCTGATGAAATAACTAGAAACATAGAAAGTATTTCAAAGATACTTTAACAAAGAATCCATTAGATGGCGTTAAAGAGAGAATATTGTAATTTAAGGAGTGAGTGTTTAAAAAGGTAGACAATAATATACAATAAATATAATATATGGACACCAGCTTTCAAAGCTCTAAAAATAAAGAGCCTATCGTAAAAAAATAGAGTCAACAAATTTCTCACATCCGGGGAAGGATTCTCTCTTGCACCACTTGTCATGCTACCGTTCATCGGCAACAGCGATCATACACTCCGGCGCACAAGCGACGGCATCCAGTTGTATGTAAATAGTGTTTCCAGTTTCCGGGAAGACACACAGCAAATAATTATAAACATTCAGACCATGACAAATATTTGTATGACCAATAATACATCAGCCTTGACGTCAGCGCGTTACAATTAAAGATAAACGTTATTCGATTATGATTACATAAATTGTCGCCTTATATGTTACAATAAATGTATTATGGAAAAACCCAGTGTCCTAGAAACAACATCTTTTTTTAATGAAGTTCAATGTCCTCTCAACTATTTCATACACACACACATTTATATTGTTTTTGTGTATCCGTCTCGCTTTAGCCATTTAATGTAAGAAAAAAAATACATTATGTAATATAAATATAGAATTGAAAAAAATAACGCAGACATTTTTAGGTAATCGGCGTATCTATATTATAAAGCTGAAAGTTTGATCATCATTACAGCCTATACAGTCCACTGCTGGACATAGGCCTCCACAAGTTTACGCCAAAAATAGTGTGAACTCATGTGTTTTGCCCATAGTCACCACGCTCGTCAGGCGGGTTGGTGACCGCAGTGCTGGCTTTGTCGCACCGAAGACGTTGCTGCCCGTCTTCGGCTTGTGTATTTCAAAGACAGTAGTTGGATGGTTATCCCGCCACCGGTCGGCTTTTTAAGTTCCAAGGTGGTAGCGGAACTGTGTTATCCCTTAGTCGCCTCTTACGACACCCACGGGATGAGAGGGGGTGGCTTATATTCTTTAGTACCGTAGCCACACAGTACAGAAAGTTTGATAAAACGCGCTAATAGACTTCGAATTGAAAAATTCTTTTTGTGTTGGATATTCCATTTCTCGAGCAAGGCTAATATATATAGGCTATGTCATATTTATGTATCTTTTTTTTTCTAATAAACGCGGGCAAATACGCGAGGCACAGCTAGTCTTACAATAAAAGCGTTAATTGATGCCAGTCAGCACATAGTCACTCCCTGTTGTTTTTGTACCCGTGCAGGATAAAGCTTAATGTTCTCAAAGCGCAATTTTTTCTTGTTTTTTTTTTTTCGTTGTCTTTCTTCAATATAAGTACGGCGAGTAAAATAAATAAAGAAAAAATTGTTTTTATTTGGAAAAAATGACATGGTAACGCCGCGTTGACGCAGCGGTCACAGCCATGGATAGTACCTGCGCTGGCGGTTGCGGGTTCGATCCCCGCACATGACAAACATTTGTATTAACCATATAGGTGTGCTGTGGATTAAGCTCTGATCCTTCTCCTTCATGGAGAAAGAGCCCTATGCCCAGTAGTGGGATATTATAGGCTGAAGCGACATGGTAATGCATGTGTACGTCAGACACAACAGTTAGTGTAAATTATAGTGCCTGCGCGCAAACGAAAGAAAACCGACTTCTTTAATCCGATTTTCTTGTTTACCAATATACAGAAATAGTAATAACAAATAGGATTTAAAAAAGTCAAGATGCATTTTTGATGATCAAGAGCCTGCGAGCGCCAGACCTTCGTTATTTTATAAAAGACATATAAGTGACATATATAGAACTAAATTAAACTCATATTCTTTAAATGAGACTCTCTGTCTAATTTTCTAAAAAATATATTAATTTTATACATAAGGTAAAATATTTTTTTACTTACACTTATTACAATTGAACAACTTGATTTGTTGAATTTACCTTCATGGCAAGCGAGGTAACTGTTTGATAAGTGCAGGTCAAGCTGTCAGTTGTTTGAAGTGGACGTCGGAGTTTGGTTAAGTGACATGCTACCGGAAGGTCAATGGGACGAAAACCTTTTCAAGTTAGTCGTTTTGGAAGTCAAATCCTTTCATGATTTTATTGTTTTATGGTTCCAAGCATGAACATACGCGACTTTTAATACTCTGTCAAGTAGTCAATTAAAAGTGTTTTTTTTCACATTATAATAAATTAGTTATAATTTAAATTTTCAATTACTTTTTGATAGAACTATGCTAGTAAATAATATTAAATTGTATGTTATAATTATGTTATTTTTGCAAAGTTACTATTATGACGGACACAAAATTGATACTGAATTACTTATCTTTAATTAGACGTTCAATCCGCCAACCCACATTAGAGCAACGTGATCGATTAAGCTCTGATTCTTCCTACATGGGGAAAAAGGCCTATGAGCAGCAGAGGGATATTACTGACTGAAGCGTAGCGTAGCATAATTAGACGTTAATACATACTAGCCCGTAATGACCATCTGTAAGATAAAGAGCTATGGGTAGTGGTAGGTGTTTTACTGACCCACCAACTCGCCGATACTACAATTTATACTACCTCAATACTATGAGTAACGATCGCTATCAGGTATTTATGGTAACAATCTGGACCAACAGCTTAACGTTCTTTCTGAGGCACGGCAGGGTGACGCACAAGGACAGACATCCGACCCGGAAAGAAATATTTGATTAAATATCCATGCCGAGCGGTAATCAAACCCGGGTGTTTTTACACCAGAGTTGTTAGTAATATATCACTACCTATAGTCCACATCCACAGTTATTAAACATCACGTACTTTCTCCGTAGTAATTTATGTCAAATATTAACTATTAAGCAAATGTAAATATAAACAAAAAAAAAAACATCTTATTTTAGTTTCCACAATAGATTATGTAAAAGAAAATATTATAATAGTAATACATTTTAAAAGTGCATAATTGTATTTGTATCATTTGTTTAATCACATATATACCTTGTGCTGTTCAAGTAGCTATACTCATTGTCGTTATCTGGGGGATTGGCGCTGCATACCGTAACACAGGTTTTTCTAGTGTGGCAGGAGAGGCATCCTAAATATAATTACTTTGAAATTGCATTGTAATTGATTGAAATTTAATTGAAATTACATTTAAGTACAAAAATGTATATCTTTTTATTTAAAAAAAAATAATAAAGTATTATTATTATTATTAAGTAATCTGTATTAATATAAAACAGCACGATTACTTCGACAGTATGCAACAAGTGCAAGTTAGTCCAACTTACTGTACGACTGTTAGCGACCCTAGTAAAATAAAAAAATTCTCATCGGTCCCCTAGCCTGCTAAACTCCCCTGTACTAAGTAACATCTACAGTTTATAAGTATAAATCCTGTGATCAAAATTTGAAAAAGAGACTAGAAGCTATAACGAAATGATGAAATATGTAACATTAGCTTTTTTTATAACAATTTTCTCACGTTACTTCTTAGAGCGACTTATACTTTAAACGCAGAACGTATACTTATCAAGGCTTAAAAATACCAAGTAACGATACCTTTACAAATACGCAGCGGTTTAAGGAGATCATTTGTAAAGCTTGAGATAGGTCTTCGGAGAAGACTTGAGATATTTCTTTCAAGTCGTTTTATCACGTAGCTGTGCAGTAAATTACACCTTTACAAATAGGAACACTTATTTAGTGGATTTTATTTGAAACCTTGTTGTGAACCGATGTTACCTACTTTTAACGGACTTAAAAAAAGGAGGAGGTTACTCAATTCGACCGTATATATATATATCTACTATATATATAAAAGCGAAAGGTCACTCACTCATCACGAAATCTCCGAAACTATAACACCTACAATCTTGAAATTTGGCAAGTAGGCTCCTTATAAGACGTAGGCATCCGCTAAGAACGGATTTTATGAAATTCGACCCCTAAGGGGGTAAAACGGGGGTTGGAAGTTTGTATGAAAGTCCTATGTTTTTGAAGTAAGAGACTTGAAATTTAAAATGTAAGCTCTATAGATGGTGAAAAGGTGTCCAAATAATGTATCTTTAGAAATCAACTCCTTTTTGGGGTTAAAACGGGGGATCGTAGGTTGACTCACTGATCACGAAATCTCCGAAACTATAACACCTACAAACTTGAAATTTAGCAAGAAGGCACCTTATAAGACGTAGGCATCCGCTAAGAACGGATTTTACGAAAATCGACCCCTAAGGGGGTAAAACGGGGGTTGGAAGTTTGTATGAAAGTCCTATATTTTAGAGGTAAGAGACTTGAAATTTAAAATGTATTCTCTATAGATGGTGAGAAGGTGTCCAAATAATGTTTCTTTAGAAAGCAACTCCCTTTTGGGGTTAAAACGGGGGATGGTAGATTGACTCGCTCATCACGAAATCTCCGAAACTATAACACCTACAAACTTGAAATTTGGTAGGTAGGTTCCTTATAGAGCGTAGACATTTGTTAAGAACGGATTTCACGAAACTCGACCTCTGAGGGGGTAAAACGGGGGTTTGAAGTTTGTATGAAAGTCCTATGTTTTTGAAGTAAGAGACTTGAAATTTAAAATGTAAGCTCCATAGATGGTGAAAAGGTGTCCAAATAATGTATCTTTAGAAATCAACTCCTTTTTGGGGTTAAAACGGAGGATCGTTGGTTGACTCACTGATCACGAGATCTCCGAAACTATAACACCTAAAAACTTGAAATTTAGCAGGTAGTTTCCTTATAAGGCGTAGACATTCGTTAAGAACGGATTTTACAAAACTCGACCGTTAAGGGGGTAAAACGGGGTTTGGAAGTTTGTATGAAAGTCCTATGTTTTTGAAGTAAGATACTTGAAATTTAAAACGTATGCTCTATAGATAGCAAGAAGTGTACAAATAATGTATGTTTAGAAATTAACTCCATTTTGTGGTCAAAACGGGGGATGGTAGGTTGACTCATTCATCACGAAATCTCCGAAACTATAACAGCTAAAAACTTGAAATTAGGCAGGTAGTTTCCTTATAAAGCGTAGACATCCGTTAAGAACGGATTTTACAAAACTCGACCCCTAAGTAGATAAAACGGGGGTTGGAAGTTTGTATGAAAGTCCTATGTTTTTGAAGTAAGAGACTTGAAATTTAAAATGTATGCTCTATAGATAGCGAAAAGGTGTCCAAATAATGTATCTTTAGAAATTAACTATGGTGAGGTGTCTAAATAATGCATCGTGATCTATATATATAAAAGAGAAAGGTTACTGACTCACTCATCACGAGAACTCAAAAACCGCTGGATGGTCCATCCATCCAGGATGGACAAAGATGAAATTTGGCAGGGAGGTAGATTATAGTTAGTAAATGTCCGCTAAGAACGGATTTTACGATATTCCACCACTAAGGGGGTTTAATTGGGGTCGATAGTTTGTATAGAACATATACAGCAGCTATAAGTTCGCCTGATAGGTTATTTATACTGCAGCCTGAAAATAACACTAAAAATGTGGTGTATAGAGAGGTTTTATAAAAATAACTATTAAATTATACTAAATTGTGCCTTTTAAAAAGTTACTCAGTGTGATAAGCATTTCAAGTGGCTGAAATAAAGAATAGTTTGCGTTAAACATCTTAATAGTAATGCATATCTTCATAACCACGCGGACGTAGACGCGGGCGACAGTTAGTGTATTATAAAACAAAGTCCCTTAAAGTATATGTGATCGATTCCTTCAAAATCTACTGAACGGATTTTCATACGATTTCACCAATGGACAGAGGGCTTCAAGAGTAAGGTTCACGGAACGGCTAAGCCGATTTTGATGATGTTTTCACTGAAAGTTTGCCGGGAAAACTTTGTGACACACTGATTTCTACGCGGGCGAAGCCGCGGGCACAGCTAGTCTATATATATATAAAAGAAAAAGGTCACTGACTCACTCATCACGAAAACTCAAAAACCGCTGGAGGGTCCATCCATCCAGGATGGAGAAAGATGAAATTTGGCAGGGAGGTAGACTATAGTTAGTAGACGTCCGCTAACAACGGATTTTGCGATATTCCACGGCTAAGGGGATTTCGTTGGGGTTGATAGTTGGTATGAAACATATACAGCAGCTATAAGTTCGCCTGATAGATTATTTATAGTGCAGCCTGAAAATAAAACTAAGAATATGGTGTATAGAGAGATTTTATAAAAATAACTATTAAATTATACTAAATTTTGACTTTTAAAAAGTTTGTCAGTGTGATAAGAATTTCAAGTGACTGAAATAAAAAAATAAATTGCGTTAAATATCTTAATAGTAATGCATTTCTCATAACCACGCGGACGTAGTCGCGGGCAACAGTTAGTGTATAATAAAACAAAGTCCCCAAAAGTGTATGTGATCGATTCCTTCAAAATCTACTGAACGGATTTTCATGCGGTTCAAGAGGAATGTTTACGGAACGACTAAGCCGATTTTGATGAGATTTTGAGTTTCACTAGAAGTTTGCCGGGAAAACTTTGTGACTCACTGAATTAAACGCGGGCGAAGCCGCGGGCACAGCTAGTATATATATATATATATATATATATATATATATTGTTTATGAACCGATTTTGATAATTCTTTTTTTGTTAGAAAGGAGATATCTCTAGTTTGGTACCATGATAAGGAAACCAGGATCTGATGATGGGATCCTAGAGAAGTCGAGGGAAACTCTCAAAAATCCGCATAACTTTTTACTAGGTGTACCGATTTTGATGATTTTTAATTTAATAGAAAGTCGATGTTTATCATGTAGTCGCATTTAAATTTGATCGAGATTTGATTACAACTTTTGGAGTAATCTTTGATAATGCGTATTTACTTGACAAATTTTTTGTCTACCTACGTTGTATTACTTGTCGATATAATTGAAGTCGGTTTTTCTTCGTTTGCCTGGAAACACAATTATAGATTCACTTGTGGCAGAGTATAATTTAAAGTGTTAAAGTCTTTAATACATAAGATAGTATACATAGATTTAAAAAAAGATAAAATATTTTAAAATAAATATAAAAAATATAAAATAAAGATTGTAATTTTTTAAATTAAGATTATTAAAGATTTAAAAGAAAGATTTAAAAAAAATAGTGCTCGCACAGTGGTCGAAATTCGACCATAACTTATTTAAATTATATGTTTGAACATAATTAAGGTTCTGTTGTCAAAGACTATTATTATTAATTTTATATGATTATTTTTTGTTTTTTTTTTTTTTTTGGATTTAATGAATTTTATGCATAATAAATATATATATCAGGATTTTGCACTCCTTCTCTAAATAAACTATAAATGAGCGAAATTTCAAACTCTTTCGTCCGCGCAATTTTCGTAAAAAGGGGTATAAAGTTTTGCTTCGCGTATTAATATATAGATTAAATGGAGGGTAAAGAGATAGACATCGCTATTTAAAACTTTAACAGTACTGATCAATCTCTATCATGTTCTCAATTCGGTTACTCTTCAGGGAAATCATCCATGCTTATTTGGCACCTTAAATACAAAGTATGATACATCTGTCTTAACACCGAAATAGTACGTTGAAAACTTGTGGAAAATTTTATGTAGTCATTCTTGATGCAAAGTTATAAAAACTCAACGTTTTAAAATATTCAAGACTGGTATTTTGGTTAAAAAAAAATTTCAAAAGATTTTTTTATGAGTCTCAAATAATTAAGCAAATATTTTTCAAAAGATTCTTTACAAATTCAGTCTCAAAAAACTCTTGATATTTGAGCTTTTTTAAGATAAAGAATAAAGAATACGAAATACTTAGTTAACATCACAAAGTTTACATTAACTGTGGTGGTTGAATTTTAAAAGGTTCTGATCACCTTACTCACCACTGAAACTCAAGTTTGAAATCAGTATTATTTTGCTGTAATCTTCTGTAAGTTCGAAGTACTTGCCCAGTCGGGCTGCTCCAGATTTTGAGCAGGATATTTCCCGCAGGAATACACTTACTTATAAAAAAATTCAGATTGAATGGTATAAACGTTAATCAAATATATAAAGTCATATGATGAAATAACACGCAAAGTCTAGTATTTACTTAGATAGAATATATATTTATAGAATATACTTTTTTGTTTCGATAAATCATTTTGGGGTTTAATCTTTAACAATCGATTTTCATATAAAGTATGAAAAAAATATGAGGAGTATAATTTACTGAACGAATGACCTCGTTACGTTTCTCGTAACGCCATCTATCGGAATTGATTTATGGTGTAACGATGTTTTCTAATAACGACATCTTAGATAGATAGATGGCGTTATTTGATTCGTTTATTTACCATTTGACATGGTACTAATTTTTTTCTTAGACGTAAGCCCTTTTTAGTTCCTATTTAGTCAATCGATCTGAAGGAGTAAACTCCAGTCGTACATCGAAGTTGACACACACACTTTTTTGAAATAATTTGTTTATAGGCTGTGTACATAATAAAGTTTTTGTTCAATTTCTATTGTATTCTATTTCTGTATGTCTAAATACGTTTACAGTGCACGTTGTATCTGGACGTTTTGACAAATTCATCTGTCGTAGTCATGTACAGGGGTGGCGTCAGTGTTCGTTCCTCGTTTGTAATCACACGATGTTTTTTTACTAGTAGACTATTTTACACATTTTTTGGATAAATTAAAATAAATGAGATTAATTAAAATAAATTTTAAAGAAAATAAATTTCTTCGGATAGTAAAGGAGACGACCAGTTAGGCATCTCAAGATAGTTTGTTAAAATATTTTCGAGTATTAAAAAATTATAAATAATAATGTTATTATTTATGCCTTGAAATAAGCAAAACAACTCGAAATATATTATAACGTATGATGTCGTCTCTTGCGTGGTTCTGTGACAATATCGCCACTAAAACTCGACGACTATAATATTGTCACCAAAATTACATTAGTAAAGGTTGTACCGACATTTAATCAAAATCACCGATTTATTTATTTATACAAATAAATTAAATTGGAGTGTCTGTTTGTAATATTAAAATAATCGCTTATTACTAAATGCATAATTATGGATGTATACACGGTAAATATAACAAAATAACATTTTTAGAATTTCTGTCTGTCTGTCTGTCTGTTTGTTCCGGCTAATTTCTGAAACGGCTGGACCGATTTTGACGGGACTTTCACTGGCAGACAGCTGATAAAATAAAGAGTAACTTAAGCTACTTTTATTTTAGAAATATATTTATTTTATAACTCAGCGAACTGAACAATAATATTTTTGTCAAATTCCACACGGATGATGTCCCGGGCACAGCTAGCTATTTATAAAAAAGACTAGACTAACAAAACTTACAACATACATGTAAGATTCAAACATCCTACATCACGTATAACTTCGAACGCGTGCATCACATTAGATTTTTTTTTTTCGAGTTCCTAATGGCAAGTCCACAAGGATTATAAAACATATTAAGAGATTCGCCGAGTCAATTATAATATTTTATTAACGTAAGCCTTTTCACTACTTCAGAATTACAAATTTGAGTCCTCAGTATCGCTGGACGTCATATAAATGTTAATTCGGTAGCACAAAGCTCAAAGGCCAGATTATCCGCGGCAGGTGCGGTTTCTTTGACATAGGTCGCTGTCCACTACACTGCGCCTGTAGGATCCCGCTTCGCAGAGAGAGGATTAGATTTTATACTGGCTAATGAGATAAATATTCAAGTATTTAAAAATATAAACAATAAAATGATTTAATAAAGACCTCGTCAGTACAAGATTATTCAAAGCCACAGACTGTAAGGTGAAAAGGTTAATAACCCAGACGAGATTAGATAGACTCATTAGATGGTTATTTAGTTTCAATGTTTTAGTATTGGTTTTCATAGAAAATAATAAACTTTTATAAATGGTCAAGAAGGTGGTCCTCATCGGAGATATTAACCAGCTGCCGTACATCGACAGGGAAAACCTGTTCAAGATGCGGTACAGCAGACCAACCCTGATAACAGGCATATCGTGGGAGCTGTCTTGTACGCACCGAAACCCCAAGGATGTCGCCTTCGCCATCAGCGAGGTCTACAAAGATATTTATAGCTCAAGCCCAATAATCCGTTCCCTGCGCGTGGAAAGCTTCACGGGCGCGCAAATCTCTGCAAAACAGAACTGGACCCTATACCTGGTCTTCACGCAGGAAGAGAAGAAGTTGCTGGTGGACCGGGGATACGGGAAAGGGGAGGGGTCGCGTGTCTTGACTATCCACGAGGCGCAGGGCCAGACGAGTGAGAGTGTCATCGTCATCCAGACGAGGAGTGGGAGGCTGCGAATACATGACAGCGTTTCGCACGCGATAGTCGCGGTGACTAGACACACCAAGGCCTGTGTCTACTACACCGACTACAGAGATGACGCGATCTGTCGTTTCGTCGGGAGGGCGGCGGAGGCTACGGAAAAAGACATCCTCGAGCATAGTCTCAAGATGGCGATTCATAATAGAGACACCGCCGTCGTTGAGAGTATTCTCGAGATGTCAAAATAAAATTCGAATAGGTTGCTTTGCTTGGGAGGAGTAAGTTTGGTAGTAATATAGACAATATTAAAAAATATATTTCTAAGAAAACGATTATTACGCATGTAAATAATGTAAGATTTAGCTAAATATAAGTATAGTATTATAAGGAAATAATAATAATACAAAAAAAAAAAAAAAAAAAATGTTGTACCATAGATTAGATTAAGAACCGGTCGGTGGACTCACGTCTCTTTTGGAGACATTAAAAACAAACATAGTCTGACTTGAACAGCGATGTTGTTGACTAACGCCTACCTTGAAATAGAGAAAACAATAAAAATAAAAATTTGCATGTATTAGAGTAAAAAAGGACATGGGTTCATAAGCCCGTGGATGTATAAGACTTGTTAAAAAAAAAAAAAAAAAAAAAAAAGTATTGGTTTTCATAGAAAATAATAAACTTTTATAAATATTTAAGTATCAATATTAAAGGAAATTTGATGAAATATTTCACCGTCTAAAAGGTTTAAATTAAGGAAGTTTATATTTTAATTGCTGCACGTAGAATATTAAATTTTCTGATCTGCCCACTATGCCTTGGGGAGCCCTTAAAGCCGTCTGTTCTAGACATCGTAAGCTCTCGATAGCGATTGTTACATGTTGTACGGAAATTATCTACTAGGTCTGAACAGTGGATTAAGATCCTTTTCCTTTGGATAAGAGGCCTTTGCCCAAAATCGAAACGTTCACAAAGAAAAGTTCACAAGTTGATTCTATTTGGTTCAAACATTTGAGCAAATATACAAATATGAAGTTATCAATTTCAAAATGTTGTGATATTATAGTTAAATAATGATACCCTTTATTTATGGGTTCATTGTTCAGTGTACGTACGTTCACAAAGACTATCCTTCTAATTAAGCGATTTTGAATTTTAATTATCAAGCAAGTTTCACAAGCCACGATGCAGGAGTACTTCAGGCTACTGATTCAGCGCTACTGGTTACTGGAGTGGATTGAAGAGTCTACTTTGATCAACGAAAATCTGTTTTACGCTACGTTTTCAAGTATTACGCTACACAGATCCAAGTAGACCAAATAGCAATTGAAACGCATTCCTTTTAAAAATTATGGTTTAAATATGTTAATTTAGAAATTGTCAATTATAGATTTTACAGGTTTAGAAAGTCGAAAACATACGTATCTTCTTCTCCATTTATTAATAGATAGAGACTCATACCAAACTATATTTATTTTAAAATAAAAATATTAGGTACAACCCAATAACTGAATTTACAATAATTCTACGCAAATAGGTCAAGAGGTTTAGTAAAGTAACGTTTAATTTTCAAAAATTTACATATACATTTTTTATTATCTTAATTATGTATACATATAAAAGAAGAAAAAAAAAACAGTTAAGAACTTACTATCCGTAAATTATTTATAGACTCGCACGTGACGTCTGATTCGGAAGGTGTCATTAGCATCACACGATATGTCTAGCTTGTCTAAATTTATTTGCATCTTAAAAATCTTATGTATCTATTATTGGGAATTTCTTTATATGATACCTACTTACTGTTATTTCTTTAATCTTACAAATATTTAATATGACATCAGATAGGAATAATAAAAAATAATATTATTGCTAAGGATTGCCTCTCGGTGAATTTATAGCGTGGGCAGTAACGAAGGCACTAAAATGTCAAGAACGTCCGGTGGTCGAACAGAGGATATTACAAAAGCTAGTAGGCATGAAAGCGAAATCATTTTAGAAATATCTCAAGTATTATATCTAAGGCTTTATTCCTAATAAAGAGACCGAACATAGACATTTTGACCATAATAGCTTTGTGACGTTTATAAATAAGCAAGATAAATAACATATATATATATATATATATATATATATATATATACATTGATATACATAGATTTTTGTTGAGTTCGAATGCTAGTAATGTGAAGAGTATGATATACTAAGACATCATCATCATAATCACATGACATAGGCCAGTCTCTTATCACTACTAAATTAGGTTCCTTAAATTCGTACAAAAATTCTGGTTACTAAGCCATTCTTAGCACATTGATACAGCTGTCATAATTGGATACTAATTCGTGGGGATCTATGTCCATAGGTCAGTTGAAGTTCTCATGACCGTTACCAGAAGAATGGTTTTACATACTCTCCGAGGCACAAAGATGTATAAATAACCTATTGAGATTGGGCACAGTATGTAATATCTTGCTCAAAATCTGGAACAGCTCGACTGGCAACCACCTCAACCTTATAAAAAATCACAGACAAATGAGACTGCTGTCAACTAGTGTTGTTCTTGTTATGCCGTCATATTAAAAAAATCATTTAGCGCGTGAATCAAACTCTTGGACCCAGTGGAAACCTCGTCATTACTTCTAATTCTTTACTTACTGAATACCATTAACTGCTTTTATAAATATAACAATAGCTTATTTTATTAGCGCTTTGAAAGTCAAGTTTATTGTTCTGTCGAGTATTGAAATATGAAACGTATAAGCCATTTACGATCGTGTTATTAGAAATGTAATGTATGTAGCTATACCAGTAGGCTGTTACTTATAACACAAGCATTAAGTTACTTACTTTAGGAACAGACGACCGTGCGTGTATTGTGCAGATATTTATTTATTACTAGCTGACCCGGCGAACTTCGTATCGCCTAACACAAACTTTATCGTATGGTATTAAAGTTCAAATTGACTTTTAAGTATTATCACAAATCTTGTGTATGGGAGTATAGAAATGTGTTGTTTTTAGACTTTTTCAGGAAATTTAAAATTTTTTTTTTAGAATTTTTCTCTCCGTAAGAACCATCCTCGTACTTCAAGGAATATTTTAAAAAAAGAATTAGCGAAATCGGTCCAATCGTTCTCGAGTTTTGCGCTTAGCGACACATTCAGCGACTCATTTTTATATTATAGATTATAGAATTGATGAATCTTAGAATATCACCCAGGATTTCTTAATTTGAATACAGCTTCGTTTTTTATTTTTAATCTATGGGTTGCGACACCCAGGGGGGTTGAGAAGCCTTACTCTGGAATCAAAAGCGAATGAAAAGGTAATAATGAAAAGACTAACTCATTGGCGCAGTTTGTATTGACTCTACTTTCTGCTCCGAGGGTTGTAGGTTCGATTTCTTTCAATTCTGGTTGTAATTTATATATTTTTGTTTATATATGTGTATGTATAGATATATCAGTAGCCATTGCTTGTAACACAAGCATTAAGTTGCTTGGTTAGAAACAGGCGACCGTTTGTAAGTTAATGATGCTTATTTATAATTATTTGTATATCTAATGAAACAATAAAAAATCATAATTTAAGTGAAATACATCTACCTAATCTATCTATCTAATGTATCTACCTTATCTTAAAAGGTCACCAGAACTTCAGAACTTAAAATTTGAACGCAAATTCAGAAAGTTTGGAAAACATTGAAATAGGCCATTACATAATAGATAAAGCGCTCCAAAAATAACGCTTTAGAGATTTTTACATTGGTTTTCAATTTTCACGGTTATTAACTTCTGTGATAACAATCTTGGTTGACTCCGAGAATATTTCAAGATTTTAGGCCAAATGGCACGTGTAAAAAATTGTAAGACCTTTCTTAGAAAACATGTCCGGTTATAAACTTACTGAAATCTAGAATACTCGAACGTAATATGATAAGATGGTCTTAATGTAGTAGTAATTTATGTTGTAAATCAATTTTTTTAACACAGTTTCAAAAAAGGAGGAGTGTACCAATTCGCTTGTATTTCTTTAAATGTATGTTACCTCAGAACTTTTGACTCGGTGAGCCGATTTCAACGATTTTTATTTTAACCGAAAGGCGGTGCATGCCATGTAGTCTAATTTAAATTTAATTGATATCTAAGCAGCACTTTTCGAGTTACATGTATAATTATGACTAATAAATAAATGATGAATTTAGACTGCATTTTTAGTCAGGGAAGTACATTGATAAATAATACTTCTTAAATTGTATTAAGCGGTCATCCATTGATCACGTGATTTTTTGGCAACTTTTTGACCCCGCTTGGTGATCTTTGGCGAGGTTTTGGTATAGGTATGTTTTTTTTTAGGATAGAATTCGCCTATTGAACGAAAAATAAATACACGTGATATTTCGGTATAGCCCCTCCTCCTCTTTGTGACATTTCGTGATGTTTTTTCGATCCCCCCACCCCTTCTTTCGAGGCTCACATATGTAATGGACGACCCCTACTATATATTTAAATTACACGTTTTTTAATTATTGTGGTCTTTTGTATTTTAATTTATGAAATCGAAAGTATATGTAAACTAGTAACTGACATGCAAATTAAATACATTATTTAATTGTAAATTTTTTATATGTCTATTCATCATCATCTTCCTGCCCTTATCCGACTTATGTAGGGTCGGCACAACACGTTTTCTTCTTCCATTCCTCTCTATTATTCGTCGCTTTAGCGCTTACTGCTTTCTTTCTCATATCCTCACTAACTCCATCCATCGCTTTTTCGTTCTGCCGATCGCTCTTCGCCCTTCGAAATTCAACCCTAACATTGAAATAAAATAAAATACTGATTTTAAAGTAATTTTAACTTGGACTGTTCTCTCAATTAGGCCATCAATCTCCTTCTTGTCTTCTCTCTCCTACGTGATATTGGTAGAATGAACTGGCACAACTGAAAGCCATTAAACCAACCTATCAATCAACTTATACGCTTTTTGCAATCATTAGTTTCAATGTATCTCGACTTTGTTTAAAGTGATGCATTATATAAGGAACGCTGTATTGAATCTAGTTAGGCCTAAATTACTCCAATTTAGCATTCGAAATGTATGTTAACATAATTAAATGCATAGTAATAAAAAATTATATACATTAACAATAACGAAAAAAAAAAACCGTCAGTGTTGGACCATGTCCTAGCAGTCTGAGGATTGCTTTGATTGGAAAACGAGCTAAGCTTTTTTAGTTGCTATAGATTATAAAATGCTAAAAATTTTTTTAAAGGCATGTACAATTACGAGTCCGTGGATGTTGAATAATAAATAAATTAATTAAAAAACCCGAGATTTCTGTCAAACACTAGTTTGATTCAATGGAAATAGTTCAAGAATCAATTTTAGAATAGTTTGTGCAGAAATTATTAATAAATTTGAGAGGGAAATTATCGAAATTATTAGATAATTGTTGCCCATTTACGCTTGTAATTTGGTAAAATGGTAATTTATCATGATGCTATTCTAATGTTATTTCGTGGAACTGTTTGATTTTTGGACAATAATACATATATTTTATAATAAAAATACATATACACAATGTATAAGATATATATTTCCTGGCACCTATTATCGTATAATAAATAATTACTGGAAGGGAATGGTGCTGATAGCCGAAATACAGGCTATGCCTAGTTCGGTTACAGATGCTAATCTCATTACTTCTGGTATGATTTCCACATTATCATTGTAACATACTTCTAAGTTTGTGAAATAAAGATATTATTATTATTACATCAATATAATAGCTTAGACAATGACACCAACAGATCACACCGACATCACACGACACTAAAATTTCAAAAATATTTCACAAAAACAGTTAATACGTAACACAATTATATAATAAATATAACATATATAATATAATTGTTTCTGAAGCTGAGACAAAGGCACTCGATCTGACGTAATAACGCGAGACTCGTAAATGTTACGACGCCCTACGATCCTTTTGTTTATAGCTAAAGGATTCACTCTACAGACTGTAATGTTTGTGGTCTATGTATTATTTTCCTTTTTAACGCAACATTGCAGTACATAACTATCACACTGTATAGAATAAACTTTCAAACTTTCACGGCCACTATGAATACTTTTGATTATTTATTTTAAACATAATTGTGTTTGTTCGCAAACGAAAAAAAACCGTCTTCAATTACACCCATGACCACATGATAAACATCAGCTTTCGATTAAATTAAAGATCATCAAATCGGTACACCCAGTAAAAAGTTATGCGGTATAATATACAACGTAGGTCAACGAAAAAATAGTCAACTAAAAACGCATTATTAGATATAACTCGAAAAGTAGTTGTTAGATCTCAAATACATTTATTTGGGACCAAATGACACGCACGATTTTGATTAAAAAAAATTTTATCGAAAAGAGGCCTATGCCCAGTAGTGGGATATTACAGGCTGAAGCGAGAAAGGTAAGTAGGAGCTTGGGGGCTTAAGGTAAGTAAAATATCCATCTTATCGTAATAGTATGCGTCCCAGTATGGTAGATAGTTAGACGGTCACAGCACTGGCTCATGGCTGGACTCTTGAATCTCATCCTCGCTCTTTGCAAACATTTGTAAAGACCATAAAAAGTTTGTCATGGTCTGGAAGTTTGTGCTTCTGTATTGTGTTTACCACCGATATAAGAATAAATCTTACTGGGGAACGTTAATTGTAAGGTATTTAATTATTTATTTAATATAGGAACCGGGTTCTTGTCATACAAAACTCTTAAACTTATTCTTGGAATCAAAGCGAGCGGGTAGCGAAGTTACATAGCGGCGATCGGCATTACCGTTTATTGGATATCGTCGCATTGATTACCTTAACTTTATTATTATCGGTAACGTTGAGCGGGATGTTTATTTAATGGAACCGTAATTTCATTTTAAATCGTTAACTTCGTCTGATTTATGGATGTCGTTAACATTATGTTATGTGATCGTGATAATGTTGATAAAACGAGATTTATTTTCGTACACTATTTTTTACAAAAATAGTTGATAATCCTTTAATTTTTGTATCTTTTTTTTAAGTAAAACTTCTTTAAGCGCATGAGGGGTATAATTTTACGGATCAAACGCATCACGGTGTCACGAATTTTAAACGTCCATAGCGCGTTAAATACACCGGTTCTCGTCCGATCACCGAAGCTAAGCAATGCCGGGTGCGGTCAGTACTTGGATGGGTGACCGCCTGGGAACACCACATAACGTTGGCTTTTTGTTTTTTTTTTTCAATTCGTTTTTTTTTTTTAATTACTTTTTATTGCATTAGTTTGGCAAAGAAGTTTCACTTCTGACATGTTTACTTTGCACAAAGCCGGAAAAGCTTGACCAAGTGAGGGTGAAAGACTGTACCTATGTAATATATTATTCTAATAAAGTATTCATAATATAATGCTAAAATTAGATAAGGTTTCAAGATTGGAAAAATATACCTATATCTACCTATTGGTTTCAAATAAAATATTTAATATATTTCATTTATTCTTAATGTACACCGAAATACAGTCACATATAAAGAAAGATACAATAGAAGATGTACAAAGGCGATCTTATCGCCAAATAGCGATTTCTTCAAGATAACCTTTGGGTACAGGACACGATACAGTAGGTGTTAAGGTGTGCACAAATTAAGGAGGAAAAATCAAATATAAACAGACAAAAACTACGAAATGATAGACTTACATAATTATTAAAAAAGAAAAAAAAAACATATAAATAAGTAAATATATTTTGACTGTCTACAGAACCCTCTATTTGAAGGAACACGTTTAGGAGCCGAACATCTTGTATAGTATTAAAATTATGTATTTAATCTGAAACAAATAAGAGTTTCAAGAACAAAAAAAGTGTAAAAGTTTTCTCGTCAGCCTTTGTTTCTTCGCACTAATTGTTGTCGCTGTGACAATAAGGCCACAAAAGGCTTCACTTTTCTGAAACTTTTTAAAAAATACAAAGAATATGTTTTAAGCGGTTGCAGTACTTAGGAAGAAAATTAAAAATGTAAATGATTATCGTACAATCTTTTTTCTAAAATTAAAATTTTTCATTAGTACACACAACTAATACTAGGTAGCGCTATTAAACAAAAAAGACAAACTTTTTTTACAAACCTGTAAATGGATTTAATAAAACAATTCAAAAATATAATATAGGAGTTGAATTCAACGGATCCGTAGGCACAGCTGGCTATGATTCTATTGTCGACTACAGGGTTGTAGGTTCTATTAACGTCCCGAGTCCTCGTGTAAAATACGACCCTATGTGTATATTCAATATACACATGACAAACATACATAATACATACATAAAATATATATACGGGCGAATTGAGCAACCTCCTTTTTAAATTCGGTTAAAAATTAAATCATAATTTTGTAAACAAAAGTTTTTTTTTGGTTTAATTTACCTTAATTACTATAAAAATCGAATTACGAGTTCATCCAGCTATTAGAATCTCGAAACTTCTCTCTGTAAATATTTTATTTTCATATTTTCTCTTTTACCTTATTATATTAATCTGAAATTATTTTAGGGCAGTTTCATTTATTACGATTACGATTTTATTTGAAACTTCCTGATACCATAATTTATTTATTATATCAAGTAAATGAAATAAAAGCGGTGAGCGAGATCAGTGTATATATTAAAAGCTTACCTAAGGCTAGTTCTATACAAACTAAAAGCAAAAATCATGTTTTTTTTTTTTTTTTTTTTTTTTTTTTGAATAATTTGAACGAAAGAAGATATTAAAAATTGCAGTGTATAAATTCACTAAATATGTATACATACAATAAAACTATAACAGTTCAAATTCTGTACATTGAAAATATTTAAATTAAATTTAGAGAAGTCTCAGAAGTCTAAGAAGAATATATATTTTTTTACATTTATCCGCATTTGACAGCGTATTACTAATTTCACTATTGTAAGATAATATAACGCGATACCTATTACCATAAATAAAAAATAAAAAGTGTGTGTGTACTTATGTACACACGTAAGAAGTTACACTTCATTGGATAGCTAACTTCACTTTGATAACTTCTTCGTTGAGTAGCTAACTTCAGGATGTCGGTTTTTTTTTGTGGCAGTATTCTCGCGCATCGTAAAAATTTATTCTCATCATTTTCCTCTAACGCGCTAAAAGAAATATCACTTCAAAAATTGAGGTCATTAGTAAAAACAAACATTGTATTCAAACAAATATAAAATTCAGATAATATTGATTTCTAATGTTTACGCGAATTTCACTCATTACAATGACACAATTTTTTTTTTAACCATGGTTGCTGTAAAGTATCCGAAACGTCGGGCATGTAAAAAACCTAATAAACCGCGATAAACTCCGAAATGAATCATATTATTTTCTATTAAACATTATACAATACAAAACTTAAGAATACTTACAATTCAAAACTTAAGAACTAAATATTTACAGATAGTTTTGGTATAAATCATGTCCGCGTGGAATTGTGCCAAGAATGCTGGCAGCGTTTCCCCGTTGAATCGCTACGCCGATTCTCTGGACAAAAATGCACCAGCCCTCTTGTCACCAGTGGAGGCAATAAGGCGAGTTATCTCATTTAAAAAAAAGAAAACTCCGAAAAGGTTGTGAATTGTAATTTGAAAACGCCTATATACATAGCCCGCCTCTATACATGTAAGGGCGTCAATTTTAAATCAATATTTACACGACACATTTAATTAATTTCGCTTACAGAAACTTTCAAACTATGATTATATAATTAGTTTCAATAATAGCACCCATTACCTTAAAACCAACTAACAATGATCGCCCCTCGGATTAACATCATTGGTTACGATAATGCCTCTGCGCAAAGTTACCTTTTTACCTTAAAACCAGCATTAACTAGTTGACTAAGCGGTCTGTTTAAGACTGAATTGGTATTTAAACAACTAGATCTAACTTAAACAAATCTAGGAACAACTTTATCTGTATTACGGTACAAGTTTAAACAATCCGACGTACATGCTATGGTAAAGGAAATTACTAATAAATACGTGAAGTTCAGTGACTTAGAATAATAATCAGATATTAGTATATCGTAGTAAATTTTAGCATAGGCTTGACGCAATCGATTTCTGCTAGTGGTCAGCTCTTAATAACAGAATTAATAAACGTATTTATAAAATACTAGCTGTACCCTGCGCGCGTTGCTACACTTTTTTTTAACCGACTTCAAAAAAGGAGGAGGTTACTCAATTCGAAATATATATATATATGTATGTTTGGGGATAATTCCGTAGTTTATGAACCGATTTTGATAAAAAAAAATTTGTTGGAAAGGAGATATCCCTAGTTTGGTACCATAATAAGAAAACCATGATCTGATGATCCTAGAGAAATCAAGAGAAACCCTCGAAAATTCGCATAACTTTTTACGGGGTTTACCGATTTTAATGATTTTAAATTTAATCAAAAGCCGACGTTTACCATGTGGTCACATTTAAATGTCATCGAGATTTAATTACAACTTTTGGAGTAATCTTTGATAATTCGTATTTACTTGACAATTTTTTCGTCTAACTACGTTGTATTACTTGTCGACATAATTGAAGTCGGTTTTTCTTCGTTTGCCTGCAACCACAATTATTGGTCTTACCAACTCAGAAACCTTTGTGGGCTCATGCACAACACTTAGCTGAAGATCATGACATGATCAAATGCATAGTTTACGAGCCGATAAAGGACTTATAGACAAACATTCATTTTTATATATATAGATTCCGAAGATTAAATTAATTAAAATTAAAAGATGCACTTTATAAAGCGCTAAAATAAAATCCAAATAAAAATAAAATTATTTTCTATTAACTATTATTATTAACTATTTTGTCAAATTTATATAATATTTTATTTTGTGCTATTATAAATAGTTCCTAAAATTATAATAATATTCTAGTAGTTATTTCTTACTATATCTAGGATAAATGGTGTCTAAAACAAAACGAGTGTGCTTTAGATTACACGACTGAAGTAAAATTTACGAAACGTAACTCTCTCTCTTTCTATCTTTACTAACTTATATCTCCCTCTTAATTGCAGTTCGTCTCGCCCGATCACACTTTTCGTAACGCTCTCGTCACGTATTCATCAGCTTACTCCCCAAGTAAAGCGTGCGTAAAAATGTTTTATTAAAAAAAAAACGACAGACGATTCCACGAATTCATTAATTTTTAGTGATACACGTATAATGACCGACCTCCACTTTATATATAACATATCTATATTAAAACCAATTCATCCTTTGTATACAATATTAATTTTACGGTACTAAGCATCCAATTATATTCGTGATACTTTCAAACGATGTGCGATGGTACATGAAATGGGTCACTGAGGGCGCTAATAGATACGCGACTGCAGGTAACGCGGCAGACCTTCGCTTATTAATATAATATATATAAAAATTTTAAGTGCCTAATTTTATTGTGTATGTAATATTATATATTTTGTAATTCACTTTGTGAAACGTGGTCCTGATTGGTATGGACTGAAAGTGGCTTGAAGTCTCAATTAATTTTAGTTTGAGTTTATTTGATTGATTATAACATGATTTGACTAAGTATAATTTATTTTTGTCATACTTTGACTTAAGAAGTTCTGTTTTGTTCTATTTTCAATTTTTAAGTTGATTAGATGCAAATTAGATGCTATTTAAGACGGTATTATTTATTCGTAATTATTTTACTAAGTATTGTAAGTAAGTTAGTAAGTAAGTAAGTTTTGTAATTTATGGCAAGTTGATTTAATTCAATCTGACTTTATTTGACTTAATTTTGATTAAATTTGTTTTTGTTTGTTTTGATGTTTAAATCAGATTTTAATTTGATGTTTCTTAATCTATTGTATCTTTTTTGTAATTATTTTGTTTGCTAAGTTGAGACTGAATTTTGATTAATTTATTATTTTGATTCATGACAACTTGACTTGGTCTTATTTTTATTGATTTAATTCGGTTTGACTTCGGTTTTAAGTAAATTTAATATTGTTTGATTTGATCAATGTTTGGTTTTACTGATTAAATCAAATCGATGTATCTTGTCTCGCTTTAGTTTAGTTTAGTTTGTATAATCAATTTTACAGATTTAACTTGGTCAAATACTATCTTAATTAAATTTCTGCACATTAGTCTTGATATTATTTTATTATTAATATGTTACTGTTTGGAATTACAAAATTTATTTTTTTATTTATTATCTTTCAATTTTATGCTTTATTTTGTTCTGAGTATTTGCTATTGACCGCTCTGGTGTAATAGTGCGTGTGCCGTGTCGGTGGTGCCTAAAAACCGACGGTCGCAGGTTCAATTCCCGCTCGGAGTGAATATTTGTGTTTATAAAAATATTTATTTCTGATCTGGTTGTTAGTCCTTGTACTCCCCACCGTACCTCGGAGAGCACACTAAGCGGTCGGTTGTTAACATGTACACCTGATACCGATAGTTACTCATAGTAGGGAATATATCCGTCAACCCGCATTGGAACAGCGTACATCGTGGTAGATTAAGCTTTGATACTTCTCCTACAGGGGGAAAGAAGCCTATGCTCAGTAGTAGGATATAACTGGCTGAAGCGAGTATTTGCTACTGTTTGATCGAATTATTTTATATTGTTACACTAACAAAACAACTTTGCATGTCGAATTTTTATTAATATGGTTTATTAAAGTTAAAATTGTTACGTATCATAAATGTAACAACTGCTAGCAAATTTAATAAATAAATAAATAAAAAGACATTTTCAGCTTAGCTGTAAAAAGTCACAAAATCAAAATAGAAAAAAAATCCCCTGTATCAACGATAATACATCTTATTTATGTTGTCCGATTAATAAAAGCATTCGTTTTTTAGACTTCAAATTTGATTTAAAAAACTTCATACAATGTTTTACATACGCAATGCAATTGAAAATTAAATATTCGTTTATTCTGTCTTTGAAATGAATTTAGAAATTGTTTTATCAATTTTTTGAATTTAGAATTTTCTTTTATTTGTTTATAAACCTAAATATGTTAATATAAGCATTAGTTTAAATTAACAAATATTACTAAATGTTTTATATAATAATAAAAAAATTCAGTGATATTTTTTATATTCCCATAAAGAACTGTCATACGTAGGTAGGTATAACGACTCAAGTCTTCATCGGCCATTAATCAAGAGAATTCATTTCTTTGTAGGCTGTAGAGCGGAAACCCATGTCTCTTCTGTCTTTTGAAGCCTAGCAATATATAAACATGTCTCATGTTACAAAAGATGTCAAATTAAGTCAGTGTCACGGGTTTTTACTAGCGTTTGTTAGCTCTGTATCTACACATGAAAAATTATTGGTTAAAACTAAATAACTAGAAAGGCATTAAGTGTGAAACACGTATCTATAGAAAAGAAAAAGTATATTTAAGGCAGCTAAGTACGTGATCGAATAAATGGTTATCTGATGACCGATGGAGAGAGAACATAGAGAAAAAACGAGTGTGCTTTAGACCACACGACTAAATATGTACGATTTTTTTGTGTTACCCACACATTAGGAAAACTTTGTAAAGAGACCCCAATCGGCACCAGATAAAGCTGCGTAAATGTGTATGGATCGGTCACACCCTCCGAAGGGATTCCTCTCACATACCGAGACAAGCCTTATAATCGAATCCTCAAGGAAAAAGGAAACGTGGCCGCTCCAAGCAAACGTGGCGTCACTCCGTCACCGCGGAGATGAAGAATGTCGAGCTTTCCTGGCCCGAGATGAAGCTGATAGCCCAAGAACGAGCGAGATGGCAGCGCACTGTGGACGCCCTCTGCCCCATCCAGGGGACATAGGACTTGATGATGATGATGATGACACATTAGGAATTCTAAACATTTTTAATATCATATCAAAAATTGACCGCTCCAGCGGGGTTCGAACCCGCGTCTCCGACTAACCGTGTCAGCGCTCTAGCCAATTAAGCTATGGAACGATGTACCCGTTAGATCGAAATTTTTGATATGATGATTTTATTTTCGGTTTAACTATCGACTAAAATCACTCTTCTTTAATTCTATCTAACTTATATCTCCCTCGCAACTTCCGTTCGCGTCTCCCAATCTCACTTTTCGCGTCACGTATTCACCAGCTTCAGCCCAAGTCAACCGCGCGTAAAAAAGTTTTACTTCAAAAGTGTCTCGTATGACAGTAACCTATCATCGGTTTACCGACCTGCAAGTAATTGCTTTAATTTGACATAATTTTTACCAAGCAGCCAGATGTATTCTATTTATTATAACATTATATATAACACATTTAACTGTTATACAACTAAAATATTAAAACATTATAACATTGA
Organism: Melitaea cinxia; assembly: GCF_905220565.1. Classification (NCBI taxonomy): domain Eukaryota; kingdom Metazoa; phylum Arthropoda; class Insecta; order Lepidoptera; family Nymphalidae; genus Melitaea; species Melitaea cinxia. The sequence goes on from NC_059404.1 coordinate 16,361,810, forward strand.
AACATAAATTAATATTTTATCTCAAGCTCAATTAGTCCTAGTAATATTCCGAATTCATTATTGTTTTTTATTATTATTTTTATGATTATTTATTATATTATTTGAATTGTCTTCTATTTCTTTTTTCATTTATATTTAGTTACTTGTAATAATTGTTAATTACTGTTATTACTATTATTTATTCTTTATTCCTTACATAATTTTTATCTTACTTGCTTTGACATGTGAACGCTGTGTCACCCACAAAGGTGCACACATCAGAATTAATTTGCATTTCCTATTACAAAAATGTTATCATGAGTGTACTGCTGGTGTACTACGCTTTAGCCTGTAATATCCCACTTCTGGGCATAGGCCTCTTTCCCCATGTAGAAGGATCAGAGCTTAATCCACCACGCTGCTCCAATGCGGTTTGGCGGATTGCTGGTGTCCTATTTAAGTAAATAAATAAAGAAATATAGAAATATATAGGTACACGAAAACGAAAAATAAATAAAACATTAACACAAGCAACTCCGTGTCGCGTCTTCGTAACGCAATAAATCCATGACACATGCTCGTACATCTCCGAATACGTCTCGTATCATCCTCACGATATTACTATAATCGTATTTTCATAATCAGACACGTTTAGAAGTCGTATCATGCGCCATCGTATATCGAATATTTTTGTCGAAAATGTTATTACGATGTTGTTCTGATTTGTGAGTACTGTAAATAACTGTTTTATTTTAATCTCTTCTGAGCGGTTGTGCAATAATAGTAGATTAGTAGCCAAGGGCTGCTTGTGAGGTAAGTAGAAAAAAACCGACATTATATTTAAAGTAAAAGTTTTCTTTTCCCGCCTTTTTTTTCATTAAAAAGAATCAAGTAAAGAACTTTTAAATTTTTTTTTAAAGATCGAAATTGAGCTTCGCCGTTCGATATTTAAAATTTATGACTATTATACTCACACGAAGACAAGGCTGAATAGCAAAGCGACCTCTTTGGTCATTGGGCTGAATGCATGATGTCTATTGCCAGTATGATGGTTAGATGTACGCGAACTTTTTGAAAGAAAGAAGTGTTTTTTTTTAATTACTTACCGCCCTAGGGCTTTTCTAGCTACATTATTACCCTAGAGCGCTAATTAGTCACCTACAAGCCCCATTTGGAGGTAATAAGAACCTACTTACCGAACATGAGAGATGTAAAGTATATTCTATCTATCTATTTACTTGTATTACTTACACAGATAAAATAATTCGTATCACTGAGCATTGAGTAACTTTGTCGCGCTTGTCACAAATAAATGACCAACCTGTTGGCGCAGTTTGTAGTGGCCCTGCATTCTGTTACGTTGCATTGTTGGGTAGCGGGTTCGTTTTCCGCCTGAGTGTGAGTGTAACATTTGTATTTAATTATATATGTATTATTTCTATGTATAGTTACCAAAAAATAATAGCTATAACAGTCGTCTGTTACCTTTAACACAAGCATTAAGTTTCTTACCGTAGGAACAGACGACCGCGTTTGTATGTTATAAGATATTTATATATTTACTAATTTTATAGTTTTTACCTTGTACTTCGTTACACCATGCTAAGTTTACCTCTCGAATAGGAAGTAGCCATTAATTTTAAATCTATATTTCCTATAAAGTTAAATGTTTTACATTAATTTATTTTTTTTACTGTTTGGTTTACTGTTTGAATTGTCTTGCATTTCTTTGTTCATTTTCATTTACATTTAATCAATTGTTCAAAATATTTAAATTCTAATCAATTGTTCATAATTATTAATTCTTAAAAAAATATTAATCAATTGTTTCAATATTAATCAAAATTTTAATCAATTGTTCAAAATTATTAATTATTAAAAAAATTATCTGACTAGCTTTGACGTGTGAATGCTGTGTCACCTACAAAGGTGCACACATCAGAATTAATTAGCATTATCTATTACAAAAGTGTAAAAATAAATAAAAATAAACTTAATCATTACATATATTTGTTTTTTATGCTGAGCGAATATACTTTAAACTATGTGTGAAAGTGATATCAATAATTCTAAAATCAAAATTCGAAACTCGGGTACAGCGTTGAAACTAAATAACTGTTTGATTACATATGAAACTATTTGTAACAATACGTAGAATTTATAAGTTGCTAAACGAATTTCATAGAACGCCTTTCATTAGCATGTTTGAAACGTGTAATGAAACAACTTTTTCGGATTTTATCGCGGTTTATTAAGTTTTTCAGTCAGTTTTAGTCGGGCATCTAGCCCGACGTTTTCGATATTTTTCAGCAACCATATTTTCATAAAATAGAAATCCTGAAGATCGTGAAAATTTATTGTATACTCTATGTCTCGAGAGGTCTCGAGTCCCGAAACTTTCAAAACTTTGACACTTGACAAAACCTATTTTGGGCATATACTTCTTTTTTCTACAATTCCTATCCGAATATACTAACAATATACTTTTACTGTTTGTTATTATTTTGATATATCACACAGTTGTATAGGTCATACAGATTTTTTTCGTAGTGTGAGTATTTATGTTTAAATATTATCTGTAATAATAATAATAAATAACTTGATTGCACACAGTAACATATAACAATTACGTAAGAATAAAGCTAAGGGGGAAAAATACGTCGCATGCAACGGGCGGTCTTATCACTAGATAGTGATCTCTTACAGACTACCCACGCGTATGTATTTCTGAAAGTAAATCTACTGGGGTCGTTGATACACTACTACTGCTTTTTTTAACAAAATTTAATTAAATTAAACGCAGTTTGAACCCCTCGAAAGAACAAAGAGTATTAAAAAACCAACCTCGAGAGAATAATGAAGGTACCAATAATCGTAAAACACGTAATTTTCGTAACTTACTGCTTAATTAACTTTTGGTAAAACACTCACGCAGGTGTTGTCGCTAACAGCTTTATGTTTACACAAAGTTTATAAAACTTCGTGTACTTTTACTCACTAGAGAGTACCTTTATTGAATAAGTCAGTGAACCGTACGAATAAAATTATATATACCTTGAATTCTCTGAAGTATCCTGTACAATAACCAAAGATACAACTCACGAAGCAGCGTATATTAAATAAGTACTATTGCAGTTTACATAAATGGGTCTTCAATGAAACCCATATGCACAAATGTATATTTAGCCTTCGTATACTCGCGCGGAAAAGCATTACACTCACGCGCGGTCTCTTAGACCGAGATTTCATTTTAATGTTATACTTTAATTTTTGTACAACTCGGTCGGCAAAAAAGCGTACGGTTCACCTGACGGTAAGCGATTACCGTAGCTTATAGACGTCTGCAAGACCAGAAGCATCGCAAGCGTGTTACCGACCCTATCTCCAATCCCCCAGGAGCTCTGGTCACCTTATTCACCACAGAAATGCAACACTGGTTGAAAGTAGATTATTTAGCTGTGATCTTCTGTAAGGTCGAGGTACTACCCCAGTCGGTCTGCTCCATATGTTGAGTAGGATATTTTGCCCTACCTCAGTGAAAATTAACTCAGTTAAAATTTATTTTAACATCAGGGTATAATAGAATTTAAAAAATTAGAACTATAAGTGATTACTTAAAAACAATGTAATATAGTATGTACGATTTTATTTTTGTGTTACCCACACATTAGTAATTCTAAACATTTTTGAATATCATATCAAAAATTGACCGCTCTAGCGGGGTTCGAACCCGCGTCTCCGACTGACCGTGTCGGCGCTCTAGCCAATTAAGCTATGGTATGATGTACCCGCTAAAGCGAAATTTTTGATATGATGATTTTTATTTTCGGTAGGCCTCCATAAGTTTACGCCAAAAATAGCGTGAACTCATGTGTTTTGCCCATAGTCACCATGCTGGGCAGGCGGGTTGGTGACCGCAGTGCTGGCTTTGTCGCACCGAAGACGCTGCTGCCCGTCTTCGGCCTGTGTATTTCAAAGCTAGCAGTTGGATGGTTATCCCGCCACCGGTCGGCTTTTTAAGTTCCAATGTGGTAGTGGAACTGTGTTATCCCTTAGTCGCCTCTTACGACACCCACGGGAAGAGAGGGGGTGGCTAAATTCTTTAGTACCGTAGCCACACAGTAATTTTTGATATAATATTCAAAAATGTAATATAGGTTCACTAACTATAATAATTAAAATAAACGTTTTCCTTGTGTTAACTAAAAAATAACTCAGAAATTTAATTTACTGAATAAAAAAAAATAAGAAGAAAACTATACGAAAATATATAATAATCAGGTATATTTTCATTTGTGTAGCAATCGGAACATACCATAACATGCTTGTTATAAAAAAAAATTCATTTCATAAAGTTTTCTGTTTATTTTATTTATTTATTTTTTTGACGAACAGAATGAACCGCCTTGATAACTAGATATTGAAGATTCTGAAAATCATCTTCAAATTCGTCTGATGATTCCCTTCTCTATTCAAAAATGGCTAAAAATTAATGAGATTGCTTTATAAATTGTAGTAGTTATTATACTCGATAAGTATCACACACCACTATAGTAAATTAATATATTTCATTAAGCAATATACGACGATATCATTTATTATTTAAATATTTAATTATTTATAAAATTACTTCCTAATTTTTAATTTTTTATGTAATATTAATGAAAACAAATATTTAGCAGAACAAGAAAACACATAATATATTTTATATCATATTTTTTATTATAATATAATTACATAAACTAGTGATCACCCAGAGGTTTAAATTCGACCATAATTAAAAATTTAAATTAAAGAGAACCAAAAAATTGTGACAATGAAGAACCTTTTTTATATTTTTTCAATTTGACAACAAACTTTGACAATCAACACAAGTGTATGATATGCGTGTGTGTGTTAAATACAATGTGAACAATGAATGTGTGTAATGTTTTTTTTTTTTCTTGATTTAATATTTTTTTGAATATATTTTCATGCATAATTTAAAAAAAAAATAATCCGTCCGCGCAATTAATATATAGATTAAATGTACTTTACTTTAAACTTTTCTGGGACGGTTTCAATTGCAAACTTCTTTTTATAAAAGTTTTTCCATTTACTGTAGGTTATTGTTTCACCGAGTCCGCTGCACTCCGGTCTGAGATTAAAACGTTGATTGTATCTGTAAATGTCGCTACCAATGTTTTAATAGTTTTTTCTTGTTGTAACTACAAAAAATAAAATTTTATATTTCTGTTCATTTCTACTACGTTTTCTCTACTTCCACAACAAATAATGGCCAAACAAAAAGGTAACAATATTATTCACTAGTTACTAAATATTAAACAAATTTGAAACAGATCGAAAGAAAATTGTCGCTATCCGGTAGTTCTTCAATAATAATTTATTAGTAATTATTTATTACATTTTAAAATAATAATTTAAAGTAATAACGGATTCGAAGAAAAAGCAATGTCCTTATGTATATGTATAGTTAATCCACAAACATAGGTTGCTAAGAAGACGCAAATCATAGTGAATCGTATTTGATAAGTTTTGAATAATTTCGCAACCAATTATTTACATGCGTAATACGGCCTTACAAACATGTACATAAAGCGTTTACAACATCAACATTTACATTAAGCATGATCAAATTTACATATTACAAAAATATATTTTGTTCAAATTTGAAATACAAACACACATTTGTTTAGCCCGCATCGGAGCAGGGTGGTGGATTAAGCTCTGATCCTTCTCCTACACAGGGAAAGAAGCCTATGCCCAGCAGTGGGATATTACAGACTGAAGCGTGCGTTCTCTACAAAAAATATTTCTAAGATAATAATGTTATAATTACGAAGCTCATATTTTATTTAATCGACCTTTCCTACTCCAGGCCCCAGGCACTAAGGAAAGCTATCAAATTACCTTTCCAGATTATATTACAGAAATAGGTCTCGGGTATACGTTTATTATAAAAAGGTGAGTTTTAATGTTTTACTTTGATCTAAAAATTAAATTACATTCAGTTTACGTCTTTTGAAAATCGAATATTTCTTTTTTTTTTGTACAACATCCAAGGACTCTTAATTTCCCGCGCCTTTTTTTAAACATCTAGCATTTTATTGCTCACTTGCAGGCGGTTTTTATTAAGTTGGCACTTCAGACCATCAATGCTTATTTGAATTGTGATGCTAAATAGTCAAGAAGTTTTCTTTGATGTCTGATTTAAATAGAATGATTAATATGAAATACTTCCACTACAAATAAATATGTTTCATTTCGTTTCGTATTTTACTTCACTTATTTACGTTATTTTCACACATTCGTAGTCTGTGTGAACATATATTGGAAAATAGGTGTAGAAGAATAAAAAAAATTATAAACGAACGTCTCCATTGTTAACCGACTTCCAAAAAAAGGAGGAGGTTCTCAATTCAGCTGTATTTTTTTTTTTTATGTATGTTACATCAGAACTTTTGATCGTGTGGACCGATTTCGACAAATTTTATTTTAATCGAAAGGTGGTGTTTGCCAATTGGTCCCATTTAAATTTATTTGAGATCTAACAACTACTTTTCGAGTTATATCTAATAATGCGTTTTTACTTGACGCTTTTTTCGTCGACCTACGTTGTATTATACCGCATAACTTTCTACTGGATGTACCGATTTTGATAATTCTTTTTTTTTGGAAAGTAGATATCCCAAATTTAGTACCATGATAAGAAAACCAGGATCTGATGATAGGATCCCAGAGAAATCAAGGGAAACTCTTGAAAATCCGCAATAACTTTTTACTGGGTGTACCAATTTTGATAATTCTTTTTTTGTGGGAAAGAAGATATCCCTTGTTTAGTACCATGATAAGGAAACCAGGCTCTGATGATGGGATCCCAGAGAAATCGAGGAAACTTCTTGAAAATTCGCAATAACTTTTTACTGGGTGTAACGATTTTGATAATTTTTAATTTAATCGATAGCTAATGTTTGTCATGTGGTCACATATAAATTTTATTGAGATCTGATAACTACTTTTGAGTAATCTTTGATAACGCGTAGTTACTTGACTATTTTTGCGTCGATCTACGTTGTATTACTCGTCGATGTAATTGAAGTCGGTTTTTTTTTTCGTTTGCGAGCAAACACAATTATTATTGTAGTTAGTTACACGGTAACTATAATTACTCATAGGTAGTAGGCAAAAATCCGTCAACTGCTGCGGTAGACTGAGCTACAACCCTTCTCAAATACGAGTATTGGGTCTTTAAAAACTTTTGCCCAGGCGTGGGGCGATAACAGGCTGATTTAACTCAATTCATGATATCAATCCCCACTTATACTAAGGAAACAAATCGTTAAACATCAGTGGTGGAGCGCGGTGGATTGAGCTCTAAGCTTCCTTATATGTGGGCAAAAGCCTTCACCTAGAAATGGGACGCTAACGGGCTGGCTTAGTTTATTTCAAGCGTAGATTGGTCCTAATGTTGGTATCAAGAATTTTGCCATTGGTATGTAGCGTATAGTTCAATTATTACTCGTATCACGGATTCTGTGCGAGATATTACGCTGCGTCTGACAGAATCTATGAAAACGCAGGTAGTCAACGTATGTTATCCGCTTTTAACCGGTTCATAACAGACAAATTATCTGTCACAAACATAAAAATCGAAAGAGGATTATTATTCTCTTTTCGATGTAATTGAAATCGGTTTTTTTTTTCGATTGCCAGCAAATAAAATTATTTAAATGGCTATTAAACATATTTTATTTAATTTTTGCAGTAGAATATAAATAATAAATAAACAATAAATAAATATCTTATAACCCTCGAATCACTACAAACTACGCTAACAGGCTAATCGGTATATCAATAACAATCGAATCCGTATTATATTTCAAGTGTCGAAACTTTTTTTTTTATATTTTTATTTGAAATAAAAATTAACCATGACCAGCTCAATTACATGCATCTAACACACACTTTCAATATACACATAACGGTAACAAAAATTTAGAAAGTTTCATAAGAAACTAGTAATAACTTTTAACTGAGGTAGAGCACAGCAGGAAATTCCTGCTCAAAATATGGAGCAGCCCGACTGGGGTAGTACCCCGACCTTACAGAAGATCACAGCTAAATAATACTGTTTTCAAGCAGTATTGTGTTCCTGTTGGTGAGAAAGGTGACCAGAGCTCCTGGGGGGATTGGGGATTGGGTCGGCAACGCGCTTGCGATGCTTCTGGTGTTGCAGGCGTCTATAAGCTACGGTAATCGCTTACCATCAGGTGAGCCGTACGCTTGTTTGCCGACCTAGTGACATAAAAAAAAATAATAAGATATGTTAGATATTAGTCTCTCGAAAAACTCATTTTGAACAAATATTTTTATTAGAATTTTTTTTAATCGCGATCGCCCTTTTAGCTCACTTAACATATAATCTGAAAAGAAAACGCAGTATAAATTCACTAAGCAAGCGGTTTTTCTTTAAGTATTCAAGTGAAAATCTCACGATCACTTTGTGGATTGGTTTGTTAAATGAGCTAAGAGATTGAATACCGTAGAAGGGTGTTTTAATTTATTTACAAAAGATGAAGTCATTTTAGTACGTAAAGGATACAACCAAGAGAGTCAGACAGAGATTCTGCGTCAATACCATAGAATATTTTAGGAGTTTGTACTATTTTAAATAATAAATAAATAGACGCTTCACACTCAACGGTCCCCAGTAGGATTTTCTCCTGTGTCGGGGGTCCGGAAACACACAATACACAAGCACAAACGCCCAGACCACAAACATCTATATGGCCCGCGACCACCAGTGCAACAGTCAATACTGTGACGCTGCGCCAATGCGTCGTCAGGTACTATTAAATCCTATTTTTCAAAATTTCGGTTTTAGCACCGACCAATCGTTTTTGGATCTTCTCTATTTTACAACACATCTATAATACTATCCGAACAATAGTGAAATTTTCAAATTTGACTAGCCCATTGGCGCAGTTGTAGTGCTTTCTGCTCCGGGGGTCGTGGGTTCGATTTCTAGTCCGAGTCAGGGTCTAATATATATTTATATATTTAATGTGTGTTTATCGAAAAAAAAAATGTAGCTATACCAGACGGCTGTCGGCCTATAACACAAACATTAAGTTGCTTACTTTAGGAACAGATGACCGTGTGTGTATGTTGTAGATATTTATTTTATATTTATATAATTAATAGTAATAGTAAGATTCCGAAGATGATCCTAAAAGATAAATTAATGAAGTGATACACTGCTGATATTTAGAATATCTATCGTTATTTGAGGTACATGATTATAACATTAGGAGCGTAATTAGTCGAATTGACTATGAAAAGCTTAGGTTATTCACACTAAGAAATTATTGCTGTCCCATATATAGGCACTGCTGGGATCATTGAGCCGTACATTTTCGACGTGACATCGACGCGTCACGTTAACTATGAACTCGTGACTCCCATGGGTCACGTTTGGCTGACATTCTAAACTCGTGTTACGACCGAACATGAGACTTACAAGATTTGAGTTAGAAACTGTATTCATTGTTAAGTAGAGATATTTGTCATCTTATACGCATGATTAGATCAGTTAATTACAAGGGATTTCTGTTGGTTGTGGAATAGAACTGATATTAACACCTTGTCACGTACGAGGACCTTTCACATCACATTATTGTCAATTTAGTTGGATTGTATGGGCGCTGGTTATGTGTATGTATATATATATATATATATATATATATATATATATATATATATATATATATATATATATATATATATATATATATATATTATGGTAAACTTTCGATAATTTAAGTCTTAGACATTGATAAAGATTACACATTGTATATTTATCTCCTACCCTATAAATCAAAATTATTTTATAAATAAAAACAAGTTTATCCACATTAAAACAATACTATTAATTAGCTTACCCCGAGCTCTGAACCTAAAACTGCATGTACAGGGACAATTTTCTTAATTGAGCGATGTGTTATTACTAAAAAATTCCAATAAAATTTAATTACATATTTTCGTGTTATTTGTTGCATGCTCTAGTTTTAAATACACCGGAAAACATATTTTATGAACATATTTATATTTTTTTATTTAACGTATTGTTGAATTGAAACTTCTAAGGTGCAAGAGGGTAATTTTTTTACGGATGAAACGCAATAATAATAATATAGCGTCACGAAGATGTGCAAAGCATATGTCGAACAACAGAGCCACCTAGCGTGTACTATAGAAACTACAAAGGTTGTTACATTAATATCGATAGTATTACATTGCAAGCTAACTAGATGGCGCTGGAACGGAAATCTAAAGCTTTAGATTTGTTTGTATAATATAAACGAGACTTAAAAATTAGTTTGCCAAAGAAGTTTCACTTCTGACTTTCTTCACTTGCTTCCATCTTTCTTTAAAGTTTTGTAGCCAACATACGAGGAATAAAACTATTTTGATTAGAAATGATTATTAGATTGAATTACGATGAAGCATATGTATAAAGCTTGGCAGTGGCGTAGCGTGGTTGTCGGCCGCCCGGGGCGGAAGAAAATTTTGCCGCCCCCTTATTTAGGTATTTCAATTTAAAGTATACTAAAACTTACTTAGCTGAGTGGCTACGACATATAGAATTTAGCCACCCCCTTTCATCCCGTGGGTGTCGTAAGAGGTGACTAAGGGATAGAAAAGTTCCAATAATAATAATAATGATGATAAAGCTTTATTTAATTCCATGCAAAATTCATCAATCCTTATCTCAATTTGCCCAAATCAAAATTTCAATCAATTAAATAACAATACAAAATAATTAATAGTACTTATTAGATTTTATTAGATTAGTGATCATTATTAAGACATACTATTTCATGTAAAATAAATAAATTAATCTAATATATAAAATTCTCGTGTCGGTGTTTGTAGTTAAACTCCTCCGAAAGGCTAGACCGATTCTCATGAAGTTTTGTGTGCATATTGGGTAGGTCTGAGAATCGAACAACATCTATTTTTCATCCCCCTAAATGTTAACTGTAGTCCAACCCCTAATTTTTTTATATTTTTTTATTTTTAGATGAATTATTTATATTTTTATTTTTTTATGATACATCATTAAAAAATACATACAACCCTAAATTTTCAACCTTCTACGATCAACCCCTATATTTTATTTGTTACTTAAAACTTAGGTTACTTAAACTTACTCTACTTTACTTTAAACTTATTTTTTTTGGCAGGATTTTTATATTTATTTTGTCATGACTTGATGATGATGATGATGACTGATCAAGCCCTATTTTTCCATCGCAATTTTTATTTTTTATTATTTTTAATAATTTCCTTTATTTGTGATTTTTTTCTCAATTCAATTTGATCTCCTGCCTTCGCCGGTCGATAACTATCAATCGATCAGTTATCCCCGCTAGAGGTCTACATTACGTTGTCACCTCTCATCCAGCAAACATCACGGGGATGACAATAAAGCCGGTCTCCTGTCTTACTCACTATACTGTTTTCGGCCATTGTTTTTTTTTTTGTTTTATTTGTGTACCGATCGTAGTAGTGACTGTTATACGTATTATTTTAATTTTTCTGTGCACTAAATAAAGCATACTTTCATTGTCTACAACGCTTTCGTTTATAAGTAAATCCCCGCACACTTATATTATAGTAGATAGTTTATTGGCAAAACAACGTTTGCCGGGTCAGCTAGTTAATAATATGAAATAGCAAAGTTCCAATACCACTGTGGAACTAGTGAAGCCGACCGATGGCGGTATAGCCATCCTACAGCTAGCTTTTTAAATACACAACCGAAGACGAGCAGCAGCGTCTTCGGTGCGACAAAGCTAGCCCTGCGGTCACTAACCCGCCTGCCCAGCGTAGTGACTATGGGCAAAAACCCTCATGAGTTCGCGGTAGAATTTTAGGCCCTCAGTTCTCGATAGCCCCACTATTCCCGGCTACAGCAGCGGCCGCGGTAACGGTGGGGCGGAGGGTGCTGAGGATCACCGGGATACGGGAGGCTGCCACTCAAAACTACAGGTACTACGTACCGGTTACGTATAATGGAGGCATGTTACGGCTGGACCACAACCTTACCGAACTGGAAGTAAAATCGAGTCTTAAACTTAAACTTAAGTGAAGTATACTGGGGTTGTCTGAAGTTTGAAGAGAGGGCGAAGACACGATGATCCTGGACTCCGGGCACTTGTTCTGCTTCCGTGAAGGTGATGGGCTTTCCCAAGGTGGCGTCGATTTTCTGGTCCACAAGACTCTCACTAACAACGTTGTGGAAGTCAGCAATGTGTCGAACCGGGTAGCGTACTCCCTAGATGTGATACAGCTCTATGCGCCGACCTCAGCACAATCTGACAATGAAGTCGAAGCCTTGTATGACGATATTACTAGGGCCATATGGGACTACTTCGGCCTTCTACAACGTTGTTATGGGAGACTTCAATGCTAAAGTGGGAATACAAGACCGCGACGAATCGAGGATCGGACCACACGGGTAGGGGCACAGGAATCGCAGGAGGCAGATGCTCGTCAACTACTACGAGTCAGAGGGGCTCTTCTTGATGAATTCAATTTTTTGAGAAGAAGCCCCAAAGGCGGTGTACCTACATGGCAAAGCTCCAACACTATGATGAGGAACGAGATAGATTCATCATAGCGGATAAAAGGCATATATTCAGAGATGTCTCCTTGGTTAATTGGTTTAACACTGGCAGTAACCACCAGCTATTGCGGAGCACTTTAAATATATACCTCCGAAAAGAGCGGGCCCGCTTAGTGAAATCTACTCTCCGACGTACGCTGCCCCAATTACTATGTGGCTCCGAGCAGTTTCAATGGGAACTTCAAAACCGATTCGATTCGCTGGAAACTACTGGCAACGTGGAAGACATGACCGACAACGTGGTGAAGACGGTGTGTACACTAGGTCGTAGGCACTTTCCGCCGACGAAGTCAACAAAGCAGTCCAACTCTCTCCGAAGCCTTGGATCTAATGTGGCGGAGGCGCGAGTTGCTCATTGCTCAAGCAGCTTCGCCAGAACAGAGGGCTCTTTCCAAGAAGATACGAAAACTTGTACGCCAATACCTCCACTGCTCAAATACGAGAGAAATTGCTACTCTGATTGAGCAGAATAGGGATGACGTAGTTACGACTGAGCTACTTAAAGCCACAGGGCGACCTGCCCTAAAAGTCTTGGCGAGACTCTTTCACGCTGTCACCCACCGAGGTACCACGCCAGAGGTGTGGTCCAGTAGTGTGTTTGGTGCTGTTCTTTAAGAGAGGTGACAAATCTCTGTCAAAGAATTACACATCGATCTCACTTCTGAGCCATATCTATAAGCTGTTTTCGAGTGTTGTTACGAATCGTCTCGCCAGAAGACTCGACGAATTCCAACTACCGGAGCAGCGGGGATTCGAAATGACTACAGCACTGTAGACCACATCCATACTGTTCGGTAGATTATACAAAAGACAGAAGAATATAATCAGCCGCTGTGTATGGCATTTGTGGACTACGAAATAGTCTTCGACTATTGCTTCTCAGAATAGAAAAACAAAAAATACTGTTTATCCAAATGTTTTGGATTAAGTTTTAAAACAGCCTAGCAATTAATTTTTTTTTTTTTTTGTATTAATAAGTGAATTTGATGTAATTTTTTTTATTATTTCACTTTATACGTAGCGAAGCACGTACCGGGCCGCTAGTATTTACTAATTGTTTTTATTATTTAAGTGTTGTTCTATTTTGCCGCCCCCTAAAAAGTGCCGCCCGGGGCGGGCCGCCCCCCCCGCCCCCACTACGCTACGCCACTGAAGCTTGGCTGCATTTAGATCTTGATGTATGTAATAACCGCTCTGGCGTAATGGTGCGTGTAGTGGTGTGCGTGTCGCTTAGAACACCGACATTGTATTTATTTATTTATTTAATTAGAACCACCAACAGAATTGCATGTTTAAAAAAATTACAATTAGTTATATGCTATGTATTAAATATATACATATAATTAATATTATACTCCGAAAGCCGAAATGTAATTATAAATTTAACTACTTAGGATTTAATCTATTAAATATGTTATTTGACTAGTGTCACAATTTGGTACTACTAATAAATTGAGCCTTCTGTACACTGTCTCAGTACCTCATAAAACATTTTGAAAATTTCTTTGTAATAAATAAAAATCCCTTGAAATGGAACGGCATCCACCAATCCATCAAAGCGTTGTAATTGCTCACGAACCCGATACATAATCAATTTCTCCTAAGAGTTATCTTTGACTGATCTACCCTGTTAAACAGGCATATTTGGTTTTAATTTGGTTTTACAATAATAAAATGTAGTCGAAAATATCGTCAAATAAATACTCATTAATCAAATTTGAATGGGACTGTACGACAAGCACCAGTTTTTAATAAAAAAATAAATAAAAAACGAGTGTGGTTTAGACCTAGGTTAGGTAGGTTCTTAGATATACGAAACGTAACTGGCTATGAGAGAAAGAGTGAAAGAAAATGTGCTCGCACCTCTCTCTCTCTCTTGCTTTGTTCGACTCGCCCGATCACACTTCCATAACGCTCTCGTTGCGCATTCACCAGCTTCACCAGCTTACATCCCAAGTCAAGCGTGCCTAAAGAAGTTTTACAGTAAATATTATGAAGTAACTAACATTAAATGGAAAAATACTATCAATTAAAAACCTTATCCTTTTTAAAGTCATATTTAAGCAAACAAATAGATAAACAAAAAAGTGTGTCAGCTCCGACACACGACTGGAGTTTACTCCTTTAATCTGCTGTCTAAATAGGCACAAAAAAGCTTACTAGTCTACGAAAAAGATTCAACGTTTCAAACAATCGGAACCGTATTGTGTTCCGATAGATGGCGTTACAAGTAACATAACGAGGTCATTCGTTCAGTAGATTTTATTCCTCACATATTTTTCATACCGGGGGCCTTATATGAAAATAGATTGTTAAGGAGTTAACTCCAAAAATCTTTGTATATGCATAAATATATAGGAAATTTAAAATGAAGCAATTTGACAATAATAAACTTGGTTCTGTTTCTATTAAGTAAACGGAAAAATATACGTAAATAAAATTATACTTAGTTTTCATTCCGATAATTTGTAAGAGTATTTATTAAGTTTTTTTTTGGTATAACTAGGTCGAAAAACAAGTGTACAGGTCATCTGATAGTAAGCGATTACCGTAGCTTATAGACGCTTGCAATACCAGAAGCTTCGCAAGCGTGTTGCCGACCCTATCCTCATTCCGCCCAGGTACGATTAGTTAAGGAAAATTATTTACATAATAATGTACATAATTTTAGACGCCGCGTTAGTGCAAGGGTCACAGCCATGGATTGTGCCGGTTGCGCTGGCAGTTGCGGGTCCGATTCCCGCACAGGACAAACATTTGTATTGGCCATCCAGGTGTTTACCGTGGTCTGGGTGTTTGTGCAGTCCTTGTGAGTCTTCCCACCGTGCCTCGGAGAGCACGTTAAGCCGTCGGTTCCGGTTGTTATCATGTACACCTAATAGCGATCGTTACTCGTAGTAGGGAATATATCCGCCAACCCGCATTGGAGCAGCGTGGTGGATTAAGCTCTGATCCTTCTCCTACATGGGGAAAGAGGCCTATGCCCAATAGTGGGATATTACAGGCTGAAGCGAATAATGTACATTTTGTTATCTTAATAAATAGGTACAATTTACAATATCCACCTAGTCTACTTATAATTAACAAAATATTTAGTAACTTAAACTGTATGAATATTTAATAATATTTTTGACTATTTAAAGTTGCTGTGAAAATAATTTCAAAGTAGTAAAGATTAAAGCATGAACATTTATTGTTAGAAGCAAATAAAAACTCGCATAAAACGAACATTTATTTAAGGGATAGGTCCCGTTTCAATCTGAAGCCACATATTTCAAGTGTACGAGTAGCTCTTAGTTGATAAGACGTGATTAACGATGTTCGAGTAATTTATAACTAAATACAATTAAATATGCATAAGTGATTAGCATCACAATTGAACAAGTTTTGTTATATACCTAATGTTAAATCGTAGCAATTTTGAAATTGTTAATTGATTTGCCACCATGGCTCTTTTTTTTCTTGAAATGTAATTTTTTTGACGTTCGTTAAGTGTGTAAGTCATTTTATGGCGATCCAATAAATTATTAAAAGATTTATTATAAAAAAACTCAAAACACTCATTTAAATACAGTCAATTTTTTATTCATACATGAACTGTTTTGGCAATACAGATGTTTGCCGTAGTCTGAGTGTTTGTACAGGTCCTTGTGCCATTGTCCTTGTGGGTCTACCCATCGTGCCTCGGAGAGCACGTTAAGCTTTCAGTCTCACGTTAAGCTTTCGTTACTCATAGTATTCCTACTATATATCCGCCAACGCAAATATACGCAAAGTAGCGTGATGGATTAAGCTCTGATCCTTCTCCTACATCCTACATGGGAAAAGAGGCCTATGTCCAGCAGTGGGATATTACAGGCTGAAGCGAACTATTTTAAATTTCACAGAGTTTATAGATTTTTCTAACTAAATAAACATGCAAAGTATATTTTTGAAAGAGGATATTTAAAACATTTTACATTTAAAAATGGACTAGACCAGTGTCAATAAATTCTGAGCGTAAGTGATGGCATTTTAGCATAGTGGATATAAATTTCACAAAAGCTTATAAACGGAGGTCCATGCGGTCGCTGCTACACGCAACAGAATGTCACACGATACGCTCGACTGCTGCTAATAAACCCGACCTGCAATGGGATTCCGATATCGAAAATCACGTCACTTGGCATTTAATCCCGGTTTGTGAAAGTATCTAACTTTTAAGAAAACAAATAAAAGCTATTTTATATAATAATATTTAAAATATATTAACTATATTAACTTTATCTATCTATAATATATATAAACGCGAAAGGTCATTCATCACGAAATCTCCGAAACTATAACACCTACAAACTTGAAATTTGATAGGTAGGCTCCTTATAAGACGTAGGCATCCGCTAAGAACGGATTTTACGAAACTCGACCCCTAAGGGGGTGAAATGGGGGTTGCAAGTTTGTATGAACGTCCTATGATTTTGAAGTAAGAGACTTGAAATTTAAAATGTATGCTCTATAGATGATGAGAAGGTGTTCAAATAATATATCTTTAGAAATCAACTCCCTTTTGGGGTTGAATCGGGGGATGGTAGGGTGACTCACTCATCACGAAATCTCCGAAACTATAACACCTATAAACTTGAAATTTGGCAGGAAGGCTCCTTATAGAGTGTAAACATCCGCTAAGAACGGATTTTACGAAATCCAACCCCTAAGGGGATAAAACGGGGGTTGGAAGTTTGTATGAAAGTCCCATGATTTTGAAGTAAGAGACTTGAAATTTAAAATGTATGCCTTATAGATAATGAGAAGGTGTCCAAATAATCTATCTTTAGAAATCAACTCCCTTTTGGGGTTAAAACGGGGGATGGTAGGTTTACTCACTCACCATGAAATCTCCGAAACTATAAGACCTAAAAACTTGAAATTTGGCAGATAGGCTCCTCATAGGGCTTAAACATTCGCTAAGAACGGGTTTTACGAAATTCGACCCCTAGAGGAGTAAAACGGGGGTTGGAAGTTTGTATGAAAGTCCTATGTTTTTGAAGTAAACGACTTGAAATTTAAAATGTATGCTCCATAGATGGTGAGGAGGTCTCTAAACAATGTATCTTTAGAAATCAACTCCCTTTCGGGGTTAAAACGGGGGATGGTACATTGACTCATTCATCACGAAATCTCCGAAACTATAACAGCTACAAATTTGACGTTTGATAGGTAGGTTCCTTATAGAGCGTAAACATCCGCTAAGAACAAATTTTACGAAACTCGACCCCTAAGGGGTAAAACGGGGGTTGGTAGTTTGTATGAAAGTCCTATGTTTTTGAAGTAAGCTACTTGAAATTTAAAATGTATACTCTATAGATGGTAAAGAGGTATCCAAATAATGTATCTTTAGAAATAAATTCTCTTTTGGGGTTAAAACAGGGGATGGTAGATTGACTCATTCATCACGAAATCTCCGAAACTATAAGAGCTACAAATTTGATATTTGACAGGTAGGTTCCTTATAAGGCTTAGACATCTACTAAGAACTGATTTTACGAAACTCGACCCTTAAAGGGGTAAAACGGGGGTTGGAAGTTTGTATGAAAGTCCTATGTTTTTGAAGTAAGAGACTTGAAATTTAAAATGTATGCTCTATAGATGATGAGAAAGTGTACAAATAATGTATCTTTAAAAATAACCTCCCTTTTGGGGTTGAAACGGAGGATGGTAGGTTGACTCACTCATCACGAAATCTCCGAAACTATAACAGCTACAAATTTTACATTTGGCAGGTTGGTTTCTTATAGGGCGTAGATACCGCTAAGAACAGATTTTACGAAACTCGACCCCTAAGGGGATAAAACGGGGGTTGGATTTTTGTATGAAAGTCCTATGTTTTTGAAGTAGACGACTTGAAGTTTAAAATGTATGCTCTATAGATGGTGAGGAGGTGTCCAAACAATGTATCTTTAGAAATCAACTCCTTTTTGGGGTTAACACGGGGGATGGTAGATTGACTCATTCATCACGAAATCTCCGAAACTATAACAGCTACAAATTTGAGATTTGATAGGTAGGTTTCTTATAGGGCTTAAACATCCGCTAAGAACAAATTTTACGAAACTCGACCCCTAAGGGGGTGAAATGGGGGTTGCAAGTTTGTATGAACGTCCTATGATTTTGAAGTAAGAGACTTGAAATTTAAAATGTATGCTCCATAGATGGTGAGGAGGTCTCTAAACAATGTATCTTTAGAAATCAACTCCCTTTCGGGGTTAAAATGGGGGATGGTACATTGACTCATTCATCACGAAATCCCCGAAACTATAACAGCTACAAATTTGACATTTGATAGGTAGGTTCCTTATAGAGCGTAAACAACCGCTAAGAACAAATTTTACGCAACTCGACCCCTAAGGGGATAAAACGAGGGTTGGAAATTTGTATGAAAGTTCTATGTCTTTGAAGTAAGAGACTTGAAATTTAAAATATATGCTCTATAGATGGTGAGGAGGTGTCCAAATAATACATCGTAATGTATATATATAAAAGAGAAAGGTCACTGACTCACTCATCACGAGAACCCAAAAACAGCTGGAAGGTCCATCCATCTCAGATTATAGTTAGTAGATAATAGTAGTAGAGGAGAGAGATTTAGCGATATTCCACCGCTAAGGGTGTTTAATTGGGGTTGATAGTTTGTATGAAATATATACAGCAGTTATATAAATTCGTCGATAGGTTATTTATACTGCAGCCTGAAAATAAAACTAAAAATGTGGTGTATAGAGAGGTTTTATAAAAACAAGTATTAAATTATACTAAATTGTGCCTTTTAAAAAGTTACTCAGTGTGATAAGCATTTCAAGTGACTGAAATAAAAAATGCGTTAAACATCTTAATAGTAATGCATATCTTCATAACCACGCGGATGTGGTCGCGGGCAACAGTTAGTGTATTATAAAACAAAGTCCCCAAAAGTGTATGTGATCGATTTCCTCAAAATCTACTGAACGGATTTTCATGCGGTTCAAGAGGAAGGTTTACGGAACGGCTAAGCCGATTATAATGAGAGTTTAACTGGAAGTGTGCCGGGAAAACTTTGTAACACACTGATTTCCACGCGGGCGAAGCCGCGGGCACAGCTAGTTATATATATAAAAGCGAAAGGTCATTCATCACGAAATCTCCGAAACTATAACAGCTACAAACTAGAAATTTGGCAGGTAGGCTCCTTATAAGACGTAGGCATCCGCTAAGAACGGATTTTACGAAACTTGACCCCTAAGAGGGTGAAATAGGGGGTTGCAAGTTTGTATGAAAGTCCTATGATTTTGAAGTGAGAGACTTGAAATTTAAAATGTATGCTCTATAGATGATGAGAAGGTGTCCAAATAATATATCTTTAGAAATCAACTCCCTTTTTGGGGTTGAATCGGGGGATGGTAGGTTGACTCACTCATCACGAAATCTCCGAAACTATAACACCTACAAACTTGAAATTTGGCAGATAGGCTCCTTAGAGAGCGTAGACATTCGTTAAGAACGGGTTTTACAAAACTTGACCCTTAAGGGGGTAAAACGGGGGTTGGAAGTTTGTATGAAAGTCCTATGTTTTTGAAGTAAGAGACTTGAAATTTAAAATTTATGCTTTATAGATGGTGAGAAGGTGTCCAAAAAATGAATCGTAATCTATATATATATAAAAGAGAAAGGTCACTAACTCACTCATCACGAGAACTCAAAAACCGCTGGATGGTCTATCTATCCAGGTTGGACAAATATATAATTTGGCAGGGAGGTAGAATATAGTTAGCAGACGTCCGCTAAGAACGGATTTTACGATATTCCACCTCTAAGGGGGTTTAATTGGGGTTGATAGTTTGTATGAAACATATGCAGCCTGAAAATAAAACTAAAAACGAAATGCGTATACAGAGATTTTATAAAAATAACTATTAAATTATACTAAATTGTGCCTTTTAAAAAGTTACTCAGTTTGATAAGCATTTCAAGTGACTGAAATAAAAAAATAATTTGCGTTAAACATCTTAATAGTAATGCATATCTGCATAACCACGCGGACGTAATCGCGGGCAACAGTTAGTGTATTATAAAACAAAGTCTCCAAAAGTTTATGTGATCGATTCGCTCAAAATCTACTGAACGGATTTTCATGCGGTTTCACCATTGGAGAGAGGGCTCCACCATTGGCAAGAGGAAGGTTTACGGAATGGCTAAGCCGATTTTGATGAGATTTTCACTGGAAGTTTGCCGGGAAAACTTTGTGACACACTAATTTCAACGCGGGCGAAGCCGCGGGCACAGCTAGTTCTATATAAGTGCATTTAGCACTTCTTTTCGTAACTAATGGCTCCATGAAAAATAATTACATTAATAAATTATTAAGCTTGTAGCGACATCTATCGAGCAGCATACAAACTAAAATTAAAAACTCAGGTCATCTAAATACTTATAATGCACATTTTATTCTTACAATACAAGTGGAACGTCAAATTAAAATTTATGATATAGTCAGGCACAATTCATATTTAAATTATTTTATGCTTTATCCTATAATATCTGCATGTATGTACCACCACAGATATACAATTTCTACGTTAATTTCAAAAATAGAAAATAAATTAATATTTAATTTTCGATTGCAGTGCGTATATAAAATATTGTATAAAATTTTACAATTCAAATTTGAAGTAAAAAAAGCGAATACTTTAATCGTTTTTACAAAAGATTTAAAAAAAAATCTATTTAGGGTTTGTAAATTTTGATAGCTAGGCTGAAAATGTCTATTTTTTTATTTATTAGGTTTGCTAGCAGTTGTTACATTTATGATAAATGACAATTTTAATATTATTAAAGACTACATTTCAAAATGTATCATATTAAAGCAAACACGTTATCCTGTTAGTGTAACAATGTAAGAAAACTTGATCAAACAGTAGCAAATACTCGCTTCAGCGTGTAACATCCTACTGTTGGTCAAAGGCCTCTTTCTCCGTGTAGAAGAAGGACCAGGGCTCAATCCGCCATACTGCTCCAATGTGGGTTGGTGGATATATTCCCTACTATGAGTAACGATCGGTATCAGGTGTACATGATAGCAACCGTAATAAAATTATTTTATAAATGAAATTTGACAGTTATACGCAAGTCACTGAAATTAAAAAAAACTGTCAAGATGATTTTCCAATATAAACAATAAGTATAACTCTTTCAAAACTAATTTCAGAACGAAAATACCGTTCCTATCAAAATTCAATCGAAGAAAATCAAAGTATACTAATTAAATGATTTTATAAGATAGCTCCATGTGACTGTTTAATATTTGAGTTGAAAACTTTTGAGTTTTTAATATTTTTAACCGACTTCCAAAATAGGAGGAGGTTTTCAATTGAATTTTATTTTTATAATGTATGTTACCTCAGAACTTTTGTCTGGGTGGACCGATTTCCAGGATTTTTTATCAAAGGGTGGTGCGTGTTATATCCCATTTAAGTTTAATTGAGATCTGATGAGTACTTTTCGAGTTGAAAATAATGCGTATAATCAAATAATGCGTATTTAACAATTTTTTCGTCGACCTACGTTGTATTATATCGCATAACATTTTACTGGGTATAACGATTTTGATGATTCTTATGTTAATCGAAAGCTGATGCTTGTCTTGTGGCCTCATTTAAATGTTATCGAGATCTGATGACTGCTTTTTGAGTAATTTTTGATAACGCGTATTATGTATTTATATGACTATTTTTTCGTCTACCTCCGTTTTATTATATGTTGATGTAATTGAAATCGTTTTTTTTTTTCGTTTGCGGGCAAACACAATTATAGAAAAAAAAAGATAACGTATGATAACGTAGTTTTGACGTTTTGATGAAAATTTGTTATATAAAGTCTGATTAAGTACAGATATTTAAAAATTTATATGTAAATTTTCAAATCTTATGAAATTATAATCTTAAAAAACTACTTTCTATTATAAACTTAAATAATAAAAAATTTGGTAATCTTTTGTTCTTCTAAATATCGTTGATTGGTCATTTTCTTCGGTCGAATACAATATATCTGGGTATTTAGCAAGAAAATGTATTTTGATTTGTGCTGCAAGTATTTGTTAATAGCTAATTCTTAAGTTGAGTTTCTTTTCTTCCCTTTATTTGGTTAAACAAACAATATTACAATAGATATAAAAACAGTCGGTGAATAAAACAATAAGTACTTAACGTAACACCAAAACCGTTTACCATGGATTTCTTCAAATATTAAAAAATCAGCTTTGTAAAATTTCGATGTAACTTTGTATTTTTTAAATAAATATTATTCTTAAAAATATTATTTTAATCCTATCTCTATTATGAACTTCAATAAAACAAGGGCAGTCGAGGTACACAGATGTCTATCACAATAATCCTCTATAGTCTCTTAGCTATGAGGCTTAAGAGTGGTATGGATTTAAATTCAATGTGAAACAAAGAACGTTACCCTGAGATTGACGACCTAAGTCTTAAAACGATTTATATAATTATTAAAATTTTATATAAACCATTAATTGCTCCACCTTACAAAATCAATCTTAGGGTAGAATAATATAACTAATTTAAAGTTTTTAATTACGAATAAGTTTACGTTTTGTTTTCTAATGTTTACGCGAATTTTATTTATTATAATGAAACTTAACTGAGGTAGGGCACAGCAGGAATTTCCAGCTCAAAATATGGAGCAGCCTGACTGGGGTAGTACCTCGACCATACAGAAGATCACAGCTAAATAATACTATTTTCAAGCAGTATTGTGTTCCTGTTGGTGAGTAAGGTGACCAGAGCTCCTGGGGGGAATTGGGAATTGGGTCGGCAACGCGCTTGCGATGCTTCTGGTGTTGCAGGTGTCTATAAGCTACGGTAATCGCTTACCATTAGGTGAGCCGTACGCTTATTTGCCGACCCGGTGACATAAAAAAAAAGAAACAACTTTTTCGAATTTCATCGCGGTTTATTTTTTAGATGCCTGAGGTTTATGGCGTTGATGCCGACAGCAACCATAGTCACGGGAGGACTACCAAAAAGTTTAGTCATGGATGTTTTATTGTTAATAATATACCGAGAAACTAATTAAAAAACTGTAAGTAAACTTTAAGATTGAATGAAACTTAAGATATTACATAATGTGACATAAAATTAATAAATATCCTTGAAGCTCTTTCTTGGTATGGAGGTAAAAGAGGCCATAAACCTTATTATTACATTGTTTTTACGTGTATTTTTTGAATTGAATAAAGTATCTATAATAAAAATTTCTTATGAGTAACTTTTTAAATTTTGTGATTGTTAATCAATATAAACTGTGCACCGATAAAAAAATATACACATGTATATTTATTACCTTATAAACAAATAACAATATGCGAAACAGTACGTGAAATGAAATTTTGAATTTACGTAATAACACGGCAAAAGTTCCAAGAGACTGTTAACAAGGTTTAATGTTTTATAAATCTTTTGAAGATTTTGTTTTCTAACATCAATAATAAAAAATTATTGAATTAATAAATTTTCTTTGAACTAAATTGAATATCGAAAACAATTTAAAAAAAAGATATCTTTGATGAATTGCGAACTTTATCAATGTTTACGAAACATGCCTGAGGGAAAAAATTACTTTTTAATTTTCTTTTACAACTATGGAATTATTTATTTTTTAATTCAGTTAATATTGCAACGAAAAAAAGCTAATATAATTTTTGAGTTACTTAGTTTATGAAGCGTACTTTATAATTTTTTTTTTTTTTTTTTTTTTTGAGACCAGAGCTCAATTCAATGACAAATGCTTTAATAAAATACTTAATTTAAATTATAAGTTTGAACATTATTAAGGTTCTGTTGTCAAAGACTATACTTCTATAATAATAAACAAAAGAGTATATTTATGAGTGTGTTACGAAACGCTCTACGCCGGGATTTGCTGACCGGAGTTTGCTTCGAAACATTCCCACCATCGCACCTGAGCATCGCACCTGGGCACCGTGTGAAAACGACCCAACACGAAGAACCCAAAACAACCCGATGCTCCGACTGAGCGATCTTTAAATTTTAAGTCACTCTTGTTTCTCACATCGAACCGTTGTCACGTGTAATTAATTAATTATAATTTAGTAATAATAAATTTAATTTTAAATTAAACTTTGCTTTTTTTTTGCAACCTTCGGCTGTCGCTTTTATAATTAGTGTGTGTCAAATATATGGTAGTGTGTGTAATGTTTTTATATTAATTTAATGTATTTTTTTACATAATTATAAAAAAAATATTAGCATTCTGCACTCCTTCTCTATATAAACTATAAGTGTGAGAAATTTCATATTCCTCCGTCCTCACATTTTCGTAAAATGGGTACAAAATTTTTGCTTCATGTATTAACATAAAGATAATGGCAAACATCGTTCACCTTAAAAAGTTCATTCATATCTTCTACTAGCTGTGAACTATGGTTTTACCCGCGTTATATTGAGGAAAAAAATCTAAAGGCTCTTTATAATATTATTTTCTACACAAATAAAAATGAAACCCTTATTATGCTACTAAACGCTAAACTCGAGAACAGACCGATTGGGTATTTCATTAAGTCTTTCATATGTTCTGACTTATTGAAAATATAAAAAATTGCGCTGAACCATATTTGAAATATTAAAAAATATTTTCAACGTTTGTGTCATCAGTTAGTTATATATTACTATACAATAAAATACTTTTTTTAACTTCATAAACTGCATCTAAGCGAAATTTGTATTGATCGCTACTTTTTTACGTTTAACAGTGTACATTTTTTTTATTTAGAGATTTAGTTGCTCAAGCACCCGCTCATTAAAACTGTTGTTTATTTTGCTGACAAGAAAACAATTAAATCTTTTTTGAAACGTGATTTTTTTTGTCCTTTCAATTTTCTATTAAGTCTATGTTTACCGGATTAAAGCTAATATTTTCGCAATAATTAATCATGTTTTTAATAAAGGTTACTAAAGAGGTCACCTTTTTAATCTATATAAATAAATAAAATTGAAGGTTGCTGTTTGTGATACTAAAATAACCACTTTTCAATAAATGCAAATGGATGTATATTTATAGCAAAAAATATCGACTGAAATGCGTAGATATTTAATCTATATAAAATTAATATTTGTCTGTATATCTATAGGTACCAATAAATAAAATTGGAGTGTCGGTTTGTAATATTAAAATAATCGCTTTTTACTTAATGCACGATATATACACGATACATATACCGAAATAACATTTTCTACAATTTTTGTCTGTCTATCTGTCTGTTTCCGGTTATTCTCTGAAACGGTTGAACTGATTTCGACGAGTCTTTCACTGGCAGATAGCTGAAGTAATAAGGAGTAACTTAGGCTTTTTATTTTAGAAATTCATTTATTTTATAACTCGAACTGAACAATAACTTTTTTGTTAAATTCCACTCGGACGAAGTCGCGGACACAGCTAGTTTTCTTAAAATCCGTTATCACCGATCAATCTCAGCTACCCTACATTCCGCATGATTTGACGTAACACTGATTATTTCGGTCCAGTTATATCGCGAGAGTTACAGAAACCTTTCAGAAATGTGTTGAACTTCTAAAGCAAGATTTCCTTTGAATTGTATTTTATCGTAGAGGAATTCGATTGAAGGTTTCGGCGTCACATTATATGCCTAAATGGTATGTTAGGGTCACTGCACTGTGCTCTACTAAGGGTAGAAAAAATATTTATTTATTTATTTATTTATTTACACTTTATTGTACAACCAACAAATAAAATAAACAATCAACATTAAAAATAATTTGTAGAAAAAAAATGTACAAAAGGCGGCCTTATTGCTTAAAAGCAATTTCTTCCAGGCAACCTCAGGGCAAAGGAGATGATAATTATATTGACGGTGTAGGCGTACAGTTTAAATTTATAAACAATAATAGGAAACAACTCAATAAATACACATACATACCTACATAGATAGATTGTTTACATACATACATACACACACATACACACATAAGTTCATACTACATACGTGACAGAAGAAGATAATCATAAGGCTGGAAACCTAAAGCAAAGGATTAAATCCCGTTCATTTTAAGAAAGTGTTGTTTAATGGATTCCTTAAAAATAGGAAGAGATTGAGAACGTCTAATCCACAAGGGCAAAGAATTCCAAAGTCGAGAAAATTATCATATAATGAGATATATGATATAATGAGATGTCATAAAAAGTAGACTATAAATATGTGGCATTATAAGTACTATACTAACAAAGCCAATTTAGTTATAACGTGAGTAAAATATATCTACCAGCAATTTGGAGCGATAGCAGTCTCCACGTCCCCTCTCCTCCTCACTAGGGTTTCACATTGGCAGATCGTGATCAAAATGTTTTGACCGTAATTAAATTTTGTTTAGAATTTCTTAGTTAAATCAGACTATCATACTGACTTTCTAATCTTTAAAAAAAATTTTTTAATTATACATATATAATAACACCAAAAATTAAATTTAAATAAAAAAATATATATAACTGAATTAAATTAAAATTGGTTGGTCGTCTATTGGCAGACAGTGTTTAACCGATTTATGTGTGACGATTATTATATAATTAACTAGAGATCCCGGCTTCGCACGATTGCAAAAACTATCCTCTACTATATTATGCACGTATTATACATATAAATCTTCCTCTGGAATCACTCTATTTATTAAAGAGAACCGCATCAAAATCCGTTGCGTAGTTTTAAAGATCTAAGCATACAGACAACGGGAAGCGACTTTATTTTATACTACGTAATAATAAATGCTGTGACAGTGGAATGATGTACTTCACATTAAGTCGAACATATTATGTACATAGTTACCTACTAATAATGTCGACAATACTGATGTCTGATAAAACTCAAGTAAGATCCAATTGACTTAAGAATTAAGAAATTAATAAACGCTTCACACTCAACGGATCCCCCAGTAGGATTTTCTCCTGTGTTGGGGGTCCGGAAATACACACAATACACAAGCACTACGCCCAGACCTCGACTAACATCTATATGGTCGATACAAATGTCTGTCGTGAGCGGGAATCGAACCCGCGACCGCCAGCGTAACAGCCGGTACTATTACCGCTGCGCTAACGCGTCTTCAAACTTTCTTATGAGACTCTTCACACACCTCTGTGTACGTTCAATAAATCGACACCAACAATTTATATTACGCCAACTCGAATTTTAGATATCTTTGTTTTTTTTATGCGAACTTGATAAAATGTGTTTTATTTGTACTAAAAAATGTAAATTGAAATAAATAAATTAACTATTAAAGATACCAAATGTCAAATAAGTTTCTTAATTAATATAAAAGGTATCACGTTTTTTCCTTTTATAAGCCTCTATTGTAAAGTTCATCTTTATGACTTAGCTTAGTATAAATTGCTGGTGTCGAAATGTACATGTTATTCCAGTACAGTATGATTTGCATAGCGAATTTATAGTTATATTTTCAAAAATTAAACAAAACATTACAAGACCAATTAATAGTTGCATTCAGCCTGTAAGGTCCCACTGCTGGGCATATAATAATAATAAGATTTATTTATTTTCTCACCACAATATTGCTAACAGGACATTAGATAGGTACATAATAACATGAGAACTAATATTGTGGGAGACTGGTGCCTAAGCTAGGCTCGAGGCCTGTGTTTCAGGACACCAGGTCTCCACGCCTTAAAAAAGTACATTTCAATTCTCATCATACGGGCATTAACAATTTTGTTGTAAACAATATTATATGAGATAGTAACTTTGTATATCTAAGGTTAGTATATTTTATGTTATTCGTGGTAAAATATGGGTTAGGTGGTGTGTGTGTGTGTGTGTGTGTGTGTGTTGTGTGGGTGTGGGTGCTAGTATGTTAGAAGTACTCTAATTAATAGGATATAGGAGAAAGGATTGAAGCTTAATCCACCACAATGCTCCAATGCAGGTTGGAGGATATATTCCCTACTATGAGTAACGATCGCTATCAGGTGTACATGATAACAACCGGGACCGACGGCTTAACGTGCTTTCCGAGGCACGGTGAGGAGACCCACAAGGACTGCACGAACACCCAGACCACGGCTAACTGTATGGTCAATACAAATGTTTGTTAAACAAAACTCAAACCAGTGCTGTGCCAACGCGTCATCAATATAAATTATATCACTAAGTTATAATATAATAATAGTTAATTAAATGTATAACCTTTACTTACTTGTAATTGGCGTACAATGAAGAAATTTCATTCATTCATTTAATCATTATCTCTCATTTGTTTCAGGTACAAAAACTGGAGCTGAGATCCCTGATACACGACATGCAAGCGTAAATTGAATAAACATCTTTAAATCAAAGAAAAATATAATACTTGTAGAATATAACTATGTATTAAATCTTTAGTTGTAATAAAACAGTTATCGGTCCATTTTTATTATAATACTATATACGATTATGCAATGCACTGACATAGTCAATTTGTTTTACATTACTGTCTATAATATTAATGTTTTATAAATCTTTAGGTGAATCTATTATATCTCATGGACTAAGCACACCTACGGTCTTACATTTAAATCACATCTCGATAGAATCTATCATCTCCAATTATGAATCTTAAAAATAATCGTATCCATATACATAAGAAATAAATACAAAAACAATTCCTTGAAATTATTTAACTACTGCAAAGTAGTGCCAATACATACTAAAATAAAATATAAATTATTAATAGAACAATATTTTAATTCAAACATTCAAATAAAAATGAGTCACTATAAACTTACAAGAAATATTACAAATCACACATTAAAAATACCTAGGTATAGTAATTTTTATGGAAAACGTACGCTTGAATATATTATTCCTTTCTTAATAAATAATCTGCCATCGAATTCAAAAAAAAAATCAAAAAAACAACTATAAATACATATTTAAAAAATTCTTTTTAGACCAACATATAGAGAGATTGAAATGGCCGCATTTATTATTTTTATTATGACTATTATTATTCTTTAACCACTTAATGTTATTTTTCCACGAATGCTTGATGGAGACCCCATTCCGGGTTTCAAATGAAGTTTTCCTTCTCCAGGACCCTGATGATTTTGAGCCAGGTTTATCCCTCGGTCGCCTTTGACGATCCCCATGGAAAGAAAGGGGGTGGTGCTATTCTACTTTCTTAAAGAATAAAAAAAAAATAATGAAATCAAAGAAATCTTGAATTTTTTATACGTAAATTAATCATACTCCACATGTCCGTCCCCCTTAAGCAGTTAGTGGTCCTCATCACTGAAAGCTTAACAGGCATGATCTAGACATACCAATTATGAAGGGAATCAAAGCTCATAGCGAAACTACAATCTCAACCACAAACGAAATTAAACGTTTATTCCAGTAACTTCAGTTCAATCCTTGAGTTCGTTTATTTAAATTTGTTCAACAATTCGCTAATCACTTTGATTCAATAACTGGAATGACAGCTCCGTCTGAAACACGATATGAAGTTAGCTAAAACAATTTCTGTATGAATTGAATTAGTTTAATGTTTTTGAAATATTAACAGATATTGTAATTCTAATTCGTTCCTAAGCCATGGCCAAAATACTTACTTTAGTTAATGAATTCACCGAAAATGAGTAAAATTAATCATCATTACAGCCTATACAGTCCACTGCTGGACACAGGCCTCCACAAGTTTACGCCAAAAATAACGTGAACTCATGTGTTTTGCCCATAGTCACCACGCTGGGCAGGCGGGTTGGTGACCGCAGTACTGGCTTTGTCGCACCGAAGACGCTGCTGCCCGTCTTCGGCCTGTGTATTTCAAAGCCAGCAGTTGGATGGTTATCCCGCCATCGGTCGGCTTCTTAAGTTCCAAGGTGGTTGTGGAACCTTGTTATCCCTTAGTCGCCTCTTACGACACCCACGGGGAGAGAGGGGGTGGCTAAATTCTTTAGTGCCGTAGCCACACAGCACCCGTAGCCACACAGCAAAATTAATCAATCATCAAAATAGTACATTGATGTTTGTACTTGTACAAATATACGAGAATGACCGGAGAGGGTGTCTGTCCTTGTAGGTATGTCTACCATGATTCGGAGAGCACGTAAGTAGCACGTATAAAAATTGGCCGCCAACATGCTTCTGCACGAAGGAAGAGGCCTTTCCTATCAGTGATACGTTATAGACTGTTAAGTTGTGGTTGATGTGCCTTTATAGCAAGTACTACATTTCATATACCTAATAACATATTAACAAAGTTAAGTTAAGCAATAAGTGAACTTAACCCGCTCAACGCAACAGAAATTTCGATATTACTACCTTTTAACTTTACCGCTCGATATCGACGTCATTTTGATGCACTTTGTAACGTTTCACTCAATAACTTTGTTACTATAGTTTACAAGTTTCTGTGTAGAGACTTCAAATAATTTATTTAAGTAAAACTCGAGTTTGAGGGAAAGCATATATCCATCAATAGACTGCGATAGGCCGAAGTCAAACTCGAGTTTGTTACAATATATTGTAATAAAAACTTTAGAAGTAAATCTTTTTTTGGAATCGTGATTTGAAACTCGATGACACGAAAATGCGCACGATAAAGAAACAAACACACAAATGTATAGGAATAAGTCAGCGAGAGAGTGAGATAGAATACATAATACTGTATTTTATACTCTCGATGAAGAAAATTTCTCGTAGGCTACTTTTCAAAAGTTTTACTTTTGCTGAGTCACTTCACACACAAGTTTCACTTTTGCTGTGTGTGTGTGTCTACACACACACACACACACATAATAGCTTAACGTACTTTCTGAGGCATGATGGAAAGACCCTGAGTGGAAACTTGCGATCTTTGACCTTAAGACAATAATGTTTAATTTAAGAAAAACTGTGATATAAAATATGCCATTCACCTGTTTCATTCACTCCTCCTTCACTTCGCTTTGCTCCAAATATTTCTAATATACATAATGTAACAATAATGTCTAATGGTAAACTGTCCTTACATGTGGTTCACCTCAACGTTCATTGAACTCTGTGTAAGCACTAATGTAGCCACAATTTAGCTACTGCATCAAGCATAATTTGACCGTATTTGGTCACCTAAAATATTTATCTGGCCATAAACTGGCTAACAATAGCTATCTGATGAATAAAACTAATCTCATTTACAATGGCGAGTTTACTATTTTGTCTCAAAAGGATTCAATTACAATTTTGTGTGAAACAAAACCAATTTTCGATTGAAGAAAATTGCTTTTAAATGAAGAGAATTAAATTTTAATTTTTACGCAACGCATGTTATTGTATTTAAAAAGGGAAATTATAAAGTCTTCGTCAATTATTTATTTAATCCTGTTATTCTGAGATACAGTTATCAGACTAGTTCACATAACAGGTGCACTTTAATTGTAAATACATTTCTTTATGTTATATTTAACTGAGGTAGGGCACAGCAGGAATTTCCTGCTCAAAATATGGAGCTGCCCGACTGGGGTAGTAAGTACCTCGACCTTACAGAAGACCACAGCAAAATAATACTGTTTTCAAGCAGTATTGTGTTCCTGTTGGTGAGTATGGTGACCAGAGCTCCTGGGGGGATTGGGGATTGGGTCGGCAACGCGCTTGCGATGCTTCTGGTGTTGCAGGTGTCTATAAGCTACGGCAATCGCTTACCATCAGGTGATTTGTAAAAGTGTGAATTGTACATTTATTTGTTACCAATAAAATTCTCTTTTTTTATTATCGTCATCATCATTACATCATCCTATCGCAGTCCACTGGTGAGTGTTGGCCTCCCAAGTTCGCGCCAAACATCCCGGTTTTTGCAATCCTCAACCAGCCTCCTCCATTTATTTACTATGATTATACATATATATCACTGTTTGTTTATTTTAGAGAGTGCTAGAAAAAAATCTGTATTTCGAATATGAATAACTTTAGCTGTACAGGACATATCACGATTATTATTCTAATACTTTTACCCGTGACCTTGATCATAATACGCTTGCAACGTCACATTGTAGTAAAACTGTTATGAGCGACCGTTAAAGGTTAAAATCTTGTATTTCGAGTTTATTTATTAAAGACCTTCTGACAACTTCTGCCGTTCGTGTAAACGGAATTGGGAAAATAGAGAGAGTAACTGCAAACGTCTGTTCACTGGCCGAGAAGAAAGATCTAAACTTAGATAGTAATTGACTAAAGATGTACAAAGTAAAATTTATTTAAGATATAAATCATGGCTAGAGTATTTCTATTTTAATAAAATAAATATGTATAGTGAAGCATTGAATAAATAAATCAACATAACTGAACGTTCGTGAAATGTTAAATAATCAACCAGTTGTCAAGGCAATAGTTTAGCACTTTTCAAATTAAAGTTTACGTCAGAAAGTTGACAAGGGCAGTTCGTTCCAAACACGAATATTCAATAGCCTTTATGAGTGAAACGCTTATTTTCAATTTAAACATGAAATTTTAAACTTAATACTTAGATTTTAGAACTAGATGCTGGATTCAAAACAAGAGAACTACTTGTGCAAATATTTATTCGAAATTTAAACTTTATACTAGGTACTGGCTTCTGCAAAGCGAAACTGCCAGTTCAGGAGTTAAAGAATTATTTATTTTTTTCTATGAACTCTTTTTGTTCAATAATGATTATAATAATTATACTTCTAGGTAACCCGACGATCCTTTCTAACTGTAAACGTATAAAATAACTCTGAAGCTAGGTTTTCTGAAATTGTCACATTTTTGTGCAATAATTTTTGCTCCGTAAATACTTTTTCACTTCAGCCTAATACAGTCCACTGTTGGATATAGGCCTCCACAAGTTCGCACAAAGAATGGCGTGAACTCGTGTGTTTTGCCCATAGTCACCACGCTGGGCAGGCGGGTTGGTGACCGCAGGGCTGGCTTAGTCGCACCGAAGACGCTGCTGCCCGTCTTTGGCCCGTGTATTTCAAAGCCAGCAGTCGGGTGGTTATTCCGTCATCGATCGGCTTTATAAGTTCCAAGGTTATAGTGGAACTGTGTTATCCCTTAGTCGCCTCTTACGACACCCACGGGAAGTGAGGGGGTCGCTATATTCTTATTGCCGTAACCACGTCCTTTTTACACATTAAAAAAATGTATTATTAAATTATCCGAATTTGTGCAGGCATTTTTGAGTCTTGCGTTTAGCAATACCTTTAAGGGATTCACTATGATTTGTATAATCATACGAACTATTTGAAAGTTCTGGACATATTATTCTGTTTACATGGCTTAGTTAAACCCTAAGATTAAGGATCGCTTACTAAATCCTATACAAATACTCTTAAGTTTCGAAGACAATTTTAAGCCTCGAAAATTACCTTTGTGGCTAATCACAAAATCTTCGCGATAATACTTTGAGCCAATAGTCGTACCAGAGAACTAAACAATAGTTAACAACAGTTCGCAATAAATTTTCCTTCAAAAAACACATAAATATATACATAAATAGAAGTATTATTAAAATTACCCATTCAAGACGTTATAATTGTAAAGGCGTTCTGTATCAGCTTTCAAACTTCTTTTAGCTGAGGTAGAGCATAGCAGGTAACATCGCGCTCAAAATTTGGAGCATCCCGACTGGGGAAGTACCTCGAACTTAACGAAGATCACAGCTAAATAATGCTAATTTTAAGTAGTGTTGTGATCTTATGGTAAGTACGATTCTGAAGCGTCTACAAGCTACGATAATCACTTACCATCAGGTGAGCCGTACGCTTGTTTGCCGACCTAGTTGTGTAAAAAAAAGCTTGTAGTTGTTTTGGCTATCAGGTAAAAGTACTTTCATTCAAGAAATCGTGTTTGTAAAGAATTAGGTTTACTTACTAAAGGTATCATTTTTGCTGTTACATTTGTAAATTATCAACATTAAAAATTACGAAATACTTTCGTACTAACGTCTTTTAGATGTATCAAGCTGTGTTCTAGAGATTTACTAATAATAATGTAATTAGTGTTCAAATTACGAATCGTCAAAATTAAAATTGGTACAAAAAAAAGGAAATTAGTATCGCCTATTGATTGACTAAATTGTTATAAATATATAATTATTATTCTTATTTAAAGAGAAGTTTTATTTTCAGTAATACTGAACAACACATTATTCTGACATATAGCATTTTTGCAGAATCTTCCCATCGACTTTCATCTTAATTTGAAATAAACAAATTGTAGTCAAAAAAGGTGCAATTATGTTGTTAAAATATCTCACGATTGTATTATAAACTTTTTTCGACAGTGACAGCGTTCAAAATCAAAATACG
Source organism: Melitaea cinxia (assembly GCF_905220565.1). Lineage (NCBI taxonomy): Eukaryota > Metazoa > Arthropoda > Insecta > Lepidoptera > Nymphalidae > Melitaea > Melitaea cinxia. The sequence goes on from NC_059404.1 coordinate 16,396,842, forward strand.
TAAAAGGAGAGGTTGAGGAGCGACATTTTTCCTCATCGTGCAGTCACGTCAAATCTTGTTGTCACGTTCGAACGTGACTTGTCATGCACAGTTGCGATTTCCTTTAAAATGTTCCAAGTGTATGTGCATACGTGTCTTTTATCTAATAATACAAGTACACAACAATCGAATCTTATTTACATACTAGCTGACCCCGCAAACGTTGTTTTGCCATATATGTTATTAACCTCCTTGATCCCCCTCCCCCTTATAACTTAGGGATATGAAAAAATAGATGTTTGCCGATTCTCAGACCTACCCGATATGCACACAAAATCTCATAATATTTTATTAACCCCCTTAATCCCCTCCCCCCATTATAAGTGAGGGATATGAAAAAAAAATATGTTGTTCGATTCTCAGATCTACCCGATATGCACACAAAATTTCTACCAGATATCTACCGGGTAACCAAGTTGCGGCGGGCATTAATGACTTATTAAAATAAATAAAGAACTACTTACTACTAAAGCATACTCTTTTTAAAAACTCAGTAGCTGTAAATTTCCAGATGACCAATAAATAAATTTTCTAGCTTCTTAACAGTAAGTAAGGGTGGTCAAAGAGCTTAAAGTCCGCAAGTTAAACTTTAGTTTAGCAAAATCTTAGAAATCGTTATCTCAACAAACTCTCGCTGTAACGAAGTCTAGGAGCCGTCCTCATTAGCGAGAGAGCTTGGGGCTGTTGTTTGCTCAGTTGTTCTTTATTGCAACCATTTTATTACTCGAGATTATATAGTCTTTAAACAGATTTAGTAAATTGAGATTGTGTTTTATTTTAATTTAATGAGCTCAATGTCGACAAAATTGGACATAAACGACGACAATAGACTTTAATAAACAATAAATAAATAAATATAAATATATTATACATACACACACGGTCGTCTGTTCCTATGGTAAGAAACTTAATGCTTGTGTTACAGGTAACAGTCGACTGTTATAACATTTTTTTTTTGACAAATATACATAGAAATAATACATATATAAATACACACATTACACCCAGACTCAAGCGTGAATTGAACCCGCGGTATAGCTAACTGCTTCAATGCGCTAGTCACAGTTTAATAGTTTACTATCTTTATACTTTATATACTTCTCATTCCCCTCTTGTTTAATTTTGGGTTCTTGTAAATATTGCATCACTGAAAACCATTATTATATCCTCGATTATATTGACATCTGTTAAATAAGCTTTAGCGTATTCAAAAACCTTATATATTTGAAAAGAATGTTCAAAGATTAAGCACATTTTTAATTTTTGAAAAAAAAAAAAGCTCGAATAGGCTCGAAAGCTCGTATGGGGCTCAAATTAGAATTTCCTGGAATATGAGTACTCACACTCTATCTATTATTGTTGTTTTTGTTTTAATGTGCAGTGTGGCTATGGCACTAAAGAATATAGCCTCTCTTCCCGTGGGTGTCGTAAGAGGCGATTATTGGATAACAAGGTTCCACTACCACCTTGGAACTTAAGAAGCCGACCGATGGCGGGATAACCATCTAACCGCTGGCTTTGAAACACACAGGCCGAAGACGGGCAGCAGCGTCTTAGAAGCGACAAAGCCAGCCCTGCGGTCACCAACCCGCCTGCCCAGCGTGATGACTATGGGCAATACACATGAGTTCACGCATTTTTGGCGCGAACTTGTGGAGGCCTATGTCCAGCGGTGGACTGCAATAGGCTGGAATGATGATGATGATGATGATGATGATGTTTTAATATAGTGAAATTTTTGTTAAATTATTTATTTGTATTTTTGTATTATTTATTAAAATTGTGATTTTATTATTGTTTTTACAGATTATCCTGATATTTATTAATTTTTAGCTCTATGTTTTATCCATTGTAAGAATTGTTTTTTTAAGGGTCATTTGTTATCTTAAATAAAGAATTATTATTATTATTATATCACTTCTATATTGTGAACTCTTTGAATTACTATGTGATGGAATTCTCACAACCGTTCTCTTTGCTCTGATAAGTATCTGTTTCTTAAAATCCGCTCTAATTTTTCTTCTTTTTACACTAAGTCTTTTCTGTCCAAGGAGTTTGCTTATGAAGTTTTTGTCCATGAACATGAGACATGCTTTTGGTATCACTACTCACATACGTAAAAAAAAGTTATGATATTCGAATACATATAATAATTGTGTGCCATATTTCTTTCCCAGACTGTCGTATATTTTATACCTACATTTTATTTTTATATCAGTTTTTATCATTTTTCAGTGTCATGACGTAATGCTGATGAACTTGCATTTCAGTATTAAATTCGTATACTGCAATAAATCCAAGTAAGCAAAGTTTGGCAGCGGTCCAAATGGTATAAAAGTGTTGCATAACAACCTACGTCTCTGACATCGTTAACTAGGTCTTTAGGTATCAAATTAAGTATACATACAACGACCGCTCTGGTGTAACGGTGCGTGTACCCTGTCGGGAGCGCCTAAACACCGATAGTCCCGGGTTCGATTCGCGCTCGGAGTGGGTATTTGTGTTTATACAAATATTTATTTCTTTGTCACCTTGACAAACCAAGGACTACCTTGTGAGTCTCCCTACCATGTCTCGAAGAGCACGATAAGCCGTCGATCCCGGTTGTTATCATGTACACCTCATAGCGATTGTTACTCATAATAGGGAATATATCCATCAATCAATATTGGAGTACCGTGATTGATAAAGCACTGATCCTTCTCCTACATGGGGAAAGAGGCCTATCCCCAGCAGTGGGATATTACAGGCTTTTGTATGCAGTTTATTACCATAGGGATAAAATGTGCATGAAGAAGATACTGCTTAACTTTCATAAAATCTTTTTGATTTTCTGAAGTACTTTAAAAAATATCAGTGTGTGACCCAATTGCGCAGTTCGTAGTGACACTGCTTTCTGCTTCGGGGGCTTTGGGTTTGTTTCACGCCCCGAGCCTAATATTCATTAATTGAGTTGCTGTTGAACAGAGTGTTTATGTATGTAAGTATTTATTAAAAAATAAAATCTAAAAAAAAAAACCAGGACTCATTATGAATATACTTTTGTATTTGAGTAAGTCTTTGACAAACATTCCAACGATTTTCTCACGTTCAGGACCCAATTCTCGCTCACGCCTCGCTCCACATTGCGTGTTCCTACGTAATGATTCACTTCAACGTCTCTTTGTACGTACACCTTTTTTTTCTTCTTGTACCATTAACGTGTGAAAAATATATAAAATTATGTGAAAAGTGTGAATATGTTTTTGCTGTTAAATGAGGGTTACGTTTTTCTATCATGTTTTATATGTTTCTCGTATAATTTTGGCATGATTTGTAGGCCAAACTATTTCACAGAAATTAATTTACGTTTTTCTATCATGTTTTATATGTTTCTCGTATAATTTTGGCACGCTTTGTAGGCCAAACTATTACACAGAAATTAATACATACAATTTTAAAATATGTATGTTGTGTGGTCACGGCAGTAAAGAATATAGCTACCCCTCTCTACCCGTGGGTGTCGTAAGAGGCGACTTAGGGATAACACAGTTTCACTACCACCTTGGAACTTAAAAAGCCGACCGACGGCGGGATAACCATCCAACTGCTGTCTTTGAAATACACAGGCCAAAGACGGGCAGCAGCGTCTTCGGTGCAACGAAGTCAGCCTGCGGTCATGAACCCGCCTGCCCAGCGTGGTGACTAAGAGCAAAACATATGAGTTCGCGCCATTTTAGGTGCGAACTTAGGAGACCTATATCCAACAGTAGATTGCGTTAGGCTGAAGTGATGAATTTTAAAATTTAGATCAAATATTTGAATGTCGATTTGTATCTATCTATGCTTAATTGCTTATGCAGGAGCTTTGACACAATTAACCACATAACCATTATAAGATAACCTGGATTAAGAAAACCTTATAATTGTCAACCAATTAGTATAGTTTTCTAATATGCTGAGTGCTATTGGATATGGAATAGGCTCTGATTCGGTCAAACATATGACTAAGGTGTGACCGCTACAGAGATGCATATTTGTTAATACATACAATGAGCGCTGATAATTATCTTAAACTGTCTCTAATACTATCCGTTCGATCAGTTTTACTACAACTAAAGTTCCAAGCTACGATATATGAACCTCATAAGACTGAACAAGAACTTTTTCTAATGTATTAGTACGTGACGTAATTAGAAATGGGGAAGTCATTTGAGATCTTTCTGATGAATTTCGGTTATCCGAGTGTGAATATGTAGGAAAAGAATTGTAGCTCAATTCACCACGCTGCTTCGCTGCGGCTTTGCATCTGTATATCTATACACGTACGTATATGTATTCCCTGCAATGAGCAACGATCGCTATTAGGTATTTATGATAACAGCCGAAACTGAAATCTTAACGTGCTCTCCGAGGCACGTAGGGGAGACAATGACAGGCATCTAAACCGAAAAAAAATATTATACAAATACAAATACCCATCCCGAGCGGGAATCGATCCGCAAACCATCAAATTTGTTTCTCGATATATACTTACGTATATAGATGTAGGTTGGGTAATAATTTCTTTTTTTTATCATTAATTTTGCATGGCGTATAATTTATGTTTCTGTAACATAAAATAAAAATCTTTTTTACGCCTATGGAACCAAGTATCATCAATGGAACGTAAAAAGTTTTATAAAAAAACGACGATTTTATTATAATCTTGTAAACTACAAGATGTCAAGTTATAGTGCCTATGTATTATTATCAACAAGGTCAAAAGATCGTTTCATATTATTCTGACATTTAATGACGTAATACAATTGTCCCAATGGCAAAGGACTTAAACGTACATTTGACTAGTCCTCTTGTTTTCGAGATTATTTCTTAATTTAATTGAGTTTTTCTTCACGTATTCTATTTTTTTAGAGTATTGAAATAACATATATAGGTAGTATTGTTAAAGAGTTGGTTTTCATAAAATATTAGTATTCATTTTTATATAATACTAGCTGTGCCCGCGGCTTCGCACGCGTTGAAATCAGTTTGTCACAAAGTTTCCCCGGCAAACTTCCAGTGAAACTCTCATCAAAATCGGCTTAGCCGTTCCGTCGAAGCCCTCTCTCCATTGGTGAAACCGCATGAAAATCCGTTCAGTAGATTTTGAGGGAATCGATCACATACGCTTTTGGGGACTTTGTTTTATAATACACTAACTGTTGCCAGCGTCTACGTCCGCGTGGTTATAAAGATATGCATTACTATTAAGCTGCTTAACGCAAATTATGTTTTTATTTCAGTCACTTGAAATATCACTCTGAGTAACTTTTTCAAACGCACAATTTAGTATAATTTAATATATTTTTATAAAACCTCTCTATACACCACATTTTTAGTTTTATTTTCAGGCTGCAGTATAAATAGGCTTTCAGGCGAACTTATAGCTGCTGTATATGTTTCATACAAACTATCAACCCCAATTAAACGCCCTTAGCGGTGGAATATCGCAAAATCCGTTCTTAGCGGACGTCTACTAACTATAATCTACCTCCCTGCCAAATTTCATCTTTGTCCATCTTGGATGGATAGACCATCCAGCAGTTTTTGAGTTCTCGTGATGAGTGAGTCAGTGTTTATATACTTATATATAGATTACGATGTATTATTTGGACACTTCCTCACTATCTATAGAGCATAAATTTTAAATTTCAAGTCTCTTACTTCAAAAACATAGGACTTTCATACAAACTTCCAACCCCCGTTTTACCCCCTTAGGGGTTGAATTTCGTAAAATCTGTTCTTAGCAAATGTCTACGCCCTATAAGAAGCCTATCTGCCAAATTTCAAGTTTGTAGGTGTTATAGTTTCGGAGATTTCGTGATTTTTATTTTATTTATTTTTATTTTTATTTTTATTTTATGAGTGAGTAAATCTACCATCCCTCGTTTTAACCCCAAAGAGGAGTTGATTTCTAAAGATACATTATTTGAACACCTTCTCGTCATCTATAGACATTAAATTTCAAGTATCTTACTTCAAAAACATAGGACTTTCATACAAACTTCCAACCCCCGTTTTACCCCCTTAGGGGTCGAATTTCGTAAAATCCGTTCTTAGCGGATGCCTACCTCTTATAAGGAGCCTACTTGCCAAATTTCAAGTTTGCAGGTGTTATAGTTTCGGAGATTTCGTGATGAATGACCTTTCGCGTTTATATATATTATAGATAGAGCAGATAAAATTATTAAACCTAATTTCAATACAAAATTTGTTTGTTAAGTATTTTTGTATTTTTTGTTTAATATTTACCAACAACCTATTTCTTTTTCTCAATTATAATCTTAATATTTTTCTGAAGATTTTGATTGAACAATAAAGCTTAAACTGATTGTGCATTTTTTCTTTTGGTAATTATTATTTTAGTAATTATATTACGCTTACGCGTCAGCCTGTAATATCCCACTGCTGGGTATTTGCCTCTTTCCCCATGCAGGAGAAGAATCAGAGGTTAATCCACCACGCTGCTCCAATGCGGGTTATAATCTTTTATATAAAATTCTCGTGTCAGAATGTTAGTTACGATACTCCTTCGAAACGGCTGGACCGATTTTTATGAAATTTTGTGTGCATATCGGATAGGTCTGAGAATCAGCCAACATCTATTTTTCATGCCCCTAAGGCACTTGTATAAGGGGAGGGGGGTATTTAGGGAGTTAATAACATATATGGCAAAATAACGTTTGCGGGATCATCTAGTAATTATATGAATAGCCCTAACCTTTACAACAACAAAATAATACGAGTAGTTACGGTAAAGTAAAAGGTAAATTTAAAAGAAGTTATTACAATCGTAACAGCCTAGCAAAGTGGGTCGTCGTGAAATGAAAAAACCCCTAAATGTATCCTTCTGTCTATCTATTGCTAATTAAGAGAGATGTTGGAATTCCGCACTAATTACAACCTCCGAATCACATAAGACATATTTACGGTAAAAGCAGATGTATGTATTATGTCTTAAGGTATATTTTCATGTTCTCAAAATCATGTGAGGTTTATATGTAATTACAGTTTTTGGCTTTCATTATTACTACGTTTAAAGGTACACATTTGATTTAATTGATTTAACTTACAATTTTTGAATTTCTAAGATATTAATACATTTGTTGATACTTCTGCGTACCTTGTTACTACAAAGAATAAGCACCTGTAAGGAAACAAGGTGTTTCTAATAAAAATTAATACCTCCTTGTTTACATATTATTGTCATTAATTTTAATTGAAAACTATTCCCCTTTATTTACCTTAATCTCAACATTTATGACAGGTAATGTCTTCATTATGTTGTGTGGCTACGGCACTAAAGAATTTAGCCACCCCCTCTCTTCCCGTGGGTGTCGTAAGAGGCGACTAAGGGATAACAAGGTTCCACAACCACCTTGGAACTTAAGAAGCCGACCGATGGCGGGATAACCATCCAACTGCTGGCTTTGAAATACACAGGCCGAAGACGGGCAGCAGCGTCTTCGGTGCGACAAAGCCAGTACTGCGGTCACCAACCCGCCTGCCCAGCGTGGTGACTATGGGCAAAACACATGAGTTCACGTTATTTTTGGCGTAAACTTGTGGAGGCCTATGTCCAGCAGTGGACTGTATAGGCTGTAATGATGAATGTCTTCATTAAAGTTACCATTGTTAAACGTTGATCACGGTGCAAATCTTACTGCCTTTCAGATAATAATTTTAATCGATAACATTTAAAACTTTTTTAAGTTTTACAACTCACTTATACTCGTAACATCCTAGATTTATGTACAAGAACATTAAATTAGCATTTAAGAATCATTCAAAATTTCCAGTCAGTAACCGCGTGAAACGTCTAGTTAAATCGAATAAAATAAAGTGTACACTTTTTTTATCTTTGCATTAATGAGAAAATTCTTACAAACGAGAGAGAAGGCAGTGATAAAGTCGGCTTATTCGTGAATTTACATTGGAAATGAACTCCTGCCGCTTATCTTTATTTTTTTCTCTAATCCATTTCAGTCGGAATTAATTTGAACTAAATAAATATTTAATCAAACGTCTTATTTATAAAAAATTATTACAGTGTAATCAAATTTCAAATAAACTTTACTTAAGTGGGCTTTTAGCTATCTTCTTTTGAAGTGTTAATTTATAAATTGTCTTACGAAGAGGCTGTGTCGCAGGTCCCTTACCGTGCACACCAATTGAAGCTACGTCAACCAAACTGCTGAATATCATAAAGAAGTAGATAGATTGCAGTAAAGATAGAATAAAAGATTATAGTTCAAAATTTACCTGGAGCTTCTACCGGCTTCAAATGCCACTGAAATGGCCTTAATGCATCGTAAAATTGTGTTTGCTCGCAAACGAAAAAAAACCGACTTCAATTACATCGACGAGTAATACAACGTAGATCGACGAAAAAATTCTCAAGTAACTGCGCGTTATCAAAGATTACTCAAAAAGCAGTTATCAGATCTCAATGAAATTTATATGTGACCACATGACAAACATCAGCTTTCGATTAAATTAAAAATTATTAAAATCGGTACACCCAGTAAAAAGTTATTGCGGATTTTCAAGAAGTTCCCTCGATTTCTCTGGGATCCCATTATCAGATCCTGGTTTCCTTATCACGGAACTAAACTAAGGATATCTTCTTTCCAACAAAAAAAGAATTATCAAAATCGGTACACCCAGTAAAAAGTTATTGCGGATTTTCAAGAATTTCCATCAATTTCTCTAGGATCCCATCATCAGATCCTGGTTTCCTTATTATGATTCCTTATTATGATACCAAACTAGGGATATCTCCTTTCCAACAAAAAAAGAATTATCCAAATCGGTACATCCAGTAGAAAGTTATGCGGTATAATACAACGTAGATCGACGAAAAAAGCGTCAAGTAAAAACGCATTATTAGATATAGCTCGAAAAGTAGTTGTTAGATCTCAAATAAATTTAAATGGGACCAATTGGCACACACCACCTTTCGATTAAAAGAAAATTTGTCGAAATCGCTCCACCCAGTCAAAAGTTCTGATGTAACATACATAAAAAAATAAAAAAGTAAAAAAAAATACAGTCGAATTGAGAACCTCCTCCTTTTTTGGAAGTCGGTTAAAAATGGCCAATTACCTCACGTTCATATATTTATTTATTTTACTTTATTGTACACCACAACTACATTTTAAACAATAAACACATTTAAAAAAAAAACATTTACAGACTGTGAAGTACAATGGGCGGAATAATGGCTATTTAGCCATTTCTTCCAGACAACCCAAATATATTAGAAGAGCAGGGCACTAATTTGTCGTGTTTCTTCACTTGATGACAATATTGTAGTACAACTGACAATTAAAGGATAAGTGTTACTTATTTATGTAACTACGTACATTGAATTTTATTTCTCGGCATATGTGCAATATTATCAAGATCAAAAGTTGCTTTATTCAATTAGGATTCAAAAACTTCACGGATTTAAATCATTTAAAAGTGCTGTGTGGCTACGGCACTAAAGAATTTAGCCACCCCCTCTCTTCCCGTGGGTGTCGTAAGAGGCGACTAAGGGATAACAAGGTTCCACAACCACCTTGGAACTTAAGAAGCCGACCGATGGCGGGATAACCATCCAACTACTGGCTTTGAAATACACAGGCCGAAGACGGGCAGCAGCGTCTTCGGTGCGACAAAGCCAGTACTGCGGTCACCAACCTGCCTGCCCAGCGTGGTGACTATGGGCAAAACACATGAGTTCACGTTATTTTTGGCGTAAACTTGTGGAGGCCTATGTCCAGCAGTGGACTGTATAGGCAGGCTGTAATGATGATGATGAAAAGTTAAGCTACTATCTACCACTCGGTAGGATACGCCCACCCTTTAGAGTAATATTCCATACAATACATTGACCGCCAGCGCTCGTAATAAATACATTTACGAAGTAATAGTCATGTTATAATAACAACGCAAATAATGACTTTATTTTATGTCCAATATTGACATTAACGAAGTTCACATATAATGACATTATTATTTTGCTTTATCGAGTCCATCGGGACATAATACATATAAAGCGAAATATGATAAAATTACATATTTTATTTACTTAATTATAGTAATAATATAATAACGTATTTTTGGAGTTGATAAAAGCAAAGACAAACTTTATTAAACTTATTTTTTTGTGGTACATAAACAATATTTTTGGTTTAAAACTTTACAAAAACTGTCACTATAATGCCAAAATGGTGACAAAGAAGTGTACAAATGTATAATAAAATACCCACAGTCATCATATAAGCTAAATCTGCTGACGTTTAAAAAATTACTAAAAAAGTACAAAATTTAGAAAAATCTCAAAATATAATGAAAACACCTACGAATGTTAATTTAATTGTTATATGTGCCTCATTTAAAATTATTATTTTTTTTCATAATAATTAGAAAATAGGATATAAGATATCAATTACCAAAGATAACACAAACGTCGATTTTGGGTTACAATAAACTAAGATAGATCGAAAATTTCAACTTTAATTTTGATTCTTCTAAGCCTTTTTGAATAAAAATATTTTAAAAAAATATTAAATCAAATGGTTTGATTTTTTTTTCATTGCTGCAGACATTTAACAAGGTTTACAACAAATGTACAACAGCAACTTCAATACTAAAAGCGATTACTTACAGGCAACCATTTTAACGGGTTTGTAACGGTATACGGTAATACGCTAAAGTTTAAGATGTTTGCCTCCCTTTTTAGAAAAAGACAATCATTCCACATAAATTACATATCATTTTATAGATAATTTATTGCTTGCTCTACCGGTGACAACAACTAAAAAATTTGTTATTACTTTTTTTTGTAAATTAATTAATTATAAAGCTATATATATGATAGCTTTAATTATTTATGAAACAATGTCAACATGATTGACGGTCGGTTTATTTTTTCTTCAATTTCAAATCAACTCGCGTATAAATACTTTTTTTGTAATTTTGTAAGGTGATAATTATAATTATTTCATGCGAATTATTCGCATGGGGTAAAGCTAGTCTTTACATATTAAGTGACAGTCAAAAATTCATTATAATTTTTAAAGAAAAATTTCGAAACTAAAACTCTTTAAAAATAATAATTTGTTTCTTCCCTTTTTAATAAAAATGTAGAGAAGTATTAAAATTCTATTACAATATCTAACAAATAGGTAAATACTCGTCTACATCCAGTGAAGAAACTTCTGAAACGATAAACAGTTCTAGAAATTTGAGAGGCTCGTAAACATTTACGTTCCTGTGGTGATTCTGTTGGAAGGAGAGCGATTGCTTCGCGTACGAATCTTGAAACGAACGAATATGAGTCATTGCCATTAAGAAAACCTAAAATAATATATTCATGTATTTTGTTAATCGTAGTGAGTTCTCGTGAGAGTAAAGTCAGGTAGGAAATATCTTTCTCAAAATATAGAGTAGCCCGACTGAAGAAGTATCATGACATTACAGAAGATCAGAGCCTAATAATACAACTAGCAAGTAATGTTCCGGTGGCGAGTAAGTAGAAAAAAAATCACTAGAAAATGTATTTAAAAAATCAAATGCTTATTCTCGTTCGCCACTAATTTGGGCCAATTTGGTTAATGCCGTGCAATTTATATATTATTATATATTATATACAAATACACGGCGAATTTCTTATTGAAATGCAGTGTTAATTCTACTGAGCCAACTTACACATAATTGATGCCAATATAAAAAAAAACATGTTGAATTTTATATATATTTTCTAGTTCTCGATTTTTTTAAAATTTTGTTGATCGGTCTTTAATTAAGTACATAAAAGTATTTAGGAAATTTAGTATTTTAGAAAATAACAAATACCGTAATGACAGACAGACAGACAGACAGACAGGCAGACAGGCAGACAGGCAGACAGGCAGACAGGCAGACAGGCAGACAGACAGACAGGCAGACAGGCAGACAGGCAGACAGGCAGACAGGCAGACAGGCAGACAGGCAGACAGGCAGACAGGCAGACAGGCAGACAGGCAGACAGGCAGACAGGCAGACAGGCAGACAGGCAGACAGGCAGACAGGCAGACAGGCAGACAGGCAGGCAGGCAGGCAGGCAGGCAGGCAGGCAGGCAGGCAGGCAGGCAGACAGGCAGACAGGCAGACAGGCAGACAGGCAGACAGGCAGACAGGCAGACAGGCAGACAGGCAGACAGGCAGACAGGCAGACAGGCAGACAGGCAGACAGGCAGACAGGCAGACAGGCAGACAATAAATAAGAATAAATAAATAAATAAATAAATAAATAAATGAATAAATAAACCTAGAGGCAGAGGAGATGGTATTGTGTCGGTGTACTCGTAGGTATACAAATTGAGACATAAACGATGATATATTTACTTAAACAAATATACGTATAGTTAATTACTAAATGTTAAATATGCAGTAATGCCTAGTTAACGTGTAATGGAGTAAAGCCGGTCATTAATATTTAAAATATCGCAAAACAAAGAATAATTAATGTATTTACCCATCTACGAGTGTATCAAACATTTACGAACAAAGAGATATATGTATTTTACGGTCGCTGTCACAACAACTTTGTACGTAGCGTTCAAACTGAACAACTTAATTCATGCGTCACGTGCGCTTAATTAAGTTTTAAATGTAAAGCAAGTCACAAAGATTTCAAATGTCTCTTATGTAACCTGAACTAGCCTATTGGCGCAATTGATTCGGTTTTCTGTTCCACGGCTGTGGGATTGATTTCTATGAGTCTACAATTCTAAATGAATACGACAACTAATAAATCTCAAACTAATAAATCTCACTCGTTGCGTTACGCGCTCATTGTCCCATTACGCTCAGTGACTACACTATCACTCGATTGGCTTATACGTCCGAGGAGATGTTTTGTTATGACATTGTCACGTTCAACCAACTTTACAGACAACCAATTTTTCGTATGGATAAACATTAGAAAAAGCAGTTTTTGAAGTAAAACTTCTCTACGTGCGCTTGAATTGGGGAATAAGGTGGTAAATGCATGAGAACGTTACGAAAAGTGTGATCGGTTGAGGCGAACGGAAGTTGAGAGGGAGATATAAGTTAAATGGAGCTAAAGAAGTTTTATTTTAATCGTGTGGTCTAAAGCACACTCGTTTTTTATATATGTATATGATTTTATATTAACTGCTAAGGTCCATTGGTCCTAATTATATGTTTTTTTCTACTGTGTGGCTACGGCAGTAAAGAATTTAGCCACCCCCTCTCTTCCCGTGGGTGTCGTAAGAGGCGACTAAGGGATAACACAGTTCTACTACCACCTTGGAACTTGAAAAGCCGACCGATGGCGGGATAATCATCAAACTGCTGGTTTTGAAATACACAGGCCGAAGACGGACAGCAGCGTCTTCGGTGCGACAAAGCCAGCCCGGCGGTCACCAACCCGCCTGCCCAGCGTGGTGATTATGGACAAAACACATGAGTTTACGCCATTTTTGGCACGAACTTGTGGAGGCCTGTGTCCAGCAGTGGACTGCGATAGGCTGAAATGATAATATATTTTTTACAACTAATTATAATATAACTTTCTCAAAATTCTCTAAAATGTCAAAAGTGTAACGATTATGTCAAAAAAGTAATTAAATTAAATTAAACTGTTTACAAAAATAAATTTGAATTATAAAAAAAAATTCAACTATCATATATACATATATATATATATATACATATATATTATGAGAAGTCAACGTCTTATCTCATCATACGGTACAAAATCTGATCTAAGCTCTGCAAAAGCTCGAGGTTGAGTGGTCAGAGTGTATTGAATAGCAGAGCTTTGTCAAAGAAACCACACCTGACGGGAATAATCCTCTCTTTGAGCTTTGAGTTGTGGAAATTACATTCATACTGCCAGGACTATAAAGAGAAAACACATACGAAATTCTAAAGAGGTTTGAAGAGGCTTAAGATCAATATTAACTTTTTATGTTAAAATAGGTTATGATTTTATAGTCTGTAAACATTTTGGAGCATTAGTCATATATTTTACTATAAATTATAATCAACTATATCTAAAAAAGTGTATGCATACAAAGTACACACGTCAGAAGTGAAACTTTTTTGGCAAACTAATTATTAAGTCTCGTTTACATTATACAAATCTAAAGCTTTAGATTTCCGTTCCAGCGCCATCGACAAAAACGTTGCCGTTTCATCAAATCGTTGCCGTTTTATCCGTAAAAATTTTACCCTCTGCGCATAAGAAGTCTTACTTTAAAAAGTCTTAGGCAATAAAGGATGCTTCAATGAAGTTTAAGAGCTTTTTAATCCCCCCATTGTTATCAGGTGTCTAGGACGAGTTCACCAAAACGGGTGTCAGTTATTCATTTTAAATCAATATAAATATGATATGATGGTGACTACTTAATTAATTTACAAGACTTGAATAGTATTTTTTAAATTTAATTATTAGTGATCTCAAAAATAATTCAATTATAATATTAACTATACCTATAAAATATTCTCAAGGCAAAAGAAATGAACTTTTCTTTTTATCTTGTATCTGCCTAATTGACTCCACAGCTGTTTCAGAAACCGTTATACTTGAGTCAAAATCGTACGCTTTTCAAATATATTGTAAACGCTATGTGGAAATAAGATACAGAAATTAATTATTAATTTCAAATTCAGAGACGATGAATGAAAAATGATATAATGTGTATAAAAAAATCTTTTCTAATTCATTTTTTTAAAGTATATTTTATAAATCAATTCATGTAATTATTATTGTGCTTAATTTATTAATAGGTGTTGAGTTTCTTCACTAAGAAATACATTTAGAAAAATTAAGAATTATAAGTAAAATTCGAGTCATTAATTCGTATTCACTCTTCGAACGGTTCTTAATCATCTGATTAAATGTTCAGTTTACGTTTTTTTTCTACAAATAATTAATATCACTCGCTATTTATCTTAAGACAATATTTCATTGATTTTATTTTCTTCATTTATTTAAATTTTGTAGTTTATCACAACTGCGTGATACACGTTAAATATATTTTCAAGATAGTTACAAAAAGTGTAGTATGATGAGCGGACTTTTGGCCTCTTTAGCCATTTCTTCCAGAAAACCCAAATATAACATCAATTAACTTGTAAATAAATATAAATTAGTATAATTTTTCCTGGTGTATTTAACCTTTGACTTTCATATTAAAGTTGTAAGCGCAGAGGATCATCGCGGTGAGGGTGATCCGGGGGTACTGTACGGTATCTTGGACTGCATCTACTGCTAGCCGGCGACCCCCCGTGGCAGCTCGTGGCGGAGGTCCTTGCCGAGACCTACTCATACGTCTCGGGTAGGAGGGCTCTCGGTGAGAACCCCACGTTGGACGGGATCCTACGGGTGCACCGGATGGGGTAAGAAGCGCTAATGCGGAGGTGAGGGGAGGACCTGACGGAGCAGCCGTATGGCACACGCTTAACGGCTGCCTTGCGCCCGGTCCTTGAGCGGTGGATGCGCCGTAAGCGCAAACCCCTCACCTTCCGTCTGACGCAAGTTCTCACCGGGCACGGCTGCTTTGGTGAATACTTCTGTCGGGCGGCCCAAAGGGAGCCGACGACTGAATGTCACGATTGTGGCGCGGCGTTGGACTCTGCTCAGCACACCCTCGAGGTGTGCCCGAGATGGCAGTGCTGCGTCGCGATCTGATGACAGTCCTCGGAGAGGACTTGTCACTGCCAAGCGTCATCACCACGATGCTCGGCGACGACGAGTCCTGGAAGGCGACGGTCTCCTTCTGCGAGATAGTAATGTTCCAGAAGGAGAACGACGAGCGGATGAGAGAGGAGGCCACCGACGAAGCCTCCGTCCGCAGGCGACGAACGGGGGTGCGTAGGAGGCGCTACTTAATGCGCCTCCAGTAACGCCCCCGTGCCCGTGTCGGGCCGGGACGGGAACCCATGTCGCTGGAGGGATCCTGTTTCCTGCAGATCCGGGACCCTCCAATTAAAACGGCTGAAGGCTCCCGCAAGGGTTCGGTCAGTATTGCACCCCCAACTGCTGAAGCTGATATACCGTCTAGGACTGCCTACCCGGGCGTCCTGGATATCACCCGTAAATGGGATCCCATGCAATACCGAAAAAAATTAAAGTTGTAAAGTAGATTGTTGATTTGCTATTGTAAAGAATGATAATATGTTTACATTTTTATTATTTTTTTTAACACCATTTACTTGATTTTTCCATATAATTGTAAGCAGTTTAAAAAAAATTCACTAATTTTGTATATAATATATTTGTACATAATTTAAGAAATCCGTTTAAAAATAAGATCGTTGAATAGACAAATTCTTTTAAATAGTTTCAACACTAATTGTGACTGTTTTTGGGTAGAAGAAAGTTACGATGTTAGTTTGTTCTTTAATACTACCATGTAGTAATTAGTTTCGCCATCTCAGCCATCTTATGGAGAAGAACGAGAATCCACTGCGACCAACAAAGATTTGTTATTTTGTCTTGTCATTAGACCGGCTTCGACGTTACAAAAACCGAGCACAATCTCAGCAATGTCGTGAGCGTTATATAGTTATAAAGTCCATTGACTAAAACCTTACATTAGATTTTAATGTCCAGTGACAACCACACTATATAACTTTTTTATTTTACGATTCTTCAATAAATATATCATAAGATGTTTTACGAGGGTCTACTTTTTTTACTTTATTGCTTTCATAAAAGCGGTCGAAATCGAATTCCTTCTTCAATCAATTATAGATTCTTCGGATTCGATGTCTGAATACAACTCGGCGTCTAGATTTATAAAGATCATTGAAGATATTTTTAGTATTTCATTTAGCAATATAACATAACATTTTATATGTCAAGGACTAAGCTTTCGGAAGGTATTATAAAAAATCGTCTGGGGAGATTCAAAATTGCCCAATGTGCCATTGAAAATTTATAATACAGTTGTCGACTGTAGGTCAAGAGATATCACTTGAAATAACGTTTTAACAATAAGAGTACATCAAAAAAATATATATATAACTAATTGTATAACATTTTGATATGGTCAATTCCTTCATGTAAACGTAAAAAACTAAAATATACGTTAAGTAAATGTTGTGGTAACTTAACAAAACAACGTCTTTATCCAACATGTTACTCGATTTGGCCGCTTTATCTCGAAAATGACAGTGTCAAACTGTTCTTTGGGATATTGAATAGCATGACAATAAGAAATAATATTATTGTCATAAAACATCTTTAGGTACATTTCGGCAGTAACGAGGGTAGTGATGTAAGCTTCCGGTGGTCGACCATTGAGGTCATTACACAAGGTAATAGGCATGAAAAAGGCTGAAATCATTTAAAAAATCTCACAAGTATTTATATCCTAGGCTTTATTACAATAAGAAATTGTGATGCAAATATGATTCCTAAATGTATTTTAAGTTATAAAAACTTTTTGTTTGTATTTTTATATCTTTTGACAATAGTTGTTGTGGCAATATGAGAATCGTCAACGGTCACGACAAATATTTGTATATCTAGGAAAATTTGTGTCTGATCTGAGTACATGTCCATGCAAAAATCTCAACCGTGCCTCAGAGAGCATATAAACCGGAAATAACTAATAGTTCGTCCTTATGATCACATCATAGTGTACTAACTGGGGTTAGGGAAATTACTCAGCACAGCAGCGTGGCGGATATGTTATAAAGAGGTGGATTCTAACAATGGGATGTAATCAGACGGAATTATTAATTTAGTCACTTGATATTTTAATAACTAGAGGTGTAAGACCAATTGCATGAAATGTAGCGAGTACAACATACTAAGGCATAAATTATTTTAAAACTGCTTGTTACTTTTTTATGTTGTGAGGTCATAAAGAATTTTACTTAATCCAGAAAGTCCCAAAGGAAGACGAATAATGTGAATAATATTTGAAAAAAATATACGACAGCAAATCACTTTTGAACCAAGATTATAAATATCTGTTGATAAATTAAAATCGATAAGTACAACTTTTTAATTTAGTAAACTTAGACTTTAACAGGAAAATAATACCTCGATGGAATAATCGAACGTCGTAGGTCGTATAGTCACTTACCGTATAAGTTTTACTGCCTTTATTGTATATAAATCACGAAAATTGCTTCCTTTATCAGTCCTTTGTGAATGGCTTTTGTTGTCATGTCCACCATTGTCGTGCTTCGAAAATTATGGTAGCCTGAAGAATGAAGGCGTTACGGTAGCAAATAAGAAAATAAATATACGCTCTACACTCAACGGCCCTCAGTTGGATTTTCTCGTGTATCGGAATCCGGAAACACGCACAATACACAAGCGTAATAAATATATTTATATTAATATCATTTCAGTATAAATGATATCATTAAACGTCAAGTATTGTTCCGGTGGTTAACAGAGACAATACAATATAAATATAAAATTGGTATGAACGAAAAACATAACACTATACAATTGTATTGAATGCTATGTATAATATTAACATGGTGATACGCGGATGTACGCAATTGAAGATGATGGTTTTGTGATCTTTTGATAGCCGAGTTTCAAATATTTTAAGACATACACAAAAAAGGGTGTTATTGGTTTAACACCAATGTCTGTTTCTGTGTCTGTCTTTGGCATTGTTCTCCAACTGATGGACCGGTTTCGATCCGGTTTATTTTTCAACTAAAACCGAATTTCGTTGGAATGGTTTTCAGCTACAATTTGATTAAAAGAAAACCTGAAGTTACTACAATCACTTTGGTATTAATTTATCAATTTTATTTTCGCACAATGTCTTTAGAAAGAGAAATAAATTGCTGGATACTTTGTGCTTTATGATTTGTAACAATATACTGACTGACCTTTATTGACTACTCGTTTAAGATTAGAATTATAGTCGAATAAATAACAAATTTTCCATTGGAGACCTTTCTTAACAATAATATTTTCTCATATAAATTTAACAGTATTGAACTAGAACTGGTTTCGTCTTCGTAAAATATAGGTTTAAGCCTTGTTTTGTATACATTGATCTTTAATATTTGACTGGTTAGAAACGTCAACATTATTGTAGATTATTGCTTTATTTAAAGTTATTAAATCAGTTATGAGAAGTTGATACCTGATCTGAACAATAACTGTTTTTACCTCTAAGACTATTTCTAATGCCTTTAAATATAAAACAAAACAAAATAATGAATATGACTAATTTAATAAATATATGTATTTTAAATAAGTTATATGAATATTATTTTTATAAGTATATACGATACAAACTTATAAAAATAATATTCAGTATATAGAACCTTTGTTGTGTTTCTAATGAATAAAAGATTAAACGAGAACAAAGCCAATACTAATGAAAGGGATTGTTTTTTATATTTCTTGCAAATTTATGGAAAAAAAAAAGTGAAAAACTTCAAAGTTAAGTTGAAAATGAGATCGTTTCGTTATTCACAAAGGATGATTTTTCTCATTATATTTTACTTTTATTTTTGAATAACTTTCAATGGTATTGTGTAAACGATATCGGTAATCAATATTTATAGCAAAAAAATATCGACTGAAATGTGTAGGTATTTAATCTATATATATATAATTAATATTTATCTGTATATCTATAGGTACCAATAAATAAAATTGGAGTGTCGGTTATTAATATTAAAATAATCGCTTTTTACTTAATGCATGTGAATGTATACACGATATATATACTAAATTGACATTTTTTACAATTTTTGTCTGTCTGTCTGTCTGTTTGATCCGGCTAATCTCTGAAACGGCTGGATCGATTTTGACGGCACTTTCACTGGCAGATAGCCGATGTAGTTAGGAGTAGCTTAGGCTACTTTTATTTTAGAAATTTATTTATTTTATAACTCTGCAAACTGAACAATAGCTTTTTATTAAATTCCATGCGGAGGAAGTTGCGGGCACAGCTAGTCTTGTAGAAAATCGTAAACTATGCATTTGATCACGTCATGATGTTTAGCAAAGTGTTGTGCATGAGCTCACAAAGGTTTCTGAGTTGGTACGACCAAAAAATGAAAAAGAAAAACATAGCAACGCGAAAGGGTACAGCGGGTTGTTGAATAGATTTTGTAATCGATTAGAATGGCCTGTCGGCATTCGCATTACAATAGTGTTTTTGTTCTACAAGTGAGCAAAGCGAAACGCTTCATTTACATTTATTTATTTTCTATTTCGACGTTTCTATTATCATTTTACTTAAAAGTTTAAGATTTGTAAATACTTCTCAGCAGATGCTAATATTCAAGTCCGAACTTAAACTTAGCTGTTATAAGTTTGAATTCGGTGTTTCTCGCTAATTAAAAATTAATTTCGGTACTTGAATAAATTATTGAATCTGATTTAAGTTAACGTAACATGTTTTTGTATCTCCCAAATTTTATAAAGTACTAGCTGATGCCCGCGACATTGTCACATGGTATTTATTATGCCATCAATTTAAGTATCCCACGGCAACTCTTTAATTTTTCGGGACCAAAAGTATCGTATATGTTGACCAGGGACATAAGCATATGACAGACAAACGAGAAGTAAAAAAAATTTAAAAAAAATCAAAATTATTTCTACTTTACTACTTATTTCACTTCTTACATCCCTCTGACTCGGATTTTAGCATTTTTTTTTCATAGTACATTAGAGATTTATATAACTATTTATCTGTCTACACATCGTCATACATGGTAGGTTTGTATATTTCTATGGGTTTTCTACAAGTAATAAAACAAAAAAAAAATATTCCGGACTACATTTTTTTTGTAGAAAGCTGCGACTAAAACCCACATAACATGGTTTTGTTAATTTATTTATTTTTTTGTGAAGATACTCAGTTTGTAGGACGTGATGTAATTGGTTCTGAACCTAAAACAACTGCTTTCGACGACAAGGGAAACGTTTACGATCCCCTCCGCTTTCTTTGTTGTTTATGGCTAAAGGGCTCGCTACAAAATGTAATGTCTACACTCAATAGAAGTCAAATTCAAAGAATTCGATAAAATGTAACGATTATTATTTTCTCTCTGATTGAAATTTAATTATGTACTTTTGACTGCAAAAGTATCATCAAAATCCGTACACAAAAAATACAGTTGAATTAAGAACTTGTTCTCTTTGAACTTTTTTTTGAGTTGCTTAATTTTTTTTTTAATTTTTTATATTGGTAATAAGCAATTAGAACGTCGCGGTCTGTCGCGAATTAGGCTGTTATTTATTATAGATTAAATAGCTATTTATAGTAATTTATTAAAATATTTATTTCATTGTTATTCGTAATTGGTCTAATGTCAAATCCAATAGCAATTACTATTGGATTGGATTCTGTAATTATTGGACAGCAACAAAACTATACATGTGTGTATATTTAAACGGAGGTAAATAGGGAACCGAAGTCAGAGTCGGAGTTTTCAAACTTGGATCATCGAATTCGAAACCTAAAACAGAATTGGAGTCAGAGTCTGTTCCGAAGTTTTCTTTGAAGACAAATCAAAATATTATTGATGTTTCCGGTATAAGCTACGGTAATCGCCATATAGATGAGTACGCTTGTTTGCCTATCTAGTTTTATAAAAAAGCTGAGTTCGCATCCAGTGTGACAAAAGTTTTAGTCAACACCAAACAGTTTCTTTACGATACCGAACTCTTGAAGATAGCCATTTTTCGAGGATTTCGCACGTTTTCAATTTCCTTTTTAGGTGATAACACGAGTTTGTTTATATTTACTATTGGAAGAGACAATTTACGTTATTTTTGGATGAGAATTATTAGCGCTGTTTTTATTTCTATGGCTATCATTGATTGAAGTCACTTAAAAATTCTATAACCACATTGTAATAAAAAAAAATGTAAAACTTTATGTTATCGTAGGGCACATCATGTTTTAAGTCTATAGGCCTAGTATTTTAAGCCTCGTAGGCCTGTAAGCCTCCTTCTCAAATTCTCGGATTCAGTTGAAAATCAAATTACTTTACGCGTTTTTTGCGTTACTGTGTTTTGACCGTGTTAACTTGCTAGAACGTCAAATGCACGTTATTGTTTTGGCGTGTTGCCTCGAACGCGTGTCACACCCGTCTTAAATGAAAAACAAATATCCTCAAAATGGATTCTCGCCGAAGAATACATTTAGCTATATTCATGTTCGACATCTTGAGCATTGGTGTACCGAAATACTTGTTCAGGACTGTCTCATGCGTGTTTTTTTTTTTTTTTTTATGACAAATAGGCAGGCATTTGACCACAATCTCACCTGATGTTAAGTGACGATGCGGTCGAAGGTGGAGCATGCCTGCCTAATAACAGCCTATTCACTCTGGGCTTGAAGGCACCCAGATTGTATCGTTCGGAAAACACAGACGCGGGCAACGAGTGCCATTCCTTAGCTGTGCGCATCAGGAAAGTAGAGCCAAAGCGTTTTGTGCGCGTGGGTGGCATATCGATGACATAAGGATGGAACGATCGACCGCGCCTAGTGTCCCGATGGCGGAAGGTTGTTGGAGGAATTAGATCGTGCAATTCCTTCGCACACTCACCGAAATATATTCTGTAGAACACCGACAGACGAGCTACCCTACGCCGATGATCGAGACTCTGCAACTTAGTGTCTGTCAGAGTAGGGTCACCTATGAGTCTCTTAGCTCGTTTTTCCACCGAGTCCAAAGTTGCCAGTTGGTATTTGGCGGATCCATCCCAAAGATGGCAGCAATACTCCATACAAGACCGAACTTGTGATTGATACAGTTGAAGCAACTGTTCTGGAGTGAAGTAACGCCTGACCTTAGAGAGAATACCTAGTTTTTTTGCTGCAGTTTTTGCTTTGGACTCGATGTGTTGCCCAAAGTTCAGATTGGACGATAGCTCTACACCGAGGAGCTGTAGGGAGTCGGTAATTTCCACAGAAACATCCCGGAAAGTCGGAGCTAGGTGTAAAGGGCTCCGTTTAGAGGAGAACACACACGCCTGTGTTTTTGTAGCGTTGAACGTGACCAGATTGGCATCGCCCCATTCGGAGACTGCCTGGAGGGCGACGTTCAAGCGGCTGACCATATCCTTTCGACAAGACTGGATAACATCCTTACTAGCCCTTGCACTCGAAAAGTATCTATCCGTCACTGTGCTATCGTCAGCATACCCAAAGGTACCGGTGACGAGCAGATCGTTAATATGCAGCAGGAATAGGGTAGCGGACAAGACTTATCCCTGAGGAACACCGGCGTCGATAGCCTTTTGGTCCGACGAGTACCCGTCAAGGACAACTTGTATTGAACGTTCGCTCAGGAAGTCAGAAATCCAAATGCAAAGGCCAGGTGGAATACCATATGAAGGAAGCTTGCTTATAAGGCTCGCGTGCCAAACCCTGTCAAAGGCCTTCGAGATATCGAGAGACACGGCAAGTGCTTCGCCGTGTTTGTCAATGGCCTCACTCCATATATGTGTGGCATACACTAGAAGGTCCCCAGTCGAACGGTGCTGGCGGAAACCGTACTGCCGGTCGCTGAGGAGATCGTTACCTTCCAAGTAGGCCAAGAGTTTGTTGTTCAGTACACGTTCCATAGTCTTACAGAGTATGGACGTGAACAAGATGGGACGGTAATTGACAGGGTCTGCACGACTTTTTTGGGCACAGGCTGCACGTTGGCAAGCTTCCAAGACTTCGGCACTTTGCCAGTCTTAAGTGACAGGCGGTAAAGGCGTGTAGGAGGTGGAGACAACTCAGGGGCACATGTACGCAGGACTATCGCTGGTATACCGTCCGGTCCGCTGGCCTTGTTCACGTCTAGAGTTTGCAGGATTTTAAGGATCTCTTTTTGGCGTATGCGTACTTCTGCCATAATGCAGTCAGCACGAGTTGAGATTGGTGGAGCTTTTCCTGCAACATCCAGACGCGAGTTCTCAGCAAAAAGAGATGCAAACAAATCTGCTTTCTCCTTCGCAGAATGGGCCAGTGATCCATCGGTCCTCAGCAATGGTGGAAGTGACGGCCGACAAAAGTTAGATTCAACGGCTTTTGCCAGGGACCAAAACGCTTTGCTCCCAGAAGGGTAAGAAGCTAGTTTGGCCCCAATGCGGCTGATATGGTTGAATCTAGCCCTGCGTAACGTCCTTTTACATGACTTGGCGGCTTGGTTAAAAGCTTTCTTCAAATTCCGAGAATTCGGAGACTTGCGCGTTCGAGCTTCAGCCCATGCAGTGTATGCCGACCGCTTTTTGGCTTCTGCACGATAGCAGTCCACATCAAACCATGGGCGAGCTTTTCCATTCGTCGCTACGTCAGAGTATGGTATAAAATATTCCATACCTTGGCGAATAACCGCGGTAATGGCTTCAGCGCAGCTCGACGGATCATCAGAAGAAAAGCATGCCTCTCGCCAAGGATAGGACGAGAAAAAGTGACGCATCTCATCCCAATCCGCTGCCTTATATCGCCACACCCGTCTTGGGCCACATGGGGATTCTTCGGGTGGGGAACAGACGGATATTGATTTTACCAGACAGTGGTCAGAAGTACCCAGTGGTGCAGAAACTGTTATTGAGTACCTGTCTGGATCAGTTGTTAAAAATAGGTCTAAGCAGTTGGCGGTATGAGTGTCTACGTCTGGTACCCTGGTAGCACAATTTACAAGCTGGGTGAGGTCCAGCGTCAAGGCTAGTTTACGCACTTCTCTCCCAGCATGGTCGGTCACTTGGTATGGGTACAGCCACTCCTGGTGGTGGGCGTTGAAGTCCCCCAGGATGACTAACTGTGCCGAAGGGTAACGCTCTCAAGCCTTATCCGCCATTAGGGTAAGATGGTCACATAACTGAGTTGTCTCCACGTCTCCACTGTGCGAACGGTAGACACAGGCATACAGGATTTTCTCCTGTCCTGTGTCCACTAGAACCCATAGGATGGAGTAACTGGATGTCTCAAGGTGCTTAAGACGCTTGATGCAAATGTCATCACGGACGTACACTCAGACTCCGGCACGAGGTATGAACCTGTGCTCCAGAGAATACCCGGGGTAGCTGAGGTACGCCGTGTCAGCCGGACATCTGATCTGCGTCTCAGTGAGGAACAGCAGCTGCGGTTTTTCTGTTTCTAGGTGGTGGTGGACAGATTCGAGATTGGAGTGCAGACCTCGGATGTTAGAGACGTGTACTTTCAGTGGGAGGACGTGCAGCCGCTGTGTATATCTTTTTTTATTCTTGTGTGCTTTCATGGGGAGTGAATAGGTGCTGGGGAACGCGAACTGGACGAGGCGGCATCCTACCTACCAGGTGTCAGACTCAACACCGCCGCACAGAGGGAGCCTGACGCGGAGACCGCGGGGACGCCCGAGCCCCCCCAGAATGGCTACCTGGTCCTCCCTTCCAGTCGCCAACCGGCAAGGTAGATCATTCTGGGATTTTTCGTCAGGTGGCGGGGCAGCCTTTTACAGGTGGCTTTCCTGCTACTTGGGCCCCCAACTTCCTACGGTCGGCCAGCGGCGGCACCGTGCCTCGGATCCCGCTACCCTCCGAAGCCAGGCACCCGATGCGGTAGTGATGAGCAGACAGAATCGGTCACATAGAGTACCACAACTACCCAGACACATCCCCCAAATGGCTGCTCTGGGACCCGCCCCGGAACACGGCGATTGCCGTTTGGCGGCGCGACTTTACCCAGAGGGTGGTAATTAAGCCACGGCCGAAGCCTACCACCTCAAGAATTTTGTTGGCTCTTACGACAGGCCTTCTTGCCGGGCCGTAGGAAATTGTATTCTGTGTCAGGACAAAGGCAAACAAGCGTACGCTCACCTGATGGTAAGAGATTACCGTAGCTTATAGACGCCTACAATACCAGAAGCATCGAAAGCGCGTTGCCGACCCAATCCCCAATCCCCCCCCCCCCCCGGAATTGAGATCTGACAAGTACTTTTTGAGTTATCGCTAATAATTCGTATTTACTTGACTATTTTTTCGTCAATCTAGGTTATTATAACCTCATAACTTTTAACTGGGTAAACAACAAAAGCCTGCGCTTTCCATGTAGTCTCCCATTCGAAATTGATCGAGATCTGACTACTGCTTTTTGAGTTACGTCTAATAATGCGCTTACTTGACTATTTTTTCGTGTACTTACGTCGTATTACTGGTCCACAAACACAATTATTTATCCTTGAATAACAATCTTCATGAGAAATATAGTACATTTAATAAATACGGTACAATGTTTGTTTAGGACTCTGTCAATTTTGTACCCTTTCACCTAGAACATAGTTTATATCGTTTGATGTTATATTTTCATAATATTTAATTGGATCAGCGCGACTTCAAACGGGTTGATAATTCAAATTGTCTCACAAGCTATTCTTTACTCTGTGAATCAATTTTATGGTAACTTTTACACATAGTAGAGCAGGATACTATTTTATTATTTAGGATTTTCCAATTTTTAATACTATGTGAGTTTTTGTTTTTACATTATTGGACATACTAGGATACTATGGATGCAGAAAAACCGTAATGATACCAACATATTAGTTCTTTCAACTATTCATTTATTTAAAATAATGTCTCTTAATAGTACTTAAAATAGGATTGAATAATTGATTTTGTTTTGTTTTATATTATTGACTAGCTGTGCTCGCGACTTAGTTTGCGTGGAATTTACCAAAAATGTTATTTTTCAAAAAGAAAACAAGATCAGTATACAACTTTTTTCAAATTAATTCAAAATTTCAAGCAATTTTTCTAAGCTAATAATGTTAAATGTATGAATCAAGTACAGTGTAAATCTGAAAAAAAAAATCGTTCCACACAACGAGGTCGTAAAAGAAAACGTGTCCCACGAGCGCTGCCGTCAAGCAGCAACCAACATATTCAGGCCTGGCAAGTTTAACTCTTTATTTCTATTACACGGTGAAACTTTTTTAGTCACAGAACCGTTCAGTTAAATATTCATATTGTTTTATTTAATAACGTAAAAAACTGCTACTTACGAGTGTCGTAAGGAAAATAAAAACAAACTTATAACTACAAAACTTTTTCATAAAATAAAAATCTTGATAACATAAATCTCTCATAAATGTATAATAATTGTATATACTCATCACTTCAGCCTTTGGCAGTCCACTGTTGGACATAGGCCTCCCCAAGTTTGCGCCAGACATCCCGGTTTTCCGCAATCCTCATCCACCCTACACCGGCAATCTTATGTAGATCGTCGGTCCAACGGTGTACTCAATATTTATTAATTTATATCATATAAATTAAAAAAAAAAGTTTCCTTGAAAAATCAACGACCCCCACTAAATTTAGTGTCGAAAGTCAAAAATAAGACAAAGCAGCACAAATTAACGCCTAAGCCACGATAAACATATACTTATATGGCCTATAACATTAGTTATGTGATCGAAACTCAGATATAGTCTATCAGCCAGTGCCTACGCGTTGTCTGTTAATTAAAAGTTTAATATAGTTAAGAATCAACCCAATTAAATTAGTTTACCAAAGAAGTACTTCGAAGTAGGCTTTACCGTCTGTAAGAGGCCGATAAGACCGATGAACTTGAGGTGTAATCACGTAAGCTGGCGTATCATCCGTGGCCTTCTCTTGGATAATCAAAAATCAATATATAATCTACGTATATATTACTATTGCAATGACGGAAGATGTATATTCTTTTGTTAAAATGGATATATAGTCAAAAATTACTGAACCAATTTAAAAGAAAAAAGTCTCAAAGAAGATTATGTCTCAACATGAGAACGGCTCAGCCAAAATCATATAACCTAAACGGACGAAGCCGCGAGTGTAAAGCTAGTTGCTTAGAATATTAATAAAATGCCACAAACTATAGAATCAACATGAAGTCGACACGAATTATTTAAACATAGGTATGTCGTAATATTACTAATTAATTTCAAACGATAATATTCATATAATCATTACCATTATTCTTATCATCATCATATCAGCTCACGGACGCCCACTGCTGAGTATAAGCCTCCCCTAATGCTTTCCACGACGGTCCTGCGCAGCAAGTATCCAGCGGCTTCCCGCGACCCTGACCAGATCGTCGGTCCACCTCGTAGGGGGCCTGCCGACAATGCGGCGCCCGGTAATATTACGATAATATTCATTATTTATAATTACACAAATATTTTGACTAAAGAAATCGAGGTCTAAAAAAACGCTTTGAAGTCTTTTTAGCTTTTGTTCTTTTTGTTATTTGTTGTCGCCGTCTCCAACTTTTAAGTACGCAAATTGTATACAAACTAAAAATATATTGTACCTATACATATTAAAGAATACAGCAGAAGAGAACTAAAACTACCTTAGATAGTATAAAATACATGTTGTATTATAAAATTTAAATTTACGCGACTTGCGATCTTACCCGCGAAGCATTTCCGGTAAGCATAAGGTTGTCGCCTGATCTGAAACATTTAGTATTATGAGTACACGTACTTACTATACTTTAGGTTTTTACACTATCGAGAAACTAAGCTGGTTTTTTTATCTATCTATTCTGCCTGTAACAACCCACTGCTGGGCATAGCATCGCTATCCATACAGGAGGAAGGTTGAAGTTTAATCTGTCATCAGGTTTTTAATTTTTATACAACTACCTACTGGGGATGGGGTCGCGCTTGCGATGCTTCTGTTGTTATAGACGTCTATAATCTACGGCAATCGCTTACCATCACGTGAGCCGTATGCTTGTTTGCCGATATAGTTACATAAAAAAACCTACTAGCCTATCCGCAATCCCCCCCCCCCTCCCCAGGAGCTCTGGTCACCTTACTTGCCAACAGGAACACAACACTGTTTGAAAACAGTATTACAAGTATTTTTTTATAATATTTTTTATATTTGTTTAAACTACATTTTAATGACAAAAACCCTGCATTATTTGTAAACTCGCATTTTTGTTAGTTTTTAGTGATTGTAAAATCCAAAATCAAATTAGATACTAATTTGTTTTTCCATTTTTGATTTTAAGGTTAAAATAGTATATTTTATAAATGTTAATTTTTTAATTACTTACTGTATTCAAACGAAGGAATATTGTAAGCCCTAGGCTATTACAATATTATGCTACACTGTTCCCCGAGGCTTAGCTCGTTTATTTTCATACTTCGTGTAACTTTCTTTTCTTGTTTACCTTTTTAAAAATATTCAAAAGTGCTTGAAAATGCATGTATAAATTTTAATGAAATGTGTAAAGAATAGTGTAAATATTAGCTTTATATACACTATAAAGATACCAAGAGTAAAATGTACATGAAGCTAGTAATTCTGATAAAGCCTCTAAGCCTAAACTAGTAATTACTTGAGGTGAAATGGCAGCCGCTTAGCGAAGAGTGTCAAGTGTTATTTAGTTTTTGATACAGGACTGGGTTGCGGAATCGATTCCCACATTAATCTTGTTTTGATATATGTATTTATTTATTTACATATAAGTAAGTTTTATTTGTAATATGGATTTATCGAAAAAATATATATTTAGCTATACCACTCGGCTGTTACCTATAACACAAACATTAACTTGCTTACTTTAGGAACAGACGACCGTGTGTGCTAAAGATATTTATTTAAGATATTTTATACTGATATTTGCTCATTATTCATTATTATTATTGTATTTTATGGAATATCGCGTGACCACAGCACGTTGTTAGATAAATTTTCATTTCGTTTTAACTGAAAGATAATATATTCACACAGTAAAGTAAATAAACGATTAACAGTAGCAACTCAGAATACAAAGTGTTATCATACACCCATACGACAGAAGGAGTGAGCTTTATAGCAAACCAGTTATTCTATCGTTTAGCATATTGTATTTGACTTATATACAAAGAAACGACTTCGACTGATTTTTTTTTTTATATATGTTACCTCAAACTTTTTGCTGGAGATATCGTTTTATTTATTTATTCAAAAGCTGTTACTACACCAGGAGTGTGGTACGTTTTAATTTAACATTTCGGTATTTAATATCTACTTCTTACTGATAACATTTAAATTACAACCGTAACAAAAATGGCCATAAAATGTTAATGAGACCGTTACACAGGGTAATGAATTAACCCTTTAAGTAACGGTAATCGAGGTGCGAAAGCAATGAAAATAAACTGAAGGTAATTAAACTGAGTACTGTAACACAAAATTATTTTTTATTATTTTACAAATTCAACCGCTTTCGTGTATGGGTGCGTGAAGCGGCGTATTTTGGTTATTTGGGTCAAAATTACATTTTTTATTTACGGTTAAATGTTATGGACTTTTCATTAAAACGGTCGGAAATTAAAACGTTTATCGAGATAAGATTGTCTCATATCGCAAGAAGGACATTTTTAAAAGTTCATAAATAACTAACACTATCTTTCCACCGTGGCTTTGTGCACGTGAACTGTACATTTTTAATTGTTCCATTTTCTCCCGTTATAATATAACCTACGATACTCTGTAATAACTTAGTATTCTCCTGGTATAAGAATTTTAAAAACAGATCAAGTAGTTTTTGAGTTTATTCGTTATTAACAAATAATAATAAATAAAAAACAAAAGTCCTAAAATCTCTTCATAATAAGTCTGTAATAAATCTTTTGAAAGTCTGTTTCAGTAACAAATAAATAAGTCGACAAGATTTGTAAATAATCTTCGTTCAAACTTCTCGGAGTTAGTCTAAAACCTATATCTAAAGTGTATTACAAATTCGTTTCTGTTTGAATACTAATGTAAATACTTCATTAAAACTAAAGGTTATTTGATAGACAAATAACTATCCGACTGAAATGTTACCCATTTGAAAATCGAACTGTCACTTGAAAGTGACAGTAACCTTTAAACAGTGATGTTTAAAGGTTGCCGTCTTCTGTTACCAACTTCGCAAAAAAAAACAGTAAGCTATTTCAAATTCGTGAAAAATGATTTTACATAATACTAATGACTCGCCCTGATTTCATACGAGAACTTCGAAAACGGATGAGGTTTTCAATTCGATTGTATTTCTTATTTTTATTTACTTTATAACTTTTTAATACGTGTAACAATTTTGATGGTATTTTAATCGTAAGCTGTTGCTACTCGTGTGGTCTCAATTAAATGTAGTAGAGATATTGTAAGTAAGTAGTTACAAATGGTAAGTAGTTATTACAAGTAAAATGAAAGACTTATTTATGAACTAAGAATACAGTATTTTTTATGCAACTAGGTCGGCAAACAAGCGTACGGTTCACCTGAGCAGTGTAAGCGATTACTATAGCTTAAAGACGCTTGCAACATCAGAAGCATCGCAAGCGCCTTGCCGACCCTATCCCCAATCTCCTCTGAAAGCTCCAGTCACCTTACTCACCACAGGAAACAACACTGCTTGAAAGCAGTATTCTTTAGTAGTAATTTTCTGTAAAGTATGTCTGTGATACTGTGTATTGCAAGAGAGATATTATGAGACAACATACTGCGTCTGACATAATCTGTGATAGATATCACGAGCATACGTTATCCGCTTTTAGCCGGGTCGTGTACGAAACATTATTCGTAATAAGCATAAAAGACGAGACGAAATTATTTTTAGTTTCATACGAAAGTGAACACAAATGACACGTAAATTTAAGTCATACGATTTTTGAATTGTATTTATTTTACTTAGTGACATTATTTCTGTTTTTACACTTATAATGTTATTATTTGTTTTAGAAACCATATCGTGTTTTGCTTAGAAATACAAACATCAATATATTGTAGTCTACAATAAATACTAAGTGAACTAAACTATAACTCTCAAAGATAGGATTAAAAATGAGACTATCTGCGAGAGAACGAAAGTAACCGACATAGCCCACAGAATTAGCAAGTTAAAGTGGCAGTGGGCTGGTCATCTGTGTCGCAGGACCGATGGCCGTTGGAGTAGGTCCTGGAGTGGTGACCGCGTCTTGGTAAACGCAGTGTGGGACGTCCTCCGGCCCGTTGGACCGACGATCTACGTAAGATTGCCGGTGTAGGCTGGATGAGGATTGCGGAAGACCGGGATGTGTGGCGCGAGCTTGGGGAGGCCTATGTCCAGCAGTAGACTGTAATAGGCTGAGCTGGCTGACTGACTGACTGAACTAAACTATCTGAATTGTCGTAAATGCCTTGTTTTTTGTTTGACGACGTATTAATTTAACGGAGCAAAGAGGTGGCTGTGATTGCAAACGTGTCTCATAACAAATATTTCTATTATAGATTGGCCATAGAGATGTTTGATCGCCTGAGCGTTCGCGCTTGTTTTGTGTTTCTGAAGACACTAGAAAATCCAACCGAGGGTCATTAAGTATGAACTCTTTATTTATTTATGAGAAAGCTTAAAGAGGAAGGTAATATTATTTACTTTATAACTGATTGGAAAATATATAGGTATATTTAACATATATAAAAGTGATTGATTCGTGTGTTCGCTCAGCTCTGTGACAGCTGAGGCGCGAAGATGAATATTGAAGAGGAACAGGCTCTTATTGCGACTCTTTGAACTCACCCGCTATTTGATAATTGATTCTCGTGAATCAATGTTGTGAATAAATTAAAAATAAAAAACGTTTTAATAGACAAGCTTTTATTTCAACTATCCTAAAAAGTCTCATATAAACTTTTCCTTTCAAAATTTTACTATCAAGGTATAAAATCATTACACAGTTTATCTATACAAATAAATAAAATTGTAGTGTCTGTTTGTAATATTAAAATAACCGCTTTTTACTAAATGAAAATGGATATACACGGTACATATACCAAAACAACATTTTTTTTAATTTCTTACTGTCTGTCTGTCTGTTTGTTTGTTCCGGCTAATCTCTGAAACTTGACTTTCACTAGCAGATAGCTGATGCTATAAGGAGTGACTTAGGCTACTTTTATTTTAGAAATGTATTTATTTTATAACTCTGCGAACTGAACAATAACTTTTTTGTTAAATTCCACGCGTACGAAGTCGCGGGCGCAGCTAGTATGATATAAAAGCTTATCGGGTGATTTAATTAGTAATACTTACTTAGTTTAAAACTTTTAAAAATTAAAATCAATCAGATCAACTTATTTAATTTCCTTGTTTGTCTACATATATAAATCTCTCATATTATTATTACATGACATGTCTGCCATTTTGTATTTAGAGTAAGGCTATTTAACGAGTTACTTTATTTACACAACTTATTTTACTTTCGTTGTAGCTATGCGAACCCTTTCATTTGATACCCATATTGTAGGAAATCCTCAACTCAGTCCGCAATCTTTAGAAGTCCGCCATATTGGTTTTAGGGCAAAGCAAATTTATTTTTCGTATTCTGCTTAGCAAGCCTTTTTTTTGATACCTACACTGTAGGAAAGCATTATAACTTAGTTCACGATATTTTACAAGACTGCCATATTGAATTTAGAGTAACATCGCTTTATTTTTAAATTTGGTCTCAGCAAGTCCATTTATTTAATACCCATACTGTAGGAGTGCTTTAAAAATAAGTAGTTATCTTCATAAGTCCGCAATATTGGATGCCACCTACTTAAAAATCACTCTCAACAAGCCCTTTCATTTGATACCAATGTTATTAAATAACATTAAAAATAAGTATTCCGCCAACTTTACCTTTCCGCCATGTTAGATTTATAAACATGTCACATAGCGACATGCATTGTCATTCATAATAAACGTGTATATAAAATTTCAGCTCTTTCGGTTAAAGGTAATTGCTCCAAAATTGAGTTGCAAGATCATAAATACTTTAAATACATACTTTTATTGCAAGTTAAACGAAACCTTTTAAAATTGCTTTTTGTGCGTGTGTATTTTAGTAAAATAACAAATTTGTTGTCACATTTCTTTGAGAATGAAAAAGTTAACCATAGTGGTATCGATCTTTTTAAATAACCTTTGACATTATGCTTATTATGTCTTACGTAGTACTCTGTATATTTGACATTTCAAAATGAAATACGGAAAATTAAGCTCCCTTATCATTAAGTGCTGTGTGGCTACGGCACTAAAGAATTTAGCCACCCCCTCTCTTCCCGTGGGTGTCGTAAGAGGCGACTAAGGGATAACAAGGTTCAACAACCATCTTGGAACTTAAGAAGCCGACCGATGGCGGGATAACCATCCTACTGCTGGCTTTGAAATACACAGGCCGAAGACGGGCAGCAGCGTCTTCGGTGCGACAAAGCCAGTACTGCGGTCACCAATCCGCCTGCCCAGCGTGGTGACTATGGGCAAAACACATGAGTTCACGTTATTTTTGACGTAAACTTGTGGAGGCCTATGTCCAGCAGTGGACTGTATAGGCTGTAATGATGATCATTAACAGAAGCCAGAATCCAGTAATTAAATAAGTAAAGAAAATTAGTAATTTTAATAAATAAGTGATAATAAGGAGTTGATTACTAACCACAGATTCCTGACTTTGGAAGCATTATGCTATCGACATAAGTAAAGTAAGAAAATTATTTAGCCAAAGTGACATAGGAAAACAGATTAATCTGTTCATCCATCTGCATCAAGCATTATAATAATTGAATATAGTATTTCCTTAATGAAATTCGCGTTATCGTTTTAATACATCACAACGTTAAAATGAAAATTGCAGAAAATCGAATAAAAGATGATCGTTCATTGTCCAATCATCCGTGAAATTATACGCTCGTTATAATAAAACAATCATGTCTGATTCCATCCGCAATCCCCCGATAATACAACCATCTTGTAATTCCTAATTTAAATTTCAGTAAAGCTCTATTTACATTTACGGAAATACAAGGCGACACGTCGCGGTTCTATGCGTTGTTTATTTACTTATTCGCTTTCTTTCTTTTTCTTTTGGATGATATGGTATTTCTTCATACAGTGACAAGAGATCTGAAGCATTTTCGCATGTAGAATCGGTTTTGCAATTCACCTGGAAAATATTGCCGGCATTTTTAGCAAAATATGGCGTATGACTGGGGTAGTACCCCGACCTTACAGAAGACCACAGCTAAATAATACTGTTTTCAAGCAGTATTGTGTTCCTGTTAGTAAGGTTACAAGAGCTCCTGGGGGGAAATTGGGGATAGTATAAATAGTAGTTGGGGATAGTAATCGCTTACCATCAGGTGAGCTGTACGCTTGCTTGGCAATCTAGTTATATTTAAAAAAAATGCAAGATACATTGTGACCAATTCGCTTATATCTATGAGAAGTTGAAGTAAATGAAGATAACATGACGCGCTCTCCCACTCAATATCAATGTTTGGAGATGCTTTGGGTCGTTTTGACTCTGTTTAATATGAATAGACCTTTAGAAATTTAACTTTCAAGGACAATTTAATCAGAGTTCGAAATTTGTTCGAATCAAATGAGTTTGTTTCTAAACATGAAGGGTCTAACGATAACTTTGATTAAATATTTGTTTATTTAAAAATTTAATATTAAAAATAGACAAAGCAAAATATGAATTAATAATTAAAAAGATAAAATACAAAACAAGCTATTTTTATAATGCAAAATTAAGTAGAAATAGATAAATTTATATAATGAGAGTAGCATTTTTTTTAATCTGTATTGTATAACCACAATAGGCAGCCAGTTGAAAGATTACAATTTATACTCTAAAAAAACCAAACTTTCTCACCAAAGAGGTGACAGCCAGATAAAAGAATAAAACTTGAACGTTATCGCAGCAAGCGAATGAAAATACGTTTAATACAAACATTTATTTTAAAGGTCTACCCTTTTCAATTCACAACTGTTGTTCAAGTGCACGAGTATTATTTGATAAGACGTGACAAACGATATCGTCGTAATTTATAAGCAAACCAATTAAATATAATCCAGTGAATAGTTCCACATAAAGACGAGAACAATATTTTAAAAGATAGCTTAACTAAATCTATACAAATTAAAGTGAATCACAAAATATGTTACTGAGAGTATAACTCGAAAACAGTATAAAAATAATGAGGAAAATCGTTCACAAATTGTAAAATTCCAGAAAATTTACGACTATTTTAATTTTATTTCGATATGTGGTACCTAGTTTGTGCGTGCAGGGGGTTTTAAAAATTTAGGAATCCAAGGAAATTTAAAATAAAATACTGAGATCTTACTATGAGCAGTGCTAGCAGTATATTAATTAAATAATTTTTGATCACCGTCACTTCCGATCGGCTGACGCGTTACGAAATAAAAAGGCAATCGCGTCTTGAAGCGCAGTTGAGCCTGATGCTTCAACAAGTTTGTTATTAGTTTTCTTGATTTCTATTATGTATTTGTTATAGTTATTATAAGCTGTAAGCTATCCTAATAAAATAAATTAAAATAGAATAATGAGTCTGATAGTACTCAGAACAGGGCAACGTCTGTCGTGTAAGCCAGTGACAGACAATTTTTAATTTCTTATCTATCTTAAACAGATTAGTCAGCCTTTTAACACCCCACTGCTAGTCAAAGTTCTGTTCCGAATAAGAGAAGGGTAAGGACCTTAATCCATCACGTTCTCCACTGCGGGTTGGCAGATGATTTCCCTATTATCAGTAACGATCGTTATCAGGTGTCTGCTGACCCACACGGAAATACACCCAGACCACTAAACATTTTTTACTATACCAGAATGATTTATGATTTTCAACACATCAGATTTGTTACTAATTCACATTAGTTTCTTATATAGGAGTTTATTGGAGTTTACTTCTTAAGAATCAATTTTATTAATTAATTTAATTAATTAATTAATTAATTAAGAGTAAAATCTTCTGAACGAATAACTTCATTGCGTTTTTCGTACCCAATAGAATGTGCTGAATGAAAGAAAATGCGCTGATCGAGTTCCTGGCCATAACAAATGCTAACCGCGAGGTAAGCCTGGCCATATGCAAGAAAATCATGCAGACCTACCAGTACAACCATGAAAAGTTGCTGGAGGTGGAACTCGAAGAAGCCGAAGCAGCCATTTATAATAACGACACCCGGCAAGTCCTCAAGGGCAACATGTCGGGAAGATATATGGCTGCATACAACATCACGTCAGGCTTCGTGGACGCAGTCGAGGACGAGGGACAGAACGACGAAATTCAGTCCTTTCACACACCGAAAGGGGACCCGTTGGTGGTGGTGGCCAAGTGCACGAGAGTGATGCTGGGTGATAGGGTGCTCGGGATGGCTAAAACTATCATGAGTGACCCGGACGCCGAAGGCGCTTTCGGGGCTTGGAGGCTACCGCAACTGAGATGGACAAACGGGGTACCCGGATGCGGCAAGACAACTCACATAGTCAGGAACTTCGATGAGGACGGCGAAGTCGTAGTCACAACCACGATCGAGGCAGCGAAAGATCTTAAAGAGAAGTTGGCGCACCGCTATGGCAATAAGGCCAAAACGAAGGTGCGCACAATGGCGTCCATACTGGCAAATGGTTTTCGTGAGGGCGTTAAGATAAGCCGATTAACGGTAGACGAAGCCCTTATGAACCATTTCGGAGCCATAGTCATGGCTGCCCGGCTATCGGCAGCAGAAGAGGTGGTCCTCATCGGAGACGTAAACCAGCTGCCGTACATCGACAGGGAAAACCTGTTCGAGATGCGGTACAGCAGACCTTACCTGACAGTAGGCATCTCATGCGAGCTGTACTGCACGCATCGAAACCCAAAAGACGTTGCTTTCGCCATCAGTGAGGTGTACGACGGGATCTACAGCTCGAGCCCGATCATCCACTCGTTGCGCATGGAAGGATTCACCGACTCACGAATACCAGCAGAACAGGACCGGACCCTGTACCTGACTTTCACGCAAGAGGAGAAGAAGGCGTTGATAGGTCGGGGATACGGAGCTGGGGAGGGGTCGAGAATTCTGACCATTCATGAGGCGCAGGGACAGACGAGTGAAAACGTCATTGTTATCCAGACGAGGGCGGAGAGGCTTCGAATCCATGATAGTGTCTCGCACGCGGTGGTCGCGGTGACTAGACACACTAACACCTGTGTCTATTACACCGACGACAAGGACGACGCAATTGGCTACTTCGTCAGAAGGGCGGTGGAGGCTAACCGTAGGCAGATTCTCGAGCACAGCCTCAAAATGGCGATCCATAATAGGGATGCGAATGTTATTGAGGATGTGCTCGCGAAACTGGCGGCGGGCGCTGGTTTAGAAAAATGAGAGTGGCCGTCGACAATGCGGTAAATTAACAATGTAAATTATAAAGCATGTAGTGCATTATAAAATTAATGGAGCATGTAAGAAAACAAAAAACAAAAAAAAAAAAAACAAAAAAACAAAAAAAAAACAAAAAAAAAATTGACGTAAGTGATTATTCTAGTAATTGTTATTTAATTTAATTCTAATAATTATTCTAATTATTATTATTATATAATTATATATATATCTCTCACGGTCAGTTCTGGACTCACTACGAAATAGAGAAAATAAGCTTTAGTTCGTAATTCGAATGCAATGTTGAAAATAATACGCCTCAATACTTGAAAATTAAAATTTAAATAAAAAAAAGGCATGGGCACTCAAGAGCCTATGGATGTTAAAATTTAAATAAAAAAAAAAAAAAAAAAAAAAAAAGTATTTACCAGGTGCGGTACATAGCATTTACAGTTACGTGACCTAATTGCAATGGATACTATATTCTGTTAGTTACTACATACTTGGTCGACACGCAGAAACAATTGTTAGCCTTATTTTACAGGCTTTAATAATAAGTGGGTTCAAATTTTTAATCTAATTTTACTATCTAACACACTAGCGACAGTACATAACGAATGGACATAGTCAATATAATAAAAATGGACATGACTTTTTAATCTATAGTGGTGTGAATTTATTCCATTCACATGAAAAATGTTTGTAAAAAAATATCTCATGTTTATTTTTAAAATTTATTAGTGCAGTAATTCTACCAATAACTCTTCAAGCACAAATCATAGATACAAATACATTAGAGTTAACTTAATAGCGAAAAGTTTGTTCTCATTGATTGTAAAGCTAGCATCCAGGTCACGTGATTCGAGACCTTCCCTCTGCACACGACCTTTACGGCCTTACAACCTTTGACGGTCTTTTGTTTGAATATTTCAAAAGACCGACGAAAGTCAGAGAATGTTCAGAAAGGTTTAGAATCACAAATGGAGCTACATTTTCAAAGGATTATGGATCAGTCGATTCTCTATTACGTTTTTTATTTGGTCGCTTAAAACTTTATTATATTTTATGAGAATAATCTAGACGAGGGATTACATGTGTACGAGCATGTCGGCTTTTTGTTCTTGTGTGACCTCAATTGCTTAATGGCTTTATTAAGATATAATACAAAGCTTCAGTTTAGTACAAAATATTCAAATTTGTATTTAAAATAATAAAATTTAATGTAGTTAATCATATTTATTACATATATTGTGTTGAGATACAGCACAGCAAGTAATAGAAGATTAAGAAAGATAACCCTTCTCTTCCCGTGGGTGTCGTAAGAGGCGACTAAGGGATAACACAGTCTCACTACCACCTTGAAACTCAAAAAGCCGACCGATGGCGGGATAACCATCCAACTGCTGGCTTTGAAATACACGGACCGAAGACGGGCAGCAGCGTCTTCGGTGCGACAAAGCCAGCCCTGCGGTCACCAACCCGCCTGCCCAGCGTGGTGACTATGGGCATAACACATAAGTTCAGCCCATTTTTGGCACGAACTTGTGGAAGCCTATGTCCAACAGTGGACTATATTAGGCTGAAGTGATGATAATGAAGAAAGACAACGCTACTCGTGTAACAAACCTCGATAGGCTCGGTAACTGCTCTCCATCAGGTGGACCGTAGTCTCGTTATTCACACTACGCTTCAGCCTGTAATATCCCGTCGTCGTCGTCAGAAGTTATATATTACGTTTGATCCAGTTATTGGTACTACATACCAATTATAATAACATAATCTTCAATATATCTAAAACTTACGCTTCAGCCTGTAATATCCCACGGCTGGGCATAAGCCTCTTTCCCCTTGAAGAGACGGATCAGAGCTTAATCAACCACGCTGCTGCACTGCAGTTTGGCGGAAATCTAAAGCTTAACGTATAAATATTATTGTCAATTTGTATCATAATTTTTTAAATAAAAAATAATAACCAGTAATGGCTACTTAGAGGTATTTATGAACTGAATTGAATATCAAAGAGAATTTGAATATGAAACAAATAATATTTTGATGAACCAGACAGTTTATGAATAACTTATATTGAAAAAATATTCTGAAATCGTTTTTAAACTCTCCTTTATATATATATATTTATCTTTAAAATTTAAATAAATATTAAAACTAAATAAACGTAGACAAATTTTACTTTATAAACCAAACAATCCATTTTACCATAGTCGCCAACCTTGTAAGTTAATTAATTAATATTCCGGTTTAAGATTTACCTTCATTTGCTGTGTGGCTACGGCAGTAAAGAATACAGCCACCCCCTCTTTTCCCGTGGGTGTCGTAAGAGGCGACTAAGGGATAACACAGTTCCACTATCACCTTGGAACTGAAAAAGCCGACCGGTGGCGGGATAACCATCCAACTGCTGGCATTAAAATACGAGTACATAGACCGAAGACCGGCAGCAGCGTCTTCGGTACGACTAAGTCAGCCCTGCGGTCACCAACTCACCTGCCCAGCGTGATGACTATGGGCAAAACACATGAGTTCATGCCATTTTTCGGCGTGAACTTGTGGAGTCCTATGTCCAGCAGTGGACTGCAATAGGCTGGAATGATGATTATGATGATGAATAACACTTTTGACTATGACTATTATCAATCTACTACCTAAAGATAACAAATAAAAAACTCGAAGATCCTGGTATGTCGACCCTTACTGGAGAACTTTGGTAAACAATTTAAAATAAATTGTGGGAAGCCGTAAAGTCTCGTTAGGTACTGAATTTTCTGATAATAAATACACTTTGATAACTTCTAAAAGGTGATAAAATTTCAGTTTTCTTTTAGATTGTGATAATTACAGGCGTTGTAAAAATCAAAGCAGATTGTATTACACAGCAAATATTTTAGTCTTCCAACTAATTAGACATACAAAAGGTTGTCTGCTTAATTGATATGTACGTTAATAACGAAGAAAATTGAACCTTAATTTAATACCAGTAAGGTTTTGAATTGTATTACAGTTTCAATATAAAGTCCAATATCTCTTCAAGAAAAGTAGCTAAATTAAGTTGAACTGCATCGTTACTCAATGTGTTCGACTATGTTTGAGAAATGTAGAGTTAATCAATGTTGGAAGGGTCTGAATATGCTGGCCATGTAGGCTATTGAGTAACAATGGTATCCCGGGAAACATTTTTATGGCTGTTAACGGAACAAAATTTTTTTTTATTCTTGGAGTAATAGAATAATTTATAACAATAAGGTAATTATTTATTTATTTACTGCCACATTAAAATAAATTATCTATACAAATAAATAAAATTAGAGTGTCTGTTTGTAATATTAAAATAAACGCTTTTTACTAAACGCATATGGATGTATACATGATACACATACTAAAATAACATTTTTTTAAAATTTTGTCTGTCTGTCTGTCTATTTGTTCCGGCTAATCTCCGAAACGGCTGGACCGATTTTCACGGGACTTTTATTGGCAGATAGCTGATATAGTAAGGAGTAGCTTAGGCTACTTTTATCCCAGAGAAATCGAGGTGAACCTTCGAAAATGGTAGTTATGACTACAGCGTTTGTTTTTTTTTTTTTCGTCTACTTACGTTGTATTAATTGTTTGTTTAAAATTTGTTAAATATTTGTTTCAATTTTGTGAAACCTTGAATTTTACCCCTATATTTTTTATTGAATGGGTGTTGTAATAAATGTTTGTTTTCCGATTAAAACAAAATAAATAATAAAAATATTGACGTGTATAAATAGTTGTGTCATAAAAACGTATTAAGAAAAATACACACAAACGTAATTCGTAAATAATAAGTCTTTTTCTCAAATCAATAGAGAACATCCTCTTTAGCAAAAGTTCAGTCGCGTAGTTTAACAGGAAGTGCGATCCGGATTCTAATAGTCTGAAGTTGAAGGAGTTGGAGAGGAAATAAGTTGGAAAAGTGGATATTTTGCAAAGTTTACTAGTGTGCCATAGTCTAAAGGTGAATGCTTAAGTGTGAATACCGTGATGTATATAAAAAAATGAGAAATACGTGTTTTTATTTCCTTTCTTTATAATATATTATATATAAATTGGTGTTTTTATCATACTATTCATCATTATCATCATTGCAGCCTATCACAAGTTCTTACCAAAAAATGGCGCCATGCTCATGTATGTTGCCCAGGCGGGTTGGTGACCGCAGGGCTGGCTTTGTCACACCGAAGACGCTGCTGCCCGTCTTCGGCCTGTGTATTTCAAAGCCAGCAGTTGGATGGTTATCCCGCCATCAGTCGGCTTTTTAAGTTCCAAGGTGGTAATGGAACTGTG
This sequence comes from Melitaea cinxia, assembly GCF_905220565.1. Taxonomy (NCBI): domain Eukaryota; kingdom Metazoa; phylum Arthropoda; class Insecta; order Lepidoptera; family Nymphalidae; genus Melitaea; species Melitaea cinxia. The sequence goes on from NC_059404.1 coordinate 16,439,375, forward strand.
TTATCCCTTAGTCGCCTCTTACGACACCCACGGGAAGAGAGAGGGTGGCTTTATTATTTACTACCGTAGCAACACTGCGAATCATATTATTATGTATACCTATTATCAGCATAATCTCGATTATTTTAATGCGTTTTGTGACGTCATGCAACAGCGTTAATGAAAATAGTTTCCTACCCGCTCAGAGCTCTTTTGCTTCTCCGCTTTCGTAATGATATGTCGTTGTTTCATGACGAGCGCGTTAACCATTTTTATTTTCAAATTAACGGTTGTTTGCTTGGTCAATTTAAATTGCAATTGTAAGTGATTGTTTTTAATTCAGTTGGTGGTTAAGGTTAATTTCTTGATAATTGTTAGATTTGTAAAAATTATCAATAAATAGAAGTTAGATGTTCGGTTTTGTGTCTTTTTTTTAATAAATAAGTTTCTCCTAAAACTATAATCTAGTGGCTCTTTCGACAGATGATTTATAAATAGCCAAACTGAACCTCCAAGTTTCTCACTAGAACTACCAAACTTCTCATGAATTTTAAATGAAACGGTATCTCAGTAACCTAGATCAATGTCAGTTTTGCGTTTAAGTATTTATAAACCGAAGTCTAGACAGCACTTATACGTATTTCTGTTTAAAAAATTTACATTTTACTTCGATAAATAGTTTTAAAATTGTTTTGATTGATTCAACCTGTAACGCTAAACACCGGCTTCTTTCTCTGAATAGGATAAGAGTCCACTGCGGGTAGACGAATAAAATTCCTGAAATAAGTAACAATTGATATCAGGTGTCTATAATGATAACCGTTAATAGCACTGGTTTGTGGCTGTTGCGCTGGCGGTACGATCCCCGCACATGACAAACATTTGTATTGTCCATACAGATGTTTGCCATGCTCTGGGTGTTTGTGCAGTCCTTATGGGTCTCTCCACTGTGCCTCGGAGAGCACCTTAAGTCTTCGGTCCCGGTTGCCACCATATATACCTTGAAAGCAATCGTTACTCATAGTAAGGATTATATCCGCCAACCTGCATTGGAGCAGCGTGGTGGATTAAGATCTGATGCTTCTCCTACATGGGGAAAGAGGCCTATGCCCAGCGGTGGGATATTACAGGCTGAATCGAGGTGCATAACATGTAAGACAAACAGTCTAGTGCCTTGCCATGACCTAAAATCCTGTTTAAAATGTGCCATTAAATGCTTTAGGCAAGCAAATAATTATTAAAAAATTATATACATCTACACTACGTATATTATAGGGCAACATTTGGAACATCCCTTCTAAACCCTAAATCCCGACCCATTTGTTTTAAATACAAACTTTTTGACGAGTTTCAAATATTCTGAACAAGTTTTACTTGTACCCATTAAGGGATAACAAGTATTTGATAGCACCATTACAATGAAAATTATTCATGTGGTCTCTCCCTCACGAGTCCTTATCGCATTTACAATGGAAGCTTTACAACATTTTATTATTAAAGACTCGAAAAATATAGACAAAATGTTACAATAAATGCTCAAAATCTGGAGCAGACCGACTGGAGTAGTACCTCGACCTTACAGAAGATCACAGCTAAATAATACTGCTTTCAATCAGTGTTGTGTTCCTGTTGGCGAGTTAATAACTTTCATATATTCATTTTTTTAGTCAATAACTTTCATATATTCATTTTTAAAGTTTCATGAAAGTAATATCGTTGATTTATAACTTTTGTACGTTCCACTTCAAATATTTTTCGATACTTTTTATGATGACCGCACTTTACATTTTATTGCTTTCGTGAAAAGGTCGATTTCGAACGAGAATACAAAAACATCCCTTCAAAATTACTAAACGGATGAAATTCGAATGCTTTTGACCTTTCGAGTAGGTCCTTTGTGTCATGCTAAACACGTGTCAGAAATGTTTTCAATATATCTCTCGTAGATACAAGAATACACGTAAAGTTTATTTTTTGGAACTGTATTATTTAGTAAACAAACCCCTGTCAATACGTAATTCATGCTTTTTCCGCATTTATCACTCACAACACATTAGCTTACGCACATTTGTAAAACTCCATTTACTATTTATCTCACTAAAAAGAAATATCAATTTATCATTTTACAGACATAAAAACTATTAAAATATGAATTTTGAGAGAAGTTACATATAGTATAGTAGTAGAGTTCACACCAAATCTTGAATACTAATTTATTTAGTATGCAATTAAAATCCTAAAAAAAACATTCTTGCTTCTAACTTACAATATGACGGACATATTTTTAGATATAAAGCGGTAAAGTTCGATTAAATAGAGACCAAAACAGTCATTTCACAAACAAGTGAACAACGATGCCGGCTATTACCTGAGCCCTTATAACTTGGACTATAACTTGACCCCTCGTTACGATACGATGGCTATGATTACTTTCCTGTTTCAACTTAGAGGTTTAAATGGAGAATTGCTTGTAATAAAATTCGATGGTGCTTGAGCTTAGGTTTAGAACATTAGACCTTTTATGAGTTCACCTTTGCCTAAGGTTACTCTACAAGACGAAACTCGATTTTATTTTTAATAATGTTGTAATCTTATTCCTAATTTTAATTATTTATAATTTCAATATAATCTATGGTATATATGAAAAAAATTATGTAACTTTTTTATTTAGATGTTATAGAATATTTTATCAATATTTATGTGAAATAAAAGAGATAATTGTTTAACATAATTATAGTCAAACATTTAACGCATTTTGACGACAAATTCCTTTAATGTAACTATGTCTCAATGTGCACTGAAGCACTTTATAAAATAAATAATATTTCATACGCAGACACGTTATTTAAATTTTAAATTACAAGCCTTACAAAAGTACAGCACTAAATCTGTTCAAAACTAATTAGTCCAAAGCGAAATTACATTATTATGTGGTCGTATATCATTCTTAATTAAACTCTACAGTTTTAATTATTTAATTTTTTCCCGTAGTTACGCCACAGCTTAAAAGGTTTGAAATATTTAAACCTTTATTCCTTTTTTTTCAAGTAAAACCTTTTTTGTTTCGTTCTCGACCGTTCTCGACTACATTTAATTACGTAACTCTTGCAGTGCTTTTTTGTGTGACGTTGTGTGTACTAAAATATATTTTTGTAACTGAAATTTTCAAATTTGTTACAGGTAATAATTGTGTTTGCTCGTAAATGAAAAAAAAAACAATTTCAACTACATCGACAAGTAATACAATGTAGGTAGTAAATAAAATAATTTTTAACAAAAAAAAAACCGACTTCAAACAGGAAACTAAAAAGTGTAAAATAAATTTACTTAGTACAAAGTAATTCGTATTTTAATTTAGTTAATCAGAAATGATTAAATAAATATTTTATAATTTTGAAGTCGGTGCCAAGTAAAACAATAACTACTCTAGTATCTACTCGTAAGATGTATTCAGTTTTCTTTCATAATTTGTTTCATTGACTACTAGGTTGAATACTGTTATTATTCTGTTATTGTTTTGACATATCTAATAATATTTTTTGTACTTGTTTGTTGTGTGTGTGCTGTTTGTATTTGTTATTGTAGCCAGGTTGTTGTAGTATTTACTTGGCACCAACTTCAAAATTATAAAATATTTATTTAATCATTTCTGATTAACTAAATTAAAATACGAATTACTTTGTACTAAGTAAATTTATTTTACACTTTTTAGTTTCCTGTTTGAAGTCGGTTTTTTTTTTTGTTAAAAATTATTTTATTTTACAATTTTTAGTGATGGGTAGACCTAACAAGGATGCTTTTTCTCTTGTGTCGGGGGTCCGGAAACATGCACAATACACAAGCACAAACACCCAGACAATGACAAACATCTATATGGCCAATACAAATGTCTGTCGTGCGCGGAGATTGAACCCACTAACGCCAGCGCAACAGCTGGTGCTGTGACCGCTGCGCTAACGCGTCGACATACTATGAGTAAAGTTCGCTATCAGGTGTACGTAATAACAAGCGGGACTGACAGCCTAGCGTGTTCTCTGAGGCTAGGTTGGAAGAACCATAAAGATTAACAACTAGACCGAAAATAAATATTTGTATAAACATAAATATCCTCTCCGAGCGGGAATAGAACCCGCGACCGTCGGTGTTTAGGCGCCGCCGACACGGCACATGCACCATTATATCAAAGCGGTCGTCAAACAGCAAAAGGTAACTGCTGTAAATTGTTGAGAAATTCCCTCGAGTGTTTATGGGTTCCATCATCAAACCTGGTCCTGCGACACAGATGATCACACAGCAGGTAATTGCTATAAATCGTTGAAAAGTTCCCTCGACTATCTTTCGTCTTCATCATCAGACTGTAATGGCACTTGTAACTCATATATGTGCAAAGTTCTCATCAATAGAAACGAATTAAGTTCAAACAGCAGGTAATTGGTATAAGTCGTTGAAGAGTTCCCTCGACTATCTTTCGTCTCCATCATCAGACTGAAATGGCACTTATAGCTCATACGTATGCAAAGTTCTCATTAATAGAAACAAATTAAGTTCAAACAGCAGGTAATTGCTATAAATCGTTAAAGAGTTCCCTCGACTATATTTTGTCTCCATCATCAGACTGTAATGGCACTTATAACTCATACAGGTGCAAAGTTCTCATCAATAGAAACAAATTAAGTTCAAAAAGCAGGTAACTGCTATAAATTGTTGAAGAGTTCCCTCGACTATCTTTCTTCTCCATCATCAGATCGACTCCAGACCTTTATTAAATAGTAGTGCTTTATAGTACTTAATGAAAACATGATTAAATTTACTAGTCACCCTTACGATTTTTGAAAGTTTCCCTCGATTTCTCTGGGATCCCATCATCACATCCTGGTTTCCTTATCATGGTACCAAACTATGAATATCTCCTTTCCAACAAAAAAAGAATTATCAAAATCGGTTCATAAACGAAGAAGTTATCTCCGAACATACATAAAAAAAAAATATATATATACGGTCGAATTGAGTAACCTCCTCCTTTTTTTGAAGTCGGTTAAAAAAATAGTTAAGTGAATACGCGTTATTAAAGATTATTCTAAAAGTAGTGATTAGATCTAGAATAAATGTAAATAGGAATACAAATTAAGTATCAGCTTTCGATTAAAGTAAGAATCACCAAAATCGGTATAGGCAATGAAAATTTATGCGTTATAATAAAGCAATTACATAAACCAGTAATAAAATGCAGGTAGATGAAAAAATTGTCAAGAATATACGCATTATTAAAGATAAATTAAAAAAGTACTTGTCAAACCTTGAATAAATTTATAGAATTTGATCATACGTCAAGCTTTCGATTAATAATTGTGTTTGCTCACAAACGAAAAAAACCGACTTCAATTGCATTGAAAAGTAATACAGTAAGTGGATAAAAAAAATTAACAAACGCACTAGTCGTCACTACGATTTTGGGGGATTCCCCGTAAATGGATATTTGTATTTTTACAAATATTTATTTTCGGTCTGTTTGTCTATCCTTGGGGTCTCCCCATAATGCCTTGAATATACGTGAAGCAGTCGGTCCCGGTTGTTATCATTGATACCGGATAGCAATCATTGGTCATAGTAGGTTTTGGTCCACCAAAAGGTGGAGCAGCATGGTGGATTTAGCTTCAACCCTGCTCTTACATGGAGGAAGACGACTTTGCTCAATGTTACAAGCCTTAAAATATGTAAAGAGGTCTGAATATTATCGCTATGTTACCGTCGTTATTAAATTTGGCTTCTCATAATCACTAAATATATTTTAAAAAATATTTTTGCCGTTGTTTCCTAGCTTACTAATACATTTTGCTTACAAGTTCCATTATCCAAACATACATATAATTACATTATGTTAATTGTTAACATAGCCATCTAAATTACATTATTTAAAATTTTTATTTTATTTATTCAGCAACATGTTCGCACTCGTTTGAACATAAATTTAGACGTTATTCGATAGAAAACCTCGAAAAAAGGTCTTCCATTGAAACGTAAAACCGATATTGTTAACGTCTAAACGATTTCGATTCACTTCACACCGATTATGTGTTTAATGATTTAAGCTAAAGGTTTTTAACCGACTTCCAAAAAAAGAACCTTTGACTGAGTGTACCAAATTTTTTTTAATCGGTCCCATTTCAATTAATTTAAATCTGGCAAGTTCTTTTCGACTATATCTTATCACTTTTTGAGTAATCTTTGATAACGCGTTACATTTACTTGACTACTAGCTGACCTGGCGAACTTCGTATCACCTTATTTTTTTCTGAAATATAATAATAACATAATATATCAAAATAAAATATAGCCTATCTTTTAAGTTGGATCAAACTGCACACGGTGTGCAAATTTGACTAAAATCGGTTAAGTAGTTTAGGAGTCCATTGAGGACAAATATTGTGACACGAGATTTATATATATTAAGATTTTGTGCGTCTACCTACGTTGTATTACTTGTCGATGTAATTAAAGCCGGTTTTTTTTCGTTTGCGAGCATCCACAATTGTTTTATTTTCAAATGGCACTACGTTATTAATTTACAAATAATGTCTTATTACTACATACACATGCTGATTTATAGCATAAATTTATTTCGAAAAAAATACTAAATTCCATCGCTACGTAACTAGCTACTTATCTATACAAATATTATAAAGCTGAAGAGTTTGTTTGTTTGTTTGTTTGTTTGATCGCGCTAATCTCAGCAACTGCTGGTCCGAATTGAAAAATTATTTTTGTGTTAGATAGCCCATATATCGAGGAAAGTTATAGACTACATATCACTATATAATGCTAAGACCAATAGGAACGGAGAAGCAGTGAAGAATGTTTCAAAATCGGTTTTTTTTTCCTTTTGAGAGCTTCCGCTGCGTGCCCTGCGTAAACAGCAAAAAATCATGTATGACAGAATTGTTCCTATTCCACACGGACGAAGTCGCAGGCAAAGCTAGTATTAGATATTCTGCTAAGTACTAACAATTTTAACTATATATTTAGAGTAGCTTAGGCAACCTAGTTATATGTGAGGGTGGCGTGGCGTATAAAAAACACATTGACAAAATACATAACAGATAAATAAAACTAATCGTGTAACACAAAGGCCGATTCATCCCTTTACCTCAAAGGATTCCGATTGTTATTTTCGTATTCGAGAGGGTATAGGATTGAAGATAAATATTTTCTAATGATTAAAATATAATGGGTATTGTTATATTCCCGACACATCATCAGTCATCATCGTCAGTTCAGCCTAATACAGTCCACTGCTGGACATAGGCCTCCTTAAGTTCGCACCAAAAATGGAGTGAACTCATGTGTTTTGCCCATAGTCACTACGCTGGGCAGGCGGGTTCCGACCCGACACATCATTTATATGATATTAGATATCTTAAATCTATTCGAGAGTCTTTCTATTATGAATGTACACATACATATCATAACCTCTACATTTTAATTGTCTTCACTTCACTGTTGGGCATAGGAATCCTAAAGCTCGCGCCTGCCACAAACTCATGAGGGTTTTGCCCATAGTAACCACGCTCGGCAGGTGGGTTTGTGACTGCAGAGCTGGTTTTATCACACCTAAAACACTGCTGCCCGTCTTCGGCCTGTGTATTTGAAAGCCAGTAGTTAGATGGTTATCCGCCATCATTCGGCTTTACAAGTTCCATGGTGGTAGTAGAACTGTGTTATCCTTTAGTCGCCTCTTACGGCACCCACGGGACCAGAGGGGCTATATTCTTTACCGTCGTAACCACACAGCACATACTTTCTTAGGAACCAGTAAACAGGCTCAAATTACTATATTAATTGTAAAGTATATTAAATTCTTATCAAGATTAGCAAATAGAATTTTATTATATGTCAACTTTAAAATCACTCCGTTTAAAGTTGTCCAGAATTCATTTCAGAAAGCAATTTCTTAAGAAAACGTTTCTAGTCTATTGACTTTTTGACGCAGACCACTTGTCTCCATCGCGTCAATCTCTCACGTGTTACGACCATTACGAGCTAAATGACTGTATCATGAACCAGCACTTTAGGAGATTTACAAAATTGTTACGCAATTCGGTGCGGGTAGTTGTCTAAACTTAGGCAGGTATTTAGTGAGATAGATTACATTATTTTAAGCATAGGTCGTAAATTTTATTTATACATCTTAGATGAAGTAACAAGCGCCACTTGCTGACTCTACTTGCCTGTTGTCAAAACAGGTTTTCTCCAGGTTTTTCGCTACTTTACTCGTAACAGAAATACAACGCTAGGTTTTTGAGAGAAGTATTATAGGGTTGTGTTTTTCTGAAGTTTTGAGGTATATCCACAGTTGAGTTCTTCTCAGATTTTGAGAAAGACTTCTGCAAAATTCATCCTTGTAATCTTTTCATTAATCGTTCTTCCATTTTTTTCATATCCACATTGTGTCCATTTTTGTGCTCCTCGTAAATTTAATAAAAATATTTACTGCTATACCCTCAACAAAAAAGGTGGTAAAAATAGCGATACTATATAATTGTGTTTGCTCGCAAACGAGAAAAACCGACTTCAATTACAACGTAAGTAGACGGAAAAAATTCTCTGGTATTCCATCATCAGATCCTGGTTTATTTATGATAGTATCTATCACACTTGGGATATTTCCTTTCCAACAAAAAAATAATTGTCAAAATCGGTTCATAAACGACGAAGTTATCCCCGAACATACATAATATATATATATATATATATATATATATATATATATATATATATATACCTTCTCCTTTTTTTAAGTCGGTTAAATTTGGCTGTACGTATTCTTTGGTGTATATTCGTCATTTTTTTATATGTACTATTTTAAAGTCAGTCTAGGTACGCTAAAAATAATTATGTTTTTATGAAAACAAAAGCAGTCGATTACATTGATGTCGTTGAAGTTGTTTTCACTAGCCTGTAGTCTGTGGTGACCTTGCGTTCTGCTTTACGGGTTGCGAATTCGATTCCCGACTGACTTGGATGTAATATTTATATAAGTATTATTTTTATATATATTTATCAAAAAAAAAATATCTATAACAGTTGGTTGTTAATGTTAGCATAAAAAATCATGATTATGATGATGATGATTTTTATGTATATTTAAAAAAAATTAGCTATAACAGTCGGTTGTTATCTGTAACACAAGCATTAAATTGCTTACAATAGGAACAGACGGGTGTGTGTATGTTATAAGATATTTATTTGTTTATTTAACATAAATCTTAAAATGATTAATTGTTAATTAAACATCGTTTTCAAAATCTTATACGACATCTGGAGTTTAGTTGTTTGTGTGCCCGTATCCACTACACAATACCCTGAGACTCTAAAACAATATAATCCTCTTAGATTACCCTTTAAATTAATCAAAATGTCTTCGTGATGATGACGGAATCTCACGCAAGTAATGCTTGCTTTATTTAATTACATTTAAACATAAGTATGAGTATTTGAAGAAACAATTGTTCTTTTCCATTGTCTAAAAACCTTATAAACATCTCAATTGTTGATATTGGAAATGAATAAAATAATACGTTCCTCTGTTCGAAATTTACATCGCTTTAGCTTGTAATATCCCACTTCTGGGCATAGCCCTTTCTCCCCATGTAGGAGAAGGATCAGAGCTTAATCCACCACGCTGCTCCAATGCGGGTTGGCGGATATATTTCCTACTATGAGTAACGATCGCTATCGGGTGTACATGATAACAACCGGGATCAGCAGCTTAATGTGCTCTCCGAGGCACGGTAGGGAGACCCACAAGCACTGCACAAACATCCAGACCACGGCAAGTATCAGTGTGGCCAATACAAATGTTTGTCATGTGCAGGGATTGAACAAGCAACAGCCAGCTCAACAGCCATAAACTAGTGCTATCACCGTTGCGCCAACGCGTCGCCAATATCTACATAATTTACACTAAATGTTTTAAAATTATTCACGGTTAAGTAGAAACGATAACTTTGATGTACGATATATTTGTGTCAATATATAAGCGCCGGGAGTTGGTAAACTGGTAGCGATAGAGAGCTGAAAGTGTAAAAGTACCCATACAAAACAATCAAGTACTAAATCCTCACAAAAACAAAGACCCCACATAAAGGCATATTTTACAACTAGCTACCCGCAGTTTCGGCACGCATTGCATTTTTTTTAGATAAATAGTATCCTATGTTACTTTTAATCCCTCCAAGAATATGTGTACAAAGTGTCATAATGATCGGTTAAGTAGCTTTCGCGTGAAAGCGTAATAAACAAACTTACGTTCACATTCATAATATTAGTAGGACTAGCTGACCCCACAAATGTTGTTTTACCATATATGTTTATTATCCCCCTTGATCTCCCATCTTATAACTTAGGGGTATGAAAAATAGATGTTGGCCGATTCTCAGACCTACCCAATATGCATATTTCATAAAAATCGATCCAGCCGTTTCGAGGGAGTATGTTAACTAACATTTTGACAAGAGAATTTTATATATAAGATATTATTAGGGATGTACACATGTACCAAACATAAAAATCGGGTCAAAACTACCAATTTGATATAAATATCATATACATAAATACGAACTATATAACTTAACTCGTCGGTATCCATAAGTGCTTTTAATATCAACGAATTCATTGCACGATGTGTCGATATCTTAAGCGGCGATCTTTCCTCGCGCGAGCCTCTTGCATACTAGGTAAGTGATGAAATAGGGTGACAATCAAATTTTTGTTACTTTATATCATTTGTAATGCTATGACAGCTGTCCGCAGTCGTTCGACATCGGAAAAGCACGCGTACAACGTTTGCAAGTATCGCTTGGCAAGCTTAAATGTTTTAAAAATTCCCCGTGTGCCAAACAAACGGGTGCTTCCCATGACTTGATATCTCCAGGAGTGGTTCCAAAAATTAAAATTAATATTTTATGCCATATCAAATTTTTGTGTAATTTTAATAATATAAATAGTATTTTAATTCCCTTTTTTAATTAACCGTTCTATCTTCCCCAAAAAATCGGGGGTTGATAAGAAAATTTTGTTTGTGATATATCTTTATGCAGTACTTAAAAAATCGATCGGATGAGGCCAAACACGCCCATTTTCAGTAGACGGGAACAGATTTGAATAAAGTCAGAATTCTTTTCGGCTATATTGGTCGCCATTTGCAAATTGTTAATTTAGCTGTAACTTCGTCATCTCTAGACGCAAAAATGGGCGAGTTAGAAATAAAAAAGGCATGTTCGCAAGCACTGGTCGTATCGCGAAGTGGTTTTATTCCCTGCCCCTCCCTTTACATGGGCTTCAAGTTGGACACGAGGTGACGGTTCGACCTTGAGTCATTGACCAAAAACTAGAGTTTTCTCCAACTTTGAGAGTTTTCTCTAAATTTGGCTCGTGCTGGGGAAAGGGTTGTAGGGAGTATGGAGCCAGTAGCTAAGGACACCGGACCGGCACCCGTGGTAGTCCTGGGACCGGCGCTGACCGAGAAACTCGAGGATCACACTTACCTTTTGTTCGAGAACAGCGTCAGACTCAAAGACCTGCAGGCCAATTACGAAGCAAAAAGAAGTAATCAAAGCACCGAAGATGTATGCTTGTCCTTGCTATGTCCAAGTTTCTGCTGAAAAATCCAGCTGTGCTCCATTTCCTGGAGATATCATCAACGGACGAACTGATCACGGGGGTGGAAGTTTCGCAAAGCTAAAGATAGAAGGTGGTGATGGCCTTCACCACAACCGAGGAGATGAAAAACTTTGTTATATACAGTATACAAGCGTTCCATAGTAAAAATATTATTGGATCAGCATCAATAATACAATAATTACCGATTTAACCAACAAAAAAAAAAACGTTTTATTTGCCACGCAGTCGTTTTGTGACGGATGAGTGCGATTATTACACTAAATAAACTTATATATAAGGTTTTAAGCGTCTCTAGTTTACTTAATTATAATATGTATTAATAAATGATTAACAAAATTATAAACAAATACCAGATTAATTAAATCATGGTCACTCTACGATGGTATTTCGTTCTCATTCAACCTGGGACGTCTAAAGGAGCACTTTGAAATTCAGTCGGCTCGCGATGCCGATCATATTTCGGTATAATTTCGGTCCTTCAGAATGTCCTTACATGAATATTAAAAACTTAGTTTACTAATAATTTATAGCTCGATCCTTCTCTTTGCCTAATTAATTATAAAAATCGTTTTGCGAGCTAATGAAATGATAATTTTAAAATCTATTATGATTATTATATGTCATATTTTATGTTTTTGTGTCTTTTTTTTTTAATTTATAGAAGTGGTAATTTATAAGTAGATACTAACAATAGACCAATTTTCTTAAAACTTCGCATGTTCGGCAAAAGTCGCAAAAAACTGAGTACGAATAAGTGTACAAAAACTTAAGGCGGGTTGGTGACCGCAGGGCTGGCTACCGTGGCTGGCGTGGCACCGAAGACGCTGCCCGTCTTCGGCCTGTGTATTTCAAAGCCAGCAGTTGGATGAAACTGCGATATTAGTGTGTGATGTGAAAAACTTAAAACTGATTATTTATTTATTTTTGAGTTTTTTTTTTTTGCATTTTTACGAAACCACGCGATATAATACTCGTTATATAATTGTTTATCTAAAATTCCTTATATTATACATAAAAAAAAAAATAAAGAAATATGTAAAGACTTAAACCACTTGACATTCCGTAAATAAAATATACCAAAATATGCTTTTAAGCCGTAATATTGACTATGATCAGACGTATTTGGTCAATCGATACATGATCGATACACATTATCTGTGGTCGATTCAGTAAGTTCGTCAAGTTTTTTTTGCGAACTTCACAGTAATGGCAACATTTTTGCTTATAGACGCTTATTAGTTAAAGACCGTTTATATAACTGTTATAAGACAATTTTATCGAACGTTTTATAAGCTTATCGAGCATTTTAACTAATGAACGTTATAATCGTTCTATAAGCTTTTTTTATGAATAAGACCGTTAATGTTTATTTCACTTCTGACGTTTTAAGCATGTCACGTTCTACGCTTTCGTAGCCTCGTAGCCCGCTACGAAAAATGCAATAACGTAGCACGCTTCGACCTCGCGTATTATCAAGCAAGCAGTTTAATTTTAATATATCTTGTTATAATGATTTTGTTATTCACATAAATGTACCTACATACATTGCATTTGCGTGTTTTTTTGAATGTGTGTGGGTATGTTTATGTGTGTATGTAAGTAATAACTACGTATACATCAATTTTTATATATTGAATCGTTACATTTTTGTCATTACGCAAGTATTTGACTAAGGGAACTATTAAAAAATCAGAATTTCTTATATTTAAATAAGATTTTTTATGTGCTTACATGTAATACTGTTAAAAACAAAGCATTTCTATGTTGAATGGTAATAATTAGTTATTATGTCCAAAAGTTCAATTACAATAAAACGAAACACGTAGCTATGATTTCAAAACAAATATAGAACATAGTTAGCATCAAATTTCTCTAGAGAATGTGTGTACAGCGGCTGAGTTGAAAAGAAGTGTTCCCGAGTAAACAAATAGTTTGGAGCGCAATGTTTGTGTTGCAGCCGCGCGGTCGAGCGACGGACTGTATAGACATCAAGGTCTGTATTAAGTATATGAGCATTTACATTATTAAGAACATTTTAATCACATTTTTTTTACAAGTATGTCTACTGACAAACTTAATTTCTTGTCACTGGATGAAATTTTATCCTCTTTATAGTTGCCTAATATAAATTTATTTTGTATCTAATATATAAAATTCTCGTGTCGCGGTGTTTGTAGTTAATCTCCTCCGAAACGGCTTGACCGATTCTCATGAAATTTTGTATGCATATTGGGTAGGTCTGAGAATCAAAAAATATCTATTTTTCACCCCCCTAAATGCTAAGGGTAGTCCATCCCTATTTTTTTTTTAATTTTTAGATAAATTATTAATTTTTTAATTTTTTATGATACAACATTGAAAAATACATACAACCCTAAATTTTTAACCCTCTACGATCAACCCCTATTTTTAAATAGCGTTTAGCGGCAAGACAACGTTTGCCGAGTCAGCTAGTAATTAGATAAAATCGTTAAATAAAATAAAATAAAATAAAAATAAAAAATCGTTAAGTAACTGTAAATTAATTACCTCAATTTAAATTTTTTCAATGATAACTTTTGTTCATTGTGATCTTATTTATTCATATTTCTAAACGTGAAAATTTTTTTTGGCCCATTTTAAATTTTATTTCGTCTAAATATACAAGCTACTTTGGAAACATACTTCTGTATAACCGTCTGATATACTTTTTCTTAGGTTAAAAAAACCTAAAATATTTTGTCGTACAATGTGTTTCATTGTAAATTATAGCCGTGCTAACACGCTCACGAAAGGTATCATGCGAAACGAGCTTATTAAAGTAGCTCATCTATTTTAACAAAGTGTAATTTAAAATTAAGCTAGGATTTTTTTACGTGGAACGTAAACGTATTACACCTACAGAACCCTCCATTTGAAGTAACGCAGTTAGGAATCGAACTCCTTATATAACAGACTATTTATTATTATTATTTGGTCATTAGCATGTTAATAAGATAACATTAATGTAGCCATTAATTAAAGTCGTTAATAAACATAGACATTATATATAAATACTTAAACACTAAATCACTTGTCAAGTAAAATCACCCGTCTGAGAATGCTCTATTACCGTCTGTAATGAAGTAGCAAATTAAAGTCGAGCTCCTCGGCTGCTGAGCTTTATTACTAGGGCATCAGAAAAACTTTTTATAAAATATATATGAAAACTAAATTTTATTAACATATGACATTATTTATTTCGACTGGGGAAGTACCTTACAAAAGATACACAACTAAATAAAACTGCTTTCAACCAGTGTCGCGTTTCTGTGGTGAATAAGATGACCAGAGCTCCTGGGGTGATTGGGGATAGGGTCGGCAACGCGCTTGCGACGCTTCTGGTGTTGTAAACATCTATAAGCTACGATAATCGCTTAAGCCGTACGCTTGTTTGCCGACCGAGTTGTTTAAAAAAATATATTAATTATATTTATCATCATCATTACAGCCTATACAGTCCACTGCTGGACATATATCTCTACAAGTTTACGTCAAAAATAACGTGAACTTATGTGTTTTGCTCATAGTCACCACGCTGGGCAGGCGGGTTGGTGACCGCAGGGCTGGCTTTGTCGCACCGAAGACGCTGCTATCCGTCTTCGGCCTGTGTATTTCAAAGCCAGCAGTTGGATGGTTATCCCGCCACCGATCGGCTTTTTAGGTTCCAAGGTGGTAGTGGAATTGTGTTATCCCATTAGTCGCCTCTTACGACACCCACGGGAATAGAGGGGGTGGCTATATTCTTTAGTACCGTAGCCACACAGAACAATTATATTTATACATGTATAAAGTTTCTAGCATTCTTCTCTATCACATCAACTTGTGTTTGACATCATTGGCCCTAACTTAGACTTTTAATTGATTTATAAATTTTAGGTAACATTATTCGCATCATATGTACCAATGTAAAGTAACAGTAATGAAAGAATGGGTATGTAACTTGAAACTATAATGAATATATTTAATGTACCGTTAATATTAAAGCTTAACGTACAGCGTTCGTTCAAGGGTATCTTTAGCGGTTTTATTCAGGTGCCAATCTAATGTTTCATTTCAAGGCTTTCGAAATTATTTTTACACGTGTCATAAGCAATTGTACATAATATATTGATTGTAGTATAATATAAATATTATGTAAAATCTTGTGAAAAAATATAATTTTTTCTGTTCTTTGGATAAACTTCATCATATTACGTATAATAATGTCTCCCGTTTATTTTAAATATCATTCAGTATCTTTTGACACTAAAAATACGAATATATACTAAAATTCGATCCTAATATTACTACTTACCCTACTACACGATACTTTTGCTACTTGAATGTCAAAATAATTAACAACAAACGTAGCATATGTTTCATTTTTATATTCGTAATTCTCAATCGCTGTTGTTTTTTTTTTATAACTAGGACGGGAAACAATTGTACGTCTCACCTTATAGTAGCGATAACGTGTAGCTTATAGCCTGCAACACCAGAAGTATCGAAGCGTGTTGTCGACCTTACCCCTGATCCACCTCCAGGAGCTCTACTCATCTTACTCACCACAGGAACACAACACTGCTTGAAAGTAGTATTATTTAGTTGTGATCTGCTGTGTAAGGTAGAGGTACTTCCCCACTCAGGCTGCTCCAGATTTTGAGCAGGATAGTTTCTCAGTTAAAATCAGTTGATAGAAGAAATGAAATAAATAAGTATGTTTTTTTAAAGAATTTCGTAACAAAACAAGTTCAAAAAATGAAGAAACATTTAGCTTTCTTTTTATATCCCTTATTTGTGCCACTCGTTTAAAACTAAGAAACAAGTAAACATTGTGAAAAGTCGTGACTAGGATTGAGTCGTGTGACCTAGTTGCTATTTTTCCCAGACATCACTTTTCTAAAGTGAAACTTTGTAATGAAGAATGTACTTTTTTAAAACATAAGAAAACTACAAAAAATTACACTGTTGAGGTAAAAATATATTTTAAGGTAAATTTTAATAACATATATGTGTAACAAAACTATACATTAGTATATTAAATAGATGATCATAAATGACTTAAAATGAATACAAGAGGACATGACATGACATGGACGAAATAATCTGGGACCTTTTAGCACTATCGGAAGCTATTACACAAAAGGAAGAATTAAGATGTCTCTATAATCATATATTTCATTCTTTTAATATAAATTAATTTTTGAAAGAACTTTGAAAAAGTGCTAAAGTCAGAAGAACCTCAACCGTAAACAATTTTGCAGCCCTTGAGAGCCTCGTAAACTTACCTTCCTTTGGTAATTTCGTTTGATGAGAACAGCTATTTCGGGACCAAAATAATTATGGTAATATATCCTTAACCAAGTTACTTTTTAGATGTACTAGTTACAATCATCGCGCCAAAAGGAGGACACCAGCAAGATGGTCTGATGTCATCAAGAATACAGTGGGAGGCAGCTTGCACCATGCAATAAATGCTGCTTACGATCGCCTTCAATGGAGACATATCATTCGTGGTCGCGATGTTCATCATTGACGGAACGAAGAAGAAGAAGAGGATGAAGAAGAAGTTACAATTATATGAATTATTATGATAATATATCCTTAACCAAATTACTTTTTAGATGTACTAGTTCCAATTATGTTACTAGGGCGTACTGTGATGAAAGACGAAAAATATGAAATATTTAATAAGTAAGCTACAGAACACATACGTATTAAAATAGTAACTTTAAATTTATAAATATCAATAAAATTCATGATTCTCTTAATATGGAAAATAAATTAAATAATAAATAATAAAATAATACTAATTATTATATAATAAATTCTCTTATACAGTTGGAAAAAATGAAATATATAGAACTCATAAATTTACCCCGAGGTAACCCGGTGAATTTCGATTCAAGTGATTCGTTATAAAAAGGTCAAAAACGATTCGAAATTGAGATATCCTTTACTAAAAAGATTTTAAAAAAGGCCAGTTCATGTTTTTTTACAGGGCAAGGTCAGCTAACAAATTTACAGCCCTCCTGATGGTAAGCGGTTCTATAGCCTGTAGACGCTTGCAACAACAAAAGCAATTGTAAAGTAAAATTTAGTTCTAGTTTACAATGAAAGGCTAGAGACCTCTTCAGTAATTCTAAGCCGTATCGTAAAACAGAGAGAATTTTCAAGTAATGTGTGAGTATATTAATTATTTATTAACGGTTAGCCAACAAGTTATATGCGACTATATAAGTAGCCCTTTGGCGCAGTTTATGAGTCTGAGTCTGTGTGTAATATTTATTTTTATTGACTTATATAATCGTATATTCTACTAGCTGACCTGGCGAACTTCGTATCACCTTATTTTTTTCTGAAATATAATAATAACATAATATATCAAAATAAAATATAGCCTATCTTTTAAGTTGGATCAAACTGCACACGGTGTGCAAATTTGACTAAAATCGGTTAAGTAGTTTAGGAGTCCATTGAGGACAAACATTGTGACACGAGATTTATATATATTAAGATATATATTATACTTATTTATATTTCGACTAGCCCGTTAACGCAGCTTGTAGTGACCCTGCTTTCTGCTCCGGGGGTTATGGGTTCGATTCTCACCTGAGTCTGTGTGTAATATATATATTTATTTATATATGTATTATTTAGATGTATGTATATAAAAAAAATATTTAGCTATATCAATCGTCTGTTACCTATAACACAAGCTTTGAGTTGTTTACCGTAGGAACAGACGATCGTGTGGGTTATGTTATAAGATATTTATGTTTATATAATTTATACGCGAGTACCTAACGGTACAAACTTTATAGCTAACGTTTAAACTACACAACTTATCTGCATGAGTATGAGCCACGTGCCCATAATTGAATATTAGAAAGTTCCGCTTGGGTTTAGTTTAACTTTAATAGTATTCAATTTGTTATTATTAAAACTATTACGAGACGTAAGTTTACATATAGGTGTGTAGGCTATAATTAGAATTAGCCAACTTTAGCTCTTTCTAACACTGATTATATTATAGATATTAGAGATAGAATTGGTGAGACGGTTTTTAAATTAACAAATGAAACGAAAAATTATTTTGCTAGCAGAAAGCTAAAACTGCTGTGTTATAGGTAATATTTTATTCCCATAATATCGCTTCAGTTAACGTAATATTAAGTGATAATTACATTGAATAATAATAAAAGATAATTTGAATTGGGGTAGGACACAGCAGGAAATCGTGCTCAAGATATGGAGTAGCTCGACTAGGATAGTACATCGATCTTACAGAAAGTCACAGATAAATAATATTTTTTCTAAGCAGTGTTATGTTTCTGTAGGTGAGTTAGGTGATCAGAGCTCACAAATACTTCTTTAACACAATCTTCAGTAGAGTATATTTGCCCGGAAATTAAAAAACCGACTTTTACATCGACAAGTAATACAACATAAGTAGACGAAAAAATAGTCAAGTAAATACGCGCCTATATCCAGCTGTGGACTACTGTGGCTAAAGTTATGTGATAAGATATAACTCAAAAAGTACTCAATAGATCTCAAATAAAATTAAATGGGACCACAAAACACGCAACACCTTTCGATTTCAAAAAAAATTGAAATCTTTCCACGCAGTCAAAAGCTCTGAGGTAACATACATAAAAAAACTACTATCGAATTGAGAACTTCCTCCTTTTTTGTAAGTCGGCTAAATAAAGTACCTACTCGAACTCGAAACTATACATATATCTTTAACTTTATATTATTTATCTATCATTATTTGTGTTCTTATTCTGTAAGAATTTCAAGAAGATAATTATATAATAATTTTAATTTTTTTATAACTTATTCTCATATTATATTATATCTTCATCATTACAGCCTTTACAGTCCACTACTGGACATAGGCCTCCACAAGTTTACGCCAAAACTAGCGTGAACTCATGTGTTTTGCCCATAGTCACCACGCTTGGCAAGCGGGTTGGTGACCGCAGGGCTGGCTTTGTCGCAACGAAGACGCTGCTGCCCGTCTTCGGCCTGTGTATTTCAAAGCCAGCAGTTGGATGGTTATCCCGCCACCGGTCGGCTTTTTAAGTTGCAAGGTGGTAGCGGAACTGTGTTATCCCTTAGTCGCCTCTTACGACACCCACGGGGAGAGAGGGGGTGGCTATTTTCTTTAGTACCGTAGCCACACAGCACAGTATTATATCTTAGTCTTATTAATATGGAAATATTGACAATATTAAGGCACGGGTATCTAAAAATCTTAAAGCCCTTTATCTAGGTCGATTTTCTTATCATCTAAAATATACTAATTTTTAACCTCAAACATCTAAAGTTTTAGGAAATATGATGAAATTTCCATAATATTTCCATTAATTACCGTGTACCTAATTAGATCCAAAATTAGGGTAATTAGGATGATATATTCAAGTTTTACCCAAGCTCCGCGGCTGATGCGACTAACACGTGTGTGAATAGGAATTAGATTATTATTAAGTTTTTAAATTAAAAATTAATTTTCTATAATTTTTCATTCTATGATTTGTCGCATATAAAAAATTAATTAAGTTAAAGATATAGTTTACAAATTATTAAATCCTAACATTTCAATTTCATTATTATTATGTAGGTATATATATTTATATAAATTTCGCTGTATCTTAATTAATAAATATTTGCAAAACCTATATGAAATCAAAATAATTAACATACACTAGCCTCCAACTGCTATCACAATTAAAACAAGAGAGCTTAAATTATAGCAAGAGAAAACTTGATTGGACGGATATAATACGATCATGTCAATCAAAATAACTATGTCAATAAATAACACTCCACTATAATATTAAATCCTGCGAATGCCATACTATATAATAATAATACTAACATTTATTTCGGGACTAGCCCATATAATGTTAGTAGTGTTTATTATAACCTAGTGCTAGTACAATAATAAATATAATAAATTAAAAGTAGTAACATTATATCTATACAAATAAATTAATAAAATTGAAGTGTCTGTTTTTAATATTAAAATAACCGCTTTTTAATAAATGCATATAGATGTATACATGGTACATATACCAAAATAACATTTTTTTACAATTTTAGTCTGTCTCTCTGTCTGTTTGTTCCGGCTAATCTCTGAAACGGCTAAACCGATTTTCACGGGACTTTCACTGACAGATAGCTGATGTAATAAGGAGTGACTTAGGCTAAATAATTTTAGAAATTGATTCATTTTATAACTCTGCGAATCGAACAATAACTTTTTTGTAAAATTCCACGCGGACGAAGTCGCGGGCACAGCTAGTATTTACTATAAAAATGTATGTAATTTCATGACCTTTCAAAAATATTTCGCACAAGATGTTTTACGAGGGTCTACTTTTTCTTTTTATTGCTTTCATAAAAGCGCTCGAAATCAAACATCTCTTCAAGTGACAACAGACTTGATGTCTGTATTCAATACACTGGGTTTGTTAAGATTTTATTGAAGCCTTATTTTTGACGTCTTTTTTTCTTACAATATTGATAAATAGTTTTGCTAAACTTTTATCTGGTAGAAATATTTTTTGGAATATATTTTTATTTCATCGGTGACCTTTTTAATGTTAAAAACTAAATAAATAAGTGTCTTAAATTCAATATGTGAAAATTTCGTGATGGGGGCTCGAAAATACACCTAAAGTCAATAAAATTATGTTCAACATTTGTATGACCTATACAAATATTTCTTATGAGCGATAATAATCGATCCTGTGACCGCAACAATTTTGAAATTGTCTCAACGTAAATATAAAGTGTATACTAAAAATAAATTAATAGCAAAAACGTATTACTCGTTGCAGGATTACATAGTTGATAAAGTTGTGTGAAGGTAGTGACGCTGTATTTCATGCAAGATATTACTAATTTTGTACTAAAAAACAGTTTATATATTGCTTTAATAATTGTATTTGCAGGCAAACGAAGAAAAACTGACTTCAATTATATCGACAATAATACAACATAGGTAGATGAAAAAATAGTCAAGTAAATACGCATTATCAAAGATTACTCCAAAAGTTAAAATCAGGTCTCAATGAAACTTAAATGCGACCACATGATAAACAGTAGCTTTCGATTAAATTAAAAATCATCAAAATCGGTACACCCAGTAAAAAGTTATGCGGATTTTCGAGAGTTTCCCTTGATTTCTCTGGGATCCCATTATCAGATCCTGGTTTCCTTGTCATGGTACCAAACTTAGGATATCTCCTTTTCAACAAAAAAAGAATTATCAAAATCGGTTCATAAACGATGGAGTTATCCCCGAACATACATAAAAAATATATACGGCGAATTTAATAACCTCCTCCTTTTTTCGGTTAAAAATAGTAACTGCTGAACTTCTTGCCGATTCTTCTCTGCAGAATCTACGTTCCGAATCAGTGGTAGCTTCACTTTAAAAAAAAGTAATTGCTTTTAAATTTTAAACAGTAAAATGACGATTCGACAGTGCTTTTGAAGCCTATTTTATATTTTAATAAAGTTATTTATGATTTTTGATTTTTTGCTAGTCCACCAGCAAATTACTCCATTGCGCAAACTGATTGCTAATGTGATGCCGTTCAGTCAAATTCTAATACTATCATCATATCCTTGCATTTATCTTCTATCTTATTTATATTCAAACAGTAATTTTAAAGTCACTAACGTTTCTCATTTACTTTTCAGGTAAACCATACGCCGATTGTCAGTACACGTGTTCTCTGTGTAAGTAAAATTTTATTCTTTGACGTTTATTTGCTTAAGTGCAATGGTGGAGGCTTTGATAGCTAGCGTTTCATTTAATACAATTAAAGAGAATTTTTTTTTATGTCACTAGGTCGGCAAACAAGCGTACGGCTCACCTGATGGTAAGCGATTACCGTAGCTTATAGACACCTGCAACATCAGAAGCATCGCAATAGCGTTGCCGACCCAATCCCCAATCCCCCCACGAATTTTAGCGGTGATTAATATCGATTATCTATTATTTATAATAAGCTGTGTGGCTACGGCATTAAAGAATATAGCCACCCCCTCTCTTCCCGTGGATGTCGTAAGAGACGACTGAGGGATTACACAACAAGAGTTAAAGTTCTTGTCATTCTCTTTCATTGGCGACAAAAGCAATTAAGCAGCAGTGGACCGCTATACGCTGAAGTGATGATGATGAGTGACAAGAAATATATTTTATTTGAAAAATATGCCGTAAAGATAATTAATAATAATATCTCCCGACAAATTATAAAATATCTACGACTTGTAAGGGAATCATTTTAAAAGAAATATGCGCTAAAATATCACGTTCTAACGCTCGTGCAAATTTGTTTGTTTAAGCTAAATTAGAAGTATATAATTAATAGTAGATTAGTAGCCAAGGGCTGTAAAGTATCAATCGTAGCCCGAGATATTTGCAATTGATGCTTACACCCGAGCTATTTTGCTTTACATATCGATTGTGAGGTAAGTAGAAAAAAACCGGCATTACAAGAATAAAACATTGGATTTGTTGAAATTTATAGTAAAACGAGAACAATGACTATTATACTCACACGAAGACAAGGCTGAATAACAAAGCGACCACTTTGGTCATTGGGCTGAATGCATGATGTCTATTGCCAGTATGATGGTTACATGTACGCGAACTTTTTGAAAGAAAGAAGTGTTTTTTTAATTACTTACCGCCCTAGGGCTTTTCTAGCTACATTATTATCCTAGAGCGCTAATTAGTCACCTACAAGCCCCATTTGGAGGTAATAAGAACCTACTTACCGAACATGAGAGATGTAAATTACTTTTGCCATAGCTTGTCTGAAAAATAAACAATTTCGCTTACAATGCTGTATTACAGTTGTGTTTCTTTACTTATCTTTTGTTTCAATTTGTGCCAAAAACATTTATCCTATTTATCTATCATGATAACAAACTACCGCATGTCTTCAATACTCTTATAACTATATGCTACAGCTTTGTCTGCCCTTATTGGCCATACATCATGAAAATTGCTTCCTTTATCGAACCTTTGCGAAGAAAGTCTATTGTTGACATGTTTGGTGTTATCTTGGGTCGAATCTTTGTAATCTAACTGTAGGAAGGAAAATACGAGCAGTAAAAGCATTTATGTAATGTGTGCTGTTTCGTTGTGCTAGTTTTTTTTAATATACAGACTAGCGCTTGACTGCGATCTCACCTGATGGTAAGTGAAGATGCAGCCTAAGATGGTGCGCGCTTACCTAGAAGATGACTTTTCGATTCACTCTTGATTTGAAGATACCTAAGTTATAATTACTTGGTAAACCGGAAGCCGAATGGGCATTCCAAATATTAGCAGTGCGTATCATGATCGAGGAAGCAAAGCGATTAGTGCGAGATCGTGTTATTTCAACCACGTAACGGTGTAGATTCATACGATAAAAAAGCTAGTAAACTAATCATTTTAGTTGTATTAAAAATGTGAAAGTTTTTAAGGATGGAGGTAATGACGAGAAGACGGAGGATGATACAGAATGATAAGACGAGCAGATTGAAAGAAAGAAAAAAGAAAAAGAATAGCTATTTCTTGGAACATATAAATTGTACCAACCGATTAAAAAAATGTATAAAACAATTTACAGATAACCCTCACTCAGCGTTCTCGTCTGTTTTTTTTTTGTGTTTTCTTTTTTCTTTATTATTTTAATTTTATTGCATTATTTTAGCGTTTTATATTTTATCTCTAATTTATGGTTATAAGTTTTATTTATGTTGTGTAATTTTATTTGAAATATTGTACACACTTATAACGACGTATTTATTTTCCGTAATTTTATATGTACACTTATAAAAAAATATGTTTACTACCGTATATATTGTCGAGTGTTTGTGCAGTCCTAGTGGGTCTCCCCACCGTGCCTCGGAGAGCACGTTAAGCCGTCGGTCCCGGTTGTTATCATATACATCTGATAGCGATCGTTACTCATAGTAGGGAATATATCCGCCAACTCGCATTAAAGCAGCGTGGTGGATTAAGCTCTGATCCTTCTCCTACATGGGGAAAGAGGCCTATGCCCAGTAGTGGGATATTGCAGGCTGAAGCGAATATTGTCGAGTCGTGTGTCGTATACATTGTCGTATATATTGTCGTATATGTGTCGTGTATAATGTCGATGGTTTATCTAATTCTAAATAAAAAAATCTGTTTATTGTGAAACATTATGAAATAACAACGTTCTTAAATATACACGAATGTTGTAAAAACTGTGTTCAAACCTAGATTCTACTGAATATTCACTAAGTCTAAGATGAGTATGAAGACCTTGCGCTGGTCTTCCATGAAGCCATAGATAAGGTATCAATGAATAAAAACGAGTGTGCTTTAGACCACACGGCTGAAGTAAAAGTTAACTAACGTAACTCTTTCTTTTTCTACTAAACTAATTTATATCTCCCTCTTAACTTCCGTTCGCATCGCGCAAGCACACTTTCCGTAACACTCTCGTCACGCATTAACCAGCTTACTTCCCATGTCAAGCGTACGTAAAGAAGTTTTACTTGAATCAAATTAATAACAACATGTTCTATAGTACGATGGATATTCATTCTATTATCAATATTTCAAAGTCAGAACTTATTTCAGAAATAGTTAACATATTTGATGAAAAAGAATATTACGAAAAAATAGCCGTATTGTTCCAATCATTCTCAAATTGTACACACATTTTTTATCTTTTTTTTTTTTTTTGTTGTAAACAAAATCCTTTTTCACCTTTTGTCTACATTCAATTTATATAAAAAAAAAAAAAAAAAAAAAACATATTTGAAGAGTTTTATAAACACCAAGCTTTATTAACGCTGTTTTCCAAGTATAACACGCCTCTAAAAACTTGCGCGCACATTTAAGTGTAAATGAGATTAAAATTACGATGTTAGGGAAATAGCACTTATACACGCGCTGTGTCTTTGGTGTCTGAAGAGATAAGTGAGGGTTTATTCATAAAGTTTCTTTACATACATTTCTATAGTAATATAAACAGGTACATTGAGACCCTTTATTGCATAGTACGCGAAAACTAGAAATATTAAGTCATGACACAACTTGAGATACATGTGTGTCTGTTACATTATTCTCAAAGTATTTAGTATGTATGCCATACAAGTATTTGTTTTTATCTCGGCGTTTGTGTTTGTATGCTGTTATTCCGAAACCACGGATACAGGTTTCTCATCCTAGTTGGGGCGTTGAGACACATTGATATGGAGTGTGCATATTCCCATTCAGCTTATAACATACCACTGCTGGGCAAATGCCTCTTACTCCATGTACGAGTAGGATCGGAGCTTAAGCCACCACGCTGCCCCACTGTGTTTATGCGGCGAATATGTGCGAGGCGAATATGTTCTTCACTATTTTGGCGAAGCGTGTGAAACGTAGTGTGAAGAATCGCGTCCGCCATCGAAAAGGGAGGATCCTCCAACCAGACGGGTGTTGTGTCTGGCGGGCTACCGGCCCAACGATTGTTGTCGGGATCTTGTATATATACTTAATCACTTTGAAAACTCTGATAGCGCGATGTAGCATACGTCAGTTTTTCTCTAATTCCGTAGTTTGCAATCGTTCGTATTGCGCGCGATAGATGTCGCCACACTATGAGTAACGATCAGACAGATCGACAGACATACAAACCGGAAAGAAATATTTATGCAAATACAAATATCGATCAAGAACGGGAATCTCCCCAACCGTGCCTCGAAGACGCTAAGCCATCGGTCCCGGTCCTCAATCTCGCAGTGAGCAGGTATCGAAATTACAGAACTTTGATCGGAGTTACCGTTTATTGGATATCGCCGCATCGATTACCTTAACTTTATTAATATCGGTAACGTTGAGCGGGATGTTTATTTAATGGAACCGTAATTTCATTTTATAATTAAAGTTAACTCAATCTGAGTTATAAATGTTTAATTTTATATAATAGCTGGTAAAACACATTTATTTTCAAATTAAGATGAAAAAATAAACAATAAAATAATAATTAGACTAAAAATAATCTCCTATCGTTTTATTCTAATTAACGCGCCAACCCACAGTAAATAGATGTTCTGAATTAACTCCAAAACTATCACCGTCGCAGGAGTTGAGGCCTCTGCCCTACAGAGGAATGTTTACAGGCTAATATAGGAATATTAACTACTATTTATTAAGAAATAAATCAACTAAAAATGTTACCAGTACCAATTCAGCAACCTTATGAAGACTTGAAAGACGTTAGTAAGCATGTCAAGTATAATACAACGTAGATCGACGAAAAAATAGTCAAGTAACTACGCGTTATCAAAGATTACTCAAAAAGTAGTTATCAGGTCTCAATAAAATTTATATGTGACCACATGACAAACATCAGCCTGTAATATCCCACTACTGAGTATAGGCCTCTTTCCCCGTGTAGGAGAAGGATCAGAGCTTAATCCACCACGCTGCTCCAATGCGGGTTGGCGGATATATTCCCTACTATGAGTAACGATCGCTATCAGGTGTACATGATAACAACCGGGACCGACGGCTTAACGTGCTCTCCAAGGCATGGTGGGGAGACCCACAAGGACTGCACAAACACCCAGACCACGGCAAACACCTGTATCACCAATACAAATCTTCGATGCAGTTGAACTCAATTCTTTTTCGTTTGCAAGCAAAATATTTAGAGCAATTTCAGAGCAATATTTAGAGCAAATATTTAGGGCAACAAATTGGTGAATGCTTGTGGTTGGTTTCAATTCCATTTTTAACCGACTTCCAAAAAAGGAGGAGGTTCTCAATTCGACTGTATTTTTTTCATGTATGTTACATCAGTACTTTTGACCAGGTGGACCGATTTCGACAATTTTTTTTTAATCGAAAGGTGGTGTGTGTCGATTGGTCTCATTTAAATTTATTTGAGATCTAACAACTACTTTTCGAGTTATATCGAATAATGCGTTTTTACTTGACGCTTTTTTCGTCGACCTACGTTGTATTATACCGCATAACTTTCTACTGGATGTACCGATTTTGATAATTCTTTTTTTGTTAGGAAGGGGATATTCCTAGTTTGGTACCATGATACGGAAACCATGATCTGATGATGGGATCCCAGAGAAATCGAGGGAAACTCTCGAAAATCTACAATAACTTTTTACTGGGTGAATCGATTTTTATAATTTTTAATTTAATCGAAAGCTGATGTTTATCATGTGGTCACATATAAATTTTATCGAGATCTGATAACTACTTTTTGAGTAATCTTTGATAATGCGTAGTTACTTGACTATTTTTTCGTCGATCTACGTTGTATTACTCTTCGATGTAATTGAAGTCGGTTTTTTTTTTCGTTTGCGAGCAAACACAATTATGATAATGTTGTCACTCACATATCGAAGTACTATTTTCAATTGACTGAATTTTTAGAGCTTACTCCTTAATAATCGATTTTCATATAAGGACCCCGGTATGAAAAAAAATATGAGCAGTAAAATCTATTGAACGAATGACCTCGATACGTTGCTCGTAACGCCATCTATCGAATAGGGTTCTGATTTCGACAAAAGAGTTCCGTAACGACGTTTTCTAATAACGCCATCTTAGATAGATAGATGGCGTTATTTGATTAGTTTATTTACCATTTGATGACAATCTCGTTGGCGCAGTTTGTAGTGACCCTGCTTTCTGCTCCGCGGGTTGCGGGTTCGATTCTCGCCTGAGTCTGGGTGTAATATTTGTATTTAAATATTTATATATGTATTTAAAATTTCCATGTATATTTATTAAAAAAAAGTATTTAGCTATATATCAGCCGGCTGTTACCTATAACACAAGCATTAAGTTGCTTACCTTAGGAACAGACGACCGTATTTGTATATTATAAGATATAAAATATTATAAAATATGGTATTCTTTTTCTTAGACTAGTAAGCCTTCTTTGCGCCTATTTAGACAGTCGATCTGAAGGAGTAAACTCCAGCCATGCGTCGGAGCTGACACACACTTTTTTTGTTTTAGAAATGGTATGTACTTAGTATAAATATGTGGTGTGGTAGTAATGTGGTGTGCCTTTCGCAGTAATCGTAGTAACTAGCTGTTACGCTTTAGGTCGTACTTTTGATTCCAGGTCGTGACCGATTTATAATATTAATGGTTAACATAAGTTGTCCATTAATCACGTGGGGCTCGAAAGGCTTATTGGGGGGGGGGGTTACGGAAAAAATGACGAAATATTATTAATTTTTTAAAATTTTATCAGATTATACATGTATTTAAAGACTGATAATTACATAATTTTAAGATCTGAGAATTACAATATACTTTGCAGAAAAAAATACACGTCATTTCTGGAAGGGGAGGGGAGTACTTTAAAACATCACCAAGGAGGGTAGGAGTTCAAAAAGTTGTTAAAAAACATCACGTGATTGTGACGATCCTATACATCATCATCATCATAATCATCATCATCACTTCAGCCTATTGCAGTCCACTGCTGGATATAGGCCTCCACAAGTTCGCGCCCAAAATGGCGTGAACTCATGTGTGTTGTCCATAGTTACCACGCTGGGCAGGCGGGTTGGTGACCACAGGGCTGGCTTTGTCGCACCGAAGACTCTGCGGGCCGTCTTCGAGCTATTTATTTCAAAGCCAGGAGTTGGATGGTTAACCCGCCATCGGTCGGCTTTTTAAGTTCCAAGGTGGTAGTGGAACTGCGTTATCCCTTAGACGTCTCTTACGACAGCCACAGGAAGAGAGGGGTTGGCTATATTCTTTACTGCCGTAGCCGTACAGCTATCCCCTACTATGTGTATAGAATGGGAGTAATAGAACATTTTATTTTATTCTTGTTGTTATCAGATATTTCTTGTAAAAACAAGGACTGAGAGCTCGTCGTGGGGCTTATAAATACATTATGAGATTTTTGTTAAATACCAAACTTAAATGAAAGGAAGTAAAATCCACGGTTCAATGACTTCACTTTGTTTTAATGTTGCCACATTTAATATTAAAGTTTTGTAATTAAAACAGATTTTGTGTGTCAATTGATCTACTGAGGTTATAGGTTGGTGAGCTTGACTTTCACAATTACAATAAGTAGATACTCGTGTGTTGGCAGTATTGCTTTTTAATCAGTGATCTTGCAGAGGTCTCGGTAATGTACTTGCATAGGACCAAGTGGATAAGATGGACTTGGATATACAAGTTGTTTCTTTGCCTAACTCAAGGCTGAGATTATCAATTTTTTACGTGGAATGGCATATTATAATATGATTAATGTGTAATAACAAATGAGTTCTTACGCAAGCTAGCTAATTTTACTTTTAATTATTCATTAATTTTAATATTTATCCAATTCATTTCGGCTATTCGTCTGCAATATTTATTAAATAACACATTTTTAACGTAGGTAGAGGATACTATTATCACTGTGCCATAGTTGTGTTCAAACTTAAATGAGAACACAAGTCAGACACCAGCTTTCGACTAAAAGAAGAATCATCAAAATCGGTTCACCCAGTAAAAAGATCTGTACTAACACAAATAAAAAAAGCTGAATTGAGAACGTCCGCCTTTTTTAAAGTAGGTTAAAAGTAGATTTTATTTCTTACTTTGTATTATAATTATCGTGACTACAGTCAAGTATTTATCTATCTACCTAAACATTTAAATGCTTTTATTAATTCATCCCTTCATTAACCAATCATAAACCTACGCGGAGTTTCTAGAGATACAGAGAAAGTAAATTACCGCTTAATTACAAATGCTAATTAGTTGTACTAAGTTTAAATGTCAATGTCGTGCATTAGGTCTGTACACAGACGGCAAATTCTGTTGAACTAATGTTACTAAATTTACAGTAAAGGTCTGTACACACCGAATATGGAGTGAAGAAATACACACACGAATCAATTGCCTAAACAACGCTGCCCGTTCAATTCTCTCGGGATGAATATTTATCATTGTACAAATATCGGTCACCAACCCGCCTGTCTAGCGTGGTGACTATGGGCAAAACACATGAGTTCACGTTATTTTTGGCGTCAACTTGTGTAGGCCTATGTCCAGCAGTGGACTGTATAGGCTGTAATGATGAATGATGAATATCTGTGGTATATTAACCTTATGGGTCTCCTCGCAGTACCTCGGACAGCACGTAAAGCTCTCTGTTTGTAATTAAAGGACAGACAAGATTTGACGTCTGCATAAGGAACCCAAAAATTTCTCGCAAACAACGCATAGGTTTTTTCAATATGCATATTTTTGATACATGATTTTTTTACATTACTTACTACGAGTAGGACCATTGTCGGTAAAGGTTTTGATTATTTGTTTATGGATTATGTCCTACCAGCCATAATAGAACTATTAATTATTCTTAATTACCCATTATACTGTCAATCAAGCACAAATAAATCAAATAATATCCAACGACGTGATTAGCAACAGTACCCTTTTGTTCCGTTTATAGAAACAATCAGACCGCATCGAACCCTTGTCATATAGCAACCCATTGTTCAAAACCTCTGGAGACCACTCTGTTGTACGGCGACTGCGGATAAATTAATTGGGTATATTAGTATGCAACATTTGCAGTACACGCTTCTATTAATTAACTGAAATTGAAAATATCTACTTTTAATTGAAAACTAACGGTATTGATGAAAATAATCATTAATTCTCGCATCTCTTAAATTAGATTCAGTTTTTACTTCTAATTCTGGATGTCCAAATTAAAGTATGCTGTAAATTAAATTTGGTGAAATCGCCTGAAAATGACTTGGCTCACTACTTGGAAAAGATCTTTTTCTCTGGAGATGGAGTGAAGATGTCTTCTTTTACAGAAGGAATATAGCTAATCTGTGACGTTAACTCACTGACAGATGATGATAATTTCCTACAAACAGTAACATCTTTGTGAAGTTTCTATAAAAACTATTAGGAAATAAATCCTCTCTGTGATACGACAATGCTTTAGTGTGTAATATCCCACTGCTGGACATAGTCTTCCCCATGTAGGAGAAGAAAACATTTGTATGGCCAATACAAATGTATGTCACGTGGGGAAATCGAACCCGAAATCGCCAGCGCAACAGCCACAAAGCTACGCTGTGACCGTTGCGCCAACGCGGCGTCAGGAGACACAACAAGGAGACCTAAAATAAAAAATATTGACTGAAAACAAATATTCGCTAAAATAATTCACTAGATACGAGTTTACACCGAACCTGCGACTTAGAACTAGAGATGGATTAAAACGACGAAAAATATAGTTACAAAAATAGAAATATTCAATAACTACTGTTTTATATTAAAGAACTACCTAATGTCTACATGACCTACGACGTCGCACTGCGTCTGACAGAAACCTTGACAAAGATCGCGAGCACCGCTGCGAGCATTATCCGCTTTTAACCGGTTCATATCCGAATAATTGTTTGTCACAAACATAAAAGAACGACGGCGAGATTGTTTTCTGTTTTTAGATTTAAAAAAAAGCTTAATTAAAATACTGCTGATTCAGTTTTTATCGCTTGGTAAGGTTTATTTCAAAGCGAGGAAAAAAATTATGTATAATTTTAACCTCATCAATTAAATTGCCGAGTGAAAAGGTTTAATACACCAAATGGTTATTTAGCGTTGCGGTAAACTTAAAAAAATTAAAGGGCCCAATATTTTTTTCATTAAACAATAAAAGAAAATAAAAAAAATATTTTATTGATAACAACAATAAACACTGCTTACATGAGATATAATGCAACAATATTTGATCGTAATATTAAATATCAAAGCTAAAATATCAATCGGACGCCCACTCAGTATCGTTGAGACATCGCTGCCCCAACACTGATTTTCAGTGAGCACCGTGTATATATGTGAAAACAATAAGAATAAGAATAAGAAGAAGTATGTATCTCTATCATCTATCAAACCAAGACTACTGGATAAATTTCAATGAAACTGTGATTATAGTGATGCTGTGCCTAAAGAAATTGTCGATGCCTTTAAAATTTTAACCACTTTTTCTGTTGAAGATATTTGTATTTTAAGACTTACTAATAAGGAAAAAGAAACCAAAGGATTTCATGCCGTATTTTTGTGGCTTAACTTGAGGGTGAGACATTTTTTTAATTGAATATTTGATATCAGACTAAAGTTAAACATCTGATCGGTTCATTGTGTTACTAAAAAGTTCACCTTAATAATGTGAATTTAGAGACGATATTTCAGTAACACATTTTACATAAAACAATTAGTAAAAGCGACATAGAGAAACAATAATAGACACTAAAAAATGACAGTCCTTTGTTAAGAATTTGTGTTTTGTTTGTAAATAATTTGTTTGTGAGAACGAAGTAACTGGAATCAGT
Organism: Melitaea cinxia; assembly: GCF_905220565.1. Classification (NCBI taxonomy): domain Eukaryota; kingdom Metazoa; phylum Arthropoda; class Insecta; order Lepidoptera; family Nymphalidae; genus Melitaea; species Melitaea cinxia. The sequence goes on from NC_059404.1 coordinate 16,472,429, forward strand.
GATAAAAGCGTATCTGCGTATTTCCTTTGAGCGGTCGGTGAGCGCTTTGCGTTTCAAAACGGACTCAGTGACTGTGAACCCCCTTAAAGCCTTGATAAATGTAGGATACATTTGCGGATACCCTTTGGGTTTGTTTCGTCGGTGGCTGTTAAAATTAATTTAGTACATAACGTACTGATAGGTTGTAACAGAAAAAGGTAAAACAGGGCGTGCCAACACCGGTTTCGTCTAAATTAATAAACTATTGTTTTGCATTAAAGGGTTGCAAGTAGGAATATCTGGTAGATTACATCTAATATTCGATGGTAAAAAAAACATCACAATCTACAAGCAGCGAGACAAATTTTTATAAACGCCCGTTATTTGGCTTGAAGGACCAAATATTTAATTAGATGTTTCTGCGTATACTCGTAAGGCTACATCACGTGTTAAGCTACATATTGTACAAGGTAAATCATCTCATCATCACAGCAGCTTTTCGTAGTCCACTACTGGACATAGCCACCCACAATTTCAAGGCAAATAAATTGATACAATGGTATAAAGTTTTAAATATTTCATTATATTATACAACTATAAAAAAGCATGTGTACCAGTGGATTATCACCTGAAGCATTATTTTGCCCATCCCGGGAACAGAATACGCACATTATATACATCCTATAAGCTAACATCGGCTCATGTGTCTGCCAGCGCTCGTAGTATTATATTGATAGGTTAGCGTTAAGTCGGCGAGAGAATAAGATAGAAAATATCGGTGAACAAAATCCCTCGTGGGCTACTTTTAAGAAGTTGCCCTTCTGCCGTGTGTGTGTGAATACCACACTTTTTTGTTTTTTTTTTTTTTTAATAAATTTAACCGGATTGATAAAGTTTTGGAGCATTGAATCATACATTTTGATGAGAGATCTGGCAAATTAATTATACCCTAAGGACTCGTTCTGCTGAAATTCAAAACTCGCATTATCATAAAAAAATACCTCTGTGAATAATCATTATTGTTTTTATTTCAACCTTAATTGGAGAGAGATTTGTAAAAGTGATCAACGGCTCTTTCTATTTTTTTATATAATTTTTATATCTTTAAAGAAAATTACAGTTACATAATTATTACTCACCCTTACAACGTGGACCTAAAGGAGCACTTATTTCCTGACATACGAACCCATGTGAAGTTCAATCATTATTATCTGAGTTGTTTTATTTGAAGACATAAGTACCGGCCTTCCCAAAAGACCCTGAAGTTTTGCTAAATTATAGTAAGTGTTGGTAGAAATAAAAAAAAGTATTTTTTTATTGTGAATTAAAATTAATTCTCGGAAAAATGAGACGTTACCTTGTAGGATAAAAGGACTATCTTGTAAATTATATTTGAAGAATGAAACAATGAAATATAATATGGGTTACCAGCTAACACCTAAAATAATATCAACAGTGAATTAGGTTTATTCGATTAATTTAAAAAAATTAAACTTCTTTATGCACGCTTAACTTGGGGAGTAAGCTGGGAGCGTTACGAAATGTGTGATCGGGTGAGGCGAATGGAAGTTGAGAGGGCGATATAAGTTAGTAAAGATACAAAGAGAGAATTATGTTTCGTAAGTTTTACTTCAGTCGTGCACACTGGTTTTTTTTTTAATTTTAACGTTACATTTATTTTATGCTTTTATATATAAAAAATATCAGTACACCTATTTTATTAAACCTATATTATAACAATAATAACATTTACTTAGTCCAAACAAAACTAAAACCCTTAACTCAATTCTCTCAGATTTAGTTTTTTAAACTTTTATCTCTTTTACATAAACACGACAGAAAACATCATTACCCTTTTCCCAAACATATATTTCCACCTTGTTTATTTCAAATACCCTGTACCCTAACTTTTGCCCAAAGTAAATTGTCTGAAGCCATTCCGAATGAAAACGACTGTTACGAGGGACCAAACTATTTCATTTCGAAATGTTTCTGTATTGAATTACGATTTTTCCGAAGTTTGTCCGCTTCCAGGACCTATTCGTTTTGGCTGTTGTCTAAAAATTTTTGACTAGCCCGCTAGCCCAGTCTGTTGCTCTGCTTTCTACTCCGGGGATTGTAGTTTCAATTCCCGCCTAAGTCTCGGTGTAATATTTGTGTTTATACGTATTATTTCTATGTGTATTTATCAAAAAAAATTGTACAATAACCCATCCAATCATTGCATCATATGTTTATATTTCTTGTTAACGTTTTGATACTATAAATTATTCATTTGATTAAAGTTGAAAAAAAAATTACTGCAATAAATTAGACTGAAATCTTTTGAAACTAGGATAGTTTCTCTATTTAATTCAGTCAGTCAGTTCAGCCTATTGCAGTCCACTGCTGAATATAGACCTCTCCAAGTTCGCGCCACCATTCTCAATTTAATCTTATATTTTCCTTATTTTATACATTTTAAACAGCGTCTCGCTTCAGTCTAGAGCTCTGGTTGCGTCGAACGCAAGCTATACGAGTATATGAAACCGTTGTAATTGCCCGCGAACTCCATATACAATTAATTAGTCCTGAGACTTTTCTATAACGAATCTAGATTGTTTAAACGCTGGGGATATTTGGAATAAACGTTCGAATTGCTTTTTCTTTGATTCTTGTAATTTAAGAACGATAACGTGAAATTAAAACAAATAAAAATGCTAAAACTGTGTTTATATAAACCCTTCCAGATTTATACCTTATTTCTGTAATTAAACAACTGACTCTATTTTGAAATGAAGGCGCTTAAAAAAAGGTTCCAGGTTTGTTAGTTTTATCGTCTTGTAAATTAAAAAAAAAAGTGTGTGTGTCAGCTCCGATGCACGACTGGAGTTTACTCCTTCTGATCGATTAAATAGGCACAAAAAAGACTTACTAGTCGAAGAAAAAGATTAATACCATATCATAAATGAATCAAATAACGCCATCTATCGAAACCAAATGGCGTTATTAGAAAACGTCGCTACGCCTTTAGACTTTACGCGATAGATGTCGTTACGAGAAACGTAACGAGGTCATTCGTTCAGTAGATTTTACACCTCTTATTTTTTCGTACCAGGGGCCTTATATTAAATTCGATTCTTAAGGAGCAAACTCCAAAAATAAAGTCACACAAAAGTAAACAACAGTTAAAAAAACATATAGTTTCAGAGGCAGTGGTTTTTTACGTATTCAGTAAAATCAATAGATTCAATAAAGTGAAATTATTAAAAAGTCAATAATACATACACATAATATAGGTACACTGAGTTCCATACGTGCGCTGCTCCAAACTGCAGAATGTCACAAGACACGCTCCGCTGCTGCTAATAAGCCCAATGCTCTACAACTGAATTCCAACATCGAATATTACGTCGTCGAGATTTTCTCCCGATTTAACAGAGATCTAAAACGGTTTTTATAAAGCCGATAACTAGTTTCCATTTGCAAGTAAATATATCTGATTTTATTACTCAAAAACTAAAAAAAATTCAACTATTACAAAATATAATTGTTTCGTTATTTGATAGTGTTGTAGCTTGTAGCTAAATAATTACAAAGTCTGTTATTAAGATTATTACATGTTAAATGTTTATTCTACGAATCGAAGAGCTTCTCCAGCATAAACAACAAAGCATTAGTTCAAAAATAATTTGATTTTTTTCTTTGTTTTTGGCACATAATACAAACAAACAGCATACATTACTTAACTGAGATAGGGCACAGCAGGAAATTTCCTGCTCAATATATGGAATAGCCCGACTGGACCAGTACCTCGACCTTGCAGAAGATCACAGCTAAATAATACTGCTTTCAAGCAGTGTTGTGTTCCTGTTATCGGTCGGATATAATAAGGTAGGCGACGTGCGTGGGATGCTTCTGGTGTTGAAGACCTTTATAAACTAAGGTAATCGCTAACCATCATGCGAGCCTTAGGCTTCTTTGTCGACCTAGTTATATAGAAAAAATCCTGTCAATTCGATATAACAGTTAAGTAAGATCATTATTGATCGCGCGATTACAGATCGCGTTGGCGCAGCGGTCACAGCCATGAATTATACCTGTTGCGCTGGCGGTTGCGGGTTTGATCCCCGCACATGACAAACATTTGTATTGGCCATACAGGTGTTGGCTGTGGTCTGGGTGTTTGTGCAGAGCACATTAAGCGATGTTACTCATAGTAGGGAATATATCCGCCAACCCGCATTGGAGCAGCGTGGTGGATTAAGCTCCAGTCCTTCCTACATGGGGAAAGAGGCCTATGCCCAATAGTGGGATATTACAGGCTGAAGCGATGAAGATCATTATAAACATTGTCTCATCCCTCCAAAGAATATACGAGTATATTAAGTTCTTTTGAATCGCCGCTAACAATAAAATGAAAATTAAACCAAAAAATCGATAAGAACGACAAAAAATAATATTTTTCGAACATTTTAAGAATATTTAAACTTTTACAATTAATTAAAAATCTCAAAAGTAAAACAGAGTGTGTTAATTAAATTATTCTCTACAAAGTAATTTGTAAAATCGAATTAGATATTATAACTTTGAAACGATGGTTTTCATATTGAAAAATGATAGCATGGTGTAAAAATTTAATTAATATTTTAATTGTACAGTTTTTAAATCTCACAAATTTCAATATTTATATTATTTTAGATGAAATTTTTTTTGATTTTTATTGATCTTTACAAATGATTTGTTACTTGCCGTTATTTACTTTAAATGAGTTTCTTATTTTATATCAAACTAGCTGTACCCGCGACTTCGTCCGCGTGGAATTTCACAAAAAAGTTATTGTTCAGTTCACAGAGTTATAAAATAAATAAATTTCTAAAATAAAAGTAACCTAAGTTACTCCTTATTACATTAGTTATCTGCCAGTGAAAGTCCCATCGAAATCGGTCCAGTCGTTTTAGAGGTTAGCCGGAACAAACGGACAGACACAATTGTAAATGTTATTTTGGTATATGTACCGTGTATACATCCATATGCATTTAGTAAAAAGCGGTTATTTTAATATCACAAACAGACACTCCAATTTTATTTATTTGTATAAACTAGTTGACACGTCACACTTCATGCCGCTATTGTTTTTGTAAATAAGCTCTGTCTGTGATTTTGATTTTCCTCATACAAATGTTGTCTTCACAATGACGAACATAATGAAAAGAGTTATTCAATTTGTTGCAATCTTTGAAATGTTATACGTAAATGGTTACGTCTACTCACATTTTGTCGATGCATTTTCATTATAGACAACTTTAGATGTTCATATAACATTTTTATCAGATGTGAAATAACAGATCGTCTTGTGATAACATTTAAATATATATTTTCCTTTAAACCTAGCTCCATTAGTCGTTTTATTTTCAGAAGAAAAGGCTTCTGTACCTGACAGGCTTCTAGGCCGTTATAACCATGTGCCAAAGACAGTTTGTATGACGTAGTTGCTATTTCAAACAATTTTCTAAAACAGAAGTTGCAGGGGATTTGTAAGTCTTTAATAAATAGGTCAGCAATATTTTAATCCCATACGCTAAATTAGAGCATTCAGCCTGTAAAATTCCAGTGTTGGGCCTCTTTCCCCATGTAGGAGAAGGATTGGAGCTTAATCCACCACGCTGCTCCACTGCGGGTTGGCAAATAAGTTCCCTACTATGAGTAACGATCGCTGTCAGGTATTTATGATTACAACCAGGACCGACGGGTTAAATATAACCGAACCCTCAAACCGTGTTCAGGCGACTACTTGCACCTCCACACCGTGCGGTCTAATTGGGATCTACCCAATTTAAATGATAAGTTGTTTTCTTACAATATCACAATAATGGTTTGTAGCAATATATAGCAATACAAAGTAAATTACGAAATTTTACGATATTATACGAATTTAGGTTCTAAATATTCACAAATAGTTGCGGTACAAATCATGTTCTCGTGGAATGGTACCAAGAATCCTAATATTTCCCTGTTGAATTGCAATTTTGATTCTCTGGGTAAGAAAATATACCAGTCTTCTTGTCACTGGTGGAGTCAGTTGAGACAGATTTAAATCTTTAAAAAAAATGGTCATACTGTTTTTTTAACGAAGCTACAGTAATAAAAAGTAATAAGCGTATATCACTTTCATATTATTTATGGACAGCATAGTAATATCAATATGTTATTCAATAAATTCTCCCCATTATCACATAGAATGATATATATTCTGAGCTATTAACTTCTTTGTAATTTGTCCTCACCGATCAATCAGTATTATCTACATTCCGCATGGTTTAACATAACGTTTCATGTATTATGAGTTCATTGGTACTGTTTTGGGAAAGTGTTGAGTCATCTTAGAGATAAGATATCCTTTATTCTATTCTAGGATAAGTAATTCTAGAATTATTTACGGATTAAAAAGAAAACATATGACCTGTTCTACTGGTTGCCGTTAAAGCTATCTAACATATGACGATATCCGGCAGATAAGTTCACTATATACTTTCTTTTCGACATCGCATTCCGATTTATCCGTGGGACAATTCTATTTGTAAGTGTGAATCTAAAAATTGTAGTTTACTGATTAAAGTGAAACAGACATATGATATCTTTTCAAATGAAAAAGGAATTTCTAAGCTGTATTGCATTGATAGATTTCATGTCATGTTATAAATTTAAAATTTTCTACAGTTCTAAAAATCTAATCTAATATGGTTATTGAGTATTATTATTTGTCTTCTCAAGTCAAAAATCAAAATCAAAATCAAAAACAACTTTATTAAAATAGGCCCAAGAGCACATTCGAATCGTCATCTTACAAATTAAAACTTTAAAAATAAATTATTATTTTTATAAAAGTAAAGCTACCACCGATGTCTATGTGATAAAGGCCAAACCATACGTGACTTTGCCATCAATTCTTATGAATGATTTATTTCAATTACCTATATTTAAAATCTACGCGAATGACATATATGTACGATAATAAGTTTATACAATTTTAGTACTTTATATTATTATTAAATCACCAGAAAAAAACTAAACAATAAAAATCAATCAACAAACTTGTTTTTTATTTCTCAGTTGAATGTCTCCGTGAAGTGAAGTGAAGTGAACGTCTTTGTAAACAACTCTTAGCGTTAACTTTGCCGTTATTTTGATTGATGATGGAGCTACAGTAACTGTTAAACAATAACAATTTGATATTGTGTAAGTGGCTTTCATAATAAACAGATATTTGACGAGTTGACAGCCATATCGTCAATCATAACTTCACTGAAACTTTACGAAATTAACTAACTATTACCATTTGATATTTGCTGTGTGGTTACGGTATCAAAGAATATAATCACCCCCTCTCTTCCCGTGGGTGTCGTAAGAGGCGACGAAGGGATAACACAGTTCCACTACTACCTTGGAACTTAAAAAGCCGACCAATGGCGGGACAGCGGGGAAGTTCCTACGTTCGAGACTTACAGAGGAGACAGGCTATACTCGAGTTGCGTAGACCTGACTCTAACCAGTCAATCCCTTCTCGCGAGACTGGAAACCTGGCGAGTGGAACGAAATCTGATCACATCTGATCACAACGCCATTACGTTTAGTCTGCGCACTGAGGGGCCTTTGAAACCATTGGACCCAATCTCGACGCGCAGATACAACACCAAAAAGGCGCGATGGACAGATTTCTCCGCTACCCTAACAACCGGCCTCGCGGAAGAAAGCGTCACTCTGGAAGCCGTCCTAAATGTCTCGAACAAGGACGATCTCGATGGAATAATCGCAAAATACGTCGCGATCATTCACCGCACGTGCGAGAGTACCATCCCGAAGATAAAACCTTGGAAAGGCGACCCCCGACCGCCCTGGTGGTCGGTAGAGCTAGATTCCCTGAAAAGGGAGCAACTAAGAGCCAAACGTCGCATCAGAAATGCTGCACCCTGCAGAAGGGCTGGCGTCATCGAAGAATACGTACGGGCCAAGGAAAAATATAAACAGGCGGCAGACGAAGCAGCCACTCAGAGCTGGAAAGACTTCTGCACGGCACAGGACCGTGAAAGCGTGTGGGACGGCATCTACAGAGTCATCAGGAAGACCTCTCGTAGACACGAGGACGCATTGCTAAGGAACGAATCAGGCGAAACACTGTCACCAGAACAGTCGGCTAAACTCCTAGCAAAAACGTTCTACCCTGACGACTCTGTAGAGACCGAAACCGCCCATCACAAACAGATCCGAGAGGCCGTAGAAGGCAGAACTCCCGCGGAGTTAGAAGATCTGTCCGACGACGACCCGCCGTTTACGGCCGCAGAGCTGGAACAGGTTCTTTTGAGCCAAAATCCCAAAAAAGCTCCAGGCCCAGACGGGTTAACGTCGGATATATGCGCGGCGGCAATAAACTGCAACAGGGAGTTATTCCTAGCGCTGGCGAACAAATGCCTATCGCTGTCCCACTTCCCCAAGCAGTGGAAAGTCGCCCACGTACGCATCCTCCGCAAACCAGCCAAAGAGGACTACACCCACCCGAAGTCCTATAGACCTATAGGACTCCTGTCAATCCTAGGAAAGACAGTTGAGAAAATGCTTATAGGTAGACTTCAGTGGAGACTCTTCCCCACGCTGCACCGAAGCCAGTACGGATTCATGCCACAGAGGGGAACGGAAGACGCCCTCTACGATCTCGTCGAGCATATCAGGCAAGAAATTAAGTCCAAGAAGATAGTACTTCTGGTATCGCTTGACATAGAGGGCGCTTTCGACAATGCATGGTGGCCGGCTCTCAAAAAACAGCTAGTGGACAAGCATTGCCCGAGAAATCTATACGCTATGGTCGCCTCATACCTCCAGGACCGAAAGGTCATCGTAAATTACGCCAGAGCGACCAGTGAAAAGGAGACCACGAAGGGTTGTGTCCAAGGATCCATTGGCGGGCCGACCTTCTGGAACCTCATACTGGATTCGCTTCTGAGAGAGATCAGCGCGATGGGAGTTTACTGTCAGGCCTTTGCGGACGACGTTGTCCTCGTTTTCTCCAGCCAAAAAACCAGCAACCTACAGACCTCAGCCGAAACCACCTTAGCGGCCGTACAAGAGTGGGGTATACGTAATAAGCTGAGCTTCGCCGCGCACAAAACCAATGCGATGGTGCTCACTAAAAAACTCAAATACGACACCCCCATAATCCATATGTCCGGCACTCGACTGAGGCTTGTAGATAAAATAAAACTGCTGGGGCTCATTTTGGACTCAAAGCTCACTTTCAACGCGCACGTATCCGCCGTATGTAAAAAAGCGGCGGACATTTATAAACAGCTTGCGCGCGCGGCGAGAGTGAGTTGGGGTCTGAATGGGGAGATCGTACGGACCATATATGTGGCGGTGATAGAGCCCATCGTTCTGTACGCAGCGAGCGTATGGTCCCCTGCAGCAGAGAAGCTATCGATAAGGAAGCAGCTAGACTCACTGCAGAGAGGATTTGCACAAAAAATGTGCAGGGCGTACAGAACGGTGTCTCTGACATCGGCACTAGTCCTCACCGGCCTGCTCCCGTTAGACCTTCGCGTTCGAGAGGCGGCCATACTATTCAAAACCAAAAAAGGCCACAGCACGGATCTTCTTCCACCGGGAAGAGAGCTAGAGCGCAGGGTGGGACCAATGCAAAATCCCCACCCTTCCCTACTCATGACAACAGAGTACGAGCGCTTAGAGAATCTGAACCCCGAAGTCCTTGAAGAACACAACATCGTCGGGCCCCTCATCTTTACCGACGGTAGTAAAATAGAGGGTAAAGTAGGAGCTGCCCTCACATGCTGGGACCAAGGCAGGGAAGTAAGATACTCTACTTTCCGGTTAGAGCCGCACAACACTGTCTTTCAATCGGAGATGTACGCACTCTTCAGAGCCGTGGACATGGCAAAAACCTCAAAGTCACGCTCCATTAACATCCTGAGCGACTCGAGGTCATCTTTAGATCTGCTGAGGAGCCCCTCAGTGACTCACCCTCTGGCCCTGGAAATGAAGAGTCGAATCAGACAGCTCCGGGAGGAGAATAAGACAGTGCGGTTCTTTTGGTTGAGGGCCCATGTTGGAACACCGGGCAATGAGAGAGCGGACGGGTTGGCCAAAAAAGCGGCCTTGACAAAAAAGACGGCACCTGACTACGACAGAGTACCCGTCTCGTATGTCAGAAGGCAGATCAGGGAAGAGACTGTCAGGATGTGGCAGGAAAGATACAATTCTTCGGAGACGGGCTCGGTCACGAAAATATTCCTACCGGATGTAAAGACCGCTTGCAGGCTGGTAAGGAAATCGGCACCAACAGCTGTCGACACAAAAATTCTGACCGGCCACGGAGGATTTGCGGCGTATCTCCACAGATTCCACCTCACTGACAGTCCTTCGTGTATCTGCGATCCGAATTGTGAGGAGACAGTTCTGCATGTTATACTGGACTGTCCGAGATTCAGTAAGGATAGGCTGGATCTGGAACTCAAACTCCAGACCAAACTTGAGCAGACCTCGCTCCATACCATCCTGGAGAGCGAAACAAACAGAACTGTCTTCCTCACATTCGCGAGAAAGGCCGTCAATATAGCCACAAAAAGGAACAGCACGACCGCTCCACCACCTGCTGTAATACCTACGCAGAGCGCTAACACCGTCGACCACGCAACACACACACACGCAACACACGCCCAAACACACAACGCACAACCACAAACACAACAAAACTGTGTCCAACAAGCCACCCAGAGTAACAGCTCAACGGGTCCGCGGATGACTCCTGGCCGCACCCTTCTGGGTCAAATAACAAAGGCCATGCCCTCCTCGCTGCAGAAGCTGTTCAGGAATAGAGCCGACCAAAACGCACCTCCGCAACCGACCCACAGCGGGATGACACAATCCTCGCTTAGCGAAGGGAACGGAAGCGAAGAAGTGGGAATTAAAACCAAATGCGTGGCTCTGTTCATGGACAGCGAAGTAGAGAGGATGGGAATAAGTTTCTGTCGTTCCGAAGGACGCGATCGGCTGGCGATTTCGCCGGGGCTCGCTTTACTGTTAAAGGGTAGCACGCAAAAGACAAGTATAAAGCGCACTAAAATCACAGCGCTATCGCAAGAACGGGAGGGCGACTCGACCTACCGTCTGGTGCGTTTGAACAACAAATGCATCGCGTTGTTCGAGTGGGGAGAGACGTCCCCCTTCGCGCAGTCTAGTGTGTGGCTACGCCGGTTGAGCGAGACCCCCGGTGGAGTCCCCAAAAGAATTAGCGTGGATTCGATGAGGGTCGGATATGATAGAGGTGACGTATCTGATAGGTACGGTTGCCTAATGGCCTCCAAGTACAGTGAGGTCATAGTCTACGAAGACAGGGGGGAGGATCTCGGATATCTAAGACCGAAATCCATAACACCGACACCTCCTGCATCTCCGGCTGTCGACGAGTCCACGCTCAGCGGCTCGGAGCGCCTACAGCAACGGATCGAGACCCAGAAGGCAGAGCGAATTAAGGCAAAGGCTACACCTGAACTGAGCTCGATGCCACTGGCGACCTTTATCCACGCAACCATCTCCCCAAAACCAGGCAAGCTCCCGCATCACCTCTCTCCCAAAAAGACTGGACAGGCTGAGCGGCAATCGGCGGCGCTGAGCAGGTTCACCAGAGACAGTAGTCCGAGGCACCCAGAGGCGTCACCGGCCGCTCGTACTAAGGCCGACATGGGACATGTAACACCGCCGAGACTTCGACCTGCGACCACACCGCTACAACATGCGGAGAACGCCCTAATCGAGTTCCTGGCGATAATAAAGGCAAACCGCGAGGTAAGCCTTGCCACCTGCAAAAAGATCATGCACGCCTACCAGTATGATCACCAAAGATTACTGGAGGTGGAACTCGAGGAAGCCGAAGCGGCCATATATAACAGTGAAACCCGACAAACACTCAAGGGCAAGATGTCGGGTAGGTATATGGCAGCGTATAACAGCACTGCAGGCTTCGTGAGCGCAGTCGAGTCGGAGGGGAATGACGAGGAGCCACAAACCTTCGAAACACCTGAAGGGGACCCAGTGGTGGTAGTGGCCAGATGCACGAAGGTAATGCTGGGAGACCGGATGCTACGGATGGCGAAAACCATCTCAGGCGACCGGGACGGCTTACTGACCGTGCCCTGGGAACTACCATCACTGGAGTGGATAAACGGGGTACCGGGATGCGGCAAGACAACTCGCATAGTCGGGGACTTCGATGAGGACACGGAGGTCGTGATTACGACCACAGTCGAGGCGGCCAAAGACTTGAAAGAAAAACTGGCGCACCGCTACGGCAACAAAGCCAAGCAAAAGGTGCGTACTATGGCCTCCGTACTAGTTAATGGTTTCAAAGAGGGCTCAAAAATCAACCGCCTAACGGTGGACGAGGCCCTCATGAACCACTTCGGAGCCATAGTAATGGCCGCCCGACTATCGGGAGCACAGAAGGTGGTCCTCATCGGAGACATAAACCAGCTGCCGTACATCGACAGGGACAACCTGTTCGAAATGCGGTACTGCAGACCAACCCAGACAACAACCATCTCGTGCGAGTTGTCATGCACGCATCGTAATCCCAAAGACGTCGCCCTTGCCATCAGCGAAGTTTATAAGGACGTGTACAGCTCAAGCTCAAAGATCCGATCTTTGCGAGTGGAGAGCCTCACGGGCGCGCGTATTCCTGCAGGAAGAGACCGGACCTTATACCTGGTCTTTACGCAAGAGGAGAAGAGGTTGCTGACTGACCAGGGATACGGATCCGGGGAGGGATCGCGCGTCTTAACCATCCACGAGGCGCAGGGCCAGACCTACGAGGACGTCATAGTCCTCCAGACGAAGACGAGGAGGCTCAGGATCCACGACAGCGTTTCGCACGCTGTAGTCGCGGTGACTAGACACACCAACACCTGTGTCTATTACACCGACGACAGGGACGACGCAATTGGTCGCTTTGTGGCGAGGGCAGTGGAGACCACGGACAAGGAAATACTCGAGCACAGTCTCAAGATGGCGATTCATCACAGAGACGCAGCCGTCACTGAGAGTGTGCTCGATATGTTGAAAACTTTTGGCGTGTGAAGAAATTAGTTTCAGTAAAGAAATAGGGTGTACATAAACATATAAAGTTAGTGTTAAATTAAATAGTATTAATTACATATTACAAAACGTGTGCAAAATAATTTTACATGTGTACCAAATTAATTAGGATAAATTATATAATATTGACTACAAAAAGGAAAAAAAAAAAAAAAAAAAAAAATCTTACTAACAGTAACCTAGGCTAAGTGTATATTGTAAGTAGGCCAGCAGGCCATAAGTGTATATATAGGTAACTAGGACATAAGTGTACATATACGGTAACTAGTATATAAGTGTAAATATAAACTTAGATAATAAAACTGACAGTAGGAATACAAAAAATATATAATATATAGTAATTAATATATATAGAAGTAAATTTAGTATAACTTTAAATTTTTGGTCGGTGGACTCACGTAGGATTAGAGATACTAAGTCTAGTTTAATTAGTCCTCTAAGTTGCATGTGTAAGTACCAAGTTATAGAAACTAACAAACTAATATTGGAATAATAAAAGCACGGGCATTATGAGCCCGTGGATATATATTGTTATATAAAAAAAAAAAAAAAAAAAAAAAATGGCGGGATAATCATCCAACTACTGGCTTTAAAATACACAGGCCGAAGACGGGCAGCAGCGTCTTCAGTGCGACAAAGACAGCCCTGCGGTCACCAACCCGCCTGCCCAGCGTGGTGACTATAGCCAAAACACACGTGAACTTGTGGAGGTCTATGTCCAGTAGTGGACTGCGAAAGGCTGCTGTGATGATGATGATGTGATGATATGAAATTTTACTGTTTGTTTTGAAAATACAAATAAAGTAAAATAGTTTCATATCAAGTGCAAGACGTGACTGAGTTTATAATGAATTGACAGTTATCTAAAAGAGTAACTAGTTCTTGCCGATTCTTCTCTACAGAATCTACATTCCAAATTGGTAGCAGCTCCTTTATATTAGCTTATATCTTATATTTAATTTATTAAAAACGAATACAATTTTAATTTTTAGGAAGACAATAATTTCAAAATATATTTTATTTAAGGTATATCTATTATACACATACATAAAAATAAATAAAATTGGAGTGTATGTTTGTAATATGAAAATAACCGCTTTTTACTATTTCATCTGTATGTTTACACGGTACAGATACAAAAAAAAATGTCTGTTTGTTTCGGCTAATCTCTGAAACGGCTGGATCGACTTTGACGGGACTTACACTGGCAGATAGCTGGTATAATAATGAGTAACTTAAACAACTTTTATTTTAGATTTTGTTTCCATTTTTTAACTCTGCGAACTGAATAATAATTATTTTGTTAAATTCCACGCAAACGAAGTCGCGGGCACAGCTAGTAAATAAATATAAATTACATTCTTTTTCTTTTCATTACTGTAATAAGCACACAATTGTCCAAATTACCGAAAGACAGAATAAGAAATAGAGATAAAATAAAATTTGGAGCTGGTATAAGTCTACTCAGAAAACAGTAAACAACATCGCATTATAATAATCACGTTCTTTTCTCCACCTGCTATCGAATTGCATTAGTTGATTTGATATTTCTCCTTTGCTAAGTGAATGACTATTTCATTTTCAAACAGCGCCACACAGTTCACTGTGTATTAGAACTACGTAGATACTTCTGTAGCTGTGTATACCAAAGTCATAATTATTTCTTTACTCATTATGTATATTGTTTTAAGTAGATGTGTCTTTTTAGAAGTGTAAAAATGCCTTTCTTAATTAGGATTATTAATAAACGTGTTTCGTACTTTCCGTTTCCTAATACTCCTATCAAATTATTATTAATACATTATATTAATATACGACGGCGCGTTGGCGCAACAAAGATAGGATTAGAAATGACACTATCCGCGAAAGAACGAAAATAACCGACATAGCCCACAGAATTAGCAAGTTGAAGTGGCAGTGGGCTGGTAATCTGTGTCGCAGGACCGATGGCCGTTGGAGTAGACGGGTCCTGGAGTGGAGACTGCGTCTTGGCAAACGCAGTGTGAGATGTCTTCCGGCCCGTTGGACCGACGATCTACGTAAAATTACCGGTGTAGGCCGGATGAGGATTGCGGAAGTCCGGGATGTGTGGCGCGAACTTGGGGAGGCCTATGTCCAGCAGTGGACTGCGATAGGCTGGAGTGTGTTGGCGCAACGGTTGCGGGTTCGAACCCCGTACATGACAAACATTTGTACTGGCCATACAGATGTTTGCCGTGATCTGGATGTTGTGCAGTCCTTGTGGGTCTCCCCACCGTGCCTCGTAGAGCACGTTAAGCCGTTCGTCCCGATTGTTATCATATACACCTGATAGCGATCGTTACTCATAGTAGGGAATATATCCGCCAACCCGCATTGGAGCAGTGTGGTGGATTAAACTTTGATCCCTCTCCTACATGGTTAAAGAGGCTTATGCCCAGCAGCGGGATATTACAGGCTGAATCTATGTAAATAATTTAATGTTGATTCTACGCCATATTATGTATCAAATAATCATTTAATTTTCGTTTACTGTCCTCATCATCAAGAGACAAACAAAAGTACTGTTATAGAACAAACGACGCTTCTCCTTTACGACCTACAAGGGCCTGGTTAAACAACTGATAGTATTGTTTGAGGCTTATCTGTTCTACATTACCGTGGAGCGTAAATTTTCGCTTAAATTAACTGATATCGTCAGAGATCGTCCTTACTGAATAAGTAGTCACCGAGAATATAATACGTTAGACGTCTTGTGGAGAGAAACTTTTGGTTTGGCAATGAACGTGTTAAGAATCAAAGCCGTAAATAATTTCCAGTGGACTACCATCGTCCAACTACGACAGCAGAAACAATACGTAATGGAAATCAATGAGAACACATTGTAATCGTTGTACTAATCTATAGGTATTATTAGTACACACAACACAACAACAACACAATGTAGGAAAAAGTGTTTGCCCATAGAAAGGAACCAGGAAAAAGAAGGCAGCTTATAGGTAACTATCGACTGATAAATGTAAATGTACACAATATAATAATAATAATAATAATCTATCTGTATATTAATACGTGAAGCAAAAACTTTGTACCTCTTTTTACGAAAATTGCGCGAACGGAGGAGTATAAAATTTCACACTTATAGTTTATATAGAGAAGGAGTACAGAATAATATTTTTTTTAACTATGCATAAAAATACATTAAATTAATAAAAAAAACATAACACACACTACCATATATTTAACACACACGCGTCAAACAAATTTAGAATAGATTATAAACTATAGATTAATATTGTTTGTCTTTACTGAATGTCAAACATAATCTTAATCTAATATATAAAATTCTCGTGTCGCGGTGTTTGTAGTTAAACTCCTCCGAAACGGCTTGATCGATTCTCACAAAATTTTTGTGTGCATATCGGGTAGGTTTGAGAATCGAACAACATCTATTTTTCATACCCCTAAGTTATAGGGGGGGTGAGATGGCGAATGCTAACGCGACCCCATCTCGCCCCACTCAGGCGGACGACTGCTCACACGTGGTGGTTTTTAGTCAGTAGGAGTCTGACATAACCCTCTGGCGCCCCCGTGCTGGAGGGTATCCATGATGGATTTTCCCCACGTAAAAAAAAAAAAAAAAAAAAAAATAGGGGGGGTGATTAAGGGGGTAAATAAGATATATGGCAAAACAACGTTTGCGGGGTCAGCTAATCTAATATATAAAATTCTCGTGTCGCGGTGTTTGTAGTTAAACTCCTCCGAAACGGCTTGACCGATTCTCGTAAAATTTTGTGCGCATATCGGTTAGGTCTGAGAATCGAACAACATCTATTTTTCATACCTCTAAGTTATAAGATGGGAGGGGGGAATAAGGTGGTTAATAACATATATGGCAAAACAACGTTTGTAGGGTCAGCTAGTAACTAATATATACACATGTTCAAAATTATAATTTACTCGTAAATTAATTAAGATCGAATTTCGACCACTGGGCGATTAATAGTACACTTTATTGCACACCAAAACATGGAACAGTATTAAAGATATGTGTAAATATGACGTTAAAATGTCGATCACGTAGATTTAACAGCTCTCAAATATGATTTACAGCCTTTAACGTGAATAACGATGTCGATTTCGAAATGATAATTGGCCCGAGTGCCCTCTGGCCTATCGCCAACTGCAGCTGCAACGAGATTTAAAGTAGCGACAGAATTTAATTTATAACAACTTTTTTCTCGGGGAAGTTATGTTGTTTATGGCTATGTTGTTTTATTTAAGACTGTGCTAGCATCCCGCTGTTGGGCATAGGTCTCTTTACCCATCTAGAAGAAGGATCAGAGCTTAATCCAATACGCTCCAATGCGGGTTGGAGGATATATTCCCTACTATGAGTAACGAATGCTATCAGGTGTACATGATAACAACTGGGAATGACAGCTTAACGTGCTCTCGAGGGCATGGTGGGGAGACCCACAAGGACTAACAACCAGACCGGAAATAAATATTTGTATAAACACAATTATCCACTCCAAGCGGAAATCGCACCCGCGACCGTCGGTGTTTAGGCGCCGCTGACACAGCTCACGCACCATTACACCAGATCACTCGTCATCGTTATTTAAAACTGAAAAGATATTAACCTGTTAACAAAATTTCTGATGTAGTTCTGGTGTATTGTTATCGTCGATGGTCGTGGATCCAATTTAAGGTCGAGGCAAATATTTGTATTGTGTGGCTCGGAGAACAGGTAACGCTGTTAGTGCTGGTTGTTATCTTGAACACCTTAAAGCGATTGTCACTATTAATAGAAATCATATCTCCTAACCCACAGTGGAGCTTCTCCTACACGGTAAAAGATGTCAGCAGTAGAAAGTTACTGGCTAATCTACTTCAGTTCAATTCAAATAACTATTCTGTGTAACAATTTATCTAATTCAACAACATTTTGGGTAACGTTCGACTTGCTTGTAATAAAAAAACTATATGTTTATGTTTTTTTTTGTATATCTTAGTATTTAATAAAAAGATGTGTCAAATACTTTATCGATTTTTTTCATGATGGTCGTAATTTTCATTTTATTGCTGTCGTGAAAAATGTCGGTCAATCTTGCCCAAGAAGACAAATATAAAAAGTAACGGGATAAACTCTTGCATACTTTTGACCTTTTTTGAGTGTTTTATTTGTGAAGACGATGAAGGTATGACATTTCTTTTTTTTTATGTCACTAGGTCGGCAAACAAGCGTACGGCTCACCTGATGGTAAGCGATTACCGTAGCTTATAGACGCCTGCAACACCAGAAGCATCGCAAGCGCGTTGCCGACCCAATCCCCAATCACCCCAGGAGCTCTGGTCACCTTACTCACCAACAGGAACACAATACTGCTTGAAAACAGTATTATTTTGCTGTGATCTTCTGTAAGGTCGAGGTACTCCAGTCGGGCTGCTCCATATTTTGAGCAGGAAATTCCTGCTGTGCCCTACCTCAGTGTTTCTTTGAATACTTTATAAATGTTATATTAACTCTTGCGTATCATCTAATTATTATGCACAGCCTAGTAAATAGTAAATTAATTATCGCATTTAATAGAAAAACTATTCATTGAATTAGATTTAATCTGAAAATTAATCGATTGACTATATAGGTACAAATTGTAGTGAAAAATTACTTATTTCAAGAATTAAATCATCAGCACTTCTATTTAAATCTATTGTGGGACATTATAGTAACTTATTTTAATGTATAAATTTCGCAAATAAACAATATTCGTCAAAAAAACATCGAGTACTGAGTATAATTCGAATATTCGCTCAATCAACTTATTATTATATATTAATTATTACCAGTAAAATTCGACCGAATATTGTTACTGGCCTTATTAAGAGACTTTATATACTTCTATAGGATACGCACGGGTATTTAATAAAAAAATATTTTTTGTCTCCAATTTTTTTTTTAAATATAGCCTATGTCACCCGCGCGAAGTGTGGCTTCCCAACAGTGAAAGAATTTTTGAAATCGGTTCAGTAGTTTCGGAACCTATTCAATGAAACAAACAAACACTTAAATCTCTCGTTTTATAATATTAGTATAGATAACTAAACTAAAATGAAAATTTCGTTTCCCAAGTATTATTGATCGACATTAATAAGGAGGCACAGACAATGTACAAATGACCATCCACAACGACGCCGGTTATGATCCCGACCTGCGTAAGTCGTAATAACTTCGGCTATTACTTGACCCTCATTACGACGTGATGCTCACAACTGGTGCGCTGTTTCAACTCCAGAGATCATATTAATATTGTACAGAATAATACGTAATAAAATAAAGATGGTACATGGATTAAGAGGTGTGAATTTATGTGTGTATTGTCGTTTGACACGTCATGACGTCACCGTCATATATGACATATATAACACGACTAAATTAGAAAGAACTGTAGTTTCAAGTTTTAGTCCCGGTTGTTTTCATGTACACCTGATTGCGATCGTTACTTAAAGTAAGGAATATATCCGTCAACCCGCATTGGAGCAGCGTCATGGATTAATCTCTGATCATTCTCCGACATGGGGAAAAAGCAAGCGAGCGATGCTAAAATTTATTTGTGATTCACAAATACAGTATAATAATGGAATCGGCCAAAGACAGACAGGCTTATGATTTCATTTTATTCACAGTTTCACCATGAAAAAAACCTCTTACACGTCTGAAATATGACATCGCGAGAGTTCATATGTAGCCTTTTTGTTTCGTTTTCAACTACATTAAATTAAACCCGTTGTATTACTTCACATGTAGCTGTATAAAATACGCTCGCTCGCTTAACTGATGTGGTTCCATTTGTTCCAGGTAATAAACGTCGCAAAGCTGTAATCCCGGGCTGGCTGAGTTTAAACATGTTTCTCTATTGTATACACTTCACTAGCCGTACCTCTCGATCTCGATCCCGGAGAATAGCGGGATAAGAGTTAGCCATGTCTTATTCTAGATCTCCAGCTATCTATGTAACAAGTTTCATCAAAATCGTGAAACTTTGTGACGCAGCTAGTAGAATGAATAATTACGATATGTTTATAAAAAGATGCTGCTTATTATATGATTAGTTTGGCAAACAAGCGCACGACTCACTGATGATGGTAAGCCATTACCGTAGCCTACAGACGCAGCACCAGAAGCATCGCAAGTATTGCTGAACCTACCCCGACTCTTTCCGAGAGCTCTGGCTACCTTACTCACCACAAGATCACTATTTACTTGAGAGCACTATTATTTAGCTGTGATCTTCTATAAAGTTGAGGTACTTGCGCAAATTTTGAGCAGGATATTTCCTATAGTGTCCTGCCCCAATTAATGTATTTTTTACACTTTCTAATACTTTAATACACTTAAATTTTATTATTTAATTTATTATAAGTACCTGGAGGACCGAGCTTAACTCGGTATTTTTATGTAAATCGTGTTTTTTGGAAATCATATTTAAATACGAATTACATATTGATAGAAGTCGGTTAAAAACATGAATTCCGATTTTACCGACATAATAATAAAAAATCATCATTTCAGCCTATTGCAGTCCACGTCTGGATATAGGACAAGTTCGCGCCAAAAATGCGTGAATGTGTGTGTGTCATGTGTTTTGCCCATAGTCACCACGCTGGGCAGGCGGGTTGGTGACCGAATAATAAAAAAATAGTAAAAAATATGAAGTGGTTATTTAAATAAAAAAAATATAAGTGCAATTATAAAAAAAAGGAAGAAAATACATGGGGTTTTGAATAGTGGTCTTCCCGGTCGATCCCAGCCAGCCGATTTCCTGAGCTATTACAACTTTATTGACAATTGCGAAATTTACCTTCGTATTCTAACAATATTGTAGCCATTTTTTTCATTGCCTAAAAACAGGGATAAAACGACATTTTCTAAAAATGAATCCTAGCTATATCGATTTATGTCCCCCGAAATCCCGTGCATGCTAAATTTCATGAAAATCGTTGGAGTCGTTTCCGAGATTCAGATTATATCTACAAGTATTGCTCGTTATGTTTCGTCGATATGTTTATCTTAACACTGAGTTATTTATTTATTAATTATTATTTAATATTAGTTACTTTTAAAATAAAACCAATCTCCATTTAATTATCGCTCTACGGTCACAGCAGACTTATGTTGATCTTGAAGATTAAACACTAACCAGCAGACACCATACCGCAAAACAAGACGAACTGCCTCAGGGAACGAAAGTTTTCTTTTAATTGAGATATACAATCCTGAACCGAACCCACCAATCTAATATCGCCCGAGATATTAGTTTGTTCGTAAAGTATATTCTTTATTACTTTCCTTACAAAATATATTATAACTGTCAAAACGTGAGGTTGCTATTTGCGTTTCAATCTTTCAAACTTCGTCGAACTAGGTGCTATGTGGTTTTTGAAGTAAAACTACTTTATGCACGCTTGACTTTATTAGTAAGCCAGTGAATGCGTGACGAGATCGTTACGAAAAATGTGATCGGTCGAGGCGAACGGAGCAAGAAAGAAATGTGCGAGAACACATTTTCTGTCTCTCTTTCTCTCATAGCCAGTTACGTTTCGGATATCTACGACACAATACAAGATACTTGTGTAGGCATATTGCTAAAAAAATTTTACTTCAGTCGTGTTTTTTTTTTTTTTTAATTTTATAACTAAGTACACCTATCTGAGATGACTTGGAGGGAATTAATACTATTTTTTCTGAGACAAAAGAAACTCGCTTAAACCTTGGTAAAACAAGAGTTTAGATTTTTTTTCGAAATCGTGAACTGTAAAATTGAAAAAGCTTTAAAATTTTAAACAATTTTAAGTGCGTCGAAGTTAAAGTCTCGATCAGAAGTTAACAAAAAAAAATTTCGGAGTGAGTAAATCTGTTGGCCCTTTTGTCATTGATAGCGTCACCAGGTGAGGTGGCAGAGTATTGAGACCCAGCCGTGCATGAAGTAGAGAAGGGCTCGGGAAGGCCTTTAGGAGGGCTTGGGATGACCGTTTGTCCTAAGGGTGTCTGTTAACGAGATCGCACCTCAGTTTAGAATGAAGTCGTAAAGCTATCGAGCTACTGGCGGCCCGCTACGTGCCTCAGCGCATGCGAGCTGTCAGAATACGGCACCTCGCCTCCACCGGCGGAGACGGTGTCTGTGTGTCGTGTGTGTACTAGTGTACGTGGCGTTTAAGGTTTTAATACTCTGGTGTAGGGGTTTGTGCGCCATGTCTTCGCCTAAACGCGGACGGTTTGCGAGTTTGATGCCCGTTCGGGATATTTATATTTTTACAAATATTTCTTTCTGGTTTGGATGTCCATCCATGTGGCTCTCCCCAGCGTCCCTCGAAGAGCACGTTAAGCTATCGGTCGCTATTGTTATTATATATGTACATTGATAGCGATTGTCGCTGATAGGGGGGTATATATCGGCCAACCTGTAGTGGATCAGCGTGGTTGATTAAGCTCTAATCCTAATCCTACATGAAGAAAGATGCCTATGGCCACTAGTGGGATGTTACAAGCTGAATTGTGATCGTGATTGTGATGTGATAAAGTGATCACAAAATACTTTCGCAGTGACAAAATCTCTTTAGCACTAGTCTCGAATTTTAATAAAACGTCGGAATGGAGACACTCAAGGCATTATCTGGAGCCTTTTTGACTTTGTTCGGCAGTTTGTAAAAGGTATTAAGATGAATTTTACGATCAAGACGTTACCACGCCATTAAGTGGATAGATTACATGCTAATACATGTGTACACCGAAATTTAGTTTTAGATATGGCCTAAGAGTTTTTTGCCGGCCGGTTTCTTCTTTTTCTGTTTTTAATAAGCCTCTAAAAAAGGTTATTTAAAAAATTAATAAACGCCTTAAAGGTTATTTTTTAAATAATTAATAAACGCTTCACTCTCTACTGTCCTTGTTAGGATTTGTTCATGTGTTGGGGGTTCAGAAATACACACACTCACACACACTTCAGGCTATTGCAGTCCACTGCTGGACATAGGCCTCCACAAGTTAGTGCAAAAAATGGCGTGAAATCATGTGTGTTGCTCATAGTCACCAAGCTGGACAGGTGGGTTGGTGACCGCAGGACTGGCTTTCGCACCGAAGACGCGTCTTCGGCCTGTGTATTTCAAAGCCAGCAGTTGGATAGTTATCCCGCCATCCATCGGCTTTTTAAATTCCAAGGTGGTAGTGGAACTGTGTTATCCCTTAGTCGCCTCTTACGACACCTACGGGAAGAGAGAAGATGGCTATATTCTTTACTGCCGTAGCCACACAGCTAATACATATACACTACATATACATAGCACTAAAATCTAAACCATTAATCTAACAATATTTTAACAAAGTTAAATTAAGCACTAAGCGAACCTAGCTCGCTAACCGCGGCCGTAATTTCGATATTACTGCCTTTAAACTTTACTGCTCCATATCACCGCCATTTTATAGAGATTAGAATAATTTATTTATTTATTTATTTATTTATTTATTTATTTTTTTAGGACAACTTACAAAACATACACTAATACAGATTTTAAAAATAAATGTTTACAATAATTTGCTGAGTGTTGTTTTATTTACAAGTTGCCACGGCGTGGTTAAGGATAGTTCCATCTAAGTAGTAATTATTTTATTTATTTTAAATTTATATAAATGTAAAAAACAAAAACCTGAAAACCTAAAAACTCCAAATAACTAATTCTTACATAAATTAAAATTTACAAAAAGATAGAAAGAAAAAAAAAATACAATTTATCTATAAACAATAACAACTTAACGTTAACTATATATATATATTTTTTTTTTTTTAAAGAGAAGAAATATACACACTCATACATCTCATGAAAAACATACAGAACATGATCGATATTGAAAGACATAGTGATGCATTTAATGTCAAGATAGAGAAGTAAAGCTTGCAATAAGTTTATTTTTAAATTTTGGGAGGCTGTCTGAAAAAATATCCACATCAATGTCGTTGTTTTTTGTTATTCGGTTATACTGTTCAAATAATCTATTCATGGTAGCGTTCTGACCTAATTTTGTTTTTGAACGTTGAATCGAAAATGGAACGTATTTACTTGCACGGGGAAATCTGGTGGGCGCATTTATATATATTTTTTCTACAAGATCGGGGCTGTCCAACATACCGTTAACCAATCTATACAGCAAAACCTGATCTAATAAATGTCTCCGATCGAGCAAACTAGTAACAACAGTAGTAGAACAAAATAATAAAAGCTTTAAACTTTTATTTTTTAATAAATTTTACGATATTAATATTAAAAATTACTTTTAAATTACTGTTTTAATTTAATTAAGAGTAAATTAATTTAGAAATATCGTTGGTGAAAGTTGAATATCTTTCTAAGAAATGAGTAAAACTTTTCTTGCAATATTCTTTCATAGCGGGTTTCATAGCCTGCGTAATATTCTTTCATAGCGGGTTCAGAAGAACAAAGAAATAATAGGAAAGTTTTAATAGAATAGCCTTATCATGTTTGACTATGTCTCTTTGTTCGAGTACTAAAATAATTAAATAATAGGTTTGCGAATTACATCCACAGAACAAAGACAAATTTACTTGTCTAATTATCATCATTATTAGAAATCGTCATTCATTCATTCAGTTCGATACCCTTAAAACATAATTAATAGGCAACTTATAGGTAGGCGCGATTCTTAGGCTGAATTGAAATAAAAAAAATTGTAATTAAATAAATGTAATTTAATATATCTAACACACAGTGTATTTTTACCCTAATAAATATTAATAAAACTGTTAAAATTTATATATAAACTAAAAGTGTACGACGTACCTACATAGTCAAATTATTGTCCGTATTACCAGAGTAGGCTAGAAAATAAAAGTGAGGTTCCGTGATGATGGCCTAGTGACTAGAGGGGTGTAAAATTCAATTTTGCAGAGGGCCATATATTAAAATTAGAATGTGTAGGCGGGCCAAATTCAAACAAAAAATGTAGTGTGCGCATTTTAAAACTTCCGTCGAGGAAACATGTGAAGTCATGATTCTTTTTTCTGTGACACATTGCGGTCACGGGCCGTCTTTGCATCCCTGGGCCAAGTCTACTCAATCTTTGATGTTCTTTGCCTCAAAATATTAACATAATAAAAAAGATAAGACAAACCAACGATTATGGTACTTTGGAAGCAAATAACATAAATATTTTTTGATTAATTAATTTATAAACTGTAATAGTCTTTCTACAACACGGTTTGTGTTAAAATTAATTTAAATAAGATTTCACTAACAAGTTACACTCGAAATGTCCACAATTTTAAAGCATTATGCAAAGCTATTTTTATGCACTTAACTTAATTTTTATGAATAAAGCATTATTATTATTATTGTTATTGAAAATGTGTATTCAATGTTGAGTAATAACACTTGTCTCTGTTGCCTCAAAGCCTTAAGGCTCACTATCCTTTAAGCTGGGGTTAAACGCCTACGCTTGTTGTAACATATGTTGTACAAACGTGAGTTGCTATATAAAGATTGAAAATTTATGAGGGTAGATGTATGTTTGTTAATATTTGATGTAAAACTAGTGTAATGGAACATGGTACGTCGATATCCATAACATAGGGTATTTTTTATCCCAAAATGCTCATCGTAAATTACGTGAGCGAAATTGCAAGACGCAAAAAGTTCTTCATACGTGTATTCAAAAATTCGTTGCAAAATAACTGACTGTTGTACTACGTTCATCATCATCATCATTTCAGCCTATCACAGTCCATTGCTGGACATAGGCCTACACAAGTTCGCGTCAAAAATGGCGTGAAGTCATGTGTGTTGCCCATAGTCAACTGAGGTAGGGCACAGCAGGAATTTCCTGCTCAAAATACGGAGCAGCCCGACTGGGGTAGTACCTCGACCTTACAGAAGATCACAGCTAAATAATACTGTTTTCAAGCAGTATTGTGTTCCTGTTGGTGAGTAAGGTGACCAGAGCTCCTGGGTGGGATTGGGGATTTGGTCGGCAACGCGTTTTCGATACTTCTGGTGTTGCAGGCGTCTATAAGCTACGGTAATCTCTTACCATCAGGTGAGCTGTACGCTTGTTTGCCGACCTAGTGATATAAAAAAAAATAGTCATTACGCTGGGCAGGCGGTTTGGTGACCGCAGGGCTGGCTTTGTCGCACCGAAGACACTGCTGCCCGTCTTCTGCCTGTGTACTTCAAAATCAGCAGTTGGATGGTTATCCCGCCAGTAGTGGAACTGTGTTTCCCTTATACTGAACTGTGTATCCCTTAGTCGTCTCTTACGACACCCACGGGAAGAGAGGGGGTGGCTATATTCTTACTTACTATGGTGATGGGTTTAATTTCTACACATGAGAAATGTTATTTCTAAGGTCATACCGCAGTTTGCCGGTTAGGAACGTTAGTGAACGTATTGTGTCGACTTTTCCGGACCTTCGACACACGATTTACATTCTACTGGGAGCCGAAATCAAATACTCCTAGGCATAAAATCGGAATTTTTAAATAAAATGGTATTTTTGTAAAATTGAAATGGAAAATAAAGCTATTTTTCATCTATTCATAATTGTTGACTTAAGATTTTCATTTTATTTTATATATACTTAATAATATATTTAAAACATCTCAAAGAATATTTAAAAAAAAATCTTAAAACAATGGTTATGTCACATATGACTACATGTTGGTGTATTTCACAGATATTAAATATTCGTATCTAGGACAGTTCCCTAGTGATAGAAGCGATATGAGAACCAATTTGTTAAGTGCTGAACTATATTGACATCTGTAGTCTATTCACATTAAGAAAATAGTAACTCTTCTTTGTCACTCAGCTTGCCACGTTCATTAACAAATTAGAATGCACCTTTAATTTATTAGTATGCCTGTTTCAATGCCTTAAATCAACTGGTCAATTTGAACATGGCCGGCGGTCTAGTTTACTTTTTTATACCATAAAAGAGTTAAGCAAGCGTACCGTCTGCCTGATGTTGACACCAGGCGCAGGACTTGTCGGTTAACCGCAACCATCCCCAGAACCTCTAGCAGTAAGGTACTACTCACCAAAAGGTAAAGAAACACACACAATACAATAACAAACGCTCATACCAAGCCAAATTACCAGGACCGGATCTACCTAAAAGCTTAATGGGAATAAGGGGGGGGGGGGGGGGCTGTGGTCATTTATAAACAATAGACGATACCTGTTTTCTCAAAATCTAGGACCTTGGCTGCGAAACTACGACCTTTGACATACTGAGCTCTCTTAAATTAAATAAAAGAATAAAAAAAAACAATTAGATATACATGTATAATTTCGCTGGTATAGGTCTAGAATTTAGCCATTGTAATTGCATGAAAAAATACAAATATTGTAAAAAAATAAATTTATTAAAAGTAATAATAATTATATAGGTCTCGGATTTAACCGTTGTAATTGCATGAAAAAATACAAATATTGTAAAAAAATAAATTTATTATAAGTAATAATAATTATATAGGTCTAGGATTTAACCGTTGTAATTGCATGAAAAAATAGAAATATTGTAAAAAATAAATTTATAAAAACTAATAATTATTATAAGTATTGGTCTAAAATTTAGCCATTATAATTGTATGAAAAAATGAGAAAGAAATAAAGGCTTATTTATTTATTTATATAATTTCTCAAGCCAAAGAAGTTAACACGGAAAATACTTTTCCTAAACTAATGTTACGGGTTGTCTTGTACAATAATTAAAATATTTTTGTTTCCTTTTTAACCGACTTCCAAAAAAGGAGGAGGTTCTCAATTCGACTGTTTTTTTTTTATGTATGTTACATCAGAACTTTTGACTCGGTGGAGCGATTTCGACAAATTTTCTTTAAATCGAAAGGTGGTGTGTGCCAATTGGTCCCATTTAAATTTATTTGAGATCTAACAACTACTTTTCGAGCTATATCTAATAATGCGTTTTTACTTGACGCTTTTTTCGTCGACCTACGTTGTATTATACCGCATAACTTTCTACTGGATGTACGGATTTTGATAATTCTTTTTTTATTGGAAAGGAGATATCCCAAATTTAGTACCATGATAAGGAAACCAGGATCTGATGATAGGATCCTAGAGAAATCGAGGGAAACTCTTGAAAATCCGCAATAACTTTTTACTCGGTGTACCGATTTTGATAATTCTTTTTTTGTTGGAAAGAAGATATTTCTAGTTTAGTACCATGATAGGGAAACCAGGATCTGATGATGGGATCCCAGAGAAATCGAGGGAACTTCTTGAAAATCCGCAATAACTTTTTATTATATTACCGATTTTAATGATTTTTAATTTAATCGAAAGCCGAAGTTTATCTTGTGGTCACATTTAAATTTCATCGCGATCTGATAACTACTTTTTGAGTAATCTTTGATAATGCGTTGTTTGATAACGTGTTGTTGTTGCGTGTTTTGATAATGTTGTTGTTGCTTGACTATTTTTTCGTCGATCTACGTTGTATTACTTGTCGATGTAATTGAAGTCGGTTTTTTTTTCGTTTGCGAGCAAACACAATTATAATGGTTTATTTTGAATTAACACTATTGCACTTATCTTAATATTAAATCACTATCTTACTCTAATAGGTATCATTTTAAACTATAGCATGCCTTCAATCGACTTATGACTCACTTGAAATTATTGTATAGGGCCCCAGGAGAGTTTTTATGTTCAACTAGCAGATGACAAGCCTGGTTATATGGAACTGTGCCAAAACCTATCTCAGGTGCTATGATCAGGGACTTGTAGTACCTTATTTTTAAAGGGCGTTTCCAAAAGCTACGACGATACAAATAATTTAGGTCACCTGTATTTCCTTATTTCTATATAAAGCCTATAACTTAATAACTTACCCCTTCGTAAAGCAATGCACCACACAATCAACACGTTTAGATTTTTAAAGTGCAACATAAATAGCGTTCATAAATCCGCAACTTTATATCACAACTTCATTTTTCGTTCAGTTTTTATCGCTTCCGTCTTACTTCACGTCTGCCAGTTCTTTGTTTCGTCCCGCTACCATTTTGCCTATTCTCATCACCTACCCAGATAAATCTTAATTCTTAATATTACCTACCCAGATGTAACACACTAAATAATAACTCCTTAAATGCTTTTTCAGGATCCTTAATTAATCTACATCTATAATTATTGCGTTTCAGCCTGTAATATCCCACAGCTGGGCATAGACCTCTTTCCCCATTTAGGAGAAGGATCGGAACTTAATCAACCACGCTGCTCCAATGCGGGTTGATGGATAATTATTTGTTAACTAGCTGTGCACGCGACATCGTCCGCGATAAATTTAAAATTAAATATTGTTAATTTCGCTGAAATATAAAATAAATAAAATACCTAAAATAAAAGTAGCCTAAGTTACTCCTTATTACATCAGTTAGCC
Source organism: Melitaea cinxia (assembly GCF_905220565.1). Taxonomy (NCBI): domain Eukaryota; kingdom Metazoa; phylum Arthropoda; class Insecta; order Lepidoptera; family Nymphalidae; genus Melitaea; species Melitaea cinxia. Next base: position 16,501,999 of record NC_059404.1, read on the forward strand.
GGAACAAACAGACAAACTGACAGACAGACAAAAATTTAAAAAAAATGTTATTTTGGTACATGTACCGTGTATGTACATCCATATGCAATTAGTAAAAAGCGGTTATTTTAATATTACAAACAGACACACCAATTTTATTTATTTGTATACTCGTAGTTATTGAGAAAACTCTCATTATCATATTCTACAATGGCTACTATTAAATAAAAAGTGCATATCTAAAACGCAAATTACAGCTACCCCGATAAAGAGAAAAAAAAAATCAATGTACAATTTGCAATTTTGAAATTAGGACATAAATCGCTATATAAAAAAACTTTTTACTATACTATAAACTCTTTATTTTTTTTATCTATTTATCAAATTATAATTATATTAATAAAGCGTATGTAATATAGATATGGCACTTCAATTCTTTATTCTTATATTTTACTTCTACTCTTCAGAATATCAATACCCATTTTGACTGCATCCATAGCAGTTCCTGGAGCGCACATAACACCGTAACCTCCATGACCGTAACAATGAACCACCTTCGCACCGCCAATTATCTCCGGCTCAACTCTTACAGGAACCCTGTGTGGCCTTAATCCGACTCTGTGAGCTACAATTTCTGCACCTTTCAAAAATGGTAAAAGATCGTAACATCTTTCCAAAATAGCCGCTGCGTCATGTTTACAAACTGCTCGATTATAACTGTCGTATTGCCTCACCCCACCCAAAGTGGCAATACCATCCATACCAGGGATAATATAGGTGTCATAGTCTCCATAAAACGCTGTTTTTAATGATGGGACCGTAACTTTGACGACCTGACCTCGTAACGGCACTAAATCGTAATCGTTACATAACGTTTTCGCGCCCATCCCGGTGCAATTGAAAACTAAATCGAATTTCGAATTTAGTGATGCGAAGTTATCGATTTTCGCCCTCGTAATTTTTCCTCCGTTTTCGGTAAACGATTTTTCAACCCACGGTAGATATTTATCGCATCCAATTTTGACCGTAGAAAAATACGATCCATATTTCCATCCCTCGCCGCACAATTTGAGCTCGTCTTCGTCAACTGCCCTATAAATAGGCACTATGTCTTCGATTAGATGATTCCTCGTAACGTGATAGTTTTCCTTCGAGAATATGTAGGTTCCCAATGTCATGATACCAGCTTTATGAGCCTCGGATGTTTTTAATATATCGTGCCAGTAGTTCCAGGAATTATCGATCCATTTCTTTGTTATCTCTTTCGTAGGTCCCTTAAAACTGGTGCCCGGTCGGAAGATACCCGCTGCGATGTTACTGACTGTGTCTTCTCTGAAGCTATCAGCTAAAATTGTGATATTAGCGTGTCTGAGATCTTGCAGTAATATTTTCGCCACGGTCATACCCACTACTCCGGCTCCTAATACCGCTATCTTAGGCGAGCTGTCCATTTTTATCTGGAACATAAACAGTCATTAGTATTTAATATAAATAAATGTTTATCTTGTCTATAATAATTATAGATGAACATTTTTAAAAAAATATTTTTACTCTTAACATTTTTGATATGATATTCAAAAATGTTTAGAATCCCTAATGTGTGGGTAACACAAAAATAAAATTGTACATATTTTTACTCTTACTATTACAATGAAATGTAGGTAGGTACCATATTTGTCCGGAAAGAAATATAAATCATAAATATTACAAGGTTAGCGTAATTATTTTATAAAATCATTTAAATGAAATACATTACTCAATTCTCGCGAGGAAATAATGCCAATCGATCAACTGTAAATTACACTAATGTCAAAGTTGACTAAAATATAGAAACAGTTTTACATCAATACATATACAAAAATGTAACGGATTGCTGTATCAACGCAAATAGCACCCAAAACAATGATTGTCAGAATTTTTGTCTATTTGTCTGTGCTATTCTGCATGCTAGTCTCAAAAACCATATATCAATGCGTTGTGTAATTGTATTCAACACGATCACACATTAATTTGGAAAAAAATTAACCTTTTAATTGCTAAAATTAGGTTTATATCAGAACTGTGTTTCAAACAAATAATATGGTAGGTAATTAATATGATATCATAATTATGGTAAATAAACGAGTTAATTTAAATTCGGATGAACTAATAATTATTCAAATTATCTTTATTTACAGTTAAAACATACAACAAAATAGATACGTGACTTTTAATCGTCATACTTATTTAGTTTTTCAACACAATTTTACATATTAAGTAATCATTTACAATCATATCACTGAATAACATATGTAATAAACATAATTCTAGTATATATCGAAAATAAAGATACATTTTAGATAATAAGTGTGACCTCAAACGCATTCAAACTTTTGTCTAACGCTTAATGCAAGCCTTTAGTTAATAATATTAGAACACACTCACTTTTTCATTAATGTTTGACTACCTACCTAATAATAAATATCTGTTTACTGACCTGTGTCGTTACTGGTAGGATGAGTTTTGGACTACTACTTCTACACAACTAGGCAATTACTACCCACAAGTAATTGTGTTGCCAACACTGTGGATAATGTTGGCTTGTATTAATTTTATCGGTAACTAACAATATATTATTTATTATATATATTATATATATTAATACGCGAAGAAAAATTTTTGTACCACTCTTTGCGAAAATTGCGCGGATAAAGGAGTAATTTTAATTTTAAATTAAAAAAATTTCAGACACTTATAGTTTATATAGAGAAGGAGTAGAGAATATATATTTTTTTATTTATGAATAAAAATACATCAAATCAAAAAAAAATTACAGACACCATGTATTTGACACACAAACGCACATATGTTATTTTGTTTAATGTCAAACTTATAATTTAAATTAATTATGGTCGGAATTTGGATGACTAGGTAACCACAAGCATATATATATATATATTATGTTAAAATATTTGTGTCCGTGTCTTTGCTTATGTAGGGTACATTTTTATACCCCTATTAATATATATGAATAACTAGCTGACCTGGCGAACTTCGTATCACCTTATTTATTTCTGAAATATAATAATAACATAATATATCAAAATAAAATATAGCCTATCTTTTAAGTTGGATCGAACTGCACATGGTGTGCGAATTTCATTATAATCGGTTAAGTGGTTTAGGAGTCCATTGAGGACAAACATTGTGACACGAGATTTATATATATTAAGATTACTATATGTGAATAAATATTCCAACTAATTAGGCACGGTAGATGGTCTCACAAAGATAAATTCACAAGCAAGAAACGAGTGTTAACATGAGCACAAAGTTCACAGGTTACAGTACACCAGTTGTCTGAAGAAAATTAATTTCTTTACTTCGTCAACCAAAATAGTCAAAGAACAAAAATGGTCGCCACAAGACAATGAGTTCAAAGTTTTGCTCGAAATCCCTTTTAATTTCCGAAATCCACGTTAATTACTGGACTTTTCACGATCATTTCTCGACCGAGACGACTCCTAAGTTCTGTTTATCGAAGTTCTCAGCTTTTATGGAACTCGAGATTTTGTGAATTCAAGTAACGACTCGTTTTTACAACTTAGAAATTTACTTTGAGATTTTTCCAACCGAAAATGTACACTAAATATCAAAACTTCGGTCATAAATTATCTTTATGGACAAAGCGGCAGTAAATTATTCAATGGGACATGAGGTAAAAATTCGCAGCTTCCTAATTTAATGTCAGGTTTTTCTTTGTTTAAAAAAATCCCTTTTATTTTCAATAAAAAAATTACAGCGATACTGAACATTTTTTACTATGAAAATTTGTGTTACTTCAATGGCTAGTTAACTCCACGTTGCTAATTTCCTCTTCGTTGACTAGCTAACTTCAGATGACGGTGTGCGCGCGCGTTCATTGGCTAGCTAACTTCACGTTGCTATAACTTCTTCTTCGTTGACTAGCTATCTTCAGGGTGTCGATTTTTTTCGTGACGGTGTGCGCGCGCATCGTAAAAGTTTACCCTCATAATTTTTCCCTAACGCACCAAAAGAAGCATAAATTCAAAAATATTATTTACAGATGCTTTTGGTTCAGGTTAATCATGTTCTATGGAATGCGCAACGATATAATTTACGATAAGTAAAATTAATACTATTTTGTCATTTCAGCTTTAAGTATAAAACAATATATGGTTTTTAAAGAAATAATGCAAAAGATGGTCAATCAAAGAAATTATTTAAACCTATCCTGCAATACGTAGTGATTTAGCATTTGGAGAGTTTACTTCAGCAGTGGGAGGTGTATTGGCTGTTTCAATTCAGAGAACGTATGATAACATTCATTTCAGGGTATACGTTATTTAAAATTTAGTCATAACCTGATCCTTGGGATCTAAATGTTAAATTGCATTATGTTAAAGTGAGAAAATTTAAAAAGTCATCTTAATTTTTATTAAATGTTGATATTTCGACTCACGTTCTTTATGCTACGAACATATTTATTTGATCCAATCTTACCAATACGTTCATTTTGTAAAAGAGAAATATCTGGTGTGTACTTGTCTCTGTGTAAATTGTACAGGGCCTTAGCTAACTCCCCGTAGGCTCTCAAGCTACTCCATACTGTTATGAATACACGACATTCGAGTGTGAGAAAGTATACATACATATATATTAAAAAAAGGATTGTTTTTAATATTCGAAATTTAGAACTAAATCAACAATAAACTAAAGGTATTCCGTTTGCTTTTCTTTGTGTAGAAATTTAAAAAACTATTATTTTTTTTAAATAAATAATCATCATCATCATTCCAGCCTATTGCAGTCCACTGCTGGACATAGGCCTCCACAAGTTCGCGCCGAAAATGCGTGAACTCATGTGTGTTGCTCATAGTCACCACGCTGGGCAGGCGGGTTGGTGACCGCAGGGCTGGCTTTATGGTTATCCCGCCATCGGTTAGCTTCATAAGTTCCGAAGTGGTAGTGGAACCTTGTTATCCCTTAGTCGCCTCTTAGACACCCACGGGAAGAGAGGAGGTGGCTATATTCATTGGTGCCATAGCCACACAGCACATATAAATACCATAGTGTATATGTATACTTAATCTAATAAATACGTACCATATTTTTTCTAGTAAGGGCTTTATTGCAACAAAAATAAATAGAGAGTTTATTTAATTTTAAGAGTATGCGTAATTTTTAAAATAAATTATCGTATTATGCGGAGAGATCCTTTCAAATACAAAAATTACTTAATAATAAATTGCTTATGACAGAACATTAAAATTTTGCTAATCTTTTTTTTTCAAAATTTTTGGTCATTTAGGTCAGATTTCAAAGAAATTTATATAAACCAAATATATCTAATGTGGTGAGACAAAATGTACTTAATAGATGATAGAGTGTTCTTACCAATATTCAAAGAAAATTTTGTTTTACAGAAACAAGGCCACAACGTAAAGACTACAATCAGTTGGCATCAAATGAGAAACTCGACAACAGACAAATCGAAGAGATCCATATAGACGAAGCCGACGCTGATTCAGACGCGAGCAGCACTGACTTGGACGAGCGAGACACTCGCGGAGTTTGCCCGCCTTGTGCGCATGATCGATACAACAACAACATTCGGAGACGCGCCCATGACGATTTCAGCGACGATACTGATTACGGTAAGGAACGTTCCTTACATTTAAATAATTAATACAATGTGTTAAAACAAATAGAAATATGATATTTTATATTTCTAATCGGTAATTCAAAATTTTTGTCGGTTTTTTACTTGTCGTGCATAATGTCAGCTGTCAAATAATACAAATACAGGGTATATGCTGTCAGTCTGATAGCTATCTATCTGACACTCACGGAATAAAGACGAAAGCGAAACTTTGTTCAGTTGTTATGACGAATAATTACAACTGGGTTAATAGTTTTTATACTTTCATATAAAGAAACTGTGGATCAAACGCGTTTAAGTTCCTTAATTTCGCAATGGCAAACTTAAAATCGGATTTGGACGAGTATTTACTTCAGAACGAAAGTCGTCGAAGTTATAAAATTAGTTTGCCATTCTCTACTCCTAGTTTCTTCTCACGAAATAATGACGAAACTCCCACTAGCACCAGCTCGACCGGAACTTGGTTTGAAAACGTACAAAAGGAGTATTTTACACTAGTAAGTAAAACATCATTGTTATTACTAAATAAGTATCAAGCAGTAACAACAATTACTTTATCATTAATGTTTAATGTTTCAGAGTCGGACGCAACGTTTCCTTGGTTTCGGTATATGTTTATTCTTGGGAACCCTCTGCTTTATATTGTCATTCTTTTATATACCTCTACTTTTATTGAAAGCCAGAAAGTTTGCACTATTGTTCACATTGGGTAGCTTTTTCTTCATACTCAGGTAAGTAAAAAAACATTACATAAAAACTAGTATTAGTGATTTTGTTTAATGTTACGTACTACTTATTAGTATTCTTACTGTAAATATACTTATAATTTGTATAAAGAAGCCCCATTCATACCCAGCTGAATCTGATATTAAGACAAATGGTTGGCGAACCTTGTATATATGCAATATTTGTAATGTTGCAAGAGCATTAAATAAATAAATCTTTATTTCAGGTAAGAATGACCTGTAGAATCTAATAAAAAATAACAAATAAAATTATTAACAATAATTTCATTATATTGAAACTAAGACTATTAATTACAATTACAAAATTGTCAAATTTTTGTAACACCTTTCACTCCGGCATTTGTTCAGCAATGTCTATCGCAGCAATGCCGAGTACGCTGCTTTAAATGACATTATATGATTATTCAAAATTTGATTCAAACAATTAATTTCATGCTATAAGTAACCTAGCAGAAGTTCTATCCTTTGTCCTGTAGTTTTAATAAATAGATAAGCTTCATATTTGACTAACCCGTTGGCACAGTTTGTAGTGACCCTGCTTTCTGCTCTGAGGGTTGTGGGTTCGATTCCCACCCCGAGTCTGCGTGTAATATAAATATGTGTTTGTGTATTTATATATGTATCATTTATAAGTAAGATTATCGAAAAAAAAATGTAGCTATACCAGTCAGCTGTTACCTGTAACACAAGCATTAAGTTGCTTACTTTAGAAACAGATGACCGTGTGTGTATTGTGTAGATATTTATTTATTATATATTAGACTATAATTCTAGTGCAGTAACCTTAGTACAGTATACATTTGCCATTTGGACGTTCAACTCGCAAACAATATTACTGATAATAAATTATGAGTATTGTAATTAACTGTTTATTCAATTATTATCTTATTATCACTTATTTGAATTCACTTTGAGTTATTATGAAATTTGATTTTAACAGTATATAAGCAAATATACGAACTTGTGGAGGCCTATGTCCAACAGTCGACTGTATAGGCTGTAATGATGAAGCAAATATACGTAGCATAGCTTTGTTAGTTACGATGTGTATTATCAAGAAAAGAATTTTTTTAATTTTTCAAATAATACAAAAGGTATTCTGTTCCTAGGCATTAGTAGGCATTTATTGTTTGTGTTTTATGTAAAAGCCGGTCGTTATAGATATGACGTATTTTCGTTTCTGTACATAATAAATGTAAATATATTTAACACAGAAATCGAACTCGCTATCAACTGTTCTGTAGCCTCAATAATATGTTAAACAATAATATCTAAATTTAATATATAATTTAAATATTTAAATTTAAATTTTAGGTGTTAGGTCTAAAGTAGTTATTTTATCGTCGTTTTATTAGTCTCTAGACTACTTTCGTCTTCTCGAAGAGAGACAGACACCCGATTAGAATTAAATTCAAATTAGATGAATAAACTATTATCCTATAGATAAAATAAATAACAACTTTTAATTAATGCTAATTTTATCTTACTTTACAGTTTCAGTTTTCTATATGGTCCCTGGGCACACGTGAAGTCTCTATTCAGCAAGGAAAGAGCCTTAACAACAACACTATATGGGCTTTCTCTAATAGCAACATTATACTGTGCACTTCATCTGCAGAGTACTCCGTTAACAGTTATTTGTGCCGTTGCCCAAGTATTAGCTCTTATGTGGATGATGCTTGGTTCCATACCTGGTGGATCATCGGGGATGAGATTCTTTGGAAGCATGTTTAAATCATCCGTGTCAAACACCTTGCCTATTTAACAGAAATTTATTACGCATTTTCTAACATGCGATAGCCTATATTACATAATCATAGTTTTGTAAAGATTATTTTCTATTTATTATAAACTAAGTTTATAAAATTGTAAGTATGGATATGGAGGTGTTAATAGTGAGTTTCTATATTAATTTTAATTTTAAATAAAATTCCTCTAATGTACATAATTTCTTAGATTTTATACCTGTATCTTTGTCAGAATATAACATATGTAACCATTAAGCTAATTTTGACCAATCAAGTATAACATAAATTATGTTAATTAAAGATAGCTAAAAGTTTCCTTTGAGTGAATTGTGGCTGATTTTATGAGACTTGTGCAGCAAATCATGTTATTTTGAATATCAATAACTACTGAAATCTCTAGTACTTTTTGTATTTTTTGTTCATTTTCATTGAAGTATGTTGATACTAATATTTTGTATCAATTTTAATTGAATTTAAAATCGAATCAAATACATTTATAATCAAAAAGGCGTACATATCACAAAGTATAAACAAGCACAAATTAATTACTATATTAAATCAGTATACTGCTATATCTAAGTATTAAGATATAATTATTTGTGCAATTATATTATACTTATGAATATATTAAAAATACTGTACTCTTTCATCTCCTTATAGTTAACGTATTTCTTTTCTTTTATTTTTGAATAAAATTATTCTACAAGTTTAGATCCTGTCCTAAAATGTTCTTTATGTGTATGCAATAATGTGTTTATGAAAGTGTTGACATTATGAAGATATTTTGTAAATAAAGGTGTGAAAGATTAATAATGACATTTTATTTTTGTCCTTTTATAATGCGACAGATATTTATTATAGTTATATACCTACACTAACTGTCCCTCACGGTTACAACCGCGTTAATTTGCGAAAAACGTACTAAAATATTTTGAAACCATTACTATGCAACTCCGGCGACTTAGGCCTCTGCCTCGAATCTTGCGGGCAGCATGGTGGCGGCGCGGGAGCGGCAGGAACTTGTGCGTAAAATCATATGGACCGCTTAAAGCCGCCAGAAACATGACGATCACTGGGTGTGCTGTGCAACAAAGACAGAATAGCATTCTGTCTCGTTCTATAACACGTCACGAATTTGTTCTATTCTATTCTAAAATAGAACTTACTGCAGTTCTCGACAGGCCAAGGTCTTTCAGAAAATTATAGAGATTTTGCTGGTATACCTCTCGCTCCTACTTCTACCGCGTACAAATTAACCACATAACCATTTTTGTTAAGTTCGTTTGTTAAATCGTTATATTATTTTTAGCGCCACTACAAATTCGGACCGATTGAAAGGAGCACGGAATTTCTCATTACTACACAAAATACTACATAAACATACTTACATACAAACAAAATATACATACTTACACAAAATATTGTGGCGAAGTCGAAGTTAATCCCTTTTCTTTTAATGATATTTGGTAGCGACTGGCAACGTCTGTACTTGTGGGAATTCCCCGTTTATAACTAATAATCAGCGAAAATGACTTCTATTACATACCATACATCAAGTAAAAAAAAGTAGATAATGCGCGGCCTTTGTTGTTACTGAAGCCACAAAACTCGGCTCCTTCAAGTAAATACACGCGCTCACGCACACTTAAGCATCAAACTACGCTCATTTTCGTTAGTATCTCACGGGGCCTCGTACAGTAACTTTCCCTTCAAAATGCCGTTCTTATGTAATTAAATGGTGAAAAAACAATACCAAAGTAAATAAAAAGTCTGAAGAAATATCGTTTCACACGTAAGTACATACAAAACTTTATATTTCTTGTTATTCCAAAATAATATTGAGGTTATTCGGAACTTATAACTTCGATGTCCCGAAATGACGTACCGAGGGAGTGTTACCAGTAATTTTTATTTCCATTAGCCCAAAATGCGGGTAAGTAAATTGTAGGCAATCATAGAAAAATAATTAAGTAGAAAGTGGACAACATTATTTTTTTTTTTTATTGTGTGATTTTTATGTTTTTCCTAAATTGAAGTCAAGTTAAATATGAATTTTTAACTCGTTTGTTTCTGTTTAAATTTGTGAATTAACTACTCATATTTTACTACTAAATATCATGGTTTTAGGTTTCCAACGAATATTTTAATAGGAGATGAATGGGTAGCTGCTTTACGACTGAGCCGAAATGAACTACAACGACAGCCATCCTCATCTAGTTGGTTTGTTCAAACCATTTTGATAAAGCTGACATGTACAGTACAAAACGTGGACTTCGCAGAGTACCATCAAGTACATACTGCTACTTACTACTACGTATTTTAATGTTATATTTTTTGTTCTAGGACCTACCGGATGAGTCTAAATCAGTCCTTAACCAAGATTCAATCTTTGATACACCTAGAAAACATAAACTAAGAGAAAAGTTAAAAAAACAGGAACTTAATTTTAAAAAAATGTAAAAATAAAATCAATTTATTACAGCAAAGAGTTAGACGTCCTTAAAGCAGGAACTTGCCCCTCAGAGGAATCATCAATTACTTAAAAACGCAAGTTTTCATTGACACAGATTTATATAATTAAATAAATCAAAACACGGCTACAATAGATTTATGTAACAATTTGAATCGAAAAAAGGAGTAAATATATTTAAAACTATAAACAGGTTTTTATTTCCACATACCCATTTTACCTATATTAAATTAATTGTTTAATAAAAATTTTAGGGAATTTTATTAAAAAGTGTCAACACTTCACTCACTCACACTTTAAAAAAGTGGCTTCACTTTTCTGTTCTAGGTGCGTTATCTACATTTTTTACTTTATCTATGTTACATACATAATGTAAGGTGTTTATGAACTTTTTTATTTAAAATATAGCCTGTACAATGCAAAATAATGATGACTGATCCTGCCGAAAAGTTTTCTATAATAATTTATGTAATGTATAGTATACATTAAATTGAAATACATAAGAGGGCGGCAAAATTTCCTTCCGCCCTGGGCAGCCAAAAACCATGCTACGCCACTGTGGTGTAGACAAAATATATATTAAGATAAAAATTCTTATAAAGAAAATGCTATATATTTTATCCCTTTATTTAGTTTTCACCATCAAGCTGCTCAGGTTATTTTTTCTTATATGAATGATTGAATACGAAACATTTTTTAAAAGTCGATCATGTCATCTTGTGTTATCAATACATATAAAAATTGCATATAATTGATTTTAAATAATTTTCAGATGAGGCGTTGACCTGCAACGTTTGTGACAGATCATTTCAAACTCGACGTCAGCTCAGTGACCACCAGCAGAAGAAACGACATTTTGGGTAAAATATAACTTACACTATACATACAGTTCCATTGAGAATTTCAAATACCTACTCGATGTATTTGTAGCATTTCTTTTGCAAATGGAATGTATGAACCTCAAATTCCATTACATTACAGTCGAGCCATGAGAGCCACATACCTACACACTACAGTCACACAAACAAGCAAATACTCAAGTATTTATATATAACGTACGTTATGGCACGTTCTATAGGTAAGACGTACACGTGTAAAAAGTTAAATAAACAATAATTGTGTGTGCCAGCAAGCGAAAAAAAACCGAATTCAATTACATTGACAAGTAATACAACGTAGGTAAACGAAAAAATAGTCAAGTAAATACGAATCATCAAAGATTACTCCAAAAGTTGTAATCAGATCTCGATGAAATTTATATGCGACCACACGATAAACATCGGCTTTCGATTAAATTAAATCGTAATCGGCATCAAAATCGGTACACCCAGTAAAAAGTTATGCGGATTTTCGAGGGTTACCCTCGATTTCTCTGGGATCCCATCATCAAATCCTGGTTTCCTTATCATGGTACCACACTTAAGATATCTCCTTTCCAACAAAAAAAGAATTATCAAAATCGGTTCTTAAACGACCCCCGAACATAGATAAAAAATATATATATACGGTCGAATTGAGTAACCTCCTCCTTTTTTGAAGTCGGTTAAAAACAATGCATAGGTACACAACACACATGCGATCGCGCCATATTTTAGCCCGTTATCCCCAAACATTGACGACGTCATGTGTACATGTGTGTGCAGGTGCAGTTCCTGCGACAGCCTGTTCCCATCACTGATGGCTCTGGAGCACCACAAGGAGGAGTTCCAGCACTGGAGCGACTCCTCCTACTGCTCACACAGCGACTCCGACGACAGCGATGAATGTCACGAAGACAGGCATCGACTACTCTAATGCCACCACCTCATTATTGCCGGGGATAAGCCAGCCAAGCTGGGCACTTTCGTTTAGTACCCTTAGATTTATGCAAATTCAGACAATGTCACCCTTTTTTGTACTGGCAACATTTGTCTTTACATTTTTAAACGTCCATTTCAATAGAACTCGTTGATATTGTGATTTTTTTTTTTGTTTTAACTTGATACAGAAATTTAACAATCTTGAGGTGATCCGTGAGTTTCATTCATTACAACTAAAAACTAAAAGTCCGCGGATGGTATTTCCTCATGTGTCATAACTCCAATCATGTAACTGCTGTGTTATTGATAGTAACCAGTGTTGGGCAAATTTTAATTGCAACAACAATTAAAGATTAACAATTGATTAATTGGTAAATGTAACCACAACAATTAACAATTAATCAATTGTAATTGTGGAAAATTACAATTAACAATTATTTAATTGTTAACTGTAGTAGTAACCATTAACAATTAATTAATTATTAATTGTGGTTTACTACAATTAACAATTAATTAATTTTCAATTGTTTTGTGAATTTTAATTAAAACTAACAATTAAAAAATACTGCTGTATGCTGCTGTGGCTCCGGATATTAATATATATATATATATATATATATATATATATATATATATATATATATATATATATATATATATGTACTGTGTGGCTACGGTACTAAAGAATATAGCCACCCCCTCTCTTCCCGTGGGTGTCGTAAGAGGCGACTAAGGGATAACACAGTTCCGCTACCACCTTGGAACTTAAAAAGCCTTGAAAAACACAGGCCGAAGACGGGCAGCAGCATCTTCGGTGCGACAAAGCCAGTACTGCGGTCACCAACGCGCCTGCTAAGCGTGGTGACTATGGGCAATACACATGAGTTCACGTTGTTTTTGGCGTGAAGCAGTGGGCTGTATAGGCTGTAATGTATATAATGTAATATATATATATATATGTATATATGTATGTATATAAATGTATATATATGTATAATATATATATATGTATATATACATATATACTAAATATATATATATACATATATATATATATATATATAATAGTGTATATAGTGTATAGTATATGTATAGTATTGCGACTTACCGCTTAATTTTCCTAAATCTTTTACTAATTTAGTTTTGATACATAAAGTTAATTGTTAGTTTAAATTGTTTCATAAAACAACTAAAAAAGTTAATTGCAATTATTTTAATTGTGAGTTACAATTGACATACGTTAATCAAATTAATTTAATTGCAAGGTGCAATTAAAAGTTTAATTGCAACTAATTTAATTGTAATTAATTTAATTGCAATTACTTTTTTAGTCAATTAACAAGGTAATTGACAATTTAATTGATTAATGCCCAACACTGATAGTAACAATGTCCATATACAAGATATAAGAATTAGTTGAAGCAATAAATTAGTAACATCAAAAAAGCCTCCCTAAAACAATCATTATAACTTCTAAAAAAATCCAAAATTCTAAAGTTGTCAATTTTTTAAACATACATTTGAAAAATTTGAACCTAATAAAGCATGGAATCATAAAAATATTCAAACGGCTCGCACGTTTCATTATATTGTTATCTACGGCCTAAAAATTTATAAATATCATAATTTTTATCAAAGTTCAAGTAAGTAAAAAAAGTTATAAGCAAAAATCAAGCTTCTCACAAATGCTGCGCCCTCACGTTTTGCAGAACGTATTTCCCGAAATAGTTTTTACTAAGATTTAAATAAATGTACCTAAATTTTGAATAATGAGTACTAAATGTTAACTTCGCAGATCTAAATTCGAGACTATGATTAGACAGTGAATGAGTCACCTTTGCTGTCATTGTCAGATCCTTCTACACCAGCCTTTCCCAAAGTGGGCAATAAACCCCCCTTGTGGGCGTTGCAGTACTAAAGGGTAACGGTAAGAGAAAAAACAGTGGCGTTGAGTTGCTTTGGGGGTGATTTGTAATTTAATCTATAAACTCTTAGACATCGACAACTCTCGACTACAACTTGTGAACATCAACTAATATTAATTAAAAGATTGCTCAAAGACGGTACTATAAAATAATTTATTCTCAAAGTGGGCAGTAGACAAAATAAGTTTGGGAACCCCTGTTCTACACCTTAAACTATTCTGTAACAGTTTTGAAAGTATATTATTTTAATTAGTGTAAAAAGTTACAAAAATACGCCAATAAATACGAATCATTGTTCGATTCGTTAAATCTATTTGATTTGATAAATCTATAATTTGTTTGTAGTATCCTATGATTATTTAACACAAATTCAAGCAAATGCAATTTATTAAATTTCATAGAAACAGCTTCTATTGAAACAGACATATTTGATATCATAAACTAAGATATTTTTTTTTGATGTAATATTTATTAAACGTTAAGGTGTTCTTTGTTAATCATTATCACGAATAAGTAATGATGTAATTTTTAATTGCTAAGATGAATTTATTGTATCTGTATGACTAATACATTCAAGGCTATTTTGTATTATAACATATTTGCATATTCATTTAACACTACTAATACAAAACAATACTGAAAAGTATGTAATTATCTTCTTTTGTGTAATGTAAGTGTAATGATTGCTAAGAAAATGAGGCAAAGGGAGAAAGGATAAAGGGTTAACATTTCTGAATTTGCATTCAGCTCGTAATCACTTAGAATAAAAGAAAAAAAAACATAAAAATGTTTCATCAGTTCCAAAGTTTATTAGATATAATAGTCTAAACAAATCAGAGTACGATTTTATATGTAAAGTGAAATAAATAAAGGCAACATATTTCTACTTAAAGAAAATGAAAAACAAACACAATGTTTTTTACAATACGAGTAATTTTTTTAAAGAAAAGTCAGTAATATATAACTGTCAACTTTATTGTTCAGGAAGTTTGAATATTTAAATGAAAAAATCGTTATCCACATGTATTCCGTTCCTACAACTATGAAACGTCCTACAAAATTGTCCAAAATTCGAACTTATGGTAATGTCTAATAATAGAGTTTTAAAACAAAAACAAATGTTCGTAAAAACATATCAAAATATGCTAATCGCATACAATTCGTACCTAACGTTGGATTCACGTGATATAATATTTTTAATGTCAATATAATGTTTTGTAGCGAGCGATCGATCGCGCGACTGCGGCTGTCGCGTCGCACTCGGTTTGCTTCTTTACCGCAACACATACACTTTGTACCGATACACTCTGTACACGGACACTAGACATTCGAACTGCAGCAGACCGCGTGCGAGGCCACACAGCTCTCGCTCATGTCATGTCATGTCATGTCTTGTGATGTCATGTCATGTCGGGTCGGCAGCGGGCAGGTACCTTCAGCAACATATTGACGCGGTACCTCGGAACGTTCGCGCGACCGTCCGCCCGCCGAGTAGAACCAAGTGAACCCACGATTTCTAGATCGATTCTGAAGCATATCTGTGTACTTTGTAAATATTTTAGTAGTGATATCCCGGCAATAATGCATATCACAGTACTGTAATGACTGATGTAGTTACCTTTTGTAAATAATTATTATAATGCTGCCTAGTGAAGATCGACTCCGGTCTATTGCAGTTTACGAACCGTTATTTAGCTCGAATTTCGTATAGGCTAAGTGAAATCTTATAGAGTAGGTACATATTCATAATCAATATCTCGTTAAGAATGTTATATTTCCGAGCGTCACGATAAACGTACACCGGGTACTCCCCTCCGAGAATTTAAAAAATTTTTAGTCACAATTTAGTCGTCGCATTTGTAACGTCCTGACTAGTCACGGTACCATCACCGACGGCGTCGCCCGACGCCGCGTCCGTATGAAAAATACGCTCGAAAATATTTACACGGGTGTTCGTCGGAGCGCACGGGCGCACGAGCGCGTCGAATAATCAGGAATACAAATCGCGAATGTCTTACAAAAGCATAATACGAGAGGTCGAGCGGGGCCCGCGGCTGGCGGCGCACTACGGCGCACTACGGCGCACCACGGCGCACTACGGCGCACCACGGCGCACTACGCCGCGCCGTTGAGCAGCGGCTCGGCCTTGGCCTTGGCCGCGCGCGCCTTGCCGCCGCCCGCCGCGCCCGCCACGCCGTTCTTCCACCCGCCTCCTGTGCACGGCACACTCTTGTATGGCATGTTCTAGCGTCTACTTCATCAACTTTACTATCATTGGCATTTTTAATCATTATTATTGTTATTAAAACTTTATTGTACACCGAGAATGAGCAAAATGAAGGCAGCCATATTCGCTAATTAACGATCTCTTCCAGGCGACCTTTTTTATTTACTTATTTATCAAAAAAAAAAATACAAATTACACGAGTTCCAGAGAATTCGCTTTATCAGAAATTATGTATGACATATATGTATCACGTAATATAGTATATTGTCTACTTTCAAAACTTGTATCATTTCAATTTTTTTTACTCATCAGAAAAAATAGTGTTAAATTACATATTATATTTTTTCTGATTTCAATTTTACTCTTAAAAAAAATGACATACTACTTGAGTTCCAAAGAAAGTTAATTTTATCAGAAATCTTAAATTATAACACCAATAAAATTTAAATAACTTATAGACATCGATAACAAGCATGTGAGTAATGATAATGACAAGCTCTAGTGCAACTGGCGCTCGATGAGTCCTAGACATATTTAAATTATACGTACACATTCCATAATTATTTCATCTGAAAATTTTACATCAAGTGATTGTAAATTCTACGTTTCATTCGTACATGCAGTACCAAAATCTAAAAAACTTCATTGCTACTGAGTACTATTAGTTCATGCTGTATGTCACATGCATTATAATAAAATGATAGAAAAAAATTAATAAAATGAAAATATCAGATATGGTGTATCAAAAATATTGTTAGTGTTATATTAAATATGTATACATTACTATTTTTTGATATTTTATAATAGCGATAATAAATAAAGTAGATAATTAAATTTTTGTTCTATGTGTATGTGTATCTATCTGTCTTGCGAACCAAGTACTAAAACTCGAAAATAAAGCGTCAAGTTAGTAAACAATAAATGTAGATAACATCAACACTCGTTTTATTTCTATTTTTAAGACACACAAAAAAATATTTTATTCCATACAGCTTTTAACTCAAAACCAAAAGGTATTCGATTTGCCAAAATCGAATTGGCAAATACAATACAAACATTAAACTTCTAAATTACGTATACACATGGCATAGTTTGCAGTACTATAGCCAAAGTGCCAAATGCATCAAGAGCAATCTCGTATACATTGGTATCAGATGAACCGTGCGCGACTACGCGAGCGTGCGCGTGCGTGTGCGTGCGCGTGTGCGTGCGCGTGTGCGTGTGCGTGTGCGTGCGAGCGCGCTACCTGGCCGCCTCCGGCGCCGGCGGGCGGCAGCGGGCGCCGCCCCGTCGTCCGACGACGCGGACTCTGCACACCACACACACGTCACGGGGCTAGCGCTACTCCTGGACCGAGCTAACCGATACCCGCCTACCGCCTACCCGCCCGTCTACTCCTACGTTTGTCTCTACTCGGGTTCTCGACACTTTGGGACGGCTATAGGTCAATTGACTAAATCTGACACTAACCTGTCCTAATGGTTGGTAATAGTAACGAAAAATACATGTTTTTTTACATGTGAACCTTTTCTGAGCGCGACTAAAAATATATAACATATTTTAAATTACTGTAACGAAATATAGCATGATCTTTTTGTAGTAATCTTTGTTTGGGACATTACTTTTTCTTTCTTGAATACAAAACATTTTATTTTTAAAACAGACTGTGTTATGTAATTGAATGAGTATAAATTAAAAATTGTACGAATGTGCCAGGTTTTGAAAATTGACCTATACTAAAATTGTGTGTTGTTTGTATCAGTATACAGAACTAAGTTATTTATTTTGCTTTTGTAAATAGTAAAAATACTAAAATAAAAATAACAAAGAATTCTAATTATTCATAATATAAACACAACAAATATTTATGATAATTTTTTGACAAACCGCAAGTTACATAATGTCTGTTTAACAGTACCGTCACCCAAGTTAATCATTCAAACTATGAAAAGAACAAAATCTAAGAGGCAGAAAAAGTTCATCCAGAAATAGCAAAACTAAGCCCCGCGACTAATTTACAAATAAAAAAAAATTATTAAAAAATAAAATAATCCCATACCGATATATAAATATGGTAACTAATTAAAATGTAATTATAATAAATAGGATGCAAAAATCAACAATACATACATAACAATAGTAAAAACTACACTACATTTCAACTAGCACATTCAGTAATATTTTCAGATTTCATAATTTGAAATATAAATGAAATAAATGGATCGATAGTTTTAAATTTATTTAGTAAATCGAAATAAAACCAACAAAATTCAAAATACTCCACACCGTCTCAATATATAGAATGAAACAATAGAATGTTAGTTTATGTTATTATTATAACAAAAATAAAATATCTTTTATCAAACACAGGTGGAGTTTTACATTTCCCTTTTTAAAATAATGAATTTATACTGCCATGTTTTATAAATTTTTGTAACACAATATATACAGCGTGTTATGAAACTGGTGCCTTCCATTTAACTGCAATATTAGAAACCATATTATAACCTTCATTATGGAACTTACTTGACCTAACGCTTTAATAAATTGAATAAAAAATAATTTTTTAAAAAATTACCATTTATAAAATGACTTAATAAAGATATAAATGTCAAATTTACGTTAGTGTCGTATCCATGACCGAGTCGTTTGATTTTTAGATTTAAGTCGGTTATTTATAGCCTCTTTACCCATAACTTGTAATAGAACTTTTTTTTTCAAATGTGTCAATTTTAAAGTAACGTAATAATGAGCTGTACTTAATTTAACTACTTCATTTTTTTCACGTATAATTTAGGCTATGGTATGCCTCCGATATATCTCGAGGGAATTATGTTACTAAACGGAAGGACACCAGTTAAATTACACGTATATACTACAAGATAGAAAACATTATAAACTCAACTCACTATTGCTGACCTGATAAATGTCTTGGAAACGCGTCAGGTATAAAAAATGATAAAGTTGCGCTCAAGTTATGGCGTGATTAAGGAAAATAAGGATTTAAATTTATATACCCATATAGATCTAGCTGTAGGGAGAATCGTCTCTGTCACATACACTCCAATTTTTTTTTTTTTTTTTGTTTTTAGCAACAGTGGCAGTCCCTCTATAAAAACGAAGCTAGGCAATTGTAATCTCAAAACGTAAGATTTATATCTGAGTACAGTATAAAAACATTTCTTCTTTCTTTTAAAATATCACTACAGCCTATTTGATCAGCTTTTTCATTTATTACAGCTGCTGAAATTATACATAAAACTTCAAATAACTAAAAAGTTGATACATTCAACATTTATTCACTTATATATTATTGAGATATATTTAAACGTAACTTTTACTTCTATTATTAACACGGTAGGTAGGTATATATTAAACAAACATGGCAATACAAATACATATCTCCTATTTACGAGTATATGCTAGAGTTATAATTATGGAATAATCAATAGGTATTCATGTACCTCTATCGGCGCTGGAAACATCCTGGCTGTCAAGTACAGAACTCTCATCATCAGTCTGCCTTCGCCTTTCATCACGTCTGCGACCGCTCTGGAAATTATACAATTTACTAAATTATAAACAGTTCTTAATACAATTTAATATGGAGATAATTTTAAACAGAAAATGTTAAAATGAAACAAGTTAAATGTAACCACAAGTTTTTGTTTTTGTTTTTTTTTTTTTTTACACCTAATCCATGAGGTCATAACTCCCCATGCCTTTTTGTACAACATGAAATATTTATTTCTTATCTGTGTGGATTAGTTTTTTACAATTGCCTAGAAACACTAGGAAACTAATAAATACATTTATTAATATTTTTTTAATTTATAGACATATACATATTTACACAAATGTGTGTAACCACTAGTAACATACATATATATTATACTGATAGAAACAAATTTAAACCATACCTAAACTTACTTTACTACCTACTTATAAAGTCATAACATAATTTATATAATATAAAAACTTGTCGCGAGATTTAAGTACTCGTATTTCCTTAGTTTAGGAAAATTTTAATAGTTAACACGTTGAACGCCAGACCAAAAACCATGTTTAGTCCAGTGGGCCGCGACGGACACCATGTGACTGCCATTATATTGGGTCCAAGAGGCCGTGTCGGACACCATGTGTCCGCATGCCCTCGATCACTTCAGAAGCCTCTAGGGAGCCGACAGACAGTGTTTCGACTGTTTTTACTAAGGCAAGTGACCCGCGCGGCCTCACAGTGCAATAAGGCCACATAGCACAAAAAAAAAATCGAAAACACTTTGAATTTATAGGCTTTTTAACAAATTGTTTCCAAAAATGTTATAGCTGGTGTCTGCCACTTGAGATCTTGGAAAATAATGGGTAAATAACTGTTTCCGTCAGTCGCCCATTATTTTTGAGGTTTTCGCTGACAATATTTGCAGAAAAACACCTTAACAATTTTTTGACGATTTTCGATTTATTGGTGTGGCCCCAGGCGAAAGTATGCTGTCGGACATACGGTGTCCGTCATGGCGTCCAACGTGTTAAAATCAATCACATCAAGTTATTTCATTTTGTATCACAAGTAAATCTGGCTGATAATCCAAATTACATTGAATTGATTTGATAACATCAAAATTTCAGCTCAATTGGTTGAAGATATTTGCTTCAAATTGAGTTGCAAGATTCCACCTGAACAAACACACATACATACATTGCAAGTGAAATAAAAGCTTGTAAAAGTAAGAAATTCACTCACCGCGTCCCGCGCGTCTCGCGTGTCGCGGTTGTCCCGGTTGTCCCGATTTTCGCGGTTATCCCGGTTCTCCCGATTGTCGCGGTTGTCCCGATTGTTGTCCCGCGGGTCGCGCGGCGGGCGCGGATGGGCGCGGCCGTTCTCCAGCGGGACGCGCCTCTCCTCGCCGCGCCTCTCACTTGACCTGCAATACGAGAATACCATTACCATTATACATATTGTTAACTTGCTTATTTTTTTATTTTGTACGTAAACAACGTAAATAAATGTATCAATGATATAGAAACACCAAAAAAATAAAAAATACCAATATATATATATTCATTGAGACATACGGAGATTCGTGTGTGTATTATTGAGAAATTCACCAAATTAAAGTGAGGCTCTTCAACAAAAAAATACGTAGTCAACCTGTAAAGTAGTCTAATTTCCATTCACAACCCCAGCACGATGCACTAAGCGACCCTTACTCTGTTGCGCAAGAGTCCAAAATCCGTGTTATTTCAGTAGTACAAAAGGTAGAGGTCGCGGTGGAGATAAGGTACCTGTTGGGGCGCGGGGGGCGCGCTCGCCCGCGGTAGGAGCCGTCGCCCCTCTCGCCTCGCTCCTCGCCCAGCTCCGGAGTCGTGCGGCGCGCACCTGTGTATACATCACAATTATTACAATAATATTATATAGTACTAGCCGACCCGTGCCCACTTCGTTGAGCGTTAATTATTATTATACTAACCAAATAACATACTTTAAAGAACAAACTTTATAGCACTTAAATAAATAATATGTTGCTCCCGTGTATTTATTATTTAAAATTACAGAATCAAATAACACACTTTAAAGAACAAATTTTAAAGCACTTAAATAATATGTTGCTCCAACGCCATCTAACAAAAATCGAGAAAACGTCGTCGATAGACTAAAATAAGACTAAATTAATAACGTCGAAAGACTAATAGTTTGTTTTCTAATAGCGATAGATGGCACTAGTTTATATTATTATATTTTAATCTTTTTCTTATTTACTGATTTTTTTGTTCAATTACAATAAAATATAGCCTATGTCGCTCTTGAATAGTGTAGCTTTCTGTTAGTGAAAGAATTTTCATGATCAGATCAGTATTTGCGAAGATTACCCCCTACATACAAACAAAGTTATAAACTTTACCTCTTTATAATATTAGTATAGATTAGCCTCAGCTATGGGATGTTACAAATTGAATTATTGAATTGAATACAATTGAATTAAGGGTCGTGGTCTGGGGCGACAGGCTGCAGCATACACTGTTTTTGCTTCTTGAAGTAAAACTGCTTTACGCACGCTTGATTTGGGGAGTAAGCTGATGCGTGTCGAAAGTTTTGAAAAGTACGATTGGGTGAGGCGAACAGAAGTTGAGAGAGAGATATGAGTTAGTGAAGATAGAAAGAGAGAGAGTTACGTTGCGCAAGTTTTACTTCAGTCTTCAGTTTTGTAATGGTTACGTGAATTTCACTTATATTCAAACAATTTTTTCGGATTTCATCGCGGTTTATTAAGTTTTTTTGGATGCCCGACGTTTCGGATACTTTACAGCACATGGTCACGAGAGGACCGCCTGCCGAAAAAGTTGTTTCGTTATAATTCAGTCGTGTGGTCTAAAGCATACTCGTTCCTCTTTTTATTATATTATGGGGTGAAAAACTTTGTAGGCCTAGGCGCTGAATCTTGTAATACGCCTCTGTGGGGGTTCTCGCTCTAGTGTAGTGGTGTGAGTGGATGGATATTTGTAAGTGTACAAATATTCCTTCAGTTTGGTTGTGGTGTGTGGCGCATGCGCGGGCGCGTACGAGGCCGCCGCGCCGCACATGACGCGCAGCTGCTGGTCGATCTACTGCTCCGCTAGTGTGACGCACCGGGCGGGTAGCTCGCGCTAGTGTGACGCACCGGGCGGGTAGCTCGCGCTAGTGTGACGCACCGGGCGGGTAGCTCGCGCTAGTGTGACGCACCGGGCGGGTAGCTCGCGCTAGTGTGACGCACCGGGCGGGTAGCTCGCGCTAGTGTGACGCACCGGGCGGGTAGCTCGCGCTAGTGTGACGTACCGGGCGGGTAGCGCGCGTGCGGCGGGCGCGGGCGGCGCGCGCGCGAGGCGGGCGCGCCGCGCGCGGGCGCGTACGAGGCCGCCGCGCCGCACATGACGCGCAGCTGCTGGTCGATCTACTGCCCGCTAGTGTGACGCACCGGGCGGGTAGCTCGCGCTAGTGTGACGTACCGGGCGGGTAGCGCGCGTGCGGCGGGCGCGGGCGGCGCGCGCGCGAGGCGGGCGCGCCGCGCGCGGGCGCGTACGAGGCCGCCGCGCCGCACATGACGCGCAGCTGCTGGTCGATCTACTGCCCGCTAGTGTGACGCACCGGGCGGGTAGCTCGCGCTAGTGTGACGTACCGGGCGGGTAGCGCGCGTGCGGCGGGCGCGGGCGGCGCGCGCGCGAGGCGGGCGCGCCGCGCGCGGGCGCGTACGAGGCCGCCGCGCCGCACATGACGCGCAGCTGCTGGTCGATCTACTGCCCGCTAGTGTGACGCACCGGGCGGGTAGCTCGCGCTAGTGTGACGCACCGGGCGGGTAGCTCGCGCTAGTGTGACGTACCGGGCGGGTAGCGCGCGTGCGGCGGGCGCGGGCGGCGCGCGCGCGAGGCGGGCGCGCCGCGCGCGGGCGCGTACGAGGCCGCCGCGCCGCACATGACGCGCAGCTGCTGGTCGATCTACTGCCCGCTAGTGTGACGCACCGGGCGGGTAGCTCGCGCTAGTGTGACGTACCGGGCGGGTAGCGCGCGTGCGGCGGGCGCGGGCGGCGCGCGCGCGAGGCGGGCGCGCCGCGCGCGGGCGCGTACGAGGCCGCCGCGCCGCACATGACGCGCAGCTGCTGGTCGATCTACTGCCCGCTAGTGTGACGCACCGGGCGGGTAGCTCGCGCTAGTGTGACGCACCGGGCGGGTAGCTCGCGCTAGTGTGACGCACCGGGCGGGTAGCTCGCGCTAGTGTGACGCACCGGGCGGGTAGCTCGCGCTAGTGTGACGCACCGGGCGGGTAGCTCGCGCTAGTGTGACGCACCGGGCGGGTAGCTCGCGCTAGTGTGACGTACCGGGCGGGTAGCGCGCGTGCGGCGGGCGCGGGCGGCGCGCGCGCGAGGCGGGCGCGCCGCGCGCGGGCGCGTACGAGGCCGCCGCGCCGCACATGACGCGCAGCTGCTGGTCGATCTACTGCCCGCTAGTGTGACGCACCGGGCGGGTAGCTCGCGCTAGTGTGACGTACCGGGCGGGTAGCGCGCGTGCGGCGGGCGCGGGCGGCGCGCGCGCGAGGCGGGCGCGCCGCGCGCGGGCGCGTACGAGGCCGCCGCGCCGCACATGACGCGCAGCTGCTGGTCGATCTACTGCCCGCTAGTGTGACGCACCGGGCGGGTAGCTCGCGCTAGTGTGACGTACCGGGCGGGTAGCGCGCGTGCGGCGGGCGCGGGCGGCGCGCGCGCGAGGCGGGCGCGCCGCGCGCGGGCGCGTACGAGGCCGCCGCGCCGCACATGACGCGCAGCTGCTGGTCGATCTACTGCCCGCTAGTGTGACGCACCGGGCGGGTAGCTCGCGCTAGTGTGACGTACCGGGCGGGTAGCGCGCGTGCGGCGGGCGCGGGCGGCGCGCGCGCGAGGCGGGCGCGCCGCGCGCGGGCGCGTACGAGGCCGCCGCGCCGCACATGACGCGCAGCTGCTGGTCGATCTACTGCCCGCTAGTGTGACGCACCGGGCGGGTAGCTCGCGCTAGTGTGACGTACCGGGCGGGTAGCGCGCGTGCGGCGGGCGCGGGCGGCGCGCGCGCGAGGCGGGCGCGCCGCGCGCGGGCGCGTACGAGGCCGCCGCGCCGCACATGACGCGCAGCTGCTGGTCGATCTACTGCCCGCTAGTGTGACGCACCGGGCGGGTAGCTCGCGCTAGTGTGACGTACCGGGCGGGTAGCGCGCGTGCGGCGGGCGCGGGCGGCGCGCGCGCGAGGCGGGCGCGCCGCGCGCGGGCGCGTACGAGGCCGCCGCGCCGCACATGACGCGCAGCTGCTGGTCGATCTACTGCCCGCTAGTGTGACGCACCGGGCGGGTAGCTCGCGCTAGTGTGACGTACCGGGCGGGTAGCGCGCGTGCGGCGGGCGCGGGCGGCGCGCGCGCGAGGCGGGCGCGCCGCGCGCGGGCGCGTACGAGGCCGCCGCGCCGCACATGACGCGCAGCTGCTGGTCGATCTACTGCCCGCTAGTGTGACGCACCGGGCGGGTAGCTCGCGCTAGTGTGACGCACCGGGCGGGTAGCTCGCGCTAGTGTGACGCACCGGGCGGGTAGCTCGCGCTAGTGTGACGCACCGGGCGGGTAGCTCGCGCTAGTGTGACGCACCGGGCGGGTAGCTCGCGCTAGTGTGACGCACCGGGCGGGTAGCTCGCGCTAGTGTGACGTACCGGGCGGGTAGCGCGCGTGCGGCGGGCGCGGGCGGCGCGCGCGCGAGGCGGGCGCGCCGCGCGCGGGCGCGTACGAGGCCGCCGCGCCGCACATGACGCGCAGCTGCTGGTCGATCTACTGCCCGCTAGTGTGACGCACCGGGCGGGTAGCTCGCGCTAGTGTGACGTACCGGGCGGGTAGCGCGCGTGCGGCGGGCGCGGGCGGCGCGCGCGCGAGGCGGGCGCGCCGCGCGCGGGCGCGTACGAGGCCGCCGCGCCGCACATGACGCGCAGCTGCTGGTCGATCTACTGCCCGCTAGTGTGACGCACCGGGCGGGTAGCTCGCGCTAGTGTGACGTACCGGGCGGGTAGCGCGCGTGCGGCGGGCGCGGGCGGCGCGCGCGCGAGGCGGGCGCGCCGCGCGCGGGCGCGTACGAGGCCGCCGCGCCGCACATGACGCGCAGCTGCTGGTCGATCTACTGCCCGCTAGTGTGACGCACCGGGCGGGTAGCTCGCGCTAGTGTGACGTACCGGGCGGGTAGCGCGCGTGCGGCGGGCGCGGGCGGCGCGCGCGCGAGGCGGGCGCGCCGCGCGCGGGCGCGTACGAGGCCGCCGCGCCGCACATGACGCGCAGCTGCTGGTCGATCTACTGCCCGCTAGTGTGACGCACCGGGCGGGTAGCTCGCGCTAGTGTGACGTACCGGGCGGGTAGCGCGCGTGCGGCGGGCGCGGGCGGCGCGCGCGCGAGGCGGGCGCGCCGCGCGCGGGCGCGTACGAGGCCGCCGCGCCGCACATGACGCGCAGCTGCTGGTCGATCTACTGCCCGCTAGTGTGACGCACCGGGCGGGTAGCTCGCGCTAGTGTGACGTACCGGGCGGGTAGCGCGCGTGCGGCGGGCGCGGGCGGCGCGCGCGCGAGGCGGGCGCGCCGCGCGCGGGCGCGTACGAGGCCGCCGCGCCGCACATGACGCGCAGCTGCTGGTCGATCTACTGCCCGCTAGTGTGACGCACCGGGCGGGTAGCTCGCGCTAGTGTGACGTACCGGGCGGGTAGCGCGCGTGCGGCGGGCGCGGGCGGCGCGCGCGCGAGGCGGGCGCGCCGCGCGCGGGCGCGTACGAGGCCGCCGCGCCGCACATGACGCGCAGCTGCTGGTCGATCTACTGCCCGCTAGTGTGACGCACCGGGCGGGTAGCTCGCGCTAGTGTGACGCACCGGGCGGGTAGCTCGCGCTAGTGTGACGTACCGGGCGGGTAGCGCGCGTGCGGCGGGCGCGGGCGGCGCGCGCGCGAGGCGGGCGCGCCGCGCGCGGGCGCGTACGAGGCCGCCGCGCCGCACATGACGCGCAGCTGCTGGTCGATCTACTGCCCGCTAGTGTGACGCACCGGGCGGGTAGCTCGCGCTAGTGTGACGTACCGGGCGGGTAGCGCGCGTGCGGCGGGCGCGGGCGGCGCGCGCGCGAGGCGGGCGCGCCGCGCGCGGGCGCGTACGAGGCCGCCGCGCCGCACATGACGCGCAGCTGCTGGTCGATCTACTGCCCGCTAGTGTGACGCACCGGGCGGGTAGCTCGCGCTAGTGTGACGCACCGGGCGGGTAGCTCGCGCTAGTGTGACGTACCGGGCGGGTAGCGCGCGTGCGGCGGGCGCGGGCGGCGCGCGCGCGAGGCGGGCGCGCCGCGCGCGGGCGCGTACGAGGCCGCCGCGCCGCACATGACGCGCAGCTGCTGGTCGATCTACTGCCCGCTAGTGTGACGCACCGGGCGGGTAGCTCGCGCTAGTGTGACGTACCGGGCGGGTAGCGCGCGTGCGGCGGGCGCGGGCGGCGCGCGCGCGAGGCGGGCGCGCCGCGCGCGGGCGCGTACGAGGCCGCCGCGCCGCACATGACGCGCAGCTGCTGGTCGATCTACTGCCCGCTAGTGTGACGCACCGGGCGGGTAGCTCGCGCTAGTGTGACGCACCGGGCGGGTAGCTCGCGCTAGTGTGACGTACCGGGCGGGTAGCGCGCGTGCGGCGGGCGCGGGCGGCGCGCGCGCGAGGCGGGCGCGCCGCGCGCGGGCGCGTACGAGGCCGCCGCGCCGCACATGACGCGCAGCTGCTGGTCGATCTACTGCCCGCTAGTGTGACGCACCGGGCGGGTAGCTCGCGCTAGTGTGACGCACCGGGCGGGTAGCTCGCGCTAGTGTGACGCACCGGGCGGGTAGCTCGCGCTAGTGTGACGTACCGGGCGGGTAGCGCGCGTGCGGCGGGCGCGGGCGGCGCGCGCGCGAGGCGGGCGCGCCGCGCGCGGGCGCGTACGAGGCCGCCGCGCCGCACATGACGCGCAGCTGCTGGTCGATCTACTGCCCGCTAGTGTGACGCACCGGGCGGGTAGCTCGCGCTAGTGTGACGTACCGGGCGGGTAGCGCGCGTGCGGCGGGCGCGGGCGGCGCGCGCGCGAGGCGGGCGCGCCGCGCGCGGGCGCGTACGAGGCCGCCGCGCCGCACATGACGCGCAGCTGCTGGTCGATCTACTGCCCGCTAGTGTGACGCACCGGGCGGGTAGCTCGCGCTAGTGTGACGTACCGGGCGGGTAGCGCGCGTGCGGCGGGCGCGGGCGGCGCGCGCGCGAGGCGGGCGCGCCGCGCGCGGGCGCGTACGAGGCCGCCGCGCCGCACATGACGCGCAGCTGCTGGTCGATCTACTGCCCGCTAGTGTGACGCACCGGGCGGGTAGCTCGCGCTAGTGTGACGTACCGGGCGGGTAGCGCGCGTGCGGCGGGCGCGGGCGGCGCGCGCGCGAGGCGGGCGCGCCGCGCGCGGGCGCGTACGAGGCCGCCGCGCCGCACATGACGCGCAGCTGCTGGTCGATCTACTGCCCGCTAGTGTGACGCACCGGGCGGGTAGCTCGCGCTAGTGTGACGTACCGGGCGGGTAGCGCGCGTGCGGCGGGCGCGGGCGGCGCGCGCGCGAGGCGGGCGCGCCGCGCGCGGGCGCGTACGAGGCCGCCGCGCCGCACATGACGCGCAGCTGCTGGTCGATCTACTGCCCGCTAGTGTGACGCACCGGGCGGGTAGCTCGCGCTAGTGTGACGTACCGGGCGGGTAGCGCGCGTGCGGCGGGCGCGGGCGGCGCGCGCGCGAGGCGGGCGCGCCGCGCGCGGGCGCGTACGAGGCCGCCGCGCCGCACATGACGCGCAGCTGCTGGTCGATCTACTGCCCGCTAGTGTGACGCACCGGGCGGGTAGCTCGCGCTAGTGTGACGTACCGGGCGGGTAGCGCGCGTGCGGCGGGCGCG
This sequence comes from Melitaea cinxia, assembly GCF_905220565.1. NCBI lineage: Eukaryota > Metazoa > Arthropoda > Insecta > Lepidoptera > Nymphalidae > Melitaea > Melitaea cinxia. The sequence continues at coordinate 16,530,992 of NC_059404.1, forward strand.
GGCGGCGCGCGCGCGAGGCGGGCGCGCCGCGCGCGGGCGCGTACGAGGCCGCCGCGCCGCACATGACGCGCAGCTGCTGGTCGATCTCCAGCTTCTCGGCGCGCAGCTGCTCCACCTCCTGCGGCCGGCGAACCGAGCTTTATTTAGAACTAGATTGGCAAAACTATTTAACGACAACTGACAATTATATCTTTATTTATGTCAAAAGTTGCTTATTAGCATTACTTCCTAAAAATTTTAACCGAGGCAAGGCACAGCAGGGAATTTCCTGCTCAATATACGGAGCGGCCCGACTGGAACAGTAACTCGACCTTACAGAAGATCACAGCTAAATAATACTGCTTTCGAGCACTATTGTGGTTCCGTTTGTGATTAAGATGACCAGAGATCCTGGGGAAATTGAGGATAAGGTCGACGTCACGCTAGCGATACTTTTAGTATTGCAGACATCTACAGTAATCGCTTACCATCAAATGAACCGTACGCTTGTTTGCTAACCTAGCTATATATAAAAAAAATTCTCTAGTCGAATTGGCAACGAGACTAAAAGGAATTCAATTTGATTCCTTTTTTTGTTTTGACTTTGACCTGCCACAGTAACATTATCTGTCCCACTACCCTCCTTTTTAACCCGTCCCGAGTGTTATACGAAATTTGTCAACTGGTTAAAAATTTAAAAACTTAAACGTGTTCCTTATTTATACTTTTCAATGTAATACTCGTATCTGTTTTTAAGCATTCCGCACTTAACCTCATTTTAAACTCCCAAATTGCCTTCTTCAAACTGCCAAACGAGTACAGATACACCTTATTAACTGTACAGTGAGTAGCAAAAACAAAAATTAAAAAGCAGTAGCACAAGTCGAAACGACACAGTACCTTGAGGTGCGCGACGTGGTACTCTACTAGCACCTTGGCGTTGGCGATGTTCTCTCTCGTGCCCACAAACACGAAGGGCACCATGCCCTCTTCACGGGGCGCGGAAGGCTGAGGCTCGTTATCGCCTTCTACCTTAACACGAACCACACCACTCTTGTCCACTATCTCCTGGATAACCTTCCCATTCTTGCCAATAACTTTCCCTACAAGGGCGCGAGGAACTTTAATGCTTTCCTCGGCGTACTCTAGCAACGCTCTAGCGGCCCGGACGGCCTCTGCCGATTCTCCGCATATCTTGAAAGTACAGGAGACTTCTTCTAGCTCGATGTTGGATACACCGGCCACCTTACGAGCCTGTTGGATGTTAGCGCCGTGAGTGCCGATAGCGAGACCCATTAGGTCTTCGCGAACGCTGAATTCGTCAGAGTACCTGTGAACAAACGAAACTGGATAATATGTGCTTTAATAATTATTATTTATAGACGTTTGTTACTTCAAATTAGAAATTTGTAAAATGAAAACAATGTACAAATTAGTAATCGTACAAACAAGCAAAACAAAAATCAACATAATAAAAAAGACAAACTGAGAGATAGACCAGAATCTTTTTTTTTTTTTAATAAACTGACAAATAGTTTTACTTTTTTGATAAATATACATAGAAAAAATACATATATAAATAAGCATATTACACCCAGACTACAACGGGATTCGAACCCACTCGTCACACACACAAAGTGTATTTTCTTACTGCATTATACTTGTTGATTCTTTTTCTTTTTTGAGAACAAATAAATGTTTATACATAAATTCATTGATACTTACCCGCCCTGATTATGAATTTTAGTTGACTCGAGCTGTTTCGCAGCTTCTTCAGTCTTCTTTAGTATTAGCAGTTTTTGTGTTAGGTTTCTGAAAATATCCATAAAATAAATTTTAATGTGAAATTTTATACTGAAAAAACTTATTTTCGAGTAGTTTACATGTTGTATATTTGTCGGAAACTTTATACTACCAGCAAGGTAAGAGCTCAATCACCCTCGGCCCTGTAGTTTCCTTGTTTGTAATATTAGCACAATTTTGGCACGGACAGTGAGTCTGCTGCCCAAGCCAATGAGACCCCAAATCGAACTGATAAAATGTGATCTCGTTTAAGTGCTGGACAAACCGATGTAAGGTGTTAACGTTTGGCTACACAGCGCCGTACTTTAACTGAGGTAGGGCACAGCAGGAATTTCCTGCTCAAAATATGGAGCAGCCCGACTGGGGTAGTACTTTGACCTTACAGAAGATCACAGCTAAATAATACTGTTTTCAAGCAGTATTGTGTTCCTGTTGGTGAGTAAGGTGACCAGAGCTCCTGGGGGGATTGTGGATTGGGTCGGCAACGCGCTTGCAATGCTTCTGGTGTTGCAGGCGTCTATAAGCTACGGTAATCGCTTACCATCAGGTGAGCCGTACGCTTGTTTGCCGACCTAGTAACATAAAAAAAAAAAACCTGAAGTGCATCTCCTGGAGCATCTGCGCGCGCTTGAGCGAGGACTCGTGGCGCGAGATGACGGCCAGCACGCCGCGCTCCGGCACGTACCACACCAGCGCCGCGCCGATCACCTTCTGGAACTCCTTGTGCGCGTTCTCCACCTTCGCGCTGCACACACGACGACACGTCACCTACTGCTGCCCTCACGCGCACAACGCCCGCGTGTGTGAGGGCGAAGCAGCACGCGTTACTTATCACAAACAGCGACAGCTAACTTCCTCATAGAGGAGAAGGATCAGAGCTTAATCCAACAACACTACTCCACTGCGGGTCGGTGGATATATCCCTACTGTGAGTAACGATCGCTATTAGGACGACCGCTATGGTGAATTTTGTGTGTGCCTTGTTGGCGGCGCCTAGACACCGATGGTCCGGGGTTCGACTCCCGCTCGGGGTGAATATTTGTGTTTATGCAAATATATATTTCGGTCTGTTTGTCAGTCCTCACCATGCCTCGAAGAATACGTTAAGCACGTTAAGCTGTCGGTCCCAATTGTTATCGTGTTAGTTATCGCGGTACGAGATTTTATGGATATAGATATTAAAACTAGTTTTTCGGCCGGAACTTAAACTAAAGCCAATGTTTGGCCGAAACTAAAATTTCAATCGGTTCTGTATATTTAATGACAGCTAAATGCTTTTACAGTTAATTAGTTTATATTTTTGTACCGAACAAAACTATTTCTGTTCACGACTCTGCCGCCGAGCTTCCTATGATATCCCTACCGATACCTGAAGCATACATACTAAGTTTCGTCAGAAGACTAAAAATTTTGTAATAGTGATTCAAATTGGTAGTAATTGTCAAATTATTTTTCCCTTTTGTCGTTACAATTTTTTCGCCTGTAACTTTTGACAGAGACAACAAAATAAAATGTTGACGGTTCGAGCGGTTTTGATTCTGTTAAGTTTTTACTTTAATTAGACAGTCATTAGAGTATTATCTCATAAGAGACATACACATATATTGTACTTATGATTATTGCTGATAAATCTGTTCACAAGTACAGTCCCAAGTGGATTTATAAGTGCAGTAAAAAATGATTTTATTCAACTATTTTCATACTTCATTACTTTTATTATCACACTAGATAATGCTTCTGTCTTCAATATGTGTTAGTATTTCATTTTTAATAAAACAGTTTTGATGAAAAATTTCTTTATTCAAGTAGGCTTCAAAAGCACTTGAATCATTTTAAAAATTAATAATATATTAGTTTTCAATATATTAATTATAATTAATGTGTAGCTATCACCGATTCAGAATGTTCTGGAGCAAAAAAATGTCCACCAAATAATAAGCAAAACACTTACTAATCTCTGAGATCTTCGGGTACAGAGATCTCGAATTTGTGAAATGTGTTCTTATCGATCGGGGTCTTGGTTGTTTTGACGCGAAGGCGATCCTTTGGCACTATTTCTGAGTAGCAATTATCCCATTCCAGGTATTCTATCACGAGAAAATCACCCCGTATCATCTGAAAAACAAAAACATAAATATACATAATTTTAAGGTCACAACTTTTCGGATAGTTTTAGACGAGATTTTCTACTCGAGTTGCATTTAATTAAACTATAGCAATCATCTGAAATCAAATTCAGTGGACCTTGCTGAATCTTCAGTATAAAGTTAAAACCATGAGCACAAAATATTTTACAATAATAATAAACATTGGATATTTTGCGGTCAGAAACAAAAAAAAAAAAAAAAAAAAACTACAAAAAACCTGCGTCATACATTTCAACAGTTAAGGAGCAAATTTTTGGTTATTTTCATAAATAAAATCCTTTTACTCGAATACATATTTTTGCAGTGACGAACTAATGAGTTCAATACGACAGTTTCTGACTCAGTTTTATGATGCATTCATTAAGCTTAACCGTACCGTAAGCTTACAGTTTTCTGCACGATATTTTAAATTGAAAAAAAAATTATACGCGCTACCATGTTTATAATAGTAACTATAAACGCAATAATTTCATTTTATGCCTAAAGGGCCTTCTATCATTTTGGAAAAGATCTGGTACTCTTAGGAACTACAGGAAAGTAACTCATCGAAGTCTATCCATTCATGCAAGAGTTACAATGTCTCCCCCTCTTTTCACGTCGGAGGTTAATAATAATTGTGTTTGCTCGCAAACGAAAAAAAAAAACCGACTTCAATTACATCGAAGAGTAATACAACGTAGATCGACGAAAAAATAGTAATACTTTGTTCGTATTCCATATAACGCGACATTATAAAATTGTAGAATTATATAATGTTCTACTGTTATTTCTAACATTTTGTTAGCGATTGTAGGCAGAAATTTCATAAAAGGCCCGTCGTCGATTCGCGCGAAGCGCTGACATCGCTTATTACGGCGGGTTTTTTAGTTGAAGCGGATTTATATTGAATTACGGTTTATATCTTTTTTATTAAAAACATGTAATGTTCATGTTTTCACACAGCTCCGATGCACGACTGGAGTTTACCCCTTCAGATCAACTGTCTAAATAGGCACAAAAAGGCTTACTAGTCTAAGAAATATATTATTACTATATCAAATTGTAAATAAATGAATTCAATAACGCCATCTATCGGAACCTAATTGCGTTATTAGAAAACGTCTGAACGCCATCTCTAACAAGGTCATTCGTTCAGTAGATTTTACTGTTCAATTTTTTCATTCCGGGGCCTTAAATGAAAATCGATTCTTAAGGAGAAAACTCCAAAAACAGTCAAGTAAATACGCCATATCAGATATAGCTCAAAAAGTTCGAGTCAAATCTCAATTATATTTAAATGGGACCACATGACAAGCACCACCTATCGATTAAAAAAAGAATTATCGATATCGGTCCACCCAGTAAAATAGTAATGAGGTTAATATAACGTTGGTCGACGTAAAATAGCCAAGTAAATACCCAGTATTAGCGATAACTCAAAAATTAAAAGCTCAAATATATTTATAACGAATAAACTGCTACTCTCTACTCTAGTGGAATATTGTATTTGATCGATAGTGAACGAAGTAATTTCATTACATTTTGATAGATGGCGTTGTGGCAAAGTATTGAACATGACCACAGTCGTCTTAACATCGTCATGTAAATACGTGTCATCAAAGATTACTCAAAAATTGCTCATTATATCTCAATCATATTTAAAACGGACGACATGACAAGTATTAGCTTTTGATTTATACAAAAAAGATCAAAATCAGTGCACCCAGTAAAAAGATGTAACGTATAATACAACGTAGGGTGACGAAAAAACCGTCAAGTAAATACGCAATATTAGATATAACTCACAAATTACTAGTCAAATCTCAATTAAATTTGAATAGGACCACGTGACGAATAGTAGCTTTTAATTTATATAAGAAACGTCAAAATCGGTGCACCCAGTAAAAAGTTATGAGGTATAATACAACGTAAGGTGACGAAAATAATGTCAAGTAAATACGCGTTATCAAAGATTAATCAAAAAGTAGTTATCAAATCTCGATGAAATTTATATGTGACCACATAATAAATATCAGCTTTCGATTAAAGTAAAAATTATCAAAATCGATACACCCAGTAAAAAGTTATTGCCGATTTTCAAGAGTTTCCCTCGATTTCTCTGGGATCCCATCATCAGATCCTGGTTTCCTTATCATGGTACCAAACTAAGGATATCCCCTTTCCCTTCCCTTAGAAAGTTATGTGGTATAATACAACGTAGGTCGACGAAAAAAGCATCAAGTAAAAACGCATTATTAGATATAATTCGAAAAGTAGTTGTTAGATCTCAAATAAATTTAAATGGGACCAATCGACACACACCACCTTTCGATTAAAATAAAATTTGTCGAAATCGGTCTACCTGGTCAAAAGTTCTGATGTAACATACATAAAAAAAAAAAAATACAGTCGAATTGAGAACCTCCTCCTTTTTTGGAAGTCGGTTAAAAAGAGACGAGTCATTTAAAGGCACTATACATTAAATGTATGCCTAATTATACCAACGCTATCTAACTAATATAAACTCAGTACATACAAATGCAATAAATTATATATGAGAATAGACGAGAAATTATATCGATAAGAATTATGTTAATAGCACTTCAAAAGTATTTCATAAAACCTAGCACTTCTATCCTTCAAATTCAACTCAAAGTTTTATATGAGAGGTCTCGAAGCGATGCACGTCCACAACCCCATCTAGATGTATCGATTTGAAAAATTGAAACTTACGTAAGACACTTGAATAGAAAGCATTTTAATAACAATTAACACTTCTGAAATATTTTTCAGATTACGTTTAATTAATCTTCATATAACGTTACTAGATTAATTACTATATATTTTAATTAATTTTATAATGGTGATACAAATTTCTTTACGAATTCCGTCAATTTTTCGAGTAGCATAATTTCCGAAAACAAGGGATTAAACTTGAAATGTACCATGTTAAAGAACAAAATTCAAATAAAATCAATGTTTTGAACAGAAACTGATCTCGTTAAGATTATAGTATATATACTCGTTAATATTATAGTATAGTAGTATTCTTAGATAGAAATTCACGTATCGAAGATTATTAACAAATTTTTAATAATACATAGACATTACGTGAGCAGATTGTCTGTCACACTTGCGACTATCTATCTATCTTATATATAAATAAAAATGAATCGACAAATTCTATTTGTACAAAAGAAAAACCGAAGGTATTGCGAAATTTGCCGAGTCACTGCACTCCTACTGGATATAGGCCTCCCTCAAAAAAAGAACGATATATTGACGAAAAAAAAAAAAAAAAAAATACTGCAGTACCATGTTCCTCGAGTGAAATTGAAAAAAAAATCCTCTATACTCAGCGACACAATTAACCGGCCACCTACAATTTTTAAGTTTTTCAAAATTATATGCGAAAACAAATGAAAAAATTTGGTTAGTTTTTTTACAAAAAATAAAAATCATAAAATGTTATGAAAAAAAAGCTATAAATTATCGATTTTATAATGTGTTTTCTTCTCTGTATTTAATGAACCCCTGTAAATTATAATATATAATGATTGGACATCGGTCCATTATTCTTGGATGTCACTTTGTGGAATGTTCTGCCACTCCTCAACATTAGGTTTTTAGCTTGTTTGTGAAGGCATGGCTGTAGCTGCTGTACGTCTCCGAATGCATCTTTCGTTGATTCTTCCATACCTATTCGATCAGGTTCAGATCAGATTTCCAAGGTGGACATGGTAATCACTGAATATTTACTTCATTAAAGTAACCGGAAACAACTCTCGCGGCGTGTGTATATTAAAACAAAATTATGGCAAAATCGGAATGACATGAAAATACGTCGTTTATTGCATACTTTTGAGCGTTAACACTGCCTGTATCGAAGACGAATAATTCTGTGTGAGCGTTAAAACAAATGCCACACGAGACCATTATCGAGCGTCCCACGTAGCCCTGTTTCAACCTCAAAACATTCAGAAAACCTTTCACCGCGAAATCTATACACACGCTGATGTCCATGTCTCACAGAGCAATTCTTGATTCTTCAAAAATGAAAACTGCCTACCTTTGTTGCGAAGTCCAATATGCACATTCTTGAGCAAACCTAAGTCTCGCTGTTTCGTGAACTACGGTCAGATCTAGGACTCGAACTGGTTGAAGTAATCTCAGGTCCCAAGGGTTAGGCTCAAACATACGTCTCAAAGAAAAAGTTACTATGTTTTGTAAAAGTTTACAAGCCTCAGAAGATGTAGCGATCCGATTTCGAAGACCGTTCGAGACGTTTTAACGACCATCTCTCTCTATCTGATGTACATCTTCCACGAACTTTCCTTGACCTTCTTGTGTAAGAACCGGTCCTAGTATTTAGCCAATTCGAACCCAGCGTCCGCAAGTGCTACAGCCCTGGCTACTTCAGCTGCATCCCGTGGCATTTTTTGGTGTAAATAAAATCACAGTACCATACACTTTGATTTTAATAGAAGGAACGGTATCATAACGTTTAAAACAAATATATCCTTCTTATCCTTACAGAATTTGTAGCTGAAATGTCAATATTCGACTAAACTCATTATTGTTGGGTAAAAAACCCTTAAAAGTAAACTTAACGCGTATGCTATTGTTTTGTTTATACCCATAAAGTTGCACCTAGTACTTAAAGTGCAAGTAAACATAAGGAAACGCTATCGCATTTTAAATGGATGGCTGGATAATTGAGCCTCGGAGTGTAGAACGTAATCTCGAGATACGGGTATGTGTGGAGAGTCAAAAGAATCTCACGAAAAGTTTAAACAGGTCGCGGCCCAGTTCCGAGTCAAGGTTGGCGCAGGCGATGCTACTGACTAAAACGGTGTTTAATTAAATATACATATAAAAGACTGCGGTATGTAGTATTCATATTGAGAACTTTATTTAAAGTTTTGATTTTTAAAAATATAATATGTAGGTATTGGCAAATCTGCAGTGGGATTGCATGATAGAAATTTGAAATGTAAAAGGGTTTTTCCAAACAGTGGGACATTTACAGATTGTCACAGTAATGGTAAATCAAAATTAACCTTATTTTAACGGACTTCAAATAAAAGGGAGTGAGGTTCTTAATTACCACTATACATTCATCATTTCTTTTTTTTTTTGGTGTTGCCGATATATGAATATTATAAATTATCAATAAACGAATAAAGTGTAGAAGCTATTATAAACGTATTTATTAATTACCATGTTTATTATAATATTTTAAGTACATCGTAGCGTTACGAACTAAAATCGAACTAAAATAGTACTAAAAAATAAAAATAAAATAAATCCAGGATCTTTATGAATTAAAAAACTAACAGTTATTTTGTTATCGTTTTGGATAAAAAGTAAAAAAAAAAAACGGTAAAACGACATTTTAAGCAGTCAAGGACTAATCAGACTGACAATTGACTACACATTACTAGAGAAAAAAACCACTTGCCAGATCATGACCGAACTTAAATGGGATAGTAAAAAAAGGTAACAAACATGAAAAAAAATACATTAACGACATGCTACTTCTTTTTCGTAGTCAGTTAAAATAAAAAAAAAGTCGTATAAAGTAACATAATTTAGTTCGTAATCGATTTTAATAACAAAGGATAATGCAATAATTTTAAAAACGTCACGACAAACCCGCAACGTATATAGCAACAGTCCATTGCAGTGACCACTGCACCAATCCGACGTCGTAAGAGTTTGTATCCATATTAGCATAACTAATATTTTAAATGCGCTAGTTTATTTGGGATAAGAAAATGAGTCATCGCTGTCCAAAGCGTGGCCCCTTGACCAATTAAATTGTAATAAATTAGAACGCTGTGATCAAATTGACCAGTTGAAGTAAGCCTTCCAGACAGATGATGGAAAACTATAATTTACGATAGTAACGACTCTCTATTTAGGATTAAAAGCTAATAATAAAATGGAATAGATAGATATTTACGAGCTGACCCCGCAAACGTTTCTTTGCCATACATGTTATTAACCCGCTTAATCCCCCCCCCCCCTTATAACTTAGGGGTATGAAAAATAGATGTTGGCCGATTCAAAGACCTACCCGATATGCCCACAAAATTTTATTAAAATCGGTAGAGCCGTTTCGGAGCAGTTCAATGTTTAACACCATGACACGAGAATTTTATATATTAGATTAGAGATAAATGAGAGCCTTTGCCTGTGACATCAGTAAGTCGTTTATAGACCGATTTAATTGTTTTTGCATCGATTGAAACTTTCATTTCACAAAAACAAAAATAGATATATATTAATTGACGGAAAGGGAAATGGGGTAGCAAAGGTTATTTTTCGACGTTTATTTTCAAGGATTCTATTAATTCATATTTATTATTTTAATAAATAGTCAAAAGAAAGCTTGAGAAAGCCTTTTAAAAAAAATATCTTCTCAAAATACTAGTTCGCTAATGAAACTATACCTAGTGGTACAAAGTTTCATTATAATCTGTAGCGATTGCCATGGTCAGTATTCTTTTTAATAGAAATTCAAGGAGGTTACAAAGCACTTTTGATTAACTATTATACAAATTAAAATTATATTTGATTTAATTATCTAATCATAGTTAAAAGTGACACCTACCACATCAATAATAATCTTTCAACAATCAATAAACCATCAAATTTTTTCTTTTAAATTATACTAAAACCGTAAAATAAAAATTAAAAACAGATTCATTTACTTAGTATGCATATCATTTTATCCTGTACTTGACAATGGAAAGAATGCCGTCAATCACATTCAATGTTTTGGTACTGATAACAAAAAAAAAATTCTTATCTCAAAAGCAAATAAACTTAAATACATTTACTTCAACACAGAACCAGTAATTATATTCCATTATTCATCCTTTTAATGGACTTAATTACAAAATAGCACCTAAGGGAGCAAATGCTTGAGGTCAACGATCCAACCAAACTATTTAATTTATAGAAGCTTTATTTTTTATGATAAAATAACCTCAAATCTAAATAATTCAAGAATAAAATGCTAAGGTAAAACAAAATTGTTATTGGTACTCAAAAGAAGGAAAAAGAATACAAGAGACAACAGACAAAGTGGGATGACGAAGAATTGATAGCACAACCAAATTATACAAGGAATGCGCAAGGCAAATAGTAGTGAAGATGGGGCCTCTGGTAGCTATACCAAACTTAGAAACAATTTCAATATTTACAGTTAACTTGTTAATACAGAATAAATTACTTTGTTTATTTTATAGAGTAACCTAGGATTTAGACATACCACAGTAAAATCAGATCCACAAGCGATATAATGTATTATATTGACAACATGTTGGCGCATCGGTCACAGCAATTGCTGTTGAGCTGGCGGTCATGGGTTCGATCAGACCCCACGACAGACATTTCTATTGGTCATATAGATGTTTGTCGTGGTCAGGGCGTTTGTGGTTGTGTATTGTGTGTGTTTCCCGATTCCCGACACAGGAGAAAATCCTACTGGGGACCGTTGAGTGTGAAGCGTTTATTTATTATTATTATTTTTAACATTTTGTTAGTAATGTACTTCTCAATTAACCTCAAACCATTCTCAATTAACCCCACATTTTTTATTCTATTACGACTAATCATTTTCTTTACATTTTTTCTCTTTGACTAGCTGTGCCCGCGACTTCGTCCACGTGGAGTAGTGACTTTGGACAGCTTTTTTTGGATATATCTTTTGGTTTATTCTGGATTATAAACACCATTGTTCAGGCATTTACGTGTTCAACGTAATTATTTAAATTGATTTAACTTTTTTATTTGTGAGCCATATATACACTCTGAAGCCGTGGTAGTTTTACTTTCAACTAATATTAATCATTAATATATTAATGCCTATTAGAATAAAGTAATTTTCGATATTGATTTTGCTGTATAAAATAATCAGCCCTTTAACTGAATGAATGTTAATATTTACTTCTTAAGTACTAACTTTTATATTCAGTTGTGATACTAAACAGAGGTCACTAACCTTTTTAGTAATCAAGAACACAATGTGAAAAGGGAGGCTGTTTGCAAAGTTCTTGAAATTGTTTCACTTTCATTTCATGAAGTGGCTCATTAAAATGTTTTTTTTTTAAATCCTACTGTACATTTTTAAACTGTATTGTTTATGTTATAAATATTTTCTCTATTGATAGCGATTGTCTGTAAAGATCACTGTTAGTGGTAAGACCTCCTTTGTACTTTTTAACTGTGATTTTAAATGTGCAATAAAGTATTAAATAAATAAAACTTTAATTATAAGTAATGATTTCAATTATGATAACCTTAGATTGTATAAGTTAGTTGTATCCGTTTGTTATACTTGTTGGCCAGATCCTTATGAACAAAAAAAAATTAATAGTACTTTAACTGCAATATCTTTGCAGTCTTGCTTGTACTTTTTTTGTGTATTGTGTCTGCTTCATCAGCCACTTCTAATGCAATTGGCATTTATAAGCAGCCATAATAATAAAATTTAAAAATAAAAAAATTATACTAGCTTTATTTCCTTCAAAACACAATATTTTTTTAAAAAGAATTCATACTAATTTACATTTCATATGTAAAAAATAATGTATATAATCTTTATTTGAGTAATTATTGAACAAGTTCTAGACTTCCAAATGTTTGCATGATATTGTAACTGTACTTGCCTTTATTAATTGCTTTGCTCGCATGCATGACTGAACTATATTTTAAGTTTTTTTTTTCTTACATAACCAAAATAGTTTAGCTTTCTTTTTTACTAAAATGCACTATAAAATACAGTACAATACTATTTGTCTATTTTCTATTAATCAAAATAAAATTAAAAATTATTCAAGTAGGCTTAAAAATTTCAAATAATTATTTTCTTATTAAATCAAGTTATAGTTGTTAATTTCCAGTATGATGACGTGCCTAGTAATTTTAAGTGTATTTTTAATAATAAAATTAAATTAATATCATACTATTTGTGCCAGTAACAAAGATTTGTTATAAATAAAAACTGGTTCAAATTTGTTTCACTTCTCTTTGTTGTATGAGTACTAAGAGTTTTATGGTAATTAGGATCTGATATGCTACATATGGACTAAAAACTCGTTTGTATTGTGCATGTATTTTTTGCAGCTGTTGACCTCAAAATAAATAAGACTGCATCTTCAACAGGACATTCAGTATGAGGACCCCTCGAGGGTAATCACAAAAAAACATGCCTGTCAAATGTTTGGTCTAGAAAGCTGCCATTTCTTTTTGATGTGATAAAATGTAATTTAATACCTTGACATTTGCTGTCCACCACCCACACGCTTCCTTTTCATTTGACCTCGCGAATACTTCAACCTCTTGGTTGTCCACGAATTCTGTCTGTTTCCCATTATCCTTTGGTGGCAGAAAGACTTGAGAAAAAGGAAACTTTGATTCCGGCTGCCAGCTAAAATAACAATACTGCATGTAAATAACAATTCAATATGAAAATTAATACTTAGAATGTCCAATATTAACTCACTCATTTTCAAAGGCCACTAGAACCTCGTTGTCGAGTACGTCGGTGACAATGGCCTAAAAATATAGAAAAATTTGTGATCAGTGATGATTCAATAACTTGGTAATGCGCTAGAAATAAAATAAAATATTTTTCTAGGTCAGTCTTGAAAAATGTAAGCACTAACGAATACAGCTCGATTTCACAATAACGCCTCCTTTTATGAAAGCGAAACGAATAAAACACATGGAAAATTCACGCCCTGTCAGTCGGCCATGGCGTCCATTCCAGCCGCGATGATCTTCCCGGAAAAATATTTTTGTAAGTATGTGACAAAACTTAAAAACGATAGCTTGATAGAACTGGATAAATAAATCACTAATGAAAATGACGCATTTTATTTACAACTCAGTCGTACTTCACAATTTACAAACCTTATAATAAGCACCATTTTCACCGTACACCTCGACCGACAAATCCTCCATTTTGGTTTGAAAACGTATTTGGCGTTTTCAGAGCGAGAATGAAGCTCGAAGAGAAACTGCAAGCCAATCATTTACGAGTATTTCGACATAGACAATGTTAGGTTTACTTTTAAAAAATGCTGGCAACATAAAATGTAGGTACAAAAAAGCAAAAGTTTGCAATCTCTAAGTTCCCCGTTCTAGCCTTCTATCTAGGTTGTTAAGTTATAATTGTTATAATTGTATCATTAAAAATTATTAGTGATATATTTGAATTTGGAATTCCCAAGACATACTTGCCTGACTTTTGAAAGTACTCACGTCACTCAGAAATTATAAGAGAAAATATATTTTTGTACTAGTATCTCCATCGATACAAATAAATAAAATTGGACTGTCTGTTTGTAATATTCAAATAACCACTTTTTACTAAATTTATATGGATGTATACACGGTACATATACCAAAATAACATTTTTTGTCATTTTTGTCAGTCTGTCTGTCTGTCTGTTTGTTCGGGCTAATCTCTGAAACGGCTAGACGATTTTAAGGGGACTTTCACTGGCTGATAACTACTGTAATAAAAAGTAACTTAGGCTAATTTTTTTAATAAAAACAATAACAATAATAATTTATTTCAGACGTATGTCCATATTTTTGTTAGTTACATTTTTTTTCCTAAACTATGCTAGTTTCAATAATTGTGACAAAACAAATTATACTAAATTAAAATTCAATCAAACAACACTAAAATCAAAATCAACATCAATATACTAATATTCAATTAATACCCAAAATTAAAATCATCACCAAATTTAATACTAAAATTCAATCAATATTACAATAATTAAAATTAATTATTATTACTTTGAGATTTTTTTTTATTCCTCTGCGAACTAAACAATAACTATTTTGTTAAATTTCACACGGATGAAGTAGGGGACACAGCTAGTATTAAATATAATTTATGCAACACAAAATATACAGGTGCTTAATTATTGTAAAAACTATGGTATTTCGTAATAATGGCAAGAATGTTTAACAGTATTTTCCCGTTAAATCGAATTTGTATCTACTTTGGCTCGTTGACAACTTGACACAATTAAATAATCATCTGTATGAATAACAATGAATGTTGCTAGGCGCATAACTCGAAAATGGCTCGACTAATTCGGCTAATTTATTTTTCCTACCATCCTTAAGGCCCACGGAAGGTTATGATATTAAAAAAAAAAAGTTTATTTGTACTAAACTTTCGACAGAAGCTTATCCGAGCAGCTAGTTTAAAATAAATTACAAAAAAAACTCGAACTAGGTCAAGTATATTTCTTATGTATTTTAATGCACTGAATTTAAATCTCAACAAGTTGATTCAGTCGGTGAACCATTCAAATTCGAAGTAAATTTGTAAACATTGGAATTATCTTAACGATATAAATTTTATGTGACCAACTGAGCCTCAAATTCGGATTTAGCGCCTTAAATAGCTAAGGTTATATAGCGTCTATATAACCTTAGCTATTTAAGGTTGTCTAGTTAATGGTGCAGAGCACTTTTTAGAGCCGTTGTAATTATTATGCATTACCATAATATGATACTTATTTTATTGTTCCGCATAATTTCATATTCTTTTTTTGTGTCTGATTGAAAGAAAATACTTTATAGTTATATAGATATAAAATAATGTTTTATTGTTTGTGTATCATAATGTATTATTTTAAAACTTTTATTTATCTTGCAATATTTGTATGATGTACGTATATGTTCAGAGCAAATATTGCACTCAATTTTTATTTAAGTGAAAAGGTTTACTGAGACAAACTCGTGAAATAAAATGACGTCACTCTAAATCTTATATAGTGGACTTTTAAAGATAAACTGATTATTTTTAACGCACTACTATAATACGAGTATCTAATAAAAGGGATTGTTGAAAATAAGTCGAAAAATAAAGGGACGTTACCTACTCTAAATGCAATATGGCAGACTTCTAAAGACTAAGTTTTTTATGCTTTCTTAGATTATGGGTATGGAGTGTAGAAGGGAAAAAGTGTCCAGCTGTACGCTTTAAATAACAGTTCAAAAACCTTCCACAATCGCGTTGGTGTAGACAAAAGGTATGGTATGAATATAGCAATCATAGTTCAAATTTCGATCATCAAAAATATGATATGAAGTTAGCAATTACAGAGAACTTGAAGTATTTTAAGATTTACCTACCTATTACCTACCTATTTACCCGTATGCTAATGTAGCGGCACCCCAATTAAATTTATTTCGACGGACACTTTCTGATATATAAACATTATGCTCCTCCCTTCTACATAATTATGGGTATCGAATGGAAGAATTTTCTAGGAATATCAGACTTAGAAACCTGTCCAGTGATAACTAAAAATAAAAAAATTAAATAAATGTAAAGAACTTATTATAGGACAAATTTTTATTTTAATTACGCTAAAATAAAATTAACTTTATAATCAACATACATATAACGACGTTTTACACAATCTAATATATAAAATTCTCGTGTCATGGTGTTAGACATTGAACTCCTCCGAAGCGGCTCGATCGATTTTAATGAAATTTTGTGGTCATATCGGGTAGGTCTGAGAATCGGCCAACATCTATTTTTCATACCCCTAAGTTATAAGGGGATTAAGCGGGTTAATAACATATATGGCAAAGAAACGTTTGCGGGGTTTAAATAATTTTACTGGAATGAAGTTCCTTACGGCACGCTTGAAATTTGGCTGGGCGACCGAACTGAAAAAATGTGATACTAAAACCGTAAGAAAAATATATAACGGAAGTGACGTAATATCAGTCACACGACTGTATAATATGACGTTTGTAAAACTAAAATATTACTAGTAAACTTTATTAAAAATATTTATGTAATTTTAGACTGTCGACAAAAATAAATAAAGACATGTTTTTATTTCATTTAATAGTTTGAATTATTATTATTATTATTTTGTTTGATTTATTTTATTTTACGGTATTTGTTTTTTCTAAAATACTAAATTTCCTAAATACTTTTATGTACTTAATTAAAAACCAATCAACAAAATTAAAAAAAAAAATCAGGAACTAGAAAATATTTTTTTCAAATTGTGTTGCTTCTATACTATCCGAAGGAACTTCGTTCCTACCTGGTGTCCCATGACACCACATAATTTAATTAGGTGCAACTTTGTTGAAGTATTTTATCAAACATTATATGTATTTACAATTCACAATTTAAGAACTAAATATTTACAGATAGTTTTGGTATAAATCATGTCCGCGTAGAATTGTTAAAAGAGTGCTGGCAGCATTTCCCCGTTGAGTGGCTATGCCGATTCTCTGGGTAAAAAATGCAACAACTCCCTTGTCACCAGTGGAGGCAATAAGACTAGGAGTTATCTCATTTAAAATATTTTTAGCACTGCTACTCTAAGGTCCAAGCGTTTCGACTGCAAACGGCACAAATATGTAATTTGGAATTAGTGACGAATAGTTGTGCCGTTTAGTTGTTTCAGCTTTTTCCGCTGCGGCTCCCACTTTTAAGGCTGTTTCTCTGACATGAGACGGAGCAAGTGTGTCAACGCAGATTGCGTCCCACAAAAGCGTCCTTGCCCTTTCTCAGGGAACCAACGTCAATCCATCGGGTCTCTTGGCATCATCGCGACTAATTCCAGTAGGCTCGATAAAAGCAGAAACATCGATGGTTGCAAGAGCTTTTTTTATCTTTCGCAAGATTTACCTTTGTAGATAAATAACTTGAATTAAATAATAGATCTGATTGATTTTAATTTTTAAAATTTTCAAACGAAAGAAAATTGACTTTGATTTTTTTTGATATTGTATTTGCTATTTTGCTCATTTGTAATGTTCACAGACCAACTAATTGTAATTTGGTAATGTTACCCTTAAATTCAGTACAATATAAGGTCTTATTTTCAATGTACTCTGATACTCTTTGGTTATTTGGTACTCTGTCTGTAGCAGTCTGTGGTAATGTTCCTTTTTGTTTTTGGCATTGAAGTGTTGATGTGTTCATGTCATGTTCATGTAATTGCCTATGCCGGTAACAATAAAATTAACAGCTGATAAACCAAAATTGCTTACGTACTAAATCTCAATAATAAAATAATTCTACAATTGTTTCATTGTGATTTGCAGAATAAACACATAAATAAAACTTTATTTAACGGTCTGTTGTGTTTATTTATGTGGAAAGTTTGTTGAATTAATTATAAGTTTTGCATTAAAGATTTATTAATAACATACCATATACTTACCTTCCATATCATCAGATGAGTGGAGAGAAAAGTATTATACTCGTTACTGGTGGTTCCGGTCTCGTTGGACAGGCGATCAAAACCGTTGTCGAGGAAGAAAAAAAAGGAGATGCAGAAAGAGCTAGCAATGAAACATGGATATTTTGTTCCTCTAAAGATGCTGATCTTAGGTAATTCCAGATTACATTTGTAACAACTAATATCTGCATGTAAATAATTATGCTTATTATTTTAATATTTAATTTATTTACGACAACTTACAAAACACTAATATAGAGATTACAAATAGATTTTAAAATAAAACCAGTTATAATTGTTATAGCAACAATAAACCGATATACTAGTTATTTTAAGCACCTATTTAAATATTTAAAACATTACATTAGAGTTGCTGTTAACAGTAATTAAAAACTATGTAGAATCTCGACAAGCCCGTTGGCACAGTTTGTAGTGACCCTTCTTTCTGCTCCGAGGGTTGTGGGTTCGATCCCCACCCCGAGTCTGGGTGTAATATAAATATTTATATATATGTGTAATTTTTATATTAATAAGTATGTTTATTAAAAAAAAATAATGTAGGAACAGATGACCATATGTGTATTGTGTAGACACTTATTCAATTGTGTAGTTGAAATTTAAATATATTTTATATTACAAACTAGATGACTGAAGTCATTAAGTATATATGAAGGGGCTTATAACTAAGTATTAACTTGATACTCATTTTATAAAAGTTTAATTTAATTTAAAGATATTTAGAAGATTTCATATTCTTGTTTTAATCTAATTTATGTATGCATAGTATGTATGTATAGTATGTATGTATAGTATGTATGTATAGTATGTATGTATAGTATATTATTTGAATTAAAAAAATATATTTGTAGAGACAAAGCCCAGACAGAAGCACTCTTTGAGAAGCACAAGCCTACCCATGTTATTCACCTAGCAGCGATAGTTGGTGGTCTGTTCGAGAACATGGCACATAATTTGGAATTCTTCGTAAGTTGCTATTATTAAATAGTTATCTATTGTTACTAACATTAAATTTGCAATTTGAACTTTTTAGAAAAGGTAAAAAATATCACTAGATTAAATCCTAAATTGAACAAACAAATATTTAAAAATAATGATAACAACTGCAATCATTAATTAATTAAATTATAAGTTAATAATTTTTGGCTTCAATTCATTAAAATATTAGCAGAATTATAAAAGGCCTCAGTATCACTTTGTTAATATTAAATATGTATTACCTAATAAAATTAGAATAACATGTTTTTTTCAGAGCGAGAATATGGCTATTAATGACAATGTGCTCCACGCTTGTTTCAAAAACGATGTAAAGAAAGTCGTCTCCTGCCTCTCAACGTGCATCTTTCCAGACAAAATTACATATCCCATTGATGAAACTATGGTATGTGTTTATTGATTTAATTTATTTTACTAGTCTTTCTGAGGTGATATATATTAGCTTCATATTTATATAAATTCATAACAATTAAATTAGTAACTTAAGAATCCTCCTATGTTATAATTCCCTTTTTTGTTAAAGTTGCTTACAAAAGGGATGGTGTTGTTTAAACTGCTGGATTCACTGGAACTGAGGTAGGGCACAGCAGGAATTTCTTGCTCAAAATATGGAGCAGCCTGACTGGGGAAGTACCTCGACCTTACAGAAGACCACAGCTAAATAATACTGATTTCCAGCAGTATTGTGTTCCTGTTGGTGAGTAAGGTGACCAGAGCTCCTGGGGGGATTGGGGATTGGGTCGGCAACGCGCTTGCGATGCTTCTGGTGTTGCAGGCGTCTATAGGCTACGGTAATCTCTTACCATCAGGTGAGCCGTACGCTTGTTTGCCGAACAAGTGATATAAAAAAAAATTCAGTGCAAAAAAACTCATTTTCACATAAGTCAAAATTGGTCCATCCGTTAAAAAGCTACAATGACAGCGACAGACAAACAGACATTGGCGTCAAACTTGTCACACCCCTCTTTTTATGTTTCTATTGCTCATTGGTTCAAAAACATACTAAGAGGTACAAAAGGGTATTTATTTTAATATATGCAAAAAAATTAAATAATTTTTTTTTGATCCTAACTTGGCATAAGACAAATGAAAACTTTCATCGTAATAAATATAAATGTACAGCTAATTGAACAACAAGATTATCAGTTAATCAGATAATAAACGGCCTTGCTAGTAAAAATGTTATTGTACAATGTACCAATTGTGTATAATGGTGATGACTAGCAGAAAAATATGTGTAGATATAATATTTTATGTACGCTTATCAATGTTATCACAACGAATAAGTTAAAAACTGAAACCTACTATGACAAAAAAAAAAAATAGTAAGTTACTTTACGTCCTATAGAGTGCGCTACATTCTATACAATAATGTGACACCATACAGTCTGTAACAAGCAGACAATTAAGACGACTGAGGCTGACGATATGACGAGTAGGTTGGGAGAAGTGAGGAAAAAGATACATGAACAGATGAACATACATACATACTGCTGAAATTATAACCTTTTTGACTTTGCCGTAGTCGGATAAAAAGCAGAAATATTTCCATAAACATAATTGTTTGTTATCAAACGAAATAAAACCAACTTGCACATGAATAGGAATAAGTTTGAGTTATCAGATCAGGTCAGATCTAGCTCAAATTTATATGAGACACATGACAAGTAATAGATTTCGAATTACTTGCCTTTTTAAGTTGGTTAAAAAAGTATATAACATCCCATGTTATATTATTGAGACATTATTGATATTTTTTTTTGTACAATATTATCAAATCTATATAGTTACATAATTATAATTAAAATTTTACTTCTTATATTCAATAATAATTTAAAGATTTTAGCCATTAGGGTATCAAACTTAAAGCTTTACAAAGTCTAAAAAAGCCACTATCTATATTTTTTAATTTTTATTATATAAACAACATCCACGGGCTCTTAGTCTCCCATGCCATTTGTACTACATAAAATATTTGAAAAACACACTCCGTATATATAATATTATGGCGTGCGGTTTTTTTTACAATAGTCTAACTTCAGACGGGCAGTTCTGAAACTGTCTAGAATTGCTAGGATGGTCTGACTCTGACACTCTAGGTTAATCATTCATTCGATCATCATGATAATATGATATTGTCTCGGTTAATAAATTATTTGATTGTGATTATATGATGACATTATTATTTCAGGTTCACAATGGTCTTCCTCATCCATCAAATTATGGTTATAGTTATGCAAAGAGAATGGTTGATATTTTAAACAGGTAAGTTTCAATATCACTGATTTCTCGTATGTATTGTTAGTGGCGTGGCGGGGGGAGGTTTTGTTTTTTTGTAGCGCTTTGTTACATTAGCGCGCTTCAAAAATTCTATGGTAAGGTAGCCAAGCTACATATAGTAGCTGATGGCGGGGGGAGGTGGCATCATGCCCCTGGTCCTACTCACAAAACAAAAAAAAACTACTGGAGATATCATATGGTTTTCGAACGTCGGGGGGGGGGGGGGGGAGGTATTGTGCTCAGGCGCGAGTTAAGCTCGAAACGTCACTGTGTATTATACCTAGTTTTGGGCACGGGTGTTGAGCACTTTCAACCACTTTTCAACAACACTAACAGAACTAATTTTTACGTCAAGAGGAATAAATGGCACATTGTTAATAATTACAAAGTTCATATTGGAGTAAGAAATTTTTGTCAGATATTTATGACTGTCACTAAACTGTGATTAGGAGCCATCCATCAATTAGGTCACACGAATGTCACGATTTTGACTCCTCCCCCATTCTTGTCACAGCTGGTCACATTTATGAGTGTACCCACCTAGTGTCTCGTCATATATTTTACAATTGTACACCTAGAAGTTATTAAATGGAAACATTAGTTTTCAAATTCAAGTAGGTCAAATAGTCAAATAGGCGTCTCCGCGCTGGAGGGTATCCATGATGGATTTTCCCCACGTAAAAAATCACATCCATCTTGCTTGAAGGCGGAGTAACGTTGGGCACACGTGTTCGCTATGCGCAGGTGTTACTATCGTATGTTCATCGTATGATTTGCGTGCTTGGTCTTTAGGGATGCGGAGAATCATGGTGTTGAGTCCCTCGTCCGCCATCGCAAAGGGAGGATCCTCCAAGCAGACGGGTGTTGTGTCTGGCGGGCTACCGACCCAACGGTTGTTCTCGGGTTCTTGTATATATACTCAATCACTTTGAAAACTTTGATAGCGCGATGTAGGATACGTCAGTTTTTCTTCTAATTACGTAGTTCGTAGTCGCGCGATAGATGTCGCCACAGGTCCAATATCATAAACGGCAGTGGAAGCTGTAGCGAATTGGGACACAACAATACTAACAATTACATATAATATATTTTGAAATGTGATCTCAATTTTGGCCCACTACCCATGGTCACTCACAACACACCCCCTCCCCCGCGACAGAGGTGATAGGCAATTCTCGCTGCTATATGGAGTAGATGGTACAAGTGAAATTAAATAGCTGCCATGGACAAAACCCTCCTAGTCAAAATGGAAAGATACCGTACCGACGATTTGATTTTTATGGCGCTGGGATAGAGCGTCGTAAACGGTTCCCCTGGGGCACCCAGTCCGTCAAACTCAGTCTTTACCCCAGCAACCGGGGCTTTGCTGGAATGGACCCCTATATCCCTGGGTTCTCGTGGGAACAGTCTTGAGAAATTATCAAAACAATGGAGGTGATAGAGAAACCAATGGACTTCACGCCTGATAAGCAGTCAGCGACGAGAGGGAAGAAGAGTTCAGAGCTGTGGAGGCGTCTCGAGGATATATAGATAACGCGGATGACGTTGCTGTCTTGAACACCAACATTCACAAAGAATAGAAGGCTAAATTAGTGGGTATAGCATCTGCCTTTACAAAGTTAAAGACTCTAGAGGAGGAACTAAGGAAAAAGTAGAAATGGCCCATTAAAACTGAAATGACTGGATGCTGGTCGACCCTGGGAGTGACGGGACAGCGAGTTCACTGACCAAACGGGTATTAGCCGCAACTCAAAACGCAAGAAAAAGGAGACATTGAAAGTAGGAAATAGCCGGCTGAAAAAGAAGAAGAAGAGAAGACTTACTCCACCCGTAGAGATGACACTACAACGAAGGCGGATATTTTCGAAGTCCTTAAAAAAGCGGCTGGTGAGGATTGCCAAATCACAGAGAATGCGATCCACAGTATTGCCTAAGTCCTATATAGCTATCCAGACTGCCCAAGTCACACGAGCAGTAGCTAAAAAAGTGCCAGGGAATATGCCAAGAGCAGAATCGGCTGGGTCAACTGCCACATAGGAGGAGTATAGAAACCAACTTGGTGTTTTAACTGCCACCTCTATGGTCATCTCTCGGTTAACTAGGTAAAAGTTCTGAAATAGACGGCCCCTTCTACCGTGATATTTCATAGTCCTATAAATTCTCAGCAACTAGTCAAGAATGATAATTTTTGAATGAATTATGAAATGACATAAGAGTATTTCTCTGTGCCCACAGAGGCTACCATGAACAGCACGGCTGCATGTTTACTTCGGTGATCCCCTGCAATGTGTTCGGTGCGCACGACAACTACAGCGTGAGCGCCGCGCACGTCGTGCCCGCGCTCGTGCGCCGCATGCACGACGCCGCGCTCGCCGGTGAGGGAGGGAGTGAGTGAGTGAGTGTGTGTCCCGTGCGCCACAACTACAGCGTGAGCGCCGCGCACGTCGTGCCCGCGCTCGTGCGCCGCATGCACGACGCCGCGCTCGCCGGTGAGGGAGGGAGTGAGTGAGTGAGTGTGTGTCCCGTGCGCCACAACTACAGCGTGAGCGCCGCGCACGTCGTGCCCGCGCTCGTGCGCCGCATGCACGACGCCGCGCTCGCCGGTGAGGGAGGGAGTGAGTGAGTGAGTGTGTGTCCCGTGCGCCACAACTACAGCGTGAGCGCCGCGCACGTCGTGCCCGCGCTCGTGCGCCGCATGCACGACGCCGCGCTCGCCGGTGAGGGAGAGAGTGAGAGTGAGTGAGTGTGTGTCCCGTGCGCCACAACTACAGCGTGAGCGCCGCGCACGTCGTGCCCGCGCTCGTGCGCCGCATGCACGACGCCGCGCTCGCCGGTGAGGGAGGGAGTGAGTGAGTGAGTGTGTGTCCCGTGCGCCACAACTACAGCGTGAGCGCCGCGCACGTCGTGCCCGCGCTCGTGCGCCGCATGCACGACGCCGCGCTCGCCGGTGAGGGAGGGAGTGAGAGTGAGTGAGTGTGTGTCCCGTGCGCCACAACTACAGCGTGAGCGCCGCGCACGTCGTGCCCGCGCTCGTGCGCCGCATGCACGACGCCGCGCTCGCCGGTGAGGGAGGGAGTGAGAGTGAGTGAGTGTGTGTCCCGTGCGCCACAACTACAGCGTGAGCGCCGCGCACGTCGTGCCCGCGCTCGTGCGCCGCATGCACGACGCCGCGCTCGCCGGTGAGGGAGGGAGTGAGTGAGTGAGTGTGTGTCCCGTGCGCCACAACTACAGCGTGAGCGCCGCGCACGTCGTGCCCGCGCTCGTGCGCCGCATGCACGACGCCGCGCTCGCCGGTGAGGGAGGGAGTGAGTGAGTGAGTGTGTGTCCCGTGCGCCACAACTACAGCGTGAGCGCCGCGCACGTCGTGCCCGCGCTCGTGCGCCGCATGCACGACGCCGCGCTCGCCGGTGAGGGAGGGAGTGAGAGTGAGTGAGTGTGTGTCCCGTGCGCCACAACTACAGCGTGAGCGCCGCGCACGTCGTGCCCGCGCTCGTGCGCCGCATGCACGACGCCGCGCTCGCCGGTGAGGGAGGGAGTGAGAGTGAGTGAGTGTGTGTCCCGTGCGCCACAACTACAGCGTGAGCGCCGCGCACGTCGTGCCCGCGCTCGTGCGCCGCATGCACGACGCCGCGCTCGCCGGTGAGGGAGGGAGTGAGTGAGTGAGTGTGTGTCCCGTGCGCCACAACTACAGCGTGAGCGCCGCGCACGTCGTGCCCGCGCTCGTGCGCCGCATGCACGACGCCGCGCTCGCCGGTGAGGGAGGGAGTGAGTGAGTGAGTGTGTGTCCCGTGCGCCACAACTACAGCGTGAGCGCCGCGCACGTCGTGCCCGCGCTCGTGCGCCGCATGCACGACGCCGCGCTCGCCGGTGAGGGAGGGAGTGAGAGTGAGTGAGTGTGTGTCCCGTGCGCCACAACTACAGCGTGAGCGCCGCGCACGTCGTGCCCGCGCTCGTGCGCCGCATGCACGACGCCGCGCTCGCCGGTGAGGGAGTGAGTGAGAGTGAGTGAGTGTGTCCCGTGCGCCACAGCTACAGCGTGAGCGTCACATGCACGACGCTGCGCTTTCTGGTGAGTGTGAGTGTGTATGTGAGTGAGTGTAAGAGTGAATGAGTGTAAGAGTGAATGAGTGTAAGAGTGAACGAGTGTAAGAGTGAACGAGCGTAAGAGTGTAAGAGTGAACGAGTGTAAGAGTGAACGAGCGTAAGAGTGTAAGAGTGAACGAGCGTAAGAGTGTAAGAGTGAACGAGTGTAAGAGTGAACGAGTGTAAGAGTGAACGAGTGTAAGAGTGAACGAGTGTAAGAGTGAACGAGTGTAAGAGTGAACGAGTGTAAGAGTGAACGAGTGTAAGAGTGAACGAGTGTAAGAGTGAACGACTGTAAGAGTGAACGACTGTAAGAGTGAACGACTGTAAGAGTGAACGACTGTAAGAGTGAACGACTGTAAGAGTGAACGACTGTAAGAGTGAACGACTGTAAGAGTGAACGACTGTAAGAGTGAACGACTGTAAGAGTGAACGACTGTAAGAGTGAACGACTGTAAGAGTGAACGAGGGTAAGAGTGAACGAGGGTAACAGTGAACGAGTGTAAGAGTGAACGAGTGTAAGAGTGAATGAGTGTGTGTGCGTGTGTGTGTGAGTATATAGAGTGTGTGAATTTTATCATTATTCTCGTATTACTTTATGGATATTTTTGGGCGGGATAAAATATAATTTTTATCTAGTTATAATCAGTATCTACTGATTTCTATAAGCGTACCTACAGTAGTACAATAATGAATTAAGCTTAACTTCCCAAAATTATAAAAATGGAGTAGGTGTAAATAAGTTTCCACCGTTTTGAGAGAGAAGGCGCGGCATGAAATTTATGTTAGAATATTCAGATTATAACCGGATTAGAAATTAAGTTGCTCATTAGAACAACATAAAACAATATTGATAACTTTGCATTAGCATCATTATTTTTTTTTTGACGATGTCTAAATTTGAACCAAGTAACCGTCACTTGCGGGAATTTACTTCTTTAATTAAAAAAAAATCTGCAGCTGAGGCGCATCGATTATATTAGAGAACATGGTTTCAAAAGTTTAAAAACGGTAATTTAGACGTTGCTTCTGGTGTTGCAGACGTCTATGGCGCTACGGTAATCGCTTACCATCAGATGGGCCGTACGCTTGTTTGCCAACTTAGTTATATATAAAAAAACCTACCAATCCCCTCCAAGAGCTCTCACCTTTCTCACCACAGAAACACAACACTGCTTAAAATCAGTATTATTTAGATTTGATCTTCGCTTGTTCCCTGTGGGCCGCTCCATATTTGAGCAGGAAATTTCCTGCTGTGCCCCACAAGTTGCCCAAAAAATTTACGACGATGCAGAATTCAAGGAATTATTAGAAAGAGATTCGTCTTAAATAAAAGGAGTTTGCATTTACTATGGAAGTCACTGAGCAAGCAGTCTCACATCGTTAAATTTTTTTAGCAATAATTCATGAACAAGGTAATCGGGTTCCATACGAATATAAAGCCTAGGCATTCGTCTGTAGAGACGTTGAACGCCAATTATGCTTGAGTGAAATGTTAGGCATAAAAAATGTTTTTTTTTCTCCGCGCACTGGCGATGTAAAGTGGATACATTATGATAATCCAAAAAGAAAAAAATCATGGGAACTATCTGGCCAGCTCTGTCGGAGCAGCGGTTCACACCATATGAAAATTGGGTTGATTCTTAGATAGTTTCAAAAGGTACAGTTCTTCAGATGTGGAATCCGACTGTTGCCAGAAAGATGGGAAAAAGTAGTTACTGGTGTTGAACTAAACTTTTATTAAACTTAAACTACTGTGTGGCTACGGCACTAAAGAATTTAGCCACCCCCTCTCTTCCCGTGGGTGTCGTAAGAGGCGACTAAGGGATAACAAGGTTCCACAACCACCTTGGAACTTAAGAAGCCGACCGATGGCGGGATAACCATCCAACTGCTGGCTTTGAAATACACAGGCCGAAGACGGGCAGCAGCGTCTTCGGTGCGACAAAGCCAGTACTGCGGTCACCAACCCGCCTGCCCAGCGTGGTGACTATGGGCAAAACACATGAGTTTACGTTATTTTTGGCGTAAACTTGTGGAGGCCTATGTCCAGCAGTGGACTGTATAGGCTGTAATGATTGAAACTTAAACTACTGTTCTGTCACAATAAAGATTTAATTTTTGTTAAAAAACGGCGGAAACCTATTTGTACTCCAAATAAACTTCGAGGTTTTTTTCGAATTCTCTATTTGTGTGTGGCAACTATTTATTTTGAATTTAGATATTTTGTAGTGTATAGTGGTAATAAATAATTTGTATTTTTGAACGTAATATATTATTTTTATTCTTTTTAGGCGATAAAACATTCACAGTTCTCGGCACTGGCAAGCCACTGCGACAGTTCATCTATTCTTTAGACTTGGCGAAGTTGATGTTATGGGTGTTAAGGAATTATAACAGCGTGGAGCCTATTATTCTATCAGGTAAATTTTTAACTAGTTTTTCTATTAGTATTATTGAAAAAGAAATGCCTTAATAATCTGCTCATATAATAAAATATAATAAAAGATGTAATGGTGATGATGGTTCATAATTAAATAATAGAGGTTCATAATTATTATTAAAAACAAAGGTTAATATTATAAGAAATGCCTTCATATTAATAATCTACTATAAAGTCTATAAAAATTGTAATTTCAGTGGACGAGAAAGACGAAGTAACAATAAGAGATGTAGCAGAAGCAATAAAAAAGGCACACAACTACCAAGGAGAAATAGTCTACGACACAACAAAGGCCGACGGACAATATAAAAAGACGGCTTCGAATAAAAAATTGCGATCCCTGTACAAAGATTTTACTTTTACTCCTTTCGAGAAAGCTATTCAAGAATCTGTCAAATGGTTCATAGAGAATAGAGATCATGCCAGATTATAAATATAATATGTACTAATAAATATATATTTGTTAAAAAATACGTTTGCTTTTTGTCAGATTTCTTAACTGTATTTGAAATATATAAATAGTTTTTAACTTTATATTTAGTGTAAATAGAAATAAAAATGTATATTCAATAATATATTACATTTTAATTTGTACTTTTTTTTTAAATTATGTTTTAAATTCTGCTCACAATAAACCTGTATTTATTTGTGTCAAAATAATCTATATATTTGGATAAATGATAAATTAGGAAAGAATATAATTATTTATTTTAAGATGAATTTGATATAATATAAGCAGATAATTAAGATTGTCATTTGTAAAAATTAAGTTTTATGTATATATGTTGTGTATATAAATTAACTATTACACTTAAATAAAGTTCTTAAAAGTTTTTGTTAATATTGTTTTTCTTGTTACATTTAGCAATTTACACAAAAGCTTCAAAAGGCTATTGAGTCGTCATGTTACAACATAATTATTTATTCCTTATTTACAGTTATATAATGTTACATAGCCACTGATTCAGAAAGTGGATTCTGCTGAAAAGAAATAGCAAGAAATTCGAGTTATTCATGTTAACGTCATTATTATTATTAATTATTATTTTGACACAAATAACTGCAGGTTTATAGTGAGTACTATAAATCTGTAGTTATTTGTGTCAAATTATTTACTACTGAAAGCGTTATACAAGGTCATCAATCTATATCAAGGGCAAATAGAAATTTATCGAGCCTGCAGGTAGGGTTATTTTGGACTGTTTGTAGATTCACCTTGGGTCTAACGAGATCCCTAATATTGTTCTAACTATACTTGATTATGGTGTGTTGTTCGAAGGAGTCCCCAAAAAGAACTTAATTTAATTACATTGGGTTAATAGAAAAAAAAAAAAACATCTTTCAGTTCTAATAAATATATATTGTTCACTTATCAAGCCTACAGATGGGGTTATTTTGGACCATTTGTAGATCCACCTTGGGTCCCACAAGGTCCCTAATATTGTTCAATCCATACTTAATCATGGTTGGTCTTTCAAGAGAAAGTCCCCAAGCAATCACGTTCACGTCTTCGGGAAGACCCATTGGTAACAGCATTTCCGGTCTGAATACTCCCGAGTTACCGATTTCAATCCATTTTCCGAGACCTGTAATAAATAGGTATTGAATATATTTTAATTAATAATAATAGTTTATAATTAAATACTAAAATGTTATAAATAGGCTCCGAAACTAAAGAACCGATTTGAAAAATTCTTTCACTGTTGGGGAAGATACACTAGCCGCGGGTGACATACGTTATTTGAAATTTTTGTTACATACCCGTGCAAAGCCGGAGCGGGATGCTAGTATATACTAAAACAATAAGTGTAGTTTGTATGATACTCTAATCCTAAAATCTGCTCCTGCTATAGGGTATAAAATTACTCGTAACTTCTCGCAACAAGATTTAATTCTAAAACTCTTAAATATAGGATCATTTTAACAAACGTCTTTTGGGGGAATGTAAGGAACATGGTATAAAGTCCCTCATCCCTCATCGAAAAGCGAGGATTCTCCGATCAGACGAGTGTTGTGTCTGGTGGGCTACTGCCCCGACGGTTGTTGTCGGGTTCTTGTATATATATTCAATCACTCTGATAACTGATATCGCGATGTAGGTATACGTCAGTTTTCTCAAGTTTGTATGGCGCGAGATAGATGCCGCCACAGTCTTTTAGTGTCAAGTCTCCATAGCAAACGTATAATCGTGAATGGTCGGTAATTAACAGACTATTTTGAACTTTTCGCAATGAGATTAATGCGGAAACAACTTTTGTGATTTGTTAGAAAATTGTAACTTATTTAATGTTCGATTTGTAAGTGACTTATTCCTTTTAGAGGCATATTTATATTTTGAATCAATAGATGGAAAGGGTAGGTTTGTCGTTTGTCGTAAGAGGCGACTAAGGGATAAAACAGTTCCACTACCACCTTGGAACTTAAAAAGCCGACCGGTGGCGGGATAACTATCCAACGGCTGGCTTTCAAACACACAGGCCGAAGACGGGCAGCAGCGTCTTCGGTGCAACAAAGGCAGCCCTGCGGTCACCAACCCGCCTGCCCGGCGTGGTGTTTATGGGCAACACACATGAGTTCACGCCATTTTAGGCGCGAACTTGTGGAGGCCTATGTTCAGCAGTGGACTGCAATAGGCTGAAATGATGATGATGATGATGATGATGAGATGTAAAGTTATCATTTTTCAAAGTTTTATTTATTGGCTTAACTATAACTTATCTCCATTTTCTTTGACAACACAGATATAAATCTATAGATTGCCTTAGGTTGCTTTATATATATAGATTTCCTTGTTAAAAATTTTTGTGTTTGGATAATTTCATTTTAAAAACAGACTTTTGAGTTTAGTTTACGATAATACATTATGAAATATACAGATTGTAATATAAACGAGAAACCTGCATATGGTATATAAAAGTAAAACTTAATAATTTATTTTAATAATACTGGCTGTTGCGCTAGCGATCGCGGATTCGATCCCCGCGCATGGTATACACTTGTATTATTTTTATTTATAGTTAGTATGTTTGCCGTTGTCTGTGCGTTTATGCTTGTGTATTTTGTGTATTTCCCGAGAAAATTTCTATTGGGGGGCCGTTGAGTGTGGGATGGTCGTTGGAGTAGACGGGTCGTAGAGTGGAGACCGCGTCTTGGCAAACGCAGTGTGGGACGTCCTCCGGCCCGTTGGACCGACGATTTACGTAAGATTGCAAGTGTCGGCTGGATGAGGATTGCGGAAAACCGGGATGTCTGGCGCGAACTTGGGGAGGCCTATGTCCAGCAGTGGACTGCGATAGGCTGAAGTGTGAGTGTGGGGGCGATTAGGTGATAATGTCAAACATACCTTCGTGATACGCAAAGATCTCCATACTGGGTTCAGTGTAAGGGTTGTAGGCGGGTTTGAACTGTAGTTTATGGAATCCCAAGCGGCTGAAGAACGCGTCCAAAGTACTGATTAGATCTGCCAGTCCTAACCCTCGGTCGGCCACCACTCCTTCCACTTGATGAAACTCGGCTAGATGGGTCGCGTCTAGGGTTTCATTGCGGAACACCTAGAAATTGCATTAAGATTTGATTACATAATTTGTCTTAGATTTTGTGGAACTGGGTTCAAAATTGCCCAATTTTGGATAATAATTGTTTTATTTAGACTTGATCAGACATTGATCTTGGATATTGTGGAACTCGGTCTAATATTAGGAATAATTGGAATATGTCTGCTTTGTAAGCTACTAGAGTTTATTAATGAATCTATATCATCTTGTATATATTGTGATGTTTTCGTAAATTTTAAATTATGATTGTATTGAAACATTTCTTTTTATCTGATGAAAAAAGCATTCTTATTTCCACTGTACTTTTTATGTGTGCCTCATGACTTTTAACCGGGTGAACTCATTTTGGTTGGTGCTTATTAAGTGCTCCCATTTAAATTTCATTGAGATTTGACGATTAATTTTTGAGTTATGCCCAATGATGCGAGTTTAATTGAATTTCAAGGAAAAGTTTGTTCAAAAGAAATACTTGTGCTGAATAACGTATAGTTTATATCATGTCTATAAAACCATTATCGTAAATAATCCATTATTTTAGAACAAATTTCATTAGCTTAAAAAAAGGTTATAATGAGTTAACTTTACGAGATAGACATATTCTATCGTGAATCTTTTCTTAGAATTTTTAATGGTGATCAAGTCTGTCGATCAATACATAGTTTTTGGGTAGGTTTAACAAATGAATATTTTTTCCCGTTTTCCTAGCACATTTTATGAATGCTCAAGGTCAATAGGGATCTATTGGTCGTAGCATGATGATATATAGCCTAGCCTTCCTCGGTATACAGACTTTTCAACATAAAAAGATTTTCTCAATTCGAACATACAGTTTTTGAAATTAGCGCATTTAAACAAATAAACAAACTTATCAGCTTGATAATATTAGTATAGATAAGGTTATAAAACTTAAATATTATTTTTTCGTCTATATCTTGATGATATGATGGTAACACTTTTATGTCTAAGTCGTACAATTAAACTTTTTAAGTGTGTTTTTAAACTATAGAAAGAATCAAAATGTATTATCTACAGTATACAATATTTGTATTTTATACTTGACCGGCTTATTGTTATTATCTCACTACAATAAGCATAAGATAAACTGAGTCATACCTTATCTATACTGAAGTACTTTTGAGGCTGGAAGCCCTTCTGAGCGAGGGCATAAAGCATACGAGCGCTGACCGCCGTCGTGTGTGTCCGGAGCAGGTTCTTCTGAGCCTCTTCTAGCTTCCAGTCGTACTTGTAACCCTAGAAAAATTTATTAATTTACTTTAAACTTCTTCTCCGTTGAGTACTGGTGAACTTACAGTGTTTACACTTAGTGTTTTAAAACAAATTATTTTTAAAAAAAAAGTTTTAATTTTTTTTTAATTTGTATTTATTGTTTCACAAATCTTATGCCTCTTTAAATCAATATTCAACAAATATAATAACGTGTGATTTGATAAATTAATGAATAGCTGAATAGTTCTCAGCCCATAAATAGCAATTAGTGTTATTTGACCTAAAGCTCTGAGCAAAGCCTAAATTTAAAAGGAAACCTTTTATAAATAATTGTGTTTGCTTGCACTCAGTGAAAAGTTATGCAGTATAATACAATATAGGACGACGAAAAAATGGTAAAGCAAATATGGACCACATGGCACTCAATCTTTCAATTTAAAAAAAAAATATATATATATAGTATAAAGTTCTGAGGTAACATGTACAAAAAAGAATACAATCGAATTGTGAACCTACTCCTTTTTTGCAAGTCGGCTAAAAATATATATTTACCTGAGACCCATAACCACCAACACTGTGAACTTTCTTGACCCTTTCTAGATAATCCATAGGGAACTTAGTAGACACAGCCGGTGAGGATATAAAGAACGTATCGTGAGCATCCCTCGCTGGGTGTTGTTGAGGTTGGAACAACGCATCGAAGTTCCAGAAAGAACTCTCTATGTATTGATTGGTTGGCATTTCTGTGAATCCCATTTCCAGGAAAATTTCACGGAACTCTGATCGTACTTTAAGTAGGGGATGTAAGTGACCACATTCGGGTGGTTGACCTGTTGACAATGAAAATTGTTTTAATTGAAATTTTTCACTTGTATTAAAATGTTATTTCTAGTATTTTAGAAATATTCTAATTAAGCTCCTAGGATTAAGAACTGCTATAAATTTTCAGGTGTTTGAAGATATCTAGGAGTGCTGTCTCATGTGTCGGGTAAAAAAAAAAAAAACAAATAAACATGTATTATTTATTATAATTTTATACTTTATTGTACGCCACAAATATATTACAAACAAAGCATAAAGATAGTTACAGACAGTGAATTACGATGGGCGGACTTATGGCTAATTAGCCATTGCTTTCAGACAACCCAGACATAAAAAGGAAACTTATTATCAAAATTGGGTAGGTGGTGTAGATGTATAATAAACTTAAATACAAATGGCTACATACTAATACTTATAATAAAATAAAGAATTATCTATTATATATTTAATACATTCATAACACCAGAAGCTGTCAGTGTCGGACCATCCTAGTGATTCTAGACAGTTTTAGAACTGCTGGTCTGAAATTGAACTATTCTAAAAAAAATATTGGCAATAATATAGCAAATATTTTATGTAGTAAAAATGGCATGGGCAACTAAGAACCCGTGGATGTTGTTAATATATATTAAAAAAAAAATATGATTATAGAAATATTCTAATTATTGTTGTTAAGTGTAAATATTTAAAAGAGAATACATTTTAAAAGATCTTATGTAAATAATCATTACATAATACATAATAAAAGTTAAGTATGGTATGTAAAATGTCAATAATATTTATCATATTATTTAACCCTCACCTACACTCTTATGATTGATAACTTTACATTTATTGATAATAACACAAAAATAATGTTAAAATAATAACATTCACCTGTCTTGTTTATATGGTAAGGGTATATTAATAGTTAATACCATATTAATATTAAAATTTGTTTGTGAATCACTACACTGATAAAGATGTTTCAATTTTTGTGGTTTCTAGAAACATATTGCTAGCGAATAATCATTGTTACATATTTGTAAGATTAAATATGTTTTAAACTAAAAAATTTATCAACTTAATAGTGATTAATTCATTAAAATTTTAAGGTCAGCTAAAAGTAGTGTATTTAAACACAAAATATAATACCGTAATTTTTACTGGAGGATGAGTAAAATGTATAAGATTATAAAGTTATATAGGTTTATATTAAACGATTCTTCCAGGATAGGAACTTTTATTAAAAATGTCACTAACATCTTTGATTCATATCAACATTCACATTAATTGAACTGAGGTAAGGCACAGCAGGAAATTTTCTGCTCAAAATAAGGAGCAGGCCGACAGGTAGTACCTCGACCTTACAGAAGATTACTTCAGCCTATTGCAGTCCACTGCTGGATATAAGCATCTACAATGTCACGCAAAAAATAGCATGGCAGGCTGGCTTTGTCGCACAGAAGATGCTGCTGCCTGTCTTCAGCCTGTGTATTTCAAGGCCAGATGTTGGATGGTTATCCTGCCATTGGTCGGCTTTTTAAGTTCCAAGGTGGTAGTGAATATGTCTTATTTCTTAGTCGCCTCTTACGACACCCACAGGAAGAGAGAGGGTGGCTACATTCTTTACTGACATAAACACAGCAGTACAGAAGATCACAGCTAAATAGCACTGTTTTAAAGCAGTGTTATGTTCCTGTTGAGTAAGATGACCAGAGCTCCTAGGGGTAACTGGGAATGGGGTGACAACACGCTTGCTACGCTTCTAGTGTTGCAGACGTCTATAAGCTATGGTAATCTCTTACCATCAGGTGAGCCGTACACTTGTTGACTGATCTAGTTATATAAAAGAAAAATATCTAGACTATATACCTTATTAAGTGGATAAAAATAATTCTAGCATTTAAAGTGTTTAGATAAACCTTTTTATTACTTACCTAGTGCTGAGAAATTGTAAGGTTTGAATTCCAAGTGTTTCCAAGATCCGGTCAACAGCATATCACTTGTCAGATCAGTCTCTAGTTTCTTGATGGATGTCGCAAATTGTGGTCCCTTTGATAATAAGAAGCTCTTTATAGTGATCTCTTGCAGGAGCTTTCGTTTTTTGTAATCATTTCTAACATTGTCGGGTAAGTTGTCTATGCCCTTCTTTATCTCATTAAGATGGTCTTGGACTGTGTCTGTGATGGTCTCCACTTTCCGTTTAACTAGTGGTGCTCCAGATTTGTCAATGTATATCCAACCTAATGACATGGCTTTGCTAAAACCTACTTTTGCGTTTGGTACAGTCTGAAAATAAATTAATCAAATTAAATTAAATAGAACACAAGTTCAAATTCAAATTATTCTTATTGACATTAATAAGTCTTCTATTTATACCTTCATAACTTCAGCTTGAGCGATCCCATTTTCAGGAATACTCCTATACAAGACGGCTTCGTGGCTGCCCTTCTCAGCGACAAGCTTACCCTCTTCAGTTAATTCCCATTTTGTACTTTTTACAGGCTCCGAAACAACCATTTCGAGTGCCTCAACACTTTTCACTGCACCCACGATTTTTTGATGGTCTTCATTGAATTCACTAGCTAATTTCAAAGTGTCAACTTTATCACACCCTTCTAAGTATTTCAAAATTCTTTCATTTAACTCCATTTTTAAATAGTGCTTAAAAATAATATTGTATTTAGGTTAAATTCAACTTATAAGATTTGCACGGTCTGGCGTTGACATTTGACACGAGTTAAAAATCTATATGACAGCCTTCTTGATGACAGCCATGTTCAGAAAATTAATTTTCCTTAAAAGTCTGTTATTATTTTTTAGATTTTTGCAAGTTTATAGATTATAAAAAAAGCTAAAAAAGTAAAATTTAAAATAAAATCTTTAATAAAACGTGTTATTAAATGACTTTATTTTAAAAAAATAATCTTATTATACTGCTAATATTGATTGTTATGAACTCTGTGGCTATTGGCGCGATTTTGACTTATCTTAAAAATATAGTTCGCATTGCCGGCCGGCTCAGCGTTTGTCATATCGTGTTATATGACCGTAGTGAGCAGTTTTCGTTTATTACCCACGTTATAGTCAAAGATAAGATTCTGTAAAATTTATTTTTTATTTCTATTAATACATCGAAAGTATTGCGGTAAGTAATTTTTGTATTTACATTTGAAATATAATGAATTTTGTTTATTTATACTGAACAAATGGCTCTATTTTGCGTAATTTGCAGTATTGATTTACCAGTAAATATTAATTACACAATGGAAAATGTTTTTTTTTTTGTTTTTCAAGACATGCAATATGTTTAAATATGTTATCTAATAAATTGCGGAAATTGTGTAAGTATTACAAGCGATGTATCATCTCTTCATATTGTAATTGTTATTCCAGTGTGCTATTTTAAACTTAACGAGGGTAAACGATTACCTACATTGTAGTCTTTTAATTTACATTTTTTATTTTAAAATATTACGCAATGAAAAATAAACTATAATAATTATTCTAAATACGATAAGACTTTTTGATAGGTTTTAAAAATATGTTTTTCATATTTTATTATAGATAAAATACGTCTTATTATTATAATAGAACAACGCTTAAGTCTGTAATATCCTATTGCTATAGGCCTTTTTCCCCACGTCGGAGAAGGATCAGAGCTTAATCCACCACGCTACTCCAATGCGGGTTGGCGGATATGTTCCCTACTATGAGTAATGATCGCTATCAGGTGTACATGATAACAACCGGGGCCGATGGCTTAACGTGCTCTCCGAGGCACGGTGAGGAGACCCACAAAGACTGCACAAACACCCAGACCACGGCAAACATCTATATGGCCAATACAAATGTTTGTCATATGCGGGGATCGAACCCGCAACCGCCTGCGCAATAGCTGCAACCCAGTGTATTGTATTATTGCTATTGTATATCTATACTATATACAGAGGAAAGATTTGACTGTTTGTTTGTATTGAATAAGCTTTAAAACTACTGAACCGATTTGAAAAATTCTTGGGAAGCTACACTATCCGCGGTTGGCATAGGCTATATTATATTAAAAAAAAAAAAATAAGGAAATAAAAGAAATATTCGGAAATTTTTGTTAAATACCCGTGCGAAACCGGAGCAGGATGCCAGTGTTTTTATAAAAAAAAACCCCATGAGATGTATAGTTGACATCTAGAAAAACGCAGTATACTTTTAACTTTCCTCCAAACTGTAGTACATTTTAATTACCTAACAACTAACAACCAGACCAGAAATAAATATTTATATAAACATGAATATCCACTCCGAGCAGGACTCGTGTCCCGCGATCGTCGGTGTTTAGGAGCCGCCGACACGGCACACGTACCTTTACACCAGAGCGGTTGTCGGAAAAAGCTTCTAAAATGAATAAAATAACGAAACGTATCCAAAGTCACATTATATTAAATAAAAACATTCCATTACATGTAAATGTATTAAAATGTTTAAATAATGTACAAAAGTTAAAGTAGGTATGTCTTTCACAAGTGCTAACAAAGTACAAATGATTTCGCCAATGTCACGTAGAATGGAAAACACAAGAAAAACATAGTTTTAAAAAAACAATGTACAAAGTTCACACATCATTATAAAATACACTTGACCGTAAATGAGTTTTTGATTGCAGGGAATTTATTTACTTATTTTATACTTAATTACACCACAAATATATTACAAACAAAGCATAAAGATAGTTACAGACAGTGAAGTACAATGGGCGGACCTATGGCTAATTAGCCATTTCTTCCAGACAACCCAGACATAAAAAGGAAACTTATTATCAAAATTTACTATTATGTAAACGAAATAATTCATAATTTATTATTATGTAAACGAAAATTATGCTCGCAAAATTGAAGTTGCGGTTTTATGGTAGCAATGTAACATAGGAATATTCGTTACTTATAATGTGTTCGTTTTCATGAAATGGTAAACACGAAGTCAATGGTTAGTGATTTATTTAAATTTCGAAGGACTTTTTTTGTGCACGAAACCTTCATAATTCTTAAATGGTAAAAAAAAACAACTTTAAATTTCGAAGGACTTTTTTTGTGCACGGAACCTTCATAATTCATAAATTAAAAAAAAAAAAAAAATAACTTCGAAAACCAATATAAAGTACGTGTTCAACAAAGAAAAAATATTTATTAGTAATGTGGTTTTGAAGTTTTTCTTTACAGAGCAATAACAATCTTATATTTTGATTTACGATCCTATATTTGATTAGTTTTAATCAGTCTGTATTTTTGTGCTAGCAAGTAAAGAAAAAAAATGTGTGTGTGTACGCACGTAAGATGTTATACTTCATTGGCTAGCTAACTTCACGTTGTTAACTTCTTCGTTGACTAGCCTTCAGGGTGTTGCTTTTTCGTGACGGCGTGCGCGCACATCGTAAGAATTTACTCTCATTATTTTGTCCCATACGCGCCAAAAGAAATATAACTTCAAAAACTCATTACAAGAATTCACCGCAGAAACTTCGAATGCCTAAATTGACGTACTTGCTATGTCACCTGTCTGTTCTCTGCAGATTAAAGTTCTAACAAATTCAACATAATTTTATTTAATGATTCAATCCGTCGTTAATTAAAATGGTTGTTATTTGAAACGACAAACAGTTCAAGTTCACAATCATTATATTTATATCTATAAAATAATTATTGTGGCCAGACACAATGTAATGATTTATGTAATAA
Source organism: Melitaea cinxia (assembly GCF_905220565.1). Lineage (NCBI taxonomy): Eukaryota > Metazoa > Arthropoda > Insecta > Lepidoptera > Nymphalidae > Melitaea > Melitaea cinxia. The sequence goes on from NC_059404.1 coordinate 16,570,292, forward strand.
ATTGTAGCTAAGTAACAAACAATAAAAAAATTTCAAGGACACGGTACCTTTATTTTAAACCGAATTAAAAAAGTGAGCCGTCACATTATTTAAACATTAAACATTTATGCCTTTATATACAAACATTTTTAATTATTTTTTTTTTAAATTATGAAGGTACCGACAGACGTGCTCATTACTAGCACGAAAGCATGCTTTTATTGAGCAAGTGCTCATTAGTAGCACGTGTGTAATGTTATGAGCATGCTTATTTAGAGCGTGCTCAAAAATCAAACGACGTTTGATTTTCGAGCATGCTACCTGAGGCGCGGGTAGGTGGGGGGCGTGCTCCGAGCACGTCTGAACATGTTTGCTTATTAGCATGCTTTTATCCATTTTGTCTCGATCTGCGGCGGACGACTGTTTATGCAATTAATAAAATTGATGTATTAAAATTAAACCCGCAATATGTCGCGTTGGGGAGAAGAAAAAACTTTGCTTTTTGTGTCACATTAAAGAAGTTTCACATATTTCATTATACATTTTGGCCGAGAGCCTGGTGCCAAATAGCACGTCTGTCCGTACGTTTGCTTTGAGCATGCCTATTTAGGAGTAAGGTACGGACAGACGTGCTCATTACTAGCACGAAAGCATGCTTTTATTGAGCAAGTGCTCATTAGTAGCACGTGTGTAATGTAATGAGCATGCTTATTTAGAGCGTGCTCAAAAATCAAACAACGTTTGATTTTCGAGCATGCTACCTGAGGCGCGGGTAGGTGGGGGGCGTGCTCCGAGCACGTCTGAACATGTTTGCTTATTAGCATGCTATTATCCATTTTGTCTCGATCTGCGGCGGACGACTGTTTATGCAATTAATAAAATTGATGTAATTAATTAAAATTAAACCCGCAATATGTCGCGTTGGGGAGAAGAAAAAACTTTGCTTTTGTTTTTTTATTTTTCCCCAAAATGTTCTTACACAATTCCGTTGCAAGCAATAGGATTATTTTATTAAGTTCTGTACGGATAGCACTGTCACTATATACTTGTACATCCATTTTGGCCGAGAGCCTGGTGCCAAATAGCACGTCTGTCCGTACGTTTGCTTTGAGCATGCCTATTTAGGAGTATGCTTTAAATCAAGCATGCTTATTTCTGGCAAATGTGAACAGTTTGCAGAGCATGCTAATTTTAAGCAAGCTTATTAGCATGCTTTTTTTGAGCACGTCTGTCAGTACCTGTATGCTTTAAATCAAGCATGCTTATTTCTGGCAAATGTGAACAGTTTGCAGAGCATGCTAATTTTAAGCAAGCTTATTAGCATGCTTTTTTTGAGCACGTCTGTCAGTACCTTTATACTGTATAGTATAATACATATATTCCATCATAAAGCATGTCGATGCGTCGCCACGGCCTGTATCGCCACGCCAACAATCAGGTTTACCCTCGGCTATAGATATTTCGTATAAAAAAAGAAGGTATGTCTAGATTAAAGTGTTTAATGAATGATTCTCGAGATTACCGACAATAGAATCTACATTAATAGATTAATATATATTAATATATACATATTATATTTACCAATATTTGCTTAATCATAGTGGGGAGGGGGTAGGGTTTTGCTGACATTCACTGACAATAGGGGGAGGGGTTAAAAATTACTAAAATTTTGAATTTACCAATAACAGTAAGCACTTTGTTGTTCAAAGCTAAAACATTATACTTAAAAAGTAAATAAATACTTAGAATATAATATTAAAGTCATATATTATTTTTTGTAGGAAATCAGCTCATGATTAGCTCATTAATAATAAATATTTGTACTCTATTTTTGGAAAGGTCAAACTGATGGACGTAAGTGCTCCCGCACACATACAATTAAGTTGGCCGAACGCCGTTACGACTAAATCGCAGAGTATACTAATAGGTATAGTGACATATGGAAGCCCGCACATCTTCTCCAACTAAGTTGTCCAACTAATTAATTGGATACCGATCGTATCAGAATCGAAATTCACTTCCGATCGACGTACAATTAAAAAGTTGTCCAACTGTTCATTAGCACGGTTACCTTATACAAGCTCGCTGACTATCTCCAACTTAGTTGGTCAGTCGCACGGCAAGATGGAAGACGACTACACGCGTGCGCGTGATTTCCCTACGCCCGGATCTTCGTCGACGGGTACGACGTCTGCGTCCCGATCAGTTGTTGCAAACGAAAAAGTAATAATAATAATAATTGTTTATTTACAAGAACATGGTGTTGAAGTTGTACAGGATTAACATTAGTATAGTCCAAACATGTTCTACCTTACGGTGTGCAAATATTAAATAATTATGTGGTTATTATACAATATTTTTAACATTAAGTGTAGATTATTTATTTTTGAATTATTTATATATTATTAAATTATTAATAGATTATTAATATATGATTTACTTTCTTCCTAAAACTATACAACCAATATTAATATAATTGAGAAAGAAAAAGTATTAAATTATTTATACATTATTAATATATGTTATAATCTCTTCCTAAAACTATATAATTAATATACCATATTTGGAAAAAAAATTATACATTATCAATATGATTGTTATATAATTTCTTCCTAAAACGATATAATTAATACTACCATAATTGATATGTTTCTTAGATGTGACGTTTAATTGACTATCTCTAAGATCATTAAATTAATATCCTAAATTCCGTGCACTAAAAATCATTAACATCGTAATACATTTTCTCCAACAGCAGATCAAATAATTTTTTCTTAAACATTGCAGTTGTAAGGTCTTTTAAGGTATCAGGCAATGTGTTATAAATTTTTATAGCCATACAGTATACATTTTTTTATAAAGAGTTAGTTTTTGAAATGGTACATATAACGTTTGTGGATATCTTGTTGTTCGTGATATCATATCTGAATTAGTCTTGATGAGATACAAATGCTTTTTTTACGAAAGCATTTGTATAGTAGAAGAACTTATAGATGAACCTTAATTTAAAAAATAGCATGTTTTAGAAATAAAAAAGGACATGAGTTTCAAAAGCCCGTGGATATATATTAATTATATTTTAAAAAAAAAAATTTCTTCAACGGCTATAACGAGTCGGAAAGGTGTGTCCTGTTTGATTATTGCTGGCCCAATTAGATATACGAGTTCATCAAAAGACGAAATACTCATTCTGTAGAATGAAAAAAATTTATCTGGATAACATCTGAGTTTAGAATGTAATGTACGATGCTTCCCATATTTTAATCTATTACTTAATATTCATTACAGCCTATACAGTCCACTGCTGGACATAGGCCTCCACAAGTTTACGCCAAAAATAACGTGAACTCATGTGTTTTGCCCATAGTCACCACGCTGGGCAGGCGGGTTGGTGACCGTTGGTGGGCGGTTATTACTTAATATATGTGCACCCAAAATTTTCTTTTTTGTTTTCATTTTCTTTTTATTATTAGAGCAATTAGAGCGTTTTTTTCCGCCTTTTCACGCACACGCACCGCGCTAGCAACACTGTCACTGATTAAATCGTAAAGCTGGTCAACTAAATTGTAAACGTACGCACACGTACGCAATTTATTTGTTCGGTAGTCGGCCAACTTAATTGTACGTGTGCGGGAGCACTAACATTTTCACCTCCGAAGGATACATATTTTAGAGATAATTGTCGTTTTAGGTTGTTTATCTATCTTTGCTTGACGTCTTGATACCTAGGTGTTTTTGAAACTCACAGACATACTCCCAGACTAACATAAACATAGATGTTCATGTTATATGACCAACAGTAGCATTTGTCATGAGCAGTTATCGATCCCGCGTCCATTATTCGCCGCGGTCATTGTACTATTATCCTATTAAAATAAATTTAAACCACCCGATCCAGTGTACTCGTATCGCCATACTTTTGTTTCGAGAACATATCGATTCTTTTAAATATTCTTGTATACATGATCCCGACACAAAAAAAACGAGTGTCCTTTAGACCACACGACTGAAGTAAAACTTACAAAACGTAACTCTTTCTCCTATCTATACTAACTTATATCTCCCTCTCAACTTCCGTTCGTCTCACCCGATCACACTTTTCGTACCGCTCTCGTCATGCATTCACCAGCTTCCTCCCTAACTTCCGTCGTTCAGAACTTAAGTGCGTACATACATTTGGCAATTAATTTTTATTTATATACTAGCGACCCGCCCCGGCTTCGCACGGGTGCAATGCTAATATTAAATATACTACAGAATGTCTTTATTTATAGTACGAATCTAGCTTATAGCATGGTTATTAACATAATAACAACATTCAAATATGCGTCGTTAGATTACACGTTGTTACAGAATGCGTTGAAGAAATAAAGGTTCACTGCTCGTTCCCCGTAGGTTCAATGTACAGTTTTGACTTTCGTACCATTTTATTATATGTATAGAAAATACATAGATATAGTTAAGGTTCTGTTTCCAGATGTCTCGCCTAGACCTCATAATATTTGGCGCGACGGGCTACACCGGTAAGAACGCAGTGAAGGAGCTGTGTCGCGTTTTGAAGAACAACGCGTTCACGGGTCTGACGTGGGGCGTCGCCGGTCGCTCGGAGAGCAAACTCGACGACGTACTCCGTGAGGTTTCTAAGAAAACTGGTGAGTTTACATATTTATTTATAAAATATGCCACAAGGCCTGTTCCGCCACAATTAATAAGCTACAAATTTTATTTCACAATGACATACTTCATAAATTATTTTTAACTGAGGTAGGGCACAGCAGGAATTTCCTGCTCAAAATATGGAGCAGCCCGACTGGGGTAGTACCTCGACCTTACAGAAGGTCACAGCAAAATAATACTGTTTTCAAGCAGTATTGTGTTCCTGTTGGTGAGTAAGGTGACCAGAGGTCTTGGGGGGATTGAGGATTGGGTCGGTAACGCGCTTGCGATGCTTCTGGTGTTGCAGGCGTCTATAAGCTACGGTAATCGCTTACCATACCATCAGGTGAGCCGTACGCTTGTTTGCCGACCTAGTGACATAAAAAAAAATTAAAAAAAAAAAAAAACTAGTACACACTAATCTGATCGATATCGTCATCCGTCAAATAGCGTCATCCACAACCCCTTGATGATACAGGCCCTTATTTTATTGAATACCTTTAGTTGGCTTTCTCGAGTACCAGCCGAACTCGTCTTTTTTAACCGACTTCAAAAAAGGAGGTGGTTAATTAACCGCCTTAAAAAAGGAGGAGGTTACATAATTCGACCGTATAATATATATTTTTTATGTGGGTGGTATTACTAGACTGATGCTTTTGTTAATTTTGTTCGTGGTAGAAGACCCGAACTTAAGTCGATCTTTACCGAGCCGATAATAGAATGAAACATGCTTTATAATAAATTTAGTATATTAGATTTTTTTAAATAATTAAAAGTAGTCAGTCCAGGATTTTTTAGGCAACCCATTTTTAATGTATTATCTAACATGCTAAATTTGTTATACAGTGTGTTTCATTCTATTATCAGCTCGGTAAAGATTGACATAGGGTCGGATCTTAGACTATCGTCTACTTACGTTGTATTACTTGTCGATGTAATTGAAGCCTGTTTTTTTTCTTTTTAATTTATTTATTTAAGGTCGTTTGTTAACAACTAAGGTCATTAACGACCACAATTTATAACAAATACAATATTATATTATACTAATTTATAAACATTAGTCATTGGTCTTTTTTTCGTTTGATAGCAAACACAATTATTTTAAAATAAATTCAGCGATAGGTGAAATAGACCTTTAGACCGTACCATTGTGTACACAAAGGTTCTATAATCATTCTAAGCAGCCTTCGGTGCATTGATTGACCTAACTTGACTCTAATTTTAAATAGAACAATTATACCACGTACGTACAACGATCATAACACGTAACATACATTTATTAGTACATATAGTATACAGTGATATATCGTGTTTTTGACTTATAAATAGCAGAACTGTTGAACTTCGTACCGCGCGGTGTTTTATTTATCTATACAAAAATAAATTGGAGTGTCTGTTTGTAATATTAAAATTACCGCTTATTACTAAATACATATGGATGTATAAATAACTGTAATTATAAATATAATACTAAAATGACATTTTTTTACATTTTTGTCTGTCTGTCTGTTTGTCTATCTGTTTGTTCCGACTAATGTCTGAAACGGATGGATTTTGACGGGACTTTAACTGGCAGATAGCTGATGTAGTAAGGAGTAAATTGGCTACTTTTGTTTTAGAAATTTATTTATTTTATAACTCTGCAATCTGAACAATAGCTTTTTTTGTTAAATTCCACGCAGACGAAGTCGCAGGCACAGTTAGTTGTAAATAAAAATCTTGTAACAATAATAACAAACAGAAAAAGTTAAGCGCGTTCATACATTTTGACGATTGATTAATTACTAGTGGTCGTCCAGTGGTCGAAATTCGACCATAATTAATTTAAATGATAAGTTTGAACACTATTAAGGTTCTGTTGTCAAAGACTATACTTCTATAATAATAAACAAAAGAGTATAGTATAAGCGTGTGTGCGTGTCAAATACGTGGTAGTGTGTGTGATGTTTTTGTATTGATTTAATGTATTTGTATGCATATTTAAAACTATAAAAAATTAACATTCTGCAGTCCTCTATATAAATATGAGTGTACGAAATTTCACACTCCTCCGTCCGCGCAATTTTCGTAAAAAGGGGTACAAAGTTTTTGTTTCACGTATTCATATATAGATTTATATAATCAGTAGACAAAGTACGTCTGATATCAATTATGTACATTGTTATTTTAACGACTATAATTCTTGCTTGTTTTAGCCATGTTAATATGGTTAAAATGATGTTTTAGTATTTTACTAGTAATACTCGTGCGAATAATTCGCACTAAATCAGCAAAAAATTTACCCACCATCAATCAAATCGTAATCAATTGAAATAACGTCAAAATATTATATAATTTTAATAATTAATTAATTTACAAAAACAAAAGCAATAATATTTTTTTTAATTGTGGAGGCCGGTGGAGCAAGCAATGATCTATAAAATGATATATAATGTATGTGGATTAATTGTGAGGTTTTTTCTAAAAAGAGAGGCACACATAACCTTAGCGTATTTAATATATATGATTGTTTGATTGTCTTATTCATGAAGCCATATATAGGTATATGGAGCATGGAGCAATACCTAGTAACACAAATGTGGATGAAATCGGACGGATTGATTATCTGTAATTGAAATGTTTAAAGCGTGGTCGTAATAAAATATTGAAATATACTTTCAATGATTTTGTAAAATCGAACAGCATGCACAAATTATATCAGCGTTAAGAATGTAACAGTATTAAAATACTAAATTACGCTTCAGCCTATAATATCCCACTACTGGGCATAGGCCTCTTTCACCATGTAGGAGAAGGATCAGAGCTTAATCCATCACGCTGCTCCAATGCGTGTTGGCGGATATATTCCCTACTATAACGATCGCTATCAGGTGTACATGATAACAACTGGGACCGACGGCTTAACGTGCTCTCCGAGGCACGGTGGGGAGACCCACAAGGACTGCACAAACACCCAGACCACGGCAAACACCTGTATGGCCAATACAAATGTTTGTCATGTGCGGGGATCGAACCCGCAACCGCCAGCGCAACAGATACAATCCATGGCTGTAACCGTTGCACCAACGCGGTGTTAAAATACTAAATTACGAAATATGCATTGCATAATCTTAATCTATAAATAATATATAATAATATATTTTAAAAATATTACGATAACAACAAGATAAGACGAATTAGTCACTTTGTTGTCAATATACCATTTTTAAATGTCCATAAAATAATTATTAAACACCTAGGACTAGCGCGTTAGTCACAAAATTTGCACATAATTGAATACGGAATATTTTATAATTTGGAACAACAAAATTCTGTTGAAGTTACCTTTTAATTTTGGTAAGTATATTCTCATTGAAAAAATATGACCGGTCGTAAACAAACGCCGTGGTAGTATCTTATTGCGTAACATACCTACAACAGTCGAGCGATAATTAATTGCGTATATAGATAGGTAAGTATCGCTATGATCTGCGTGTAGGGGTCATACACGTTTTTAACCGACTTCCAAAAAAGGAGGAGGTTCTCAATTCGACTGTATTTTTTTTTATGTATGCTACATCAGAACTTTTGCCCGTGTGGACCGATTTCGACAATTTTTTTTTAATCGAAAGGTGGTGTGTGTCAATTGGTTCCATTTAAATTTATTTGAGATCTAACAACTACTTTTCGAGTTATATCTAATAATGCGTTTTTACTTGACGCTTTTTTCGTCGACCTACGTATTATACCGCATAACTTTCTACTGGATGTACCGATTTTGATAATTCTTTTTTGTTAGAAAGGAGATATCCCTAGTTTAGTACCATGATAAGGAAACCAGGATCTGATGATGGGATCCCAGAGAAATCGAGGGAAACTCTTGAAAATCCGCAATAACTTTTTACTAGGTGTACCGATTTTGATAATTCTTTTTTTGTTGGAAAGAAGATATCCCTAGTATAGTACCATGATAAGGAAACCAGGATGTGATGATAGAATCCAGAGAAATCGAGGGAAAATCTCGAAAATCCGCATAGCTTTTTACTGGGTGTACCGATTTTGATAATTTTTAATTTAATCGAATGCTGATGTTTATCATGTGGTCACATATAAATTTTATTGAGATCTGATAACTACTTTTTGAGTAATCTTTGATAACGCGTAGTTACTTGACTATTTTTTCGTCGATCTACGTTGTATTACTCGTCGATGTAATTGAAGTCGGTTTTTTTTCGTTTGCGAGCAAACACAATTATGTTTAGTACAAAAATATTTTTTTATTAAAAGTGTTAAAGTTTAACTGAGGTAGGACACAGCAGGACATATCCTCCTCAAAATCTGGAGCAGCCTGATTGGGTAGGTACCGCTACCCTACAGAAGATCACAGCTAAATACTACTGCTCCCAATTACTGACGTGTTTCTGTGGTGAATAAGGTGGAGGGCTCGTGGTGATTGGGGGTAGGGTCGGCGCGCTTGCTTCTGGTGTTGCAGGCGTCTATAAGCTACGGTCATCGCTTACCATCTGGTGAACCGTACGTTTGTTTACCGACCTAGTTGTATAAAAAAAGTGTTAAGTACTCATTCAATATCTATATCCATAAAATGTTGAAGTATAGTTATAGTTGTGTTAAACATCCGTGCCGATAATTATACTAGACGTACCTCGCAACTATATTACCTTATAAACCTTATTACCTTTTTACGTCAGTTGCAATGCAACAAGAGAATATAGCGATTGGTCAGCAAGATTTGCTGCTCATGTCTTAGTTGTTTTCCAAATTAAAATTAAATCAAGGAATTCTGCAAAAACCCAGAAGGTTAAAAAGACATTCCAAAATATGGACTGTAGGTAGTAGATATTAAATATTGCATATTTTTAAATCGAAATCAAAAATATATTCAAATAAGTTTCAAAAGCACCTTCGAATCGTGATTTTACAAATTAAAAGCTTAATCATTTTATAAAGTGACGCCACCAGTTCGAAATGCAGATTCCGCAGAGAAGAAGCGGCAAAAAACTCCACAGATACACTTTAAAAGAATATAAACGGGTTTTTTATACAAAATTGGCTCCATAACATACACGATCCATAACAATCCACAATATATACAGTACCAAGCATTTTTCAACAGTTAATTTAACTAAGAATATTTTTTAAATAAACTTTTTGATCAGGAAATAAGTTCAGTTCGTTAAATTCATCATATTTCTCGTTTCAATAAAAGTTTGGAATAAGGCAAAAAAGTACCATTTAATTTTACTGTTAACGGGCATTCAAGCAGAAACACATTAGCATTAATACAATGGCATAACTATCAATTAATACTTGGTATTATTGCTTGCGCGTATAGAGTTACTCGTTGTTTGTTCGTCTTGGTTTTGCCTACTTAATAAATCAAGTTAATTAATAATTGTGTTTGCTCGCAAACGAAAAAAAAAACCGACTTCTATTACATCGACGAGTAATACAACGTAGATCGACGAAAAAATAGTCAAGGAACTACGCGTTATCAAAAATTACTCCAAAAGTTGTAATCAGATCTCGATGAAATTTAAATGTGGCCACATGATAACGGCTTTCGATTAAATTAAAAATCATCAAAATCGGTACACACAGTAAAAAGTTATGTGGATTTTCGAGAGTTTACCTCGATTTCTCTGGGATCCCATCATCAGATCCTGGTTGCCTTATCATGGTACCAAACTAGGGATATTTCTTTTCCAACAAAAAAAGAATTATCAAAATCGGTTCATAAACGACGGAGTTATCCCCGAACATACATTAAAAACAAAATATATATATACGGTCGAATTGAGTAACCTCCTCCTTTTTGTGAAGTCGGTTAAATAACTGTAAATACAAAACATACTGTCTATAAATAGTAGAAATTCTTACGAGTCCTTAGAGTTTATGTCCCTGAATGTTTTTGTATTATAATTTCTGGACGTGACAACGGTGTAATACAGATTAATTTTTTAAATAGGCATGTAACATATTTGTATGAAGTCCTTATGATTTAACTGGTAATATTTGTTAGTAGGTAACATAATTATTTTACCACTAAACCATTTAATTATATCTCATTTTTTTATTTTTGTATCCTGTTGATAGTGGTTAATTGTAATTATTAATAACAATGACCAAATGCAGCTTATTTTTCATAAGGAAAAGTTAAAAGTTATGACATGTAAATGGTTATAATTATGTTATAAATTTATAAAAATAATCTTAATTACACAGACCCACAAAAAAGTGCTCTGTATCTTTGACCAGTCCCATCTGGGGTTATGTATTTGGGGTTCGTTTTGTCCCATTTCATCTAATAAATGTGTATCACAACTCGCAATGGTGAAATAAAAAAATTATAATAATTAGTGGGTATTTTTACACAGACCTAATCTATACAAAGCAATAATTATTTTGTTAAAATACCCCCCATAAATACGTCATTCTCATTACTTTTTGATACTTCTCGTAGTTATATAGGAATCTATAGATAATTGTGCATATTATATGTAAATAGGTAATATTTAACCCCTCAGTAACAATATTATTATACTCCTGTAATGATTTTGTTATAATTTAAAATATTTTATACACTTTTTATAAAAATATATTTCCAATAAGTAGTGATTTTAACTATTTTTAACCGACTTCAAAGAAATGAGGAGGTTACTCAATTCGACCAATATATATATATTTATTTATGTTCGGGGATAACTTCGTCGTTTATGAACCGATTTGATAACGCGTATTTACTTGACTATTATTTCGTCTACTTACGTTGTATTACTTATTCGTTTGCGAGCAAACACAATTATCATGCTAGGGGTCTGTGTTTATTTTTTAATGATTAATGTTTGTAAAATCAAATTTATTTTGTATATACATTTTATTTTACTTTTTTTCATACTTATTATAAGCAATTAATTGATTTAGGAGATTGCGTTTTTATTTGTTACATACGGATTGACTAGGACCCGTTCTGGGTTACCGGTCTATTATAGACCGGAAACACGTTTAGTAGATTTGTCAAAAGCGTTTGTTTTCGGTCTTTGATTATAAATAATTTGTTGGCTTTTTGAAAAGAGTAGTCTTCTTATATCGAGACCATAGACTAGAGATCTTAAATAATTTTGTTTGCAGGCAAACGAAAAAAAACCGACTTCAATTATATCGACAAGTAATACAACGTAGGTAGATGAAAAAATAGTCAAGTAAATACGCATTATCAAAGATTACTCCAAAAGTAGTTATCAGATCTCGATAAAATTTAAATGTGACCGCATGATAAACATCAGCTTTCGATTAAATTAAAAATTATCAAAATCGGTACACCCAGTAAAAAGTTATGCGGATTTTCGAGATTTTCCCTCGATTTCTCTGGATTCTATCATCACATCCTGGTTTCCTTATCATGGTACCAAACTAGGGATATCTCCTTTCCAACAAAAAAGAATTATCAAAATCGGTACATCCAGTAAAAATTTATGTGGTATATATAATACAACGTAGGTCGACGAAAAAAGCGTCAAGTAAAAACGTATTATTAGATATAACTCGAAAAGTAGTCGTTAGATCTCAAATAAATTTAAATGGGACCAAATGACACACACCACCTTTCGATTTAAAAAAACTTTATCAAAATCGGTCCACCCGGTCAAAATTCTGATGTCACATACATAAAAAAAAAAACAAAATACAGTCGAATTGAGAACCTCCTCCTTTTTTGGAAGTCAGTTAAAAAATTGTACTAGTAAAGTTGAAAGGAACAAATTAAGTGGAATTGACGAGGAGCGAGAAGAGTGAATATTGTTTATTAATCTGAGTTATTAATGTTGAAGTGGTTATTTCTGCTAACTAAGTTTTTGAGCAATGCGTCCTGCCTGTGTTAACATACGGAGCCGAGACGTGGACACTGACGAAGGGACTGGTCCACAAGTTTAAAGTCGCTCAACGTGCAATGGAACGGGCTATGCTTGGGGTCTCTCTCAAAGACAGGATTAGAAATGAGACTATCCGCGAGAGAACGAAAGTAACCGACATAGCCCACAGAATTAGCAAGTTGAAGTGGCAGTGGGCTGCTAACTCCAAATTAATATAAATTTATGTAGTCAATAATACTAATAATTGCATTTGATTTAGTCACCATACACTGTTACAATACACCTTTGTACTGTTTGGTAATAGCTGTCTGCACCTTTACCTTAACTTACACATTGCATTCAATTATGGACTTTATTATCATATGAATACAGATAATATACACAATTCTATGACCATTGTCGCTTATTACACTATCAGTGGCATAAATAATTATATAAATTAATTATCCCCATTAAGGGAAATACGGAAATAAAATTAATTAAGTTGGTTTATAGCAGTAATTATGGCAAATAACAACATTAACGTCCTGTTTCACAGGTCGTCGATAACGCTATTTGACGATGACAATAGGTATACAACAGATTAAATTTTTTGATATATTATTCTTTTTTACCATCGAATTCCACTTAATTTATGAGATACTAGCGATCCGCCCCGGCTTCGCACGGATGCAATGCTGATACTAAATATACTAAAGAATGTCTTTATTTATAGTGTGAAGCTAGCTTATGCCATGGTTATTAACATAATAACAACAAAATTCAAATATGCGTCGTTAGATTACACGTTGTTACAGAATGCGTTGAAGAAATAAAGGTTCACTGCTCGTTCCCCGTAGGTGATAGCGTGATAATATGTAGCCTATATGTTGACCCGACTTCTTAATAATATTCGTGCCAAATTTGAAGTAAATCCATGCAATAGTTTTTGAGTTTATCCCGGACATACATACAGACAAACAGACAAAAATTCTAAAAACTATATTTTTGGCTTCGGTATCGATTGTAGATCACACCCCAAGTATTATTTAAAAAAAAAAATTCAATGTACAGTTTTGACTTTCCTACCATTTTATTATATTTTACAAATATGAATCTAAAAGCTGGTCTATTCTACCCCCTGCTTTTAAAGTCAATTCGTAACTTATTTGCAGTATAAACATTATATAGGTACACAACCGATGCAACCGACCCTGACGGTATAGTTTAATATTGTCTTGAACTTTACGCAAGTTTATGATTAGATGCTTGGGTTGTCAGGAAGAAATGGCTTATAGTAGTTAGACATATCAAGTCGATCCATTGTATTACTTAAAAATATATTATAATCTGTAATATTCTTTCTTTTTTTTAGTAAATACCCATGCGATTTTATTTTAAACTTTTGATTTGATAATAATAAATAATTTCTCGTCGAAATTGTTTTCTGAAAGTTTGAGTTTCTTAAACATTGTATAACAAAAAGCTATTTAGAAATTTTATATTTATACTACATTTGACTTTCGCTTATATAAAAATAAGCACATCAGTAAAAAAAATATATATAATCCGTGACACAAAACGGATCTAATCAAGGATGACGATATTAGATTTTACGACCAAATTATTGACGGCTGGCAGATTATTACTTCTGATCTTCATAAAGAATATCACTTGGCTGTCTAGCTTCAGATTTGTTATATAATTGATACATAGCTCTATTATTTTTATCAGTGGCGTAGCGAGGGGCAGGGGGGTGCATCATGCCCGGACGAAACTCACAAAGGGGCACCAAATGGTCAGCAAAATAATAATTAGCTGGACATTTTATATGGTTTTCGAAAGGGGAGGTGGTTAAAAGGTATTGTGCCCCAGACGTGAGTTAAGCTCGCTACGTCACTGTTCTTTATAAAAACTTTATTACCTAGAAATGTACAGAATCGGTTTATTCGTCTTTTACACATTTATTTCCAGTCGGGATTGTGGTCGGTATTGGTCGTTATCATAGATAACTGGTAGCCATCGTAGGTAGTAGGAGTATGTGCCCAGTATTTGGATCGTTAAGGCTGAATTAAGTCAAGGCCTACATAATTGAAAATTAATTATATGTATGTATAGGCCGCTTTTATTAATTGTGGCATACTGAAAAAGAAAATTACATCTGAACTTTTATCTGTTGGATACAGTTATAGAAAAAATATACAATAATATTTGTATATATATTTTATAATTACATGTTTTATAAAATTAGAAAGTTTTTTTATAGAATTAGCTTGCAAAACCATAAGCAACGTAAGCGCGTTGCCAACCCGATCCACAATCCCCCCAGGAGCTCTGGTCACCTGACTCACCAACGGGAACACAATACTGCTTGAAATCAGTATTATTTGGCTGTGGTCTCTGTAAGGTCAAGTTACTACCCAAGTCGCTCCATATTTTGAGCAGGAACTTTCTTGCTGTGTCCTATCTCAGTTAAATTGTACTATTGTTATCCAATGAAATGTAAACAAAATAATTACGCCAAATTAATGATTCCAAACCATAGGTATTACGACATAAAATCGTAATAATTAAAATTAGTTATGAATAGTTGGATTATTTTTGGATATAAATTATCCCAACGTGTATTTGTCGCGAACATAGAATTATAATTTTAACGTTTATACAAATAGGTATAAGGCGGTTAATTAAATTTTACGTTCTACAATTAAATGTTCATTAAATTGATACCAAGATAGACACACAATAGTTTATCGTGAGGAAATAAAACGATTTCTGGAATTTTATATAGTGATTAATATTTATTACTTCTATACTCATTCATTTGGGCTTGAGACAAAATTTAAACAAAGAATGTGTTCTTTGTTTAAATTTTGATGGATGTTTCTAAATTAATGATTATTGTTTTTGCTAGCGAACGAAAAAAACCGACTTCAATTACATCGACAAGTAATACAACGTAATAGACGAAACAAATTAAAAACCGCACTAGCCGTCACTAGGATTTTCGAGGGTTTCCCTCGATTTCTCTGGAATTCCATCTTCTGATCCCGATTTCCTTATCATGGTACCACACTTGGGATATCTCCTTTCTAACTAACTTTCTATTCATAAATGACGAAGTTATCCCCGAACATACATTAAAAAAATATAAGTCGAGTTGAGTTCCTCCTCCTATTTTTTAAGTCGGTTAAAAAGCAAAATAATGTAGCCCACTACACTGTCGAAGGTCAAACAAGGGACGTCATGACTCATGAAATGCGTCGTATGAACTGACTTCGATGAAATCGAATTTAGGCGTGAACATTACATACAAAAGGAGAATTAAATACACAAATTTCATAATAAAGTATTTTTTGGGTCAGTTTCACTGGTGGATAAATTTTATCCTGCACATAAGTTACGAATAGATTTGAATACACCTTAACAGTAGGAGGTACAATGATACATTAGGACCTATTTTTCCTCTATAATGAACTAAAACTTAGATTCAAAACTACGAATAGAAATACCCCTTAAATAAATTGGAATTCAATGGTGTAGAACAACCAAAAAAAAACCGTCTTCAATTACATCGACAAGTGTTACAACGTAGGTAGATCAAAAATAGTCAAGTAAATCAGTGTATGTTAAGTGTTATCAACGGTTTTTTTTCGTTTCTATTTTCATTATTTTTTTTTAATTTATATTATTGATTTTATATTTTTTTTTAACACCACATAGTACTTTAAAGGTTTGTCCACTTTATATGGACTAATTCCGCATGTACACGTAACATTCAAAAGTCAGCAAAGAGAAAAAATTAATAAAATATATATTTTTATTTTACTATTTTGACTTTGAAACGACTTTCTGTCTGTCTCCTTTCAATTCAATAACGTTTTATTTATAGACAGTCGAATACATCATAAAAATATTACATCATGTCCTGTTTTTTGCATTTTTATTATGCGTTGGTAGCGATATTGATACTCTAACTATATTGTAATCAAGTTCAAATAAAAGTTATTAGGTTTGGTGTTTATTGTAACCTACATTGCATTTTAATTGAAAAGTATAAGTTTTGCCTTAATTATTATAGTTCATCACATCAGCCTATCGCAGTCCACTACTGGACATAGGCCTCCACAAGTTCGAGCCAAAAATGGCGTGAACTCATGTGTTTTGCCCATAGTCACCACCACGCTGGGCAGGCGGGTTGGTGACCGCAGGGCTGGCTTTGTCGCACCGAAGACGCTGCTGCCCGTCTTCGGCCTGTGTATTCCAAAGCCAGCAGTTGGATGGTTTATCCCGCCATCGACCATCTTTTTAAGTTCCAAGGTGGCAGTGGAACTATGCTATCCCTTAGTCGTCTCTTACGACACCCATGGGAAGAGACGGGACGGCTGTATTCTTTAATGCCGTAACCACGCAGCAATTTATTATAGTTGTTACACCCTTTAAAAAAAATGGTATTTACGCGCTTGCAGCAATTGCTGTAAGGCATTTGCGGATTGATTAATGGCCACGATAAACATTTGTATTGGCCATACACATATTTACCACAACTCGGGTACTTATGTTTGAGTATTGTGTGTTTCCGTTACTTGAGTAAGTTACTGACGCAAGACATAGCAGGAAATATACTGCTAAAAATCTGGAGAAGCCCGATTGGGGAAATACGTCGACCATACAGAAGATCACAACAAAATAATACTGCTTTCTACCAATGTTTTGTTCCTGTGGTGATGAAGGTAGCCAGAGCTCCTGGGGGGATGGGGGTATAGAATTGGCAACGTGCTTGCGACGCTTTTGGTGTTGCAGGCGTCTAAAGGCTACGGTAATCGCTTACCATCAAGTGAGCCGTACGCTTGTTTGGCGACCTAGTTTTATAAAAAAAAAAAAAAAAAAAAACTTAGTACAGGCCGTTGACTACCAGAAGTTTTATTTATCGGTATTGTTATTATTTTACAGAAGAAGACCTGTCATCGATAAGGAAGGTGATAGCAGATGTCAGTGATGAGAAGTCGTTGACAGATATGTGCCTACAGTGCAAAGTAATAGTTAACTGTTGCGGGCCGTACCGTAACTATGGCGAGCCGGTGGTCAAGGCGGCGATTGAGGCGAAGACTCACTACGTGGATGTTAGTGGTGAACCAGAGGTATGTACAAGAATATCTTATATAACAATCTCATGTTACAGTTGTGGTTATCGAAATTCTTAAAAATGTCGTGATTTTTATGTTTTTTTTTTTCTTTTTTTTTTTTGTATATTTTATAGGTCTGTGAATATTACCGTACCGTAGGTTATTTTTTATAGTGCCAGGTAATATATTCACGTTCCGCCTGAACCTGAGCGTGCAAGCGAGTTATCACGAAAAATCATCCGTAAACCAACTTTACAGACAACCAATTTATTTTATTTTATTTATTTACGACACGTACAGCTTTGTGCTTTTTACTTATACCCTATATATACACTCTTTCCATGAAATCATTAAATAAAAATGAATGTATTTTATTAGAAATTTTTCAATTTAAATCTGTTGGCTTTAACACTGTAAATTGTGACCGTACAAACGTCTAAAATTAGCTTAAATTAAGATTATTGTGCAAAAAAAAAATCGGAATACGTACAATTATTTAAACTTCACGCATTTGTTAGTTTGTAAGACAGTAATTTTTTACCCGCAAACGAAAAAAACCGACTTCAATTACGTCGACAAGTGATACAACGTAGGTATACGAAAAAATTGTCAAGTAAATACGCGTTATCAAAGATCACTCAAAAAGTAGTCATCAGATCTTTGTTAAATTTAAATGACACGTAACACCTTTCGATTAAAATAAAATTCACAAAAAATACTATAGAATTGAGAGCCTTCTCCTTTTTTGGAAGTGGGCTAAAAATCTTTTATTTGAGCTGGTTGTATAATAAACAAAAATGAAAAATCTACATAAATATGTCAACACTAGCGCCGTCATACGCAATTAGAAAGGAATTTATAAGCAACAGATGCAACGATCGCGCCACCTAGCACATTGTTCGATAAGTCATCTACCCTCATTTATTATATTACTCGAGTTATCCTGACGTGTACGAAACGAACGGTGCAACCGCCGCTAAGGCAGTCTTGGCTCTGGCTTGGCACGATACACTTGTTGTATCCTGCTAGTAGCTTAACCTAGACTCATTCAATAATTAATTTGTGCAAACGAATTAATTGTTATCTATTACGATTAATGTGGCTAGGCGGGCCGTATAACTCAAGCAGTGAAGGTGAGCGTTGATGCGCATCTCAAAGGAGGCCTCCTTAAACCTACACCTGGGTCGCAAGTCCTAGGCACTGCTCTGAGTTACTCCCTATGCCACACGATAGATTGGATCGGATCGCATTACAATTTTGTTATAATCGTTTTAAGTACTACCTACATAATATTGTAAAGAGTGCGAGTATAACCTACGCCCGCGCCCTGCGAATATAGAAAAGGACCTTCCAATCAGTCGAAAGACTACAAATATATTTGCTTAATATATACCTACCCACACAATTGCCGATTTGTTTAAAAACTTTGCTTGCCTTAACGACCTATTATACAAATATATCATAGGCTTGCCTACTTATTATTTTATTTTCGTTAGAGTAAAATGTAATTTAATGACGTGTTGACGCGGGTGACTTTTGTGATAGCAGTCATCTGTTCTAATGTCGTTTATGACAAAATGTGTGTCATATGCGACATTATGTCATGTTTGACATGGTCTGGCCATATGTTGTTATGTAAAATCTGTTCTGACCCCAGATATAGTTTTTTCACCCTTCTTGAAGTGTTAAATTTTAAATGTTTATTTATTTATTATTTAATCTCAAAGACTTTCTCAGTTGTAATGTTAATGAGACACTCATATATAGTTTAAATTTAGTACGTTACTGTTAAACGTAATACGCGAAACAGATGGCGTGCTTTATAAATACCGATGACTAATATAGAATGATAATAGTCAAGTTGTTTAGCTTAGGCTCATGTACGTTCGAACGAAAAACGGAATGTTTCGTTATCGAACCCCTGACTATTTATTTCAAATTTTATAATAAACGTCCCACACTAAACCCCCGGATGGCATGTAGCGGGGGTCTGGAAACGCTCACGATAATAATTGTTTGTTTACAAACAAAATGAACACGACTTAAATAACACAGTTCCACTACCACCTTGGAACTTAAAAAGCTGACGGATGCCGGGATAGCCACCCAACTGCTGACTTTGAAATACACAGGCCGAAGATGGGCAGCAGCGTCTTCGGTGCGACAATGCAAGCCCTGCGGTCACCAACCCGCCTGCCTAGCGTGGTGACTATGGGCAAAACAAATGAGTTCACGCCATTCTTGGCTCGAACTTGTGGAGGCCTGTGCCAGTAGTGGACTGCGATAGGCTGATATGTGTGTGTGTGTGTGTGTTTGTGTGCACAACCTACTTGACCGATTTCGCTCAAATTTTAATGGGATCACACGGCAAGCACCAGCTTTCGAACAAAAAAAATCATATCAATTGATACACCCAGCGTAAAGTTATGAGTTAACACAGGAAAAAAATTCAGTCGAATTGAGAACATCTCCTTTTTGTTTAGTTTGTCAAGTTTATAAATAGCTGACCCGGCAAACGTTGTTTTGTCGCTAAACGCTATTAAAAAATAGGGGTTGGTGGAAGGTTTAAAATTTTGGGTTTTACGTATTTTTTAATGAAATTAAAAAAAAAAAGTTTTGGAGTGCCCACTTACCTACTGCCTACTTACCAACCGCATAAATTAGGGGCTTAAAAATAGTTTACGACCGATTCTCAGATCTACCGAATATTCACAATTCATAAGAATCGGTCAAAACGGTTTGGAGGAGTTTGGCCCCCAGAACTGTGATACGAGAATTTAACATATTAGATATTTCGATATTCTATCATTCATAGTTAAACAAGGAAATTAAAATAGCTTGACATACTTAATTTTAGTTTTAAAATTTTAAACCAAGTAAATACGACTAACGAAATCTCGCGACAAAAAGATATGGAACGATTGATAGTAAAAGTTTTAAAGGAAATGTTTATAAAAAAAAAAAAAAAAAACCTATAACGGTCGGCTGTTACCTATAACGTTGTTTACCATAGACGACCGTGTGTGTGAATGTCATAAGATACTTTTTTATTTATTTATTATTTTAGCGGATTTAAAATAAAAGATTGTTATTTTTTCTTTTTTTTTTCTTTTACTTTGATTAAGGCCGTTGAGAACTGCTATAATCGTATACATTTAGATAAAAGATATAGACAAAATAAAAAAATTGGTTGTCTGTAAAGTTGGTTTAAGACGATAGTTTAACGTGACAACGTCATAACAAAACATCTCGGACGCATAGGCCAATCGAGTGGAAGAGAGATGGATGCGGCGCAAGCGTACAATGTCCGTAACAGGACAAAGAGTCAACCTTTTTCATGCATGCAGACAGCGTTCATCGATTTATTATACGTTGTAACGTCAAAAACAATCGTAAAAAATGTTCAAGTCTGTATGCAGCAAGTATATGTTATAATTTTGCTATGAAACAGAATCGCGTGTCAAGCAGTATATTATTCAATACAGTGAAGCAGTTGTGTAATAAAAATAATGTATTCTCGAGTTATAATTACCGTTTGTTATGTACTATCGAGTTATTAGTTAATACACGAGTTCACGCCATTTTTGGCGCGAACTTGTGGAGGCCTATGTCTAGCAGTGGAATGCGATAGGCTGGTGTCTGTATGTGTATGTGTGTGTATGTATTATTGATTGTTTAATATAAGCTATTTATAAAACAAGACAAGACCAACTATATATTAAACGTTGTAGTTTATAATTATGTTTGCTAGCAAAAAAAAAACCGACTTCGATTACATCGACAAGTAATACAACGTAGGTACACAAAAAAAAAAAATAGTCAAGCAAATAATTATGCGTTATCGCATGCGACCATGTGACAAGCTTTCGATTAAAACATTAATCATTAATCGGTGATCTCAACAAAAAGTTATGCGGTATAACACCTACACCGTAGGTCGACGAAAAAATAGTTCAGTAAATACCTACTCATTATGCGATATATCTCGAAAAGTACTTGTCAGGTCTCAATTAAATTTAAATGGAACCACGATATATGCACCCACCTTTCGATTCAAAAAATCATCGAAATAGGTGTAACCAGTCAAAAAATTTGAGATAAGTAACATACAAAAAAAAAGAAAAAAAAAAATACAATTGAAATGAAATTAGAACCTCTTTTTATTTCTTCCTATTTAATCGAAAGCTGATGCTTGTCTTGTGGTCCCATTTAAGTTTGAGAGATCTGACGATTGCTGTTTGAGTAATCTTTGATAACGCGTATTTACTGGACTATGTTCTGGTCTATCTACATTGTATTACTTGTCGATGTAATTGAAGTCGGTTTTCTTTTCGATTGCGCGCAAACAATTATTTATTCAATAATAGAATACGTACCAACAAATGCATGATTCAGATTTGTTTCGAAATCACGAATGCTTCCAAAAATACGAAATCATGACGATCTTAATTTTCACACCTCATTCCTTAGACGAACTGTAAACAAACGAAGCGTAGGCATTACGTAATATAAAAACACATTGCCACAATTTTGAACTCTGAATTGGGGGTTATTTTTATTTTAGATCCAGAAAATTTTAATAACGTTGATAAAAATATTCATTAACATATAATATTAGCTGTGTCGCGTTAATTCGAGGAAAAAAACCTACTAAAATGTTATGGAGCCTTCCTGTAAATGGATGCAACACAAAAGTAATATTTCAATTCGAACCTACAGTTCCGGAGATTAATTCTTCAGCTTGACACAAAAACGCAATCATAATTATCATTACCTGTGTTAATAAAACCACGTTTCAGCCTGTAATATCCCACTGCTGGGTATAAGCTTCTTTCTTCATGTAGGAGAAGGGTTAATTAATCCACCACACTGTTCCACTACGGGTAGGCGGATATATTTCTACTATGGGTAACGATCGTTATCAGTTATGATAACAACTGAGATCAGCTTAACGTGCTCTCTGAGGCACGTCGGGACAAACTGCAAGGACAGACATCCAAACCGGAAATTAATATCTATTTTCTGACGTACAATAAATAATGTTGTTCTCATTATTAAAAACTATTAAAATATTCCAGTTCATGGAAACAATGCAACTGTTTTACAATGAACGAGCGCGCGAAGCAGGCGTCTATATCATAAGCGCTTGTGGGTTCGACAGTATCCCGAACGATATGGGAGTCATCTTCCTGCAGCAAAACTTCGGTGGTAGGTTTCTTATTGTTATTCCTAAATTTGGATGGCAAACAAGCGTACGGCTCACCTCATGGTAAGTGATTACCGTAGACACCAGAAGCATCGTAAGCTCGTTGCCGACCCCCAATCACCTCTAAGAGCTCTGATCACCTTACTCACCACAGGAACACAACACTGCTTAAAAGCAGTATTATTTGTATGTGATGCTCTGTAAGGTCGCGTTACTTCGTTAAAACTAAACTCCCGTAAAATATATTCTGCCCACAAAAAGTAATATTTGAAAAGATCCATTGTAGTGACCCTAAATTTCTGCTGTACCTCGCAGTTCAGTTTGATAAAATTTATTTTAAGTACCTAGTGCTAACTTTACACGATTCTTTATTTTGAGAACTCGTTAATATTTATTTTGGTAAAAAAATTGTTTTTGGTCAATTGGAAATATAAAAGTTTTTCGTTTACCATATTGACAAACATTCCCATATATTTTACTAAGTATTCTGTAAACAGGTACAGTGAACTCAGTGGAGTCGTACCTCACAGTGATGGCTCCCAAGAACCCCAGCGGGGGGTACATCAACTATGGGACTTGGGAGACATTGGTGTACAGGTGAGTTATATTTGTATAGAGGGGATTTTTTTTATATTTTTATATACCTAATAGGTCGGTTAACAAGCGTACGGCTCACCTGAATGTAAGCGATTACCGTAGCTTATAGACGTCTGCAACACCAGAAGCATCGCAAGCGCGTTGTCTAATTACCCACAAATCCCCTCAGAAGAAGGTCTTAATCTTACTTCCCCACAGGAATACAACACTGCTTAAAAGCAGTATTATTTAGCTGTGATTAAATGTCAGGTCAAGATACTTCCACAGTCGGGCTGCTCCAGATTTTGAGCAGGATGTTTCCTTATTTTTGTTTCTTTATATTTTTAAAATTTTATCACGTGAGTATTGTAATTGACTTTGTGTAGTGATTGAAGTAGCGTTCAGAAGATAGTGGTAAAGAATTGAATTGAAAAAACCAGTAAATCTAACGGTGAGGGACCGATAAAAGACACATAAGAATTATTAAGGATTATAAACAAAAGTGTACAGGAACAAAATGTTCCACAGAAACCAGCCCAAGACCACTGATTTCCTAAATAGGTACCATTATAGCCCCGTTCCGGTGTAAAAAAAGCACATTCGTTATTCTTACAGGCCGTTCAATTTCAAACATGTCGTGTACGAAATTGAACTGTGCGTGAACAAAATCAGTCATTTTTGAAATATAGGAACCGGGCTAGCGTCACACTCATTAGAATTACTTGGAATATACTAAGAAGATGGCAAAAACAAATTCTGTTTCAATCTTTGGGAATCGGATCAGATTTTCATCATCATTAAAAAAATCTTCTAATTTTCAGCTTGGCCAATTACAGCATGTTGTCAAAACTAAGAAAGAAACTGTACCCGACACCTATGCCGGATTTCAAACCCAAGTTGACGCGTAGGTAAGAAAATTAGTTGAATTAGAAATATTTTCTTGTAATAGCTCTATCATACAGGATATATTACCGAATATTCGTCGATTTTATGTATTAATAATTTTGTATTACAGTAAAAAGTTTTTGTCTTTGTCTATTTTACCGGTTTTCCTCAGCAGAATCTATATTCCGAATCGATGGCGGTGTCTTAACAATAATAATAATAATATATTTATTATTTTCGGTACTAGCCCATATAGTGTTGTAATAATTTTTCTTATAATCTAGTGTTAGTACAATTACAAAGTATTAACTAAATACATTTTTGTAATAATCTACTTGTTAGGTACATAAAACTTAGAACTAAACTTACAACTAAGTTAGTAACACTTATTAATGTGGTATAATATTCTCTTCCTATCAGACTCCTGTGCTAAATTATACATAGTTAGCAGAAGGCCCATGAAGTTGTACCCAGCGACAAAATAATGGGGAGTCCCATCGGTCGGCCAAGACGTTAATATGATATTAAGACATAGTAATAATAATTACGCATTTACGAATTCAGACTGTAATATCCCACTGCTGGGCATAGGCCTCTTTCCCCATATAGGAGAAGGATCAGACCTTAATCCACCACGCTGCTCCATTTTGGGTTGGCGGATAAGTTCCCTACTATGAGTAACGATCGCTATCAGATGTAGATGATAACGACCGGAATCGACGGCTTAGCGTGCTCTCCGAGGCACGATGGGGAGACCCACAAGGACTAACAACCAGGCCGGAAAGAAATATTTGTACAAATACAAATATCTACCCCGAGCTTGAATCGAACCCGCAAGTCATCTGTGATTTAGGTGACACGGACCACTACACCAGACTAGTTATTAGTGATAACAATTAATGAATTTTAAACATACTGTATGATTTGAAAAATGATGCTTTATAGGTGCTATTGAGGCCAAAATAATAATCTCACAATCGATAACCGATGGTTAAAATAAAGAACGGAATGATCGTAGCTTTAGTCGCTATATTCAAAAACGCTGTTTACTAAGAGAAATGTGATGTACAATATGTAGAACTTAATGGACACCAAAACGAACCGTTCTTGAATATAGCAACCGGATATTACTCGGTAAAGTAGGAACGATAATGTCGACTTTACTGACGATTCGACTGTATTTTTTGTTTAATTTATGCTTTCGCAGAACTTTTGACTGGGTGGACCGGTTTCAATATAAAATTTTTTAATCAAAAGTTCGTCGTGTCATGTGGTCCCATTTATGGCGTATGGACTTGATTATATTTTCGTCGACCTACGTTGTATTGTGTCGCGTAACTTTTCACTGGGTTAACCGATTTTGATGATTCTTGTTTTAATCAAAAGCTGATGCTTGTTTTTTAGGGCTAATTAAATTTGATCGAGATCTTATCAGTACTTTTGGAGTAATCTTTGATAACGCGTATTTAATTGACTATTTTTTTCGTCTACCTTTGTTTTACTTGTCGATGTAATTGAAGTCGGGTTTTTGTTGTTTGCGAACAATCATACTCTGTGGCTACGGTACTAAAAAATATAGCCACCCTCTCTCTTCCCGTGGGTGTCGGAAGAGGCGACTAAGGGATAACACAGTTTCACTACCACCTTGGAACTTAAAAAGCCGACCGATGGCGGGATAACCATCCAACTGCTGGCTTTGAATCAGCAGCGTCTTCGGTGCGACAAAGCCACCCCTGCGGTCACCAACCCGCCTGCCCAGCGTGGTGACTATGGGCAAAACACATGAGTTCACGTTATTTTTGGCGTAAACTTGTGGAGGCCTATGTCCAGCAGTGGACTGTATGGGCTGTAATGTTGATGATGATGATAAACAATCATAATTAATTATCCTCTCTTTTTGTCCATTTCTTTTTTTCTTTGATTTATTATTTCTCTATTTATATTTGACTTTAGACATAAGTCATATATATGACATAATCTGTGATATCTGTATAACTCACATGTACGGATTATAAATGAACAAACATGTCTCCACCAACAGAAGACTGCTGCACTCACACAACTCGGCGTACACCCTACCGTTTCCGGGCTCCGACGGGGCAGTGGTGTACCGTACACAACGAAGCCTATACGAACACGAAAGCCAAAGACCGGCTCAGTTTAAAGCCTATGTGACATTCCCATCCCTGTTTATGGGGCTGAAAACCCTATTTGGGGCTATAGTGTTGTATCTCATGAGTATGCTGTCGTGTACGAGAGCGCTACTTCTACGTTATCCGCGATTGTTTTCTGGAGGCACGGTGTCCCGAACCGAGCCAAGTGAAACGGATGTTCAGGAGACTCGTTTTTATTTTGAACTGTTAGCTGAAGGTTGGGCGGGAGACGACGCCGACCTCACCAGCCCGCCCAATAAAACCATGACTGCCAAAGTGAGTATTGCTTCCTATGCGATTTTTAATTAGAAGTAAAACTTCTTTACGCACGCTTGACCTTGGGAGTAAAAACGTCAACGCGTGATGAGAGCGTTACGAAAAGTGTGGTCGGGTGAGGCACACATTTTCTGTCTCTTTCTCTTATAGCCAGTTACGTTTCGTATGTCTAAGGCAGTGCAGGCTTATTGTGCAGAAGTTTTACTTCAGTCGTGTAATCTAAACTTACACTCTCGTTTTTTTGTGTATTTTTCTTTGCTTTAAATAATTTTATAAACAATATGTTCGGCGACTATAAATGACAACCTTACAATTTTATCTTCTATATTTATTTAATATATTTTCAAATCGGTTCAGTACTTTCGAAGCCTATTCAATGCAAACAAACAAAACGCTTCAGCCTGTAATATCCCACTACTGGGCATAGGCCTCTTTCCCCATATAGGAGAAGGATCGGGGCTTAATTCACGACGCTGCTCCAATGTGGGTTGGCGGATATGTTCCTTACTACGAGTAACGATCGCCATCAGGTGTACATGATAACAACCGGGACCGACGGTTCAACGTGCTCTCCGAGACACGGTGGGGAGACCCACAAGGACCGCACAAACACCCAGACGCATCCACCCACGGGAAACACCTGTATGGCCAATACAAATGTTTGTCATGTGCGGGGATCGAACCTGCAACCGCTAGCGCAACAGGTACAATCCATGGCTGTAACCGTTGCGCCAACGCGGCGTCAAACAAAACAAACAAACAATCAAATTTTTCCTATTTATAATATTATTTAATAAAACAATAAAAACGGTACCAATTCATTATTAGTACAAACGTATCCACAAGTTACTGCAACTGCTTTATCGAGCTGTATTTGCGAGAACAGATCAGTAAATCTTGGAGGGTAGTTGTATAAAATTTTCATTCTACTATTAAATTATTTACATATTTTGAGCGAACGATGTCGAGTGCCAATGTGCGGATACATCGACAATGATTTTTCACCTCGTTAAATGATTTTAATTAAGATTCTTGGGTATCTATAATAAATAAATAAAATAATCGTTCATAGACAACACGTTTCATAGACATTCAAATTTATTTTTTCAAGTGACGCTTTTTTTTCTTGAATGCGATTGAGAATAACTGCTATATGCCTCATAGAGTTAGTTTATTTAACTTTGAGTTCGGCTCTAAAGACAGTAATACAGAAAAGGCAATAATAAAAATAATATATTCATAGCCTTATTTAATTTTATCATATTATATTTTTATTGTAATAATTAAAACTTTTAATGGTTTTTAATGAATTTCACTTTCTTATAGCACACAACTAATTTGAGTAGATGTAAAGTATTTAATTACTATAGTATTTAATACGATTCATGTAATATCTCTTCAGGTAACAGGTTCGAACCCCGGCTACGGAGCAACTGTCGTCGCTTTGCTTTTCTCCGCCATCATGATCCTTCGCGAGCAAGATAAAATGCCAAAGTATGTAAACTATTACTTAATAACAAGATTTTGTTAAAGAATGTCCTTTATTAGTAATATTTGATTGCTCATTCAGCCTACACCCCACTGCTGGGCATAGAGCTCTCTCCATGTAGGACAAGGATTGGAGCTTAATCCACCACGCTGTTCCGCTGCAGGCTGGTGGATATATTCCTTACTATGAGTAACAATCGCTTTCAGATAGCAACCGAGACCGATGGCTTTACGTGTTCAACGACAGACAATCAGACCGGAAATTATTATTTCTATAAATGCAATGCTTTCAATGGTACCAGAAGGCTTCGTCAAATTATAGAAAAGAATATGACGTAGTTGTAATTTAGTTAGAAACCTTCAACTATAACAAGATTGTTTATATTCATGGAACTGCTGCTTAAGAATCGATTTTTATTAAGTTTCTCGTAGGGTTCCGATAGATGGCGTAACGAGGATTTCAAATAATGATCATAGATGGCGTAACTTGACCATTTGATATGGTAATAATATTTTTCTTAGACTAGTAAGCCTTTTTCGTGCCTATTTAGATAGTCGACCTGAAGGAGTAAACTCCAGTCGTGCGTCGGAGCTGACACACACTTTTTTATTACAGATGCGGAGTACTGACGCCTGGTTACGCTTACAGAAAGACAAGCATCATACAGCATCTCAACGAAAATAACCTCAAATTCGAAATCGTTTCTCGCGATAGCGAAAAACAAAACGAAAAATAAGTGAAAAAAAAAAACAAAAAAAGTGAAAAAAAAAAATGAAATATTATTACTTCAAATGATTTTTAGTTTTCTATTGTTATAAGTTATAATCTAATAATAATATTTTTTATTAACACTCGTAAACGATTGCAAACTAACCCCTGATTTTTTTTAAAAGCAAGGCTTTTCTATAATTGTTTTTGCTATTAATTTTTGTTAGTATAATTTATAACTTTATAATTTAAGAATTTTCTAAAAATCCATATTAATTGCAAAACTAAACCGTTTTTTTTTTCTTAATTCCGAAGATTTTGTTACAATAAACCAGGTGCTAATAAATACGCCTTAAACTAAACCAAAATATTAATAGAATTTTAGGTTATTTTAATTATAAGTAGCCTTGCGCATTTAAATTATATACGCGTATATATTATTGAATATTAAAGTCTTTAAAATGCAGTGAGAAAATATCAATATGGTATCACTAAATCCTCAATCAGTTACTGAGGTAAGCCACAGCAGGAATTTCCTGCTCAAAATCTGGAGCAGCCCGACTGGGGAAGTACCTCGACCTGACAGGAGATCACAGCTAAATAATACTGATTTCAAGCAGTGTTGTTCCTGTGGTGAGATGACCAGAGCTCCTGGGATTAGTCTCCTTACCTTACTTTCCTTACCTTACCTTCCTGTAACTTGAAAATGCAAAACGATGTATATTGATTTAATATATAGAGGTATTATAGTTTTATTTATTTAAAACATTTCAAAATTAATTTGTAAATCGCTTTATCAAAAAATTCAACGATTCTATTAAAGCCGTTAATATTCAAACGGTTTTTGGATTTTAAAAGAGGGTATTTTGATAATGTGAAACTTGTCATTTCGGCAATATTCTAATAGAAATTATTATTACAAAGCGCATTTAATACTTATTTACACAAATGCATTTTAAAACTTTTCCTATGTACTAAATTTCACATTGGACTAGGAGGCTTTTGCTTAGTCGTAATATATAATGTCATATATATATATATATATATATATATATATATGCATATATATTATATCTGTGCTTTTAATGTTTTATTATTAAATGTAATGGTAATGCTAAGTACCAATAAATATTGTATGTTTTAATCGTTGTTTTTTTTTGTTTTCTTTTTGTTTGTAAGGTATAGAGGCTAAAAGGTATAAATCGTAATAATACGTCTTGTAAATTAGCACAAGTTTATTTTCCTGTTTAAGGTTTTATATAAATAAGCAATTTTTGAAGATGTATAAAATAAATAAACAACGCACATTTGAACAGAGATGGCTCGTCCTGAAGAGCGCTGGTACACTGCGCTCCCATGGAAATTACATTGGTAATCTCAAATATATATTTATTTATATTACATACTATCCTTACATTACATTCTTTATATTTTATTATGTCTATACAATAGTCTATTATAATACGTTTTTTTTTATGTAGTAGTGGAGTGCTAGTGATTGCATGGATTAAACTCTGCTCCTTTTCCTACATCGAGAAAGAAGTCTATGCCCAGTAGTGGGATATGACAGGCTGAAGCGATGATATGTAAAATGATAATGAAACTTGGGACATTTTGTACGTTTGATATGGAATGTAAATGTACGAGTACGGTGTCGTAAAAATTCTGTACGTCGTAATTATATTTACGCGAATTAAACAATGATTACAAATATAATAGTTTACTTACGCACATATTTCGTCACTGAATTGCGTGCAGTTAAATATTACATAAGAGATATCGCTATAAGTATAACCTGGTTGCTTAATAGTATTCATTTGAATTTATTTAATGTTAATTAATTATAGTTATCATTCGCAGAGGATCATCGCGATGAGGGTGGTCCGGGGGACCGTACGGTGTCGTGGGCTGCAGCTACTGCTAGCCGGCGACCGTCCGTGGGAGCTCGTGGCGGCGGGCCTTGCCGA
The DNA here is from genome assembly GCF_905220565.1 of Melitaea cinxia. Classification (NCBI taxonomy): domain Eukaryota; kingdom Metazoa; phylum Arthropoda; class Insecta; order Lepidoptera; family Nymphalidae; genus Melitaea; species Melitaea cinxia. The sequence goes on from NC_059404.1 coordinate 16,601,160, forward strand.
GACCTACCCATACGTCTGGGGTAGGAGGCTCTCGGGGAGAACCCCACGCTGGACGGGATCCTACGGGTGCGCCGGGTGGGGCAAGAGGCATTCATGCGGAGGTGGCCCCTCACCTTCCGTCTGACGCAGGTTCTCACCGGGCACGGCTGCTTTGGTGAGTACTTGTGTCGGACGGCCCAAAGGGAGCCGACGACTGGATGTCACGATTGTGGCGCGGCGGTGGACTCGGCCCAGCACACCCTCGAGGTGTGCCCGAGATGGGCGGCACTGCGTCGCGATCTGACGACAGTCCTCGGAGGGGACTTGTCACTGCCGAGCGTTATCACCGCGATGCTCGGTGACGACGAGTCCTGGAAGGCGATGGTCTCCTTCTGCGAGACAGTAATGTCCCAGAAGGAGAACGACGAGCGGATGAGAGAGGGGGCCGCCGACGAGGCCTCCGTCCGCAGGCGACGAACGGGGGTGCGTAGGAGGCGCTACTTAATGCGTTTCCAGTAACGCCCCTGTGCCCATGTCGGGCCGGGATGGGAACCCGGTCCTGCTAGACATGGCGTCGTCGGGATTGTTCAGAGGTGAGCCGGAGAAGTCTGGTCTTTTCGCCGAGGCCAGCCTGTCGCTGGAGGGATCCTGTTGCCTGCAGATCCGGGACCCTCCAATTAAAGCGGCTGAAGGCTCCCGCAGGGGTTTTGGTCGGTAGTGCACCCCCAAGTGCTGAAGCCGACATACGGTCTAGGAATGCCTACCCGGGCATCCTGGATATCACCCGTAAATGGGTTACCCTGCGATATCGAAAAAAAAAAATTATAGTTATCATTGCTTTTGAGAGCTTTTATGCAACTTAGTTAGCCTTTGTACTACTCATAAATAAACTAAATAAATAATAAATAAACGCCTTACACTCAACGGACCTACAAGAACTTTGTGCTGTGTCGAGGGTCAGGAAACACAACTCACAAGCACAAAAACCCAGATCACGGCAAACATTTGCTATTATTGTATTTTTCATAAGTACGCGGTGTATTTGTTCCCAAATAGAAATAAAATAAAAATATATTTTTAGTATCAATCCATCCATCCATGGCCCCTACATCTATTGCAGATGTTTTAAGCAGAGTCAGTTTCCCTTGCGCACTTCCGTTGGTCTGCAATCCAATTCTAGAGCGGCAAGACCGACCGCAACCAAGGCAGGTATATGTTGCACGTGAATTAGGCGGATGAGTGTTACCCTCATGTCGTTTGGCTCTAGCTTCGCCAAGTTGAACCATGATTCATCGTGAACCTTCATACCCCTCCCAATCCTCAGCCTCCACTGTTCCCTGTCCTCTGCGAACTTCTCCCATTCACCTTGCTCGATGTCAAATGAAGCTAAATCACGCTTGGTGCAATCTTTGAAGCGGAGCAAGGGCTAGGCAGGTCAAACTAGGTCGGTAGTGCACCCTCAAGTGTGAAGCCGACATACGGTCTAGGAATGCCTACCCGGGCATCCTGGATATCACTCATAAATGGGTTCCCCTGCGATAACAAAAAAAAAAGGTCATGCTAGGTGCTGTAGCGTACGCTAAAAGAAGTGTTAGTATCAATAAGATTAAATAAATTATAGTTAAAAAAACCACGCTTTCATAGCTAATCGAACTAAAAAGTAGAAAACAATTTTTAATTACAAAGAGTTTATCTGACAGTAGTAGAAGATCGAACAATCAATCATAATTAATTACTTTAAAATAAAATTATAATAAAATTTAAGTTATTAAGAGAATAATTCAATTCAGAGTAAAAAACGTGGGGTGCAATGTACTATATTGCACATAGCTGATAGTTGCAAGTAGAATAATTGTTACATTTAATTTATCAAGCACCCCACGCTTTTTACTTTTTAAAAATTATTTCCTACTTTTTAGTTCGATAAGCTATAAATGTGTGTTTTTTTTTAGTTTTTTTAAACTATAATTTATTTTTTATTTTTTTAGTTCGATTTTTCAATTAATTATTTGCGGACATGTGATAGTTTTCGCGTAGTTAGTCTACGCCAAGCGGGTGGGAAACAGCTAGCTAGGAATGAACAAGGTAAAAATGCACCTAGCCTGAAAAAGTATCTGCCTCCGTTGTGCTGTGCCGAATGCCCGAGCGAAAGAGTAAGTCCGAAACTAGCTTTATCTCTCTTACTTCCTTACAGAGGATCCACGAAAGAATTTATTAAACCTGGCGGTCCTAATGAGGATATTGGGAAACTATTATTGAATTATTGCATTGTCATCGGTACTTGATACGTGTGCAAAGTTTCAAATTAATCAAACTTCTGGAAATCGGTGAAAATCATGTTCAAAGATTCCATTACTTACATACATACAACCCAAGCTAATAAAAGCGTGGTAATAACTAAAACTTACTTACTTACTTACTTTAGTACTGTGTGGCTACGGTACTCAAGAATATAGCCACCCCCTCTCTTCCCGTGGGTGTCGTAAGAGGCGACTAAGGGATAACACAGTTCCGCTACCACCTTGGAATTTAAAAAGCCGACCGGTGGCGGGATAGCCATCCAACTGCTGGCTTTGAAATACACAGGCCGAAGACGGGCAGCAGCGTCTTCGGTGCAACAAAGCCAGTACTGCGGTCACCAACCCGCCTGCCCAGCGTGGTGACTATGGGCAAAACACATGAGTTCACGTTATTTTTGGCGTAAACTTTTGGAGGCCTATGTCCAGCAGTGGACTGTATAGGCTGTAATGTAATGTAATAACTAAAACTTAGGCAAGGCACCGCAGGAAATTTTCTGCTTAGAATATGGAGCATCCCAAGTTGGGTACATTGACCTTACAGATGGTCACAGCTAAATAATAATGTTTTCAAGCAGTTTTATGTTTTTGTTGGTGAGTAAGGTGATCAGAGCTCTTGGGGGGAATTGGGGATAAGGTCGGCAAGCGCTTGCAATGCTTCTGGTATTGCAGCCGTCTATAAGGTACGATAATCGCTTACCATCAGGTGAGCCGTAAGCTTGTTTGGCGACCTAGTTATATGTCGGTACTTGCGCTTTCGTACGCAATTACCAAGGAATTTATAAGCAACAGATGCACCGATCACGCCATTTAGCACATCGTTCGATAGTTGCCTACCCTCACTCATTATATTACTCGAGTTATTCTGACGTGTATAAAACCATCGGCGTAACCGCGGCTAAGGCAGCCTTGGCTCTGGCTTGGCACGGTGCACTTGTTGTATCCTGCTAGTAGCTTAACCTAGACTCTTTCAATAATTAATTAGTGCAAACGAATTAATTTTTACACATCGATACATACACAAACTATAGTTTGGCTAGGCAGGGCGGACAACACGAGCAGTGAAGGTGGGCGTTGATGCGCATCTCAAAGGAGATCACCTTATTTTTTTTTTTTTTTATGACAAATAGGCAGGCATTTGACCACAATCTCACCTGATGTTAAGTGACGATGCGGTCGAAGGTGGAGCATGCCTGCCTAATAACAGCCTATTCACTCTGGCCTTGAAGGCACCCAGATTGTATCGTTCAAATACTAGCACCTAGGTCGCAAGTTCTAGGCATTGCTCTGATTTACTCTCTCTGCCACACGATGGACTTGGCACCCGCATGGTGAAATCATCGAATGCTAAGAAGTTAGTCTCCGCCCCGTTAACTAATAACTATCCCGCGTTCCGTGCTGCGCAACTTTCTACTAAAATGACTACCTTTCTGTTAAGTGATTCATGTGTTATATGATATTGGTGATATCATAAATTGTGTTTACTTGTGCCAACATTGAACACTGAAACCCACAGTTGACCGAGTACTCTGAGACGATGAGCGAGAGAAATCTACCTTATCCGACACACATACTGCATAAAACCTGTTTAATAGTCTGAGTTTATCACGAAAAGACACGTATACATACAGACGAGCCTGATTTAAAATATATTACACAGCTGACAACAAAATTCATGGAATCAGTTAAAAAATATTATAATCGATACAGACTAGTAATAATACGAACTTACCTAGCGACTATTTTAATATTATCTGACTATAGTCAACTTCGCCTCGCTCTTAGTATAGGCAACCTGCTTAATAATGTTACTCATGGTCGCCGTTTCGGTATATATTTGTAATACGTGCGTTGTCTGTGGCCAGTTGACTATTTCATTACTTGACGTAGTGCGTATTTTAGGGTTGTGAAAAATTGATGCATAAATGATACATAATAATATCACGCGTTTTAAATAGTAATTATTAGTTTCGTTTCTATTTGTCTATTGCCTAGTGGTATGTATTATTATTGTTAAATGCTATTATTTAACTAGTAAGGGTTTTAAATACGATTGATTGGATTTTAAACGAGATTAAATGTAGACTTCGAAGACCTCTACATCTGACTAAATCTAACGCGGGAAATCTCGCTACAGGCTTTTATATGAATTAGGATGATATAGAAATTTTATTCGTAAATAATATTCTTTAATTGATCCAGTCAAGTTAATAAATTACATATTAATTAAATTCAATTGATAAATATAAATTTATATTGGAGCTTTTTTTAGATATAATTGGTTTTCTTTTGATACTTTTATTTGATATATTTATTTGATGTGGTAGGTAGTTTATTTTTGTGACTGTTTACTACTATAAGTATTCATTAATTCGTTTATCAACCGACTTCCAAAAAGGCTTTGTTGTTACGGCAGCAAAGAATATAGCCACCCCCTCTCTTCCCGTGGGTGTCGTAAGAGGCTACTAAGAGATAAAACAGTTCCACTACCACCATAGAACTTAAAAAGCCCATCGATGGCGGGATAACTATCCAATAATATTCATTATTATAATAATATTCACTGTTTTGACGTAAATAGTAATAATCGCATTGTAAACACGAGAAGGAATAACAAAATCGTAACGCCAAGTTTCCGACTGCGCAAAGTAAACGTTTCTGGGTCATGGTATTCGCATGTATAATAAAATCCCACAAACGATTTTGGAATTGTGTCAGCATAAATTTAAAGTTTTTATTAAAAAAAATAATAATAGATAAAGCTTATTACTCGGTGCAGGATTACGTATAGTTAATAAAGATGTGTGGACTTAATAACGCTGTATTTTATGCAACATGTCACTAATTTTGTACCTACTAAAACACAGTTTATATATTATTTTTCAAAAGAGTAACTGCGGAGTTTCTTGCCGATTCTTCTTTGCAGAATCTACATTCCGAATCGGTGGTAGCTTTACTTCTACAAATATAATAATTTATTTTTAAAGTTTTAATTTGTTTTGAAAGCTGTTTTTGATTTTGATTTTGATTTTCAACTGCTGGCTTTGAAACACACAGGCCAAAGACGGGCAACAGCGTCTTCGGTGCGACAAACCCAGCCCTGCGGTCACCGTCTGCCCAGCGGGGTGACTATGGGCAACACACATGAGTTCACGCCATTTGTTGGCGCGAACTTGTGGAGGCCTATGTTCAGCAGTGGATTGCGATAGTGTGTGTGTTGGTGTGTGTGTGTGTGTGTGTGTGTGTGTGTGTGTGCTTGTGTGTGTGTGCGTGTGTGTGTGTTCTAAAAAAGGAGGAGGTTCTCAATTACATTTTTTAACCGACTTCAAAAAAAGGAGGAGGTTCTCAATTCGACTGTACTTTTTTTTTTTTATGTATGTTACATCAGAACTTTTGCCCGTGTGGACCGATTTCGACAAATTTTCTTTTAATCGAAAGGTGGTGTGTGCCAATTGGTCCCATTTAATTTTATTTGAGATCTAACAACTACTTTTCGAGCTATATCTAATAATGCGTTTTTACTTGACGCTTTTTTCGTCGACCTACGTTGTATTATACCGCATAACTTTCTACTGGATGTACCGATTTTGATAATTCTTTTTTTATTGGAAAGGAGATATCCCAAGTTTAGTACCGTGATAAGGAAACCGGGATCTGATAATGGGATCCTAGAGAAATCGAGGGAAACTCTTGAAAATCCGCAATAACTTTTTACTAGGTGTACCGATTTTGATAATTCTTTTCTTGTTGGAAACAAGATATCCCTAGTTTAGTACCATGATAAGGAAACCAGGATCTGATGATGGGATCCTAGAGAAATCGAGGGAACTTCTTGAAAATCCGCAATAACTTTTTATTAAGTGTACCGATTTTAATTTAATCGAAAGCCGATGATTATCATGTAGTTACATTTAAATTTCATCGAGATCTGATAACTGTTTTTTGAGTAATCTTTGATGATGCGTTGTTACTTGACTATTTTTTCGTCGATCTTCGTTGTATTACTCGTCGATGTAATTGAAGTCGGATTTTTTTTTCGTTTGCGAGCAAACACAATTATTCTTATTAATTATTCTTATTTAAGTTCAGTTATTTGAGATATAAGTCGATTTAAAATTAAACGATTTTTTTGGTAATTTTCAAGATGCCGGCATCCCAGCGCTTCGACCTAGTAATATTTGGCGCTTCTGGATTCACCGGCAAGCGTGTCGTGAATGAACTAGCTAGGATCGGCAAAAATTATCCAGATTTAACATGGGCTGTAGCTGGGCGGAGCCAAAGTAAGCTGGAGGGAGTCCTACGTGACGTGTCCGAGAAATCTGGTAAGAATTTATTTGAATGAGATAGGGCGCAGCAGGATCTTCCTTGAAGTTTGAAGCAGGTCGACTGAGGAAGTTTGTCAATCTTGCAGAAGATTATAGTCAAATAATTCTGCTCTCGAGCAGTGTTGTATCCCTGAGGCGAGTAAGATAGCTATAGTTCCTGGTGATGGGTCGGGAGTAGGATCGGCACCATCAGGCTGACCATATACTTATTTGTTACCCATGTTATATGAAAAAAAAAAACAATAAAGAAAATTTGGTATAAAGTGGCCACCGACAGTTAGTTATTTTAGAATAATAAGTTTTTAAAATCTATTTTGTTTCTGTCGTTAATTTTTATGATACAAAAATTACTTCCGTTTGTATTTCTCTAGTATGATCTTCGAAAGGCAAACAAAATGAATTTCAAGAAGTGGGTATTTCATATTTTTGAACCGCAACTTGACACAACTTGTTTGGTGTTTTATTTCAGATTAAAATTAATTTATAAGATAATTAAATTTATAAGAGATTGGAATACGCTCTGCTCCACGTGTGAGAGGTCTGAAATTGAATGGAAAAGGCTACAAATAATTTTAACTGATGTGAAAAAATAGGACCTCATAATATTTACTGAGTGTATGGTGTACGCGCGCGCAACGGTCACATCACTGGTTTGTGTTTGTTGCAGTGGTGGTTGTGGATTCGATTCTCGCACATGACAAATATTTGTATTGGTCATAAAGATGTTTGCCGTGGTCCGGGTGTTTGTACAGTCCTTGTGGGTCTCCTCGTCGTACATCGGAGAGCACGTTAAGTCACCGCTCCTAGTTGTTATCATGTACACCTTATAGCGATCGTTACTCATAGTAGGTACATATAGGATCCTTCTCTTACACGGGGAAAGATGCCTATGCCCAACAGTGGAATATTACAGGCTGAAGCGTAGCGTAGCGTATGGTGTACTGATTTTGATGTTTTTTTTTTAATCGAAAGCTAGTGCTTATCTCTTGTCTTTTTTAATTTAATGAAGATCTTACGGCTAATTTTTGAGTTTTAGTAGTCGGTGTTACTTGAAGTCGGTTTATTATCATTTACGACCAAAAATAATCATTAAACAATGTTTAATTCATTACTCTAAAAATAACTGTGTAATTTGAATGTAAATGTTAACTACAAAGTGTTAAAAACTAAGTTAAACTTATATTTAAAAATTAAAGGCTTCATATAATTTTGTTAATTAATGACTCTAACGTATAATTATGTCGTTAGAGACTTATTCGTCTGCGACCAAGGTCGGTTGGATGTAATTAGATGGTTGTAATTCCAAATCTACGATTGCTAACTTTTAATTTGCGTTATTTTCTTCTTGCATTTGTTTTATATTTACACAAAAATGCTAATATAATCTTGATTCATCGTTCATCATCATCATTACAGTCTATACAGTCCACTGCTGGACATAGGCCTCCACAAGTTTACGCCAAAAATAACGTGAACTCATGTGTTTTGCCCATAGTCACCACGCTGGGCAGGCGGGTTGGTGACCGCAGTACTGGCTTTGTCGCACTGAAGACGCTGCTGCCCATCTTCGGCCTGTGTATTTCAAAGTCAGCAGTTGGATGGCTATCCGGTCGGCTTTTTAAGTTCCAAGGTGGTAGTGGAATCGTGTTATCCCTTAGTCGCCTCTTACGTATATTTCTTTTTTCAGGTGACGATTTATCAAACATAAAAATAATCGCTGATGCCGACGGAAATGACGAGGCCTCCATCAAGGGAATGTGCGCTCAAGCGAAGGTTCTGATCAATTGTTCTGGACCATTTACGAAATTCGGGGAGGTCGTAGTCGCCGCTTGTGTCGAGTTCAAGACCCACTATCTTGACGTCTGTGGGGAAACTCAGGTTAAAATAGGCTTTATTGTAGCTAGGCTTTATTATAGCATCGTACCTGTAATTTTTTTAAATGTAGTTTCTATATTCCATTAATGAGTGATAGAAACGTAAATATTATGTCTGTTGTGTATATAACGAAGATATCAAATTCGAAACAAAGAAAAATAACATGTAAATAAAAGCGTAATAGCAGGTTAACCGGACGTCGCTATCGATCTCGGCGAGGAGATAACCTATCGATTTTCATACGCGCTTGGAACGGATCCGTGGTTCAATAAGTCCCGAGACTAAGTGCTAAAAAAAGATCTTTTTTATAAAATTAATTTTTATTCATCAACATAGTCTCCTCCAAGAGCGATACAGTCCCTCCAACGCTTTTCTAACTTTTCTATCCTATGTGTGTAGAACGATTTGTCTTTGGCTTCAAAATAAGCCTCCGTTGCTGCGATAACTTCACTATTTGAGTCAAATTTCTTACCCTGAAGCATTTTTTTTAAGGTCTGCAAACAGCCAGTAATCGCTGGGGGCCAAGTCTGGCGAATAAGGGGGATGAGGAAGCAATTAGAAGCCCAATTCGTTAATTTTGGCCATCGTTCTCACGGACTTGTGACAAGGCGCGTTGTCCTGGTGCAACATCACTTTCTTTTTGTTCATGTGAGGCCGTTTATCCGCAATTTCGTACTTCAATCGCTCCAATAAGCACATGTAATAGTCACTATTTATATTTTGCCCCTTTTCAAGGTAGTCGATAAAAAGTATTCCATGCGCATCCCAAAATATAGACGCCATAACCTTACCGGCCGATTTCTGAGTCTTTGGACGCTTCGGGCGGCTTTCACCAGCCTCTCTCCACTCCGCTGCCTGCCGATTGGATTCCGGAGTGAAATGGTATATCCAGGTTTCATCCATTGTTACATACCGACGTAAAAAATCCTTTTTATTATGATTCATCAGCGCCAAACATCGCTCTGAATCATTGATACGTTGTTCCTTTTGATTAGTTGTAAGCAAACGCGGCACCCACTTAGAAAAAAGCTTTTTCATGGCCAAATTTTTATGTAAAATAGTGAAAACACTACCAGCTGAAATCTTCACTATCTCGGCTATCTCTCGCACTTTTACCTTCCGATCTTCCAATACGATTTTGAGGACTTGGTTAATATTTTGTTGAGTCACTGCTTCATTTGGACGACCTGAGCGTTCCCCATCATTGGTGTCCATGCGACCGCGTTTGAAGTCGTCATACCACCGACAAATGGTTGCTTTAGAGGGAGCTGATCCTGCATAACATTTTATAAGCCATTGCTGTGCTTCAACGGTATTTTTTCCCATTAAAAAACAATGTTTTATCAACACGCGAAACTCGTTTTTTTCCATTGTATCGAAATTAGAACCGTAGCGTCACTTAAATGTTTCAAAATCAATAATTTTATTGTTCCATTTTTAAAAATTTGACACATATTCTTGTATTGATAGCCAGTACTTTTTAAAAATCAAAAGAGTTTTTAATATATGCGCCATTTCCAGGTTAGTCTCGGGACTTATTGAAAGATCTAGTAGAAGTGGATTTTTATCAGACCAATGTTTCTGAACTTAACTTTTAAAATAATACAGAATTAAAAATTTGGTGCACAGTTCTTCCGAACGATTGCTCCAAATTGACCAACTATATTTTATATCCTTATTAACAAAAATGGAAAAAACAATCAATCACTAGCCCGTTGGCGCAGTTTGTAGTGGCCACAGACCACAGAAATACTATAGTGGCCCTACTTTCTGTTCCACGGGTTGCGGGTTCGATTCTCTCTGAGAGTCCGGGTGTAATATTTATTTGTATTTATATATGTATTATTTCTATCTATATTTATTAATTGCTATAACAGTCGGCTGTTACCTATAACACAAGCATTATGCTATGTTGCTTACCAAAGGAATAGACGGCGTTGACAGCAGTTCTCAAGTACCTACGTTATAAATAATAAATAAAATAAATAAATATCATATAACATACACACACGGTCGCCTGTTCCTATGGTAAGCAACTTAATGCTTGTGTTACAGGTAACAGCCGACTGCCATAACGATTTTTTTATAAATATACATAGAAATAATACATATATAAATATAAAATACAAATATTACACCCAGACTCAGGCGGGAATCGATCCCGCAACCCGTGGAATAGAAAGCAGGGCCACTGTAAACTGCGCCAACGGGCTAGTCGATAAATAAACATCAATATACCCACAAAAAATATAGTGGTACGGAATCCGCCGGGTCTATTAGTATATTATACCTACGTATACTGTAAACAAGTTATTATAACTTAGAAGTAAACATAATTTAAAGGTTACCCACTTTGAATGTATCTAGGTTCCACATTCCTAAATAGGGATTCCCGGTCAAGAGAGGTTAGTTTTGTTTGCAATAAGTAAAATGAATGCACTTACATTAACTGGCCTGAAGGTCAACATTTCATTGACCCTACTTTTGCACAGGAGTCGTAAATTCGATTCGCTTTCAAAGTACAGATATTTTTTTTTATATACAACTGGGTCGGCAATCAAGCGTAGCTCACCTGCAACAGCAGAAGCATCGCCAATACGTCGCTGACACTATCCCCGACCCTGCCCAGGAGCTCTGGTTACGTAACTCATCACAGGAACACGACACTCCATCAGAGCAGTATCATTTAGCTGGGATCTTTTGTAGCTTGAGGTACTTCCCCAGCCGTGTTACTCCAGATTTGAGCTGGATATATTCTGCTGTGCCCAATTTTAATAAAAATTTAGGCACATATAAAACATTTTATTTTCCAGTTTATTGAGTTATTAGAAGAAAAGTATGACAAGACAGCGCGTGAGGCGGGAGTTTTTATCATTAATGCCTGTGGTCTCAGCAGCATACCCGCTGATGTGGGAGTGCAGTTCTTGGAGGAGAATTTTGGCGGTACGTACGTATCAAGTAATTTATTAATTCAGCCTGTAATATCCCACTACTGGGCAAAGCTCTTTTGAGCTTAATCCATCACGCTGCTCCATTGAGGGTATTCGGCTATCCAACTATGAGTAACGATCGCTATATGGGGTATATGATGACAACCGGGACAGACAGCCTAACGTGTTCTCCGAGGCACGGTGGTGAGATCCACAAGGACAAACCAGACAGGAAAGAAATATTTGTACAAATACAAATCCATCACGAGCGTGAATCGAAATCTTGTAACAAGCCATTACACCAGAGCGAAATAATTTACGTATTCTTTTATGTGTGCGTTAGATTATATAGATGTAGTAAACGTGTATGGTAAAGAGGCTTGAATATTGAGCGCTCAATATAAGCTGATACCTATAACTCCTTACGCATACACACAGATAGTTAGTGTTTTCTAATCACTAAAACAGTTTCGTCATAAAATTAAATAATTGTGTTTACTTTAAGACAAAAAAAAAAAACTTAATTACGTCGACAAGTAATACAACGTAGGTACACGAAAAAATAGTCAAGTAAATATGCATCATCAAAGATTACTCAAAAAGTCATCGTCAGATCTCGGTTAAATTTGGACCACATGACCAGCATGAGCCTTAGATTAAAATAAGAATCTTTAAAATCGGTATACATATTGAAAAGTTGTGCGTATAATACAACGTATGTCGACGAAAAAATAGTCAAGTAAATACGCATTATTAGATATACTCAAAAAGTCCTTGTTAGATCTCAATTAAATTTAAATGGGAACACATGACACGCACCACCTTTCGTTTTAAAAAAATCATCGAAAACGGCTACCCAGTCAAAAGTTCTGAGTAGCTTACATAAAAAAAAAACAATCGGATTGAACACCTCCTTTTTTGGAAGTCAGTTAAAAAACCAGACACGTAAACTTTACAATCATATGTATTATAATAGTCACTATGTAAGTACACTTGTAACTACACTTTGCCTACCTGTCTTTTTAATAGGCCAGTTTCGTATCTTTCAAATTCCAATAAACCTTAGTTACCTTAGTTAAATACAAAACCCAAAATATCACGATTAATGTCGACCGTACCGTGACGTTGCCATGACATGATATTAATGACGCAGAAATCAAGCCTGACATCTTTACCCATCATTCCAGCCTATTGCAGTCCACTGCTGGACATAAGCCTCCACAAGTTCGCGCCAAAAATGGCGTCAACTCATGTGTTTTGCCCACAGTCACCACGCTGGGCAGGCGGGTTGGTGACCGCAGGGCTGGCTTTGTCGCACCGAAGACGCTGCTGCCCGTCTTCGGCCTGTGTGTTTCAAAGCCAGCGGTTAGATGGTTATCCCGCCATCGGTCGGCTTCTTTAGTTCCAAGGTGGTAGCGGAACTGTGTTATCCCTTAGTCGCCTCTTACGAGACCCACGGGAAGAGAGGGGGTGGCTGTATTCTTTGGCGCCGTAGCCACACAGCACAGCATCTTTACCCGCCCGCACATATATATCACATCCTGTCACGCGCCATGCTGAGTTGTACTTTTAATTATGTAGTATTGCAATTTCTTCCATTCACAAGGCTTTGATTGTTTTGTGGTTTGACTTCATGTGGCGAATAAGGTGACCAGAGCTCCTGGGAGGAAATTAGGGGTAGGGTCTGTAACGCGCTCGCGATGCTTCTGGTGTTGCAGTCGTCTATAAGCTTACCATCAGGTGAGATGTACGCTTGTTTGCCGACCTAGTTACATACAACTAGGTCTAAATTTTACTTATTTCTGTTTTTTGTAGGTACATTAAATTCCGTGGAATCTTATTTAATAACTTATTTCCCACCGCGAATGATGAGTGAGATTTTTAACGGCATCGTCCGATATAGCAGCTGGGAGTCACTCATAACCAGGTACATTTTACATACATTTTTGATGTAAACTAACAGTTCAGAAGCATGTGCATGTGCATTTCTTCGCTAATATAGAATACCCTAATTATGGCTTGTAAAATGTTCATCTGGTAATATTAATTTTCATAGACAGTTTACTGAAATTTCTTTTTATTCTTTATTTATGTAAACAAGGTTTGATAACTAAATTTACATAGAAATAAGACGCATCTGAGGACATTTTACGTAATTAATTCTACTTCGAAAATAGATTTAATTTAAAAATATTTATTGCATATTTATGAGAATTAATTGTCGTCCAGTGGTCGAAATTTGACCACAATTAAAAATTTAAACAAAAAAAAAATAATGAAAATTGAGAACCTTTTTTTTAATTTTCAATTTGACTACAGTCTGACAATCAACAAAAGAGTGTAATATGCGTGTGTATGTCAATTGCATGGTAGTGTGTGTAATGTTTTTTTTTATTGATTGAATATATTATTATGCATAATTAACAAAAAATATTAGCATTCTGAACTCTTTCCCTTTATAAACTATAAGTGTACAAATTTTTTACTTTACGTATATATAATAAAATAATATATTGATGAAAATTTAACTATCGTATTTTGTTTGTTATTTGCTGTACATCCATACGAGCAAGTATTACATCTTAACCGTCATTAAAAATGGATGAGGTTCTATATTCAACAGTATATTTCTTTTTTTTTCGTATGTTATAAAACGTATATAGCGATAAGAACTGTATTATACATTAAAATTTTATGTAAAGTTTTAATTTATTCATTATTCAGTTCTTTTAGCAAATTTGTATAAAATATTTTTTCCATTTTCTTATTTTTCGTAATAATAAGTATGTAACTAAGTACGTAGATCGGAATTATGATTTGAATTTTTGTCCATTTACTAATTCGAAATAATTACTTTACTTTTTGTTATTTGTGTGTTGACAGTGTCTAATTTAAATTTCAATTTTACTCTATTAAAGAGTTGCGGCGGTACATTTGAAGGAAATAGGGAAGCAACCTTCCTTCAACCTAGAACCAGAATTAAAACAGAGGTATGGATTCTGATTGTTATCAATCTTTATATTTTTATTCCAGTCAGTATTTTGAATCACTTAAACTGTAAAAGTTTATTTTACTGATTGTTTTTTTCTTAGTTAAACATTTTTTAATTTAATTTAATTTTTTGAAAACCGTAACGTTATAATTTCTAACACTTTCTTAATTTTTTCTTATACATTTTTCAGATTTTTAATTAAATTTAATTTCTTATTAATTATTTTCAGATGTCTCTTACACAAGAACTTAAGCAAATGGTGTCTTCCGTTTCCGGGCGCTGATAGCTTCGTTATTAATAGAACGCAACGCCATCTATTATCGCTAGAGGGAAAACGTCCTGTTCAGTACAAACCTTACGTAGCATTTCCGGGTTTTTTAACCGCTATAGGAACTATTATTGGATGCATATTTCTCTTTATATTATGCAAAATTCCCTGTACGAAACGTTTATTATTAAACTATCCGAGGCTGTGTTCCTTCGGTGCTGTGACATACGGAGATCCGAAGGAAGGAGCAATGGATGAGTCCAAATTCCAGTATGAAATGTTGGGGATGGGTTGGAATGAAGGAACCGACTTGGGAAAAGCGCCTGATAAAAAAGTTGTAGCAAGAATTAGCGTGAGTAATTTATAAATAACAATACCAATCTTTGTCTCCTATTCTACAATATTTTTTTCTCTATAACTTTGTAAGCGATAAATGTGGAATTAGGAATTTTTCTTTTTCTTTCTTGACGTGTACGTGTGTCTGACAATTCTGTTGTAGATATTAACGTATGCAATGTTGTTAACACAATTTCATTACGATTTCATTATACACATTCAATATCATGCGGCTTTGTTTGAAGACATATTTACACATTTATGTACAGAACTGTAGACACAAAATTATTATACATATAAAAACTCGTCGATTCTAAGCGCCTGCTTTTCCAACTTGATAAAGTCTATCCTGCACATAAGTTACTAATAAGATTTAACTGCAAGGAAGGATATAGGTTATTAGAGCCTCTAGCACATCAAACAAAAAACTTTTCACTGAGGTAGGGCACAGCAGGAATTTTCTGCTCAAAATTTGGAGCAGCCCGACTGGGGTAGTACTTTGACCTTACAGAAGATCACAGCTAAATAATACTGTTTTCAAGCAGTGTTGTGTTCCTGTTGGTGAGAAAGGTGACCAGAGCTCCTGGTGATCGGGTCGGCAACGCGCTTGCGATGCTTCTGGTGTTGCAGGCGTCTATAAGCTACGGTAATCGCTTACCATCAGGTGAGCCGTACGCTTGTTTGCCGACCTAGTGACATGAAAAAAAAATCAAATAACCTAAAATTTTTAGATTTCCACTTACGAACAGAAATATAATAGAAATAAATATTATATAATTCGATAGTAAAAAAGAATAACGTATAAAAAATGTTCATTGCTGGATTCTTCATCCGTCAAACAGTGATATCCAAAACCAGAGAAATAGGCCCTAATACAACTTCATACAGTAAATTTTGTGTGTGTCTGTCAATTGCTAAAAATTTGTTGATCTTATTTGCAATATATTCAATGTTATTGGACAAATTAATCCTTCACAAATCTAAATCAGCTGATTTTTGGTGACAAATAGGTGATTCTTGATATTATTTTTAGGTGACAGGCTTAGATCCAGCGTACACCTCAACAGCAATAACTATCATATTCTCAGCTATTACCATTTTGAAGGAGAGAGATAAAATGCCTGCCGCGTACGTTTATTTTCTATATATTTTATGTTATATTTATTTTATTAATGTCGTCGTGGTGTCACTAATTGACCATTGTTTTGTCACATGATTATAGTAGCACACTCAAGCCATTGGGTTATAATTTTCGTAATAATTACTGGAGAGTATACCTACATCTAATTGCTGTAACTGCATTACGAGGTTTGATAAATGTTTGTATTGATCATACATTTCCACTGAGGTAGGGCACAGCAGAAATTTCCTGCTCAAAATATGGAGCAGTCCGACTGGGGTAGTACCTCGACCTTACAGAAGATCACAGCTAAATAATACTGTTTTCAAGCAGTATTGTGTTCCTGTTGGTGAGTAAGGTGACCAGAGCTCCTGGGGGGATTGTGGATTGGGTCGGCAACGCGCTTGCAATGCTTCTGGTGTTGCAGGCGTCTATAAGCTACGGTCATCGCTTACCATCAGGTGAGCCGTACGCTTGTTTGCCGACCTAGTGACATAAAAAAAAACATATGTTTGTTTCGTTCTAGATTTTTTAAATTGTGCTTTTGGGGTTTTTCTCGTTCCGAGACTCATACACATAGTGTGTTATTCAGGGGATGTTTTGAAGTTGAATATGAATGTTTATATATTTAATATTGCGATTAGATTAACTTTACTTAAAATGTATTAAATAATTGTTAAAACTTAATTTTAAGTTAAATCTAAATTCAATGACAGTTATGTCAAATGATCATTATATATGTATCAGTATAGCCCGTTTATTAAAAATATTATCCATGTTTTCATCAACTAACTTTTACTTTTCCCCTTTTCTAGTGCTAGAATAAAGACAAGATAATTAGTTTATAACTACAAAACAAATAAACTACACCTAACAATATTTAAAATTATTTAATGAATTCGTTACAGAGGCGGAGTCGTGACCGGTGGCGTCGCTTTCAGAAAAACTAGTATTGTAAAACGTTTACAAGAGAATAATATTAAATTTGAAATTGTTAAAAGTTCAGAATAGTATTAAAAATTATTGTTATTTTAAAATGAATAACATAAATTCAATCATGGCACCTATTGGAGTTTTATTGAACTTTTTCATACGAAAGTTGGTTTTTACTTATTGTACTAACTAATAACGCCAAGAGATGGCGTTACTAACATTTCTATACTAGTTATTGGCATTAAATAAATCAAAAATTGCGTTCACTGTCACTCAAGCATTCCCTTCAGCTGTTTTGTGGATAATTTAAAAAAAATATTATTACAATAAAAAAATTTTTATAAGAAAATAAAATGCATATGTGATGCTGTTTAGATGATAAAATAAAAAGATTCAATTTGAAAATAGTTATAATTAATTTATTGATAATTTTAATAGTGACTAATTAATACAAAAATGTACACACAATTGTATTTAACGCGTTCTATATACATTTAGTTAGCGATGGTTTTAGTTTGAAACCTGTACACTATTCTACATACGGCCATTCTCAAATAAAACGAAATTGAAAATATAAAAATTATTGATAAAAGAATTTGCGGAATTTCTAAAATTTTATGTGGCAAAGTGAAATATGAAAATATAAATTTATTTTGAAAACGACCTTTGTAAAGTCAGCAGCAAAAATTAAGGGCCTGTTTCACAAGTAGTAGATAAAATTTGTCTTGCGAATAGAAATATCTCATAAATACAGTACAATTCGATGCGAAAAAAGAATAATACATCCAAAACTTTTATCCGTTGGATAACCTAATCCGTCAAATAGCGCTATCCACAACTTGTGAAACAGTTTTATTAAATCTCAAAAAATATATATCTTCAAAAGTGTGTATGTCTCTTAGTAACATATATTTCAATATTGAATCAATTGAAATGCATACATTAAAAATGATTATTTAACTTCACTGCTGTCTGTACTTACATAAATATAATTAAAAATGAGCTTTGGTTTTAATTACGTCGACGTAAAAAATGTCTTAAAATATAATTATTTTTATTCAAGCCGTTAACAACTAAAACGATTGTAAAAAAAATAAATTAAAAAATGATTTAACTACACATTTAAGCCTAACTTACTATAGAATATATATAAAAGAAAACTAAACTAAGTAATCTCATTAACAAAACACTGAAAATTTATTACAAAATAATCCATTGCGAAAAAAAGATTAAAAAAAGAACTATCCAAAAATGTCTTAACTTAATCTTTTCTCATTTTTTCAAATATTTTTCAAAACAAAATTATATATTATACGTGTATAAAACCTTTTTGTATATACACAAAAAAATAAAAAATAAATATATAATCTACGTTGCATTGAATTTTGAATATTGCTACAAACCAAACATCCTAATACACTTATTTAGACTATCATAAATATTACAAAAAGGCTGTATGTGCGTAAAAATAGATATGTATGGAGGCATTTAAATGTTTTTATTTTTTATTTTAAAGCGATATTTTTTCAACATTATTATACAAGCTTCTATACAAGATAGAGAGATTAAATTGAACCACAGATAGTACATATAATTATACAAAAAAATTGTCAATTAAAAGCGGCAGTATTTAGTTGTCTATACCCATCTTGTGTCTAAGGTACTGCTTCTATTTGACTAATTTATTGTATTAAATTTACTGTAGTTTAATACCAATGCTTCTCGCTTGTATATTTAATCGTGTTTTATCGTAATTTCCAAATCTGTATCGTTAAATATCTTTAAAGTTACAGAAAAATATCTACAATAGGCTTAACTTGAACCAGAGATAAGAAATTTTTTTATTGACAAGAATATATTGGTACCTCTTCGGATTATTGGAGGCATATTAAGTCTAAGGACCTAAGGGCTTTATTATGTCATTGTAAAGCTATTAAGAGAATGTGTTTTTATGCGTTTGTTATAGGTACAGGATGAAAATATTATTTATGAATTCCTAGATTTACAAATGGCGTTAAAATTTTCATTTGAAGCGATAATCGCTGTACACAAATTTTGGAATATTTTGTAACTAATTTCTGATAGGAATGACTGGAACAATGGGTGGAACGAACTCCATTTTCGTATTATCAAGTAAAGTCACTAACACAGACACTTTATTTAGCTCGACTCCCGGCTGTTTTCGTTTGAGCCTACAGCGCTAGAGTGAGATGTCGAAGGGGCCTCGGGGGCCACGATGAGGCCCTCTTTGATCCTTTTCTTTTGCTTCATTCTTCTATTCTGGAACCAGATTTTGACTTGAGTCTCGTTTAGCTGTAAAGCAGAAGCTATTTCTATTCTTCTCGCTCTTGTTAAGTATTTGTTGAAGTGGAACTCTTTTTCAAGTTCTGTAAGTTGTTTGTTGGTGAAGTTGGTCCTGCCGGTGTTGTTCAGGTTGAGGAGTGGGTTGGCCAGCATCTGGCTGCCCGTGGGCGTGCGCAGACCTTCCTGAGGGCTGCCCAGGACGCCTTGGTTCACGAAATCCGTTGGAGGTATCATCAGCTTTGGTACTGCAAAGAAAAAATACGATAAGTTAATAATAATGTAGGCATTTTTAAAAAGAGCGGTTTTTGAATAGATTAGTCTATATCAGATAAGATAGTGTAATCTAAAAATGTTACCCTCAATCTTTATTTCGATAATATAAATATATTTTTTACATTTAAGTTCGTTTTGAAGGGTTGTAATACTGATATTGTAATTACAAATATGTGTACATAAATAATTAAAGTAGTATGCATATAAAATATAAGAACATTTGGTTCAAGTTTCTAACTCGAGTTTGCATGCACTTTTTGTTAGCAATTAGGTCCGTATAACGATAAAAAAATCTAATAAAATTGTAAGATTTGTCAATAATAGGATTAACCATTGAGCAGATTTAGCTTTAATGATTTCTATTCAGAACCACTGCTTGTTGTTTATCTAACAAATATCCGTTAACCTTCGCATAACAATGACATAGAACGGCTATTTAACTTGAACGACAAAAAAGCGAAAAGCTGTCGGTCAACTCGGATTTTTTTCAAACAAATATTTGCGGTAAGGTTTTGTTTATACAAAGCCTCATTGCTCGTAATCTTTTTACGAAATTACAAAGAAATGTCCGTGGGAGCAGATCGCGTGTAAAATTCGAGACAGGTGTCAATTTTTTTCTAATAAACGGAGAGAGATATGAGATATTTCAATATTGACTTTAAGGAGACGCCCCGCTGTGCAGGAGTGCCTAACCTGCAGCTCCGTGACTCACCTTCGTATGAAGTTTTGACATTTATTCACATTTATTGCTGTAAAGTAAACACGATTGTAGCTCTACGTGGCCGTGCTGTCAACTTAATATTGTAACGCTGACTTTTGACTTCGCTTAGTTCTTGTCACAGTTTTTATACACACAGCCGACATATATGAATTATAGCTTTTAACAATATTTAAAAATACGCTTTAAATTATTGATGCTAAGAAGCTAAACTTAATTGTTCGGTTTAAAATTATTTTAATAATAAATAAGTGTGGGTTTAGTGGCGCTGTATTTCATGCAAGACTTCTTCAAATTTGATTTAATTCTTGACGATTAGTCAATGTTGTTACGGAACATAGAATTTTTGTTCCCAATTAATGGTAGTTTCATACTAAGCATAATAATTTTTTAAGGTTATTAAATTTTTTATCTGTATAATGACGATTCAAACTGTCGTAGTCTGCTTTATCCATAGTCGGTAAAATAAATAAATAAATAAATAAATAAATAAATATCTATACAATACACACACGGTCGTCCGTTCCTAAAGTAAGCAACTTAATGCTTGTGTTATAGGTAACAGCCTGGACTGGTATATAGCTACATATTTTTTTTTTTCGATAAACATACTTATAAATAATACATATATAAATATATAAATAAATATTTATATTACACCCAGACTCGGGGTGGGAATCGAACCCACAACCCTCGGAGCAGAAAGCAGGGTCACTACAAACTGCGCCAACGGGCTAGTCGAAAATTTATAAATAAAATTTATTAATTAATAATTTTTGAAAAAATTTATTTTTAAAAATTAAATTTTAAATTAAAATTTATTTATTAATAATTTTTGAAAATAGAAAATGTCTCAGTTTTATGAGGTATCTCCTTGTAATATATGTTTAAGTAAACTAAAATCTGGATTTCGTAATATTATTTTCGTTTTAGCATCTCTAGCGCAGTTTGTAGTGGCCCGGCTTTCTGTTCCGCGGGTTGTGGGTTCGATTCACGCCTGAGTCTCGGTGTAATGTGTGTATTTATGTATTTATTATGCCTTTATAATTTATCAAATATATATATATAACAGTTGGCTGTTACCTGTGACACAAACATTAAGTTGCTCAACATGGGAACGGACGACCGTGTTTGTATGTTATTAGATATTTATTTTATTAAGTTGATTATATAATATGTAAGACTAATCTGGTATAAAATCGATGAGACTTAATTTCTCGAAAAATGAAATAAATTATTGTAGTCATTAGGACATAATAAATTTCCAAAACATTAATAATAATTTATCATTAACTAGCTGACTTAGGAAACTTCATACCGCCAGAATGTTGTTTCGTTAATTAAGCTTTTCTTCTTTGTTTTCTTCTGTTGTAATGCCAGTAAAGAACGCAAAAGAAAAGAATTATTAAATTCGTTGCAGTTGTTTGGAAGTTATACACGTAATCATTGTACATTTTGGCAATTCTCTTTTATTTATATAATTATGATTGCTCGCAAACGAAAAAAAAAAAACGACTTCAATTACACCGACAAGTAATACAACGTAGGTGTGCCTAAAAATGGTCAAGTAATTACGCGTTATCAAAGATTACTCTAAAAGGGGTCATCAAATCTCGATCAAATTTAAATGAGACCACAAAACAAGCATCAACTTTCGATTAAAATCGGTACATCCAGTGAAAAGTTTTGCGGTATAATAGAACGTAGGTCGACGGAAAAATAGTCAAGCAAACATGCATTACTAGATAAAACTCGGAAAGTATTTGTCAGATCTTACTTAAATTTAAATTGTACTACATGACACGTACCATTTTTCGATTAAAAAAAATATCATCGAATTTGTTCCACCCAATCAAAAGTTCTGAAGTAACATACATAAAAAAATACAATCGAATTGAGAACCACCTCCTTTTTTGGAAGTCGGTTAATAAAAGAAGAAAATTTCAAATAAAACAAATACAAGGAAACAAATTAATATAGAAACGGTCAATCCCGAACAACTGTTGCACTGTAACGGGTTGACGGATTAAACGGGAGAAAGGGATTAACTGGACGCGGGCAGGCAGGGTTCCATCAAGGGACGACCAAGCAACAATTAATAAACTTATATTAACGTATTACTGAACTGACAAAAGTTAGGAATGAGTTAACTATATCTAACTAAAACTATAATTAATTCAATAAAAACAAATATAATTTTGATTTCTAAGTTGACAATCCATAATTGTATTTGCTTGCAAACGAAAAAAAAAACCGACTTCAATTACATCGACAAGTAATACAACGCACGTGGACGAAAAAATAGTCAAGTAAATACGCGTTATCAAGGATTATTTAAAAATTTGTTATCAGATCTCGATGAAATTTAAATGTGACCACATGATAAACATCCGCTTTTGATTAAGTTAATAATCATCAAAATCGGTACGCCCAGTCAAAAGTTATGCGTTATAATACAACGTAGGTCGATGAAAAAATAGTCAAGTAAAACCGCATTATTAGATATAATTCGAAAAGTAGTTGTTAGTTCTCAAATAAATTTAAATGAGACCAAATGACACATACCACTTTTCGATTTAAAAAAAATTGTCGAAATCGGTCCACCCAGTCAAAAGTTCTGAAGTAACATACATAAAAAAATACAGTCGAATTGAGAATCTCGTCCTTTTTGGATGTCGGTTAAGAAGTGCTTTTTTAAAGTAAAACTTCGTTACGCATGATTAACTTGGAGAGTAAGCTGGTGAATGCGTGACGAGAGCATAACAAAAAGTGTGATAGGGCGAGGCGAACGGAGCAAGAGAGCGAGGTGCGAGCACACATTTTCTTTCTATCTTTCTCTCATAGCCAGTTTCGTTTCGTATATCTGACACAGTGCAGGCCTATTGCTAAAGAAGCTTTACTTCAGTCGTGTGGTCTAACGCATATTCGTTTTTTTTATACAACTGGGTCGGCGAAAAAGCGTACGACTCACCTGATGGTAAGCGATTACTGTATCCTATAGACGCCTGCAGAAGCATCGCAAGCGCGTTGCTGACCCTACTCTTCGAACACAATACTACTTCAAAGCAGAATTATTTAGCTTTGTGCTTATCTTCTGGTCGAGAGCAGGATATTTCCTGCTGGGCACAGCTTTTTTACCTTATTTGAAGTACATCAGAACCTTATTTGGAGAAAGTAATTTTTGATTTTGATTTTTTATTATTTTATTTCCGTACATTGAAGATATTTTTTCATAAGGCTAATAGAAGCTAAACAAATAATTTTTAGGGGTTTCTGTCGGTTTGTATTTTTATCCGCGAATTACGCAAAAATATACGGTTTACGCAGTTGTATTGCTGAAGGTCTAACTCAAAAAATTGTGATCGTCGTATTATAAGACGCGAAAAGACATCTGAAAGAAGTCGCGGGCACAGTTAGCTTTATAAATAACTACTCACTACTGTTAATCTATAATAATAAACGATGTTGTGATTCCCTGTGAAAAAAAATATCGTAAACCTAATAAAAAATGGACAAATCCATGCTAAATTCTCATCACATCAGTCTTCGCAGTCCACTACTGGACATAGGCCTCCATAAGTTCGAGCCAAGAATGGCGTGAACTCATGTGTTTTGCCCATAGTCACCACGCTGGGTAGGCGGGTTGGTGACCGCAGGGCTGGCTTTGTTGCACCGAAGACGCTGCTGCCCGTCTTCGGCCTGTGTATTTCAAAGCCTGCTTGAATGGTTATCCCGCCATCGGTCGGCTTTTTAAGTTCCAAGGTGGTAGTGGAACTGTATTATCCCTTAGTCGCCTCTTACGACACTCACCATAAGAGGGGGTGGTTATATTCTTTAATGCCGTAACCACACAGCTAAATTCTCATAGCCTCTCATAACTATCTATGTGAATTTGGTCTGCACTTGATCATGTTTTTATGACGCTCATGAAATTTTCTCCATAGGGTTATACGTTTAGCTATAGACTTGCATCTTTTTACCCAAGGAAAACTTACCGAATTTACATAGCGAAACAAAAAGTATCTAGGCTCCTACCTCATGGTTAGGACTTATATTGTACAACATTTTAATTTTTGTTTTATAGTTTCTTCGTGGTATCCGGTCACGACATATACTTAAAAAACAAACAAAAATACAGATTGTTAACAACCTAAAATGTTTTTATTTTGTTCTAATTATCATCACTTCAGCCTATCGCAGTCCACTGCTACCTAAGTCCCCAAGCTCGCGCCAAAATGGCGTGAACTCATGTATTTTGCCCATAGTATTCGGCCTGTGTATTTGGAAGCCAGCAGTTAAATGGTTATACCGCAAAAAATCGGACTTTTTATTATTAAAACTATAGATAGTACTGAGCCTAAGAGCAAATGTTTCCTCCTGAATAATAGTCTCCTTTCCATCATACAGGAACATTTAGAATCTCATACCGTATATATTCTCTATCAAGGGTAACGCTTATGGTTGCTACTCGGTGCTAAAGCTCCAACATACACAATTGCGTTAGTTTGTATCCTTGATTTTTTTTTATTGTCTTATCATTAAAAACGTTTAACAATTCACAGTCTTACTGACCTACAGTAATTGAAATTAGGAAATAACATTTGTTCAAATTAGGTCTACGTGAACCTATTTTTCAACCGATTTGAAAAACCGATTTCGATGTTTTTTTTTTTAATCGAATGGTGCTGCTTGTCTTGTGATCCTTTTTAAATTTAATCGAGATTTGACAAGTACTTTTGAGTTTCTTTAATAATGCATACTAGCTGGGCCCTGCGGTTTCATCCGCCTTGATCTGGGGAAAAAGTGCAATAAAAAGTAGCCTTCCCTCTTCATAAAGCTTAGAAGCGAAGCGAAGCGAAGACTTAACCTTTTTTTAAATAGTTTATATTTTTTAATTGCTGATGCCGGTAGATCAAGCAAATATCTTTAAAATGATATGTCGTTTAAGTGGAGTAATTATGAGGTTTTTTCTTAAAAGGGAGGCAAATATCTTAACCTTAGCGTATATATCGTCTATCTACGTTGTATTACTGGTCGATGTAATTGAAGTCAGTTTTTTTTTCGAGCAAACACAATTTCAACTACACACTAGCTTCCTTAACAAAAGGACATCAATACAAGGCGAGAGAAAGACTGACCATACATAGTGACCTAACTTAGAACTAAACAATTGCATTAAACAAGCAAACCCACGGCACACACAAGTCACGTCTAATGTTGACTCGGACAGCAACCCGTTGGCACATCAAACAGCGGCGTGTTTGTGCGTCTGTTTGCGCAACTAGCCCGTATGCAGTCCGACTTAGAATTTGAGATGAATCTTTGTTTCCATTGGACGTTTTATTAGATTGACAGCAAATATATTAAAAAAAATATTTAAGAAAATACTGTTGTTTGAATTTCAAACGTTACTACAAAATTAATCTATACAAATAAATAATATTTTCTCCATCTACATTTATAAATATAAATAACTAGCTGACCCGGCGAACTTCGTATCGCCTAACACAAACTTTATCGTATGGTATTAAAGTTCAAATTGACTTTTAAGTATTATCACAAATCTTTTGTATGGGAGTATCGAAAAGTGTTGTTTTTAGACTTTTTCAGGAAATTTTTAATTTTTTTTTTTTAGAATTTTTCTCTCCGTAAGAACCATCCTCGTACTTCAAGGAATATTTTAAAAAAAGAATTAGCGAAATCGGTCCAACCGTTCTCGAGTTTTGCGCTTAGCAACACATTCAGCGACTCATTTTTATATTATAGACTAGCTGACCCGGCGAACTTCGTATCGCCTAACAGTCGATTCTTTAATTTTATTAATTTTTTTTTTTAGAATTTTTCTCCGTAAGAACCATCCTCGTACTTCAAGGAATATTTTAAAAAAAGAATTAGCGAAATCGGTCCGACCGTTCTCGAGTTTTGCGCTTAGCAACACATTCAGCGACTCATTTTTATATTATAGATAAAGTAATAAGGAGAAACTTAGGCTACTTTTATTTACGACATTTATTTAATTTTATAGCTCTGCAAACTGAACGAAACTTTTTTGTTAAATTCCACGCGGATTGAAATCGCGGGCACAGCTAGTTTATTAATATAAAAAATAAATGCTGGTTTTACGTATAAATTAAAGATATGAATAAAGTTATGGATAAATATGAAAGTTTTTAATAGTTTTTATTTGATAGCGTTTTTCTTTCAATACACAAGTTTAATGATTAATTATTATAATAACATAAATTGTTTAGGGACGAGCTTGAAATTAAAATATTAGACATCATTATGAGTGTCTTTTAAGATAGATAATACTCAAAAAATGTGTAAATGTGTTTGTATACTTTTTGTAGAGCTGGCTTTCACGCAAGACATACGTTTCATATATATTTCATATATAATTCATAGCACAGGTATCATTCGAATATTTAAATTTCGAATCAGTGGTAGCTAAACATAAAAAACCAATTTATTTAAGATAATTTTTTTAAATATAATTTGTAAAACGACGACTTAAAAGTGCTTTAAATTAAGAAAATTTTGACTATTTACCAAGAATTACAGATAATTATTTATCTTTTGTGTTTTTATCGTATAATGTAAATTGCCGTCACAAAGAATGATCTACGAAATAATCGACAATGGAAACTGCGCCATCAAACGGGCGGCCTGCGCGTACGCATCCCTGTGACAATATTGACAGTGACGCAAAACTTACAAACCCATCTCTTTGTCTGTGGGCGCGCTGCTGACGACACGTTCTGGTGGTTTTGTCTTTCAAGGACTTTAAATAAAACGCTAATCCAGTTAGTTAGCTAGACGAAGATCTACGGCTTTGTCTGGCTTATTAAAAAAGTCAATGTTAATTGTCAGTTTTTTTTATACAATTATGTCGGTAAACAAACGTACGTTTCACATGATGGTAAGCGATTACCGTAGCTTATAGATGTCTGCAACACCAGAAGCATTTCAAGCGCATTACCGACCTTATCCCCGATTCCAACCCAGGAGGTCTGGTCACCTTACTCACCAACACGAACACACCATGACACCACTGTTTGAAAGCAGCATTATTTAGCTGTGATCTTTTTTAAGGTAGGTACTTCCCCAGTCAGGCTGCTCTATATTTGAGCAGGAAATTTCCGTCTGTGCCCTATCACAGAGCCTGTCAAAAACTTTCGTATGTTGAATACTTAGGTAACCAGATGATGATGTTGTTTTTCATTAACACAGACATTTAATAAAAAAAAAAACAAAAAAAAAAAACGAAGTAAACATCAAAACTCAGGCATGAGTAAGTTACGAAGAGTTTTTTATACTATAACGTTTAATCTGCATCTATGATAACATTATAAAGAGAAAAGATTTTTTTTGTTGTTTATAATGAGTAAACTCAAATGCTACTGGTCTGATTTTAAGAATCCTTTCACCAACTGGGTACATTATCACTTAGTGACATAGGCTATATTAACGAGACAAACGGAACATCCAAATCGTATGATGCGCGAGGGCAAAGAAGCGTTAAAATCTAGATAATGTTATTTAGGAGTAACGTAGGCTATAAGCGTCGCACTACGAATTATGGTAGGAAACCAGTAACCATAGATTTTTAGACATCAACTACACAATATGTTAATTATCTATGAATAAAATGTATCCTAAAAATATTATATTATTATATTCTTTATTGCACTTAAAAAAAAGAAACAAGTAAAAATCATATTTACAAAGAAAGTTGGCAAGGTGAACTTATCTCTAGAAGAGATCTCTACCAGTCTACACGTGGTGGTGAGAATTGCTGTTATCGCGTGGCACAGAAGTGCAAGAATGATTAATAATAATGATTATAAATCTATAAACTTATTCGGAATTAATCGAATTAATAATATAAAATACACGTAATATATGTATACTAGATTACATACACATTTACATGAACATGTACATACATACATAAAATAAATACATACATTTATTAGAATCTTCATCAAGAATTAATTAAGAAAATTGACTAAAATCGTGTATTTGACAAATAAAAATTGAACCAATTTTTAGACAGTAAATATATTCATAATTTAAAACATTAACTGTAGGTACTTTCATACTTAACGCTGTAATAACGAATTTAAATTAACAAAAATAAGGTTAAATTAAAAAAAAATATCAAGTTGCCTAACCGACCAACACCCAAGCCGTCAAAGGCGCCGTGTGTTTGTGCCTGTAACAGAAGAAGGCTGGCTCGACACCGCTAATCCATTACGACAGCAAATGTTTGCTTAACGACTGCCCTTAGATTTCTGCTTTCAATGCGCTGCCAAATCACTATTACACAATAGTGATGATGCTAAAACCGACGAATTAATTCTAATTTTCGTTTAATTGGTTGAAAAAAATAAATTTTAAATTTTATTTTTAATTCGTTTTTTTTTTTTAAATTATGGCTTTTTGTTTACGTTAAAAATGTTTTTTTGTAGGAAGAAGTCTAGGACTTGTGGAATTTATTGAACCTTTTCTATTATTATATTTTTGAATATTCCATATTGATTGTATGTCGTGATTACATGTAAAAGTTCAATTAGTATACAAGTACAATACAAATTATAGTTATTTGATAAACGATACAACTGTGAAATTTTTTTAAATGCCGCTAGGTAGTATTTGTAAAATAACTTGACATTGACATTCACTGTTCAGTCTAATAAAAAAAAAGTAAATACCTTAGCTCTTTGCAGAATTAACACCCCTATATACTTTATTTACTGAGCGATGCGGGCGGCAATGTAAGCCATCAATAATGCGACCGAATTACTCGTAATTCAATCAATTCAATTGTTAAACATTGCTGGCCGTGTACCCCGTCAACGCCCCGATAAAACTTACATTTAAATTTCGAATGCCTGATGTAGCACGGTTTTATCCATCTAAAATAATCATAAATGCAAGAGCAGGATAGAAGATAGAATCATAGAAATGCTGTAGCAATTTAATTTTCTGTTTCTTTCTTTTTAAAATTTCATCGTATTACGCATCACGGAGTCCCCAGTATATGTCAATGGTGTGACAGTTAAATGACAGCTAGGGGAGCGGGAAGCGATGTGATTGGTCGAAAATTGGACAATACGGCAGATGCGTTATTTTTTTTCTTTGAACCGCCATGTTTGCCTAAATTCTTTACCGAAAAATGGGTGTACATAAGAAATAAAATAAAAAACTGGCAGCTGACATTTCAATTTGCTATGGAGTTGACATGTCGGTTGAATTATACGCATTTGTAACGAGAAATTAACTTTTGTAACGAGCTTGATGTTTATATAATAGATAGTGATACGTGGATGTTATAGAGATAAGAATTGAATATCATTAATTTATAATTTACATTAAAATAGAAAAGACGTGAATTTAATTTAGATCAATTATCATTAAGTTAATACAAATTATGACTTTACATGGACTTTACATACTCTTTTGATATTTTTATCTGTACATTATTTGTTTATTATATTTAAATTTATTTTTAACTAGCTGCCTGGAGAGACTTCGTTCTGTCAAAAGTTAATAGATTTTCATTTATATGATTTTATTTTTATTTTATTTTATTTTTTGTTATAAAATCTTCCGTGGGCCTTAAGGAATATAAACAATATAAATTAAAAATAATATACAAATCAAAAAATAAATTAGCCGAATTGGTCAAGCCATTCTCGAGTTATGCACTTAGCAACATTCATTTTCATTATACAGATTATATAGATTGTAAGTAGATATTTAGTATAAAATTTAAAAAAAAAAAAACATATTAAATGTATGTAAATTGTCAAGGAATATATTTCAATTCTTTATATGATAAAAAAATACTTATCTTTAAAATGAAAATAGCTTTACTAAATATACATTGCGTGTTTAGGGTTCGTGAACATTTTAATAAAGAAATAAGTGAGATAACACATCGATATCCGAAATAGAACAAACAAGTACAGTAATACGTGTAATCCGGTAATCCCACTCCCTTGCCTTATCAACGTTATCGATTAATACGTCACTACAAATGTCATTTGCACCGAAAATATTAATTTATAATCTGTCCTAAAAATATCGTAAAAAATACATTTTTTTATTTAAAAAAATTGAGAGATTAGTTTAGTTTTATATATATTAGTAATAAATAATTACGGTTTTTAAAAAGTTATTGTTATAATTATATTAATACGAACTGTGAATATCTAAATTGTTTATGGAATATTTTAATAATAAATGTATGTTATTTCATAAAACAATTTGTATATGATCCTTTAAACGTTCTCTAGACTAATTACTCATTATATCGTACACGTTTCACTGGAATTATAATATATGAAAGCTTATTATTAGACATATTATGTCGTCATAGTAAGCATTCACTTTTATAATAATAAAAAATGTATAAGATGAAATATTGTGCTTTATCACTAATTACTAAATTAAGCTTGATACGCAGCTTACGCTGACGGGATCTGGATGAAATTTACACCTTGTAACCTTTTTTCCTAAAAGTACTCTTTGTGTTATTGTCTGGATTTGCACCAAGCTACTCGTATATTTTATAATCAGAAATAATGTACATTTTAGTTATTTGCCAACTAACATCTCCTTGTATATATTATGACTAATTAATACTAAATGTAACCAAATGTAATTAATAACGTTTTTGTAATTATTATGTACTCTTCTGATCTTGCTATACCTACTCGTAGAAATATAGAATACTGGTAAAGCTATTTATTGTTTTTATTGCGCTGTTTATCGTTTTATATATTTTTGTTTTCTTTAATTCAAGTAAACTGTTGTATGTATATATATAATATAATATATATGTAGTCTTTCGACTAAATTGGAAGCTCCTTTTCTATATTTGCAGGGCGCGGGCGTAGGTTATACTCGTACTCTTTACAATATTATGTAGGTAGTACTTAAAAAGATTATAACAAAATTGTAATGTCCACCGAACACGTGGATGTCTGCGAGTCTACCGTGTGGCGAAGGGAGTAACTCAGAGCAGTGCCTAGGACTTGCGACCCAGGTGTAGGTTTAAGGAGATCTCCTTTGAGATACGTATCAACGCTCACCTTCACTGCTCGAGTTATCCGCCATAATATGTAACAATTAATTCGTATGCACAAATTAATTATCGAATGAATCTAGGTTAAGCTACAAGCAGGATACAACAAATGTATCGTGCCAAGCCAGAGCCAAGACTGCCTTAGCGGCGGTTGCACTGTTCGTTTTATACACGTCAGAATAACTCGAGTAATATAATAAGTGAGGGTAGTTGACTATCGAACGATGTGCATCTGTTGTTTATAAATTCCTTACTAATTGCGTACGACAGTGCTATTGCTGACATGGCCAACCCTGACAATCGCACGACCTCGTGCGTCCATGTCATGCATCCGCCAACTCGGCGTTACTCCTCCCGACCCATACAACAGTGACGAGTGACATTAATAACTGTTCGGCTATTCCTGACCAAAACGCTGAGACTGTAATACACTAGCGGGTCGGGCGTACTGGGCCCCTTCATCCCTTCCTAACATAGCATGGCCCGGGCGTACGTGGCCCCTTCAACCAGCTTACTAACCGTGGGTCGGGCGTGCTAGGCCCCTTCATCCCTTCCTAACATAACGTGCCCCGGGCGTACGTGGCCCCTTTAACCAGCTTACTAACCGATAAGAATACAACAGAACGAACGGAAAGAACTAAAATACCGATGTACCCACTAATAAAAGAAAATAAAATGATGATCGATGTACCCACTAATCACCACCAAATATTGCAACTAACTTGCACACTCGCTAAAAACAGATGTATCGTCAGGAGGTCGTAGGAGGGCCTATAGCTTCAGCTATTTTCTGAAATAGCTTCCATACCGAAAGCGAAGAGAGACATTTTTTCGTTCAATGTAACTAACTGAATTAGTTAAATTTTGAAAGTGGGGGTGGATCTTATCCCGCTTCTGATGTAGTCTTTCGACTAATTGGAAGCTCCTTTTCTATATTTGCAAGGCACGGGCGTAGGTTATACTCGCACTCTTTACAATTCTATGTAGGTAGTACTTAAAAAGATTATAACAAAATTGTAACGTCCACCGAACACGTGGATGTCTGCGAGTCTACCGTGTGGCGGAGGGAGTAACTCAGAGCAGTGCCTAGGACTTGCGACCCAGGTGTAGGTTTAAGGAGATCTCCTTTGAGATACGTATCAACGCTCACCTTCACTGCTCGAGTTATCCGCCATAATATGTAACAATTAATTCGTATGCACAAATTAATTATCGAATGAGTCTAGGTTAAGCTACAAGCAGGATACAACAAATGTATCGTGCCAAGCCAGAGCCAAGACTGCCTTAGCGGCGGTTGCACTGTTCGTTTTATACACGTCAGAATAACTCGAGTAATATAATAAGTGAGGGTAGTTGACTATCGAACGATGTGCATCTGTTGTTTATAAATTCCTTACTAATTGCGTACGACAGTGCTATTGCTGACATATATATACGTAAATAAATAAGTACATATGTATGTACCATACATATTTTTGTGTGTATGGTTACACATGGGATTAATATTAAAATAACTGTAGCGTGCATTACACCGACAGAAACGCCGACATCCGACGTGATGAGTGATCACCCCTAGAGGAAAATATTTTACGATGTTTATTACGGGATGGTTCGGAATATACGGATAAATGTGGTATAATAACTAAAGATATTTATTTGTGTCTTAGGAAAATTGGTATTCATAACTGCAAAAGAGGTGGTTATGTATAATTCTATTCTAAAACATTAAAACCTCTTTTGGCTTAGTCACTTTTTTGAAAAGAATTTTTTTAAAGAATATACCACACGTAAAATACTTCCATAATTGTAAGGCTTATTTATCTATAATGTTCAACCTTTTAGATTGAATAATATAAGTGAATATATTATCTGCGTGCGGTATATGATGAATATATATAATGTAATATTACACAGACACAGTAGGATATCCTGCTTAAAATCTGTAGTGGCCCGTCTGAGGAAGTACCTTACAGAAGATCAAAAACAAAGCAGTGTTGAATTCAATCGGTGAGTAAGGTGACCAGAGCTCTTGGGTAGGGTCAGGGATAGGGCTGGCAGATTGCAGGAGAAGCAACCGTAACTTCTTACCATTTTCATATGCGAATTCGGATTATTTTATATCGATTCCTTTTTTGTATCGAGATATATTATATTCTTATGATAAACCAATTTTTCTCAACAAGTATTTTCTAAATCTGACCCTTTATTAAGTCACCCTTTTTTGCTAGGCAGTAAAACTAGTCGGTTGTTTTCTTAAAAACACACACAAATACATATTTAGTTGATTTAATTAGCAATAATTCTATGAAATTAATAAATGTTCCTTGTACAATACAAATATAATAATAATAATAATTAATCCTTATTCTATGAAATTGCCCTTTTTAAGTATTTCATAAATACGGTCGATATTTTTAATTAAATTAGCAACTTAATCGATTTAATTAATTATAATTCATAATATATTACTGTATAAAATATGACATAATACGGAGAGTTTTTTTCCGTTAAATATTAATATTTTTATTTTGTGTTACGCGACAACTTGGCTGACAACGTCGCGGTATGACGGATCACCAGCGTTTGAAAAAATATTGCTCTCGTGTTCGTAGGGGTATGTTATGCAGGGGTATGTTATTGGCTTTTCGTTAAAATTATACTGCCAAAGTCTGCCAAAAAAATTTCTTATAATTTTTTGATATAAAATCATCTTAAGAATACATTTTGTGATTTATATTATCAACTTATTTCTGTATTTTAACCGTAGGTGAATAGAAAAATTAATTATTTTATACGAAAATGCTATTTAGCCCATTCCACGTTCCATCATAACTACTTCGAACTAGAATTGATATGTCTTTGAGAAATGAATATTATAAGAAGTGTCTTGTGCTTGTATTGACTTTATTTCAGTATGATTAATTTAACTGAGGTAGGGCATAGCACCAACCCGCCTGCCCAGCGTGGTGACTATGGGCAAAACACATGAGTTCACGTTATTTTTGGCGTAAACTTGTGGAGGCCTATGTCCAGCAGTGGACTGTATAGGCTGTAATGATGAGGGCATAGCAGGAATTTCCTGCTCAAAATATGGAGCAGCCCGACTGGGGTAGTACCTCGACCTTACAGAAGATCACAGCAAAATAATACTGTTTTCAAGCAGTATTGTGTTCCTGTTTGTGAGTAAGGTGACCGAGCTCCTGGGGGGATTGGGGATTGGGTCGGCAACGCGCTTGCGATGCTTCTGCTGTTGCTTACCACCAGGTGCGCCGTACGCTTGTTTGCCGACCTAGTGACATTAAAAAAAAGGAAAAAAAAGGAAAAAAAAATGATTTGACCACCTTTATAGTTCATATTCGTGATTTGTATTAACTATTACTCATTTGTTTTGAGTAGCTATTTCTTTATTTTTCAAGAAAATTCAGTAAAACCTCGTTCGTCACTTACCTCTTAGTCAAATCAAGTAGGTTTACTTGACCAAACACAGATAAATTAGCTACGTATGTCTTTGATAAAGTGCGTTTAAACAACAAAAAATATTTCAATTTTAAATTAGGTTTATATTTTAATTTAATGAACGAAATTCTGTTTTATAATATATGCACTAAATGGTCAGTACAGTTCACTTATCATTATTATTATTTAGTAATGATTTGTAGAAAAACAAAGATTAAAAAATTTTGTGATAAGGAAGTCAACCTTTTTTAGAAGATCGAGAAAATAGAATAAACTCTTTTCACAAGAGATCCTATTTAAGACTCTAATAAATAAAAAAAAAACGAGTGCGGTTTATACCACACGACTGAAGTAAAACTTCTGCATAATAGGCCCGCAGAGTGTTTTAGATAAATCGAAAAGTAACTGTCTAGGAGATAAAGAGAGAGAGAAAATGTGTACTCACACCATTCTCTCTTGCCTCGTTCATCTCGCCCGATCACACTTTTCGTAACGCTCTGGTCACGCATTCACCAGCTTACTTCAAAAGATAAAATACAAATAAGAATTATCGCCAGTATTGCCATTATTGTGTAATAATAATAAAAGTGTGTATAATAACACATTATTGTACCCTCGTAACAGGATCGTTTGCTCTGAAGAGGGTCTTCATTATAATAATATTTGCGCAGTCAACTTGCGTAACCCATATTTAGACATCAACGCGCTCGCGAATAATTTATTTAAGATTTTGTTTATTTTAGCTCATTGTGTTCTGTTTGATTTACTTGAAATTAATATTTAAAATAACTTGTTCAGGTACGTATAGATTTAGTCGTAGATTAAATTTAATTTTGAAAGTTATCAAGAACTTTTTTCAATAAATGTAACTTAAAAAAAATCATATGAGATTGAAGCTTCGGATATCTACGCAGTTAGATCATTTACAATTTATTTCAAAGTTATTTAATGTAAAATCATTGCTATAAATATATATTATTTTTAATTTTATTTTATAAAAATAGGTGGGCAAACAAGCGTACAGCTCACCAGATGGTAAGCGATTACCGTATAGACGCCTGCAACACTATAAGCATTGCAAGCGCGTTACTGATCGTACCCCAATCTCCCCAGGAGCTCTGATCACCTTACTCACCACAGGAACACAACATACTTGAAAGCAGTATTATTTAGCTGTGATCTTCTGTAAGGCCGAGGTACTTCCCCAGACGGGCTGCTCCATATTTTTAGCAGGATATTTTTGCCGTGCCCTTTACATATAAATACAAATTAGATTTTTTATTTATACAACTATACTTAAGTAATTTTGTTACGGTCGTTTTCAATAATCTGTCTAACTCTGGTTATGTTTACGTCAAAATTCTATCTCTAGTACGCTAAGTCAGAGATAGATAGAGCATTGAAACTGACCGTTTGATCGAAATTTTTGGATCTACTGGCAGGTAGCAGCAGAAGCGCAATAAAAATATCAAATGTTACTGAATCGGAGCGCTATGCTTATAATTAACTTTTTTTTTCGAAATGACTGTTACTGTTGGCCCTACTGGCTTTTACAGCGTCACCGGTGAGAGGGGCCGGATACTATAGACACCGGCCGCAAAGGAAGATGTGGGCCTTTTTGGAGGGCTCGGGGGAACGTTCGTCCTAAGGGTGTCTCCTAGCGAGATCGCTTTATTTTAATGTGATCTCTTGTTATTACTTAAGTATTTTTCTATATCGTTTATAATGTCTTAACTAAAGACTTATTCTAAGTACGATTTAGGCTATAGGTGGTACGAATTAGGCGACTAGGTGCCTTAATCGTACCGGCTTTTACAGCGTCACCGGTGAGAGGGGCCGGATACTATAGACACCGGCCGCAAAGGAAGATGTGGGCCTTTTTGGAGGGCTCGGGGGAACGTTCGTCCTAAGGGTGTCTCCTAGCGAGATCGCACCTCGGCTTAGAACGTCGTCGGAATGGAGGATATAATTAACCGCAATGCGCAGTGTGTACCTACCATAAAATAAACAAAACAGGGTACGTAATCTTTACCTATTAGAGTTTTATCACTCGTAGTTACAAAGTATCTTATTTTGCAAAACTTGAAAATGCTAGATAGTATGATTTTGTAAGTTTTTAATCAGCAACTTATCTTGGTATTTCACTTTACTTAAGATTTTGGCATTTTTAACTGTGTCATGTTTACGACACAGGTTTCAATAAATAGACATTATGATTTTTTTTTGTAAGTGAAACGGTAGTTATATCTGACTAATTAAAAAAAAAAACCGCTGACGTCTACCGACGTATTTATATGGTTGATGTTATCTAGACAATGTTTTTACTAAAATTAAAATCAATAGAGTTCAAACCGGGCGTTTTGATGACAAAAACACAGTTTTATAGTTAATAAACGCCTCACATTCAACGGCCCACATTAAAATGCACAAACCACAAGCACAAACATCAAGACCATGCTAGTAATCTGTATAGCTAACACAAACGTAGCTATAATATATCAATTCATTTATTATTCGAGCGAGTGAACTTTTTAACAAACTGTCAATGAATTGTGACGAATTAGAATTATTCTGTACTAAGCCTCAGAACGTGAGTAGATTATTTGCTTTGGAGTTCTTTGGCCCCCGCGTCGAGGGTGCAACAAATTCTTAAATACATTCATTCCTCATCTTCAGGGATTTTTGTTTTGTTTTTGTTTTGTTTGTAGCTTTATTGTCATTGTTTCATGGTCTCATCATTTAAATAACCATATGCGAATACCTGTAAATGGCTTAGTCGAAATGTACATTTTGTACTCATTTAATGTCTTATGTGCTGTTGGTGTTCCAAATAGAATAAAATAAAAAAATAAAATAAAAAATAAAAATATCGAACTGGCCAGCGAAACTTATGTAATACAAAGCCGTGACCGTTACGCTAACGCATCGTTAAAATTAAATATCAAATTTAAATGAAATTAATGTTTCTTTCTTATGTCAATTATTTATTCAAAGCCTGGCGTTTATTATGTTACAAATACACTTTGAATTTAGGGTAACGTTGCTCAAGTCGTACTACCGCCTAAGTCGTACCTCGGTGATATCCCAGCTGTCGGGTATAAAAATTGTCATGTGATGAGGTAGATCTGAACTAAATAGCCAAGCAAGCACGTGAACAATCGGACGGCCGGCCGTGTTGCGGCACAAAAATAATCAAAAAGTAAGTTTTTTCAACAGTTTTCAATTAAATTTTCAGCTCATTCGTAAGTTTTTTTATAAAAGGAATGTAATTTTCAACTTATTTTTTTGTTTACGTCTATTTTTAATGATAATTTGGCAGTCGTTTAGGTACACCTAAACAGTAGATTTTTATTAGGTTATAACAATAATTTTGTTTTGAAACTTAGAATACCTACCACGGCATAGGTCGTACCTGTGCATAATTCTTCACTCGTACCGGTACGACTTAGGCATTCCGAAAATTGTGTGTTTAATTTACTTAATTTTTGAATGGTGAAATCGGATTTAATGAAGCTTGTAGAATACATAATATACCAAAACCTACATTACGGAGACATTTGAAAGGATTGAATAATACAACAAAATTTGGAAGACCTAATGATATGTCATCAGATATGGAGGAGATGTTGGCACAGCATTTAATAAATTTGGAGTCTTGTTTTTTCGGGTTTAACTACGACTGAATTTAGAAAACTTGCGTTCGAGCTTGCCGAAAAATTTCAATTACCCCATCATTTTAACAGAGAAAAGAGAATAGCAGGCTAACTCACTTAAACATATTATCTCCTGTTCCATGCATAACAACATTTATTAAAAAAAATAATAAAGGTACTAAACCAGCAATGGAATTAACTTCTAGTCTCCACAAAAATGAATTAGAAACCAAGGAAAATATAAATAAAAGAAAGAAGCCTATATTGGATATTAAAAAAATCAAACCGGAAAATAAACCCACAAAGAGAAAAAAAAACGGACGGAACATCTAAGAAGAACAAATAAATAAAAGGAGAAGAATCGTCGCTATGTGAACTATGTAAGGAAGATTATCAAGAAAATATGATATAGTGTTTAAAATGTAAGGGTTGGGTACATGACCGATGTGCTGGCATCGAAAGTAAAATAAAAAAATACGTTTGTGATATCTGTGTTCAACGAAAATAATTGTCTTAACTTTGGCTTAACTTTGTATGATTAACAAGTTATAATTTTGCTTCTTGGCTTTTTGCTTTTGTTTTGTCTGGCACGAACTTGGGGAGGCCTATGTCCAGCAGTGGACTGAAATAGGCTGAGCTGAATTTTGTTTTCTATTTTTAGTTTAGTTTGTAGGTCATTATGACTGAAGTTGATGTTAGAAATTCAGACTAATTCGTTTGTAAATTTTGTTTATTTTAATGTGATCTCTTGTTATTACTTAAGTATTTTTCTATATCGTTTATAATGTCTTAACTAAAGACTTATTCTAAGTACGATTTAGGCTATAGGTGGTACAAATTAGGCGACTAGGTGCCTTAATCGTACCGAAGGTACATTTGTGGAAATCGTTAAAATATCTATGTTGCTAAGTGGCTTATAAATTTCTATGAATATCTATTGATTAAAAGGTAACTAAATGAAGATTATGTTCATGCAAAAGATTTTGTTTTATTTGAAATGCATTAAATACTACAACATTATTTCCTTAGGGGGTACGACTTGAGCAACCTTACCCTAACTACCGTCAGCAATACAGACTCAGAAGCTTGGTAACCCTCAATCATGTCAAATATCTGTATGGCTTATACAAAAATCATTCATTAATCGATTGAAGTCACGAACATGGTCCGAACTGAGTCAGTTGCTGCGGCTACTACAGTGCTGTGACTAATAAAAACTTGAAACGAAAAACACGCTAAATAAAGCGAAATCGTGTACTTGTATTAACACATACATCGGACAGCGTAATACACGCATACATTCTATTATATACTCTAAATCATAGCTCTAGAGTCTAGAATTGTTCGTATTGTATTATAGAGGGTAGAAATACACGAACAAGGCAGGGGGATCCCATGAGAGCCCATCAATCTCTGACGGTCTGTTGGGATGAACTTGTTCTGTTACGGACAGTCGACCAGGAGTGTATTACTATATTACATATCGGAATATATAGAAAGATAAAAATATAGTAGATTATATAAAGAAATATATTTTAATATACAATAATGTACTGTACAGTAACAAATATGTATAATAAATGTACAGTACAAAATACAGTAATGTACTGTGTGGCTACGGTACTAAAGAATATAGCGAGAGGCGACTAAAGGATAACACAGTTCCACTACCACCTTGGAACTGAAAAAGCCGACTGGTGGCGGGATAACCATCCTACTGCTGGCTTTGAAATACACAGGCCGAAGATGGGCAGCAGCGTCTTCGGTGCGACAAAGCCAGCCCTGCGGTCACCAACCCGCCTGCCCAGCGTGGTGACTATGGGCAAAACACATGAGTTCACGTTATTTTTGGCGTAAACTTGTGGAGGCCTATGTCCAGCAGTGGACTGTTAGGCTGTAATGATTGATTGATGATTGATACAATCATAATAATAATATAGGTATCAATATAAGGTATTTATTTATTTCATACATGAGCGATATACTGTATAGTCATTAATAATATTACACTGTTGTCCCGTCCGAGTACAGTTACCATTATAGATGTACACAAAATTAGGTAATGTAGAATAAGATGCAGAAATAGAAGAATTTATTTGCATGTCCAAGTATGGTCATCCAGTTATCTACTGATTTCATTTGAAATCATTTTAATTTTTACCGCTCTTTGATTCCTAATAAAATATCGTGGGAATAATTTTGTGGGAATGAATTTGTAAATTTTTGACGTGACAACGTCTTATAAATTGGTTTGCCGGGTGACACTTCAAGAAACTGCGTTACGCTCCGCTCACGTTATGCGCTCACAATGAGAGCGAGTGAGAGGCACTCGTCCCTTCCACTCGGGCTTGGTTAGCCCGCCTAAGAGCGAGAGAGACAGACATAAAAAGTGAATGAAATTCAGTGCGAGATTCTTTGTATAAATTAATGTTTTAAATATAATTCTTTGTATAAATAAATGTTTTAAATTGTTACTATTATTTCATCCTTCTTCCTACTATACGAATGAATATTCACATTAAAATTATTTTACCACTCAAAGTCGTTGTCACGTAAAACTTTCGCCCGTAATACCGACTTTACAGGCAACCAATTTTTTTATTCTAATGCTGTATTACTTGGTTATCGGTCTGACATTAAAATTCGTCTTGGCGATCAAATATATGTTTATAATAGTGGATTATATTATATATAATTTTTAAATGTTTAAGTTATGATAGATCTTTCTTATCTTTCATCATCATGATCAGAACGTACACTGGTAACATTGCAAGGCGAAACTAAATTGTAAAACACTTTATTGCAATTTTAAGAAAGGAAGCTAATAGAAAGAACCATAATTGTTGGTGAATTGTTGTTGTTGTCCTTTTTGCTTCAATGGAAAATTAAAAAAAAAAAAACAGCTAAATGCTTCCGTGAAAATAAAATATTTGTTTTATATATGTGTTTCGACACTATATTTATAATATAAACAGTTACGTAGCGATAAGATTAGGTAAGTACTTTAAATTTCCATATCAAAATATCAAAAAAGTACTTTCGTGACGCGCGCAAAGAGATAGAGACATAGATTGTGTCTAAAATCAGTGTTATCACTCGCTGATCTTGATACCATAACATATTTTTAATTGTCGTCATAGACGTACTTTGATATTGTGTAAACAATCATCAACGTCGTTTTATTTAAATTTAATGTACGTATAACACAAAAGGTATGTTTTACATTTCGCTTTTAAACAAATAAAGAACACTACTTTAACTGAGGTAGGGCACAGCAGGAATTCCTGCTCAAAATATGGAGCAGCCCGACTGGGGTAGTATAGTAGTACCTCGACCTTATAGAAGATCACAGCTAAATAATACTGTTTTCAAGCAGTATTGTGTTCCTGTTGGTGAGTAAGGTGACCAGAGCTCCTGGGGGGATTGGGGATTGGGTCGGCAACGCGCTTGCGATGCTTCTGGTGTTGCAGGCGTCTATAAGCTACGGTAATCTCTTACCATCAGGTGAGCCGTACGCTTGTTTGCCGACCTAGTGATATAAAAAAAAAACACTAAAAATTGTTAATTAAAGACACCTAAACACCGACGGTTGTGAGTTCGATACCCACTCGGAGTGAATATTTGTGTTTATACAAATATTTCAGTCTGTTGTTACCGTGCCTCAGAAAGCACGTTAAGCTATCAGTCCCGGTTGTTATCATGTACACCCGATAGCAGTCA
Source organism: Melitaea cinxia (assembly GCF_905220565.1). Lineage (NCBI taxonomy): Eukaryota > Metazoa > Arthropoda > Insecta > Lepidoptera > Nymphalidae > Melitaea > Melitaea cinxia. The sequence continues at coordinate 16,643,431 of NC_059404.1, forward strand.
TTACTCATAGTAGGGATGATATCCGCCAATCCGCATTGGAGAATCGTGGTGGATTAAGCTCTGATCCTTCTCCTGTATGGGGAAAAGAGGCCTATGGCCAGCAGTGGGATATTATAGGCGTAAAAGCCGTTAAACGTAAGCATAAAAATTGTTATTAAAACGATTAATTTCAATCGATATAAATTATAATTTAATCTTAAATCAAGGAATTAGAAAATTTTATCATACGACATTTTTATTTTGAATCAGTACACATTGGTTATTCTTATTTAAAAAAAAAAAAAAAAATGGTAACAAAATGTTTTTAGCGATCTGCTGTGTCAGCGTTGTTTGTTACAATACCAAAAGTAAAAATGTGTTTTCAAGTAGAATTCAAAAACTATTTTGGTTTAGTTATTAACTCATTACATAAAAATTTAGTTAATGTAAAATTATCATCCGGTCATCACCCCGCCCAATTTCCTGTCTTGTAAACTATAAAACCTTAGTTTACCTAGTCGTTAACTTTTCTTAAATATTTAATTTTTAATCTATGTACCTTTTTGAAGTTTTCATTTTTAAATCTCCTTTGACAAAGTGAAATGAAAAAAAAATAGTTGCTAATGAAATACTTTATTACATTCATTCACTCTAATTCAAATTCATTTTTTTTTAATTTAATGACAGTGCATGACATTTAATATTATACAGTTATTTCAAATATTATTTCGGTAATCAAATTTAATTGATAAGTTTTTACGGAAGAGGTTGACATACGAGAAATGGAGTAAATAATCGTCTTTATTAATTTATTTCTTATTAATAGAAACATCGAATCATCCCAATATGTGTAATCATATAAAGAATAAACGGATTAGTTCTTCGTGTTCTATTATCTTAACGTTTTAGCAACAAGGCCAAACGATATCAATGAGCTATAAGCATGTTCGAATCGAGTTTATATTATCAACGAATTTGATTTAACTGGTACGGCGTGATAAGATACATATGTGAGAAAATACTTGTTGATAAATAGTAGTATTATAAATATCTCCAAAAAATATCGTGATAGGCATAAACGGTCTATTTTGTTAAATAAAATATCAACAACCAATCCTAAATTCGTAAGGTTTTATGAAACTTAAATTTCGCGTTTTCGTCTATTTGTCTTTAGTTATGTTCACTCACTCACTTTAACCTATCGCAGTCCACTGCTGGACATAGGCCTCCACAAGTTCGAACCAAAAATAGCGTGAACTCATGTGTTATGCCCATAGCCACCACCACGCTGATCGCAGGGCTGGCTCTGTCGCACTGAAGACGCTGATATCCGTCTTCGGCCTGTGTATTTCAAAGCCAGCAGTTGGATGGCTATCCCGCCATTGGTCGGCTTTTTAAGTTCCAAGGTAGTAGTGGAACTGTGTTATCCCTTAGTCGCCTCTTGTGACACTCATTACTTAGGTTAGTTTTACATCTACAAAATACGATTTGCACAAAATATTCTATAAAATATTCTTTTCAAACATAGTTTTTAATATTCTTTGGCTTTGATCTATACCGCTAAAGAAGTCTTTATCTAACGGCAAGACGCTTACAGATTATTTTAGATCATTTCAGTTTGATACTTCGGATGACATTAATGTAAATTCAATATATGTATGTATATATATTTCAAGGTATGGAACTTGCTTGAGTAGTTAGTAGTAGAGTAGTTAGCCGTCTCGACTTTATCTGCTTTTGTGGAAATAGCCTTGTTCAGACGAATGACAGCTTCATGATATTTTTACTGTGGGTTTTTTCGTAAAATATACTTCCTGATATATTTCTGATCAGATTTATATCATCCAGATATCAGAGCGTTTAAAAATTTTAAGTGTTCTGGATTTTAATATATCTAAAAAAAGTATATATGTGACTTGCAAGAACTGTCTTAAAGATAATATATTAATCTAGTTCAGTTAGGTTCTTATTTTGTTTTGATTCGACCGTCACCGTGAATTTTGTCAAGTTCTAAATGATTTTAAGCTTCTATAAGTTTTTTACATGGGCCCTCTTTAGTATGAGTGCTTTCAAAAGAAACGGAGTCTTAGTCAACGCTTCAGCCTGTAATATCCCACTACTGGGCATAGGCCTCTTTCCCCATATAGGAGAAGGATCAGAGCTTAATCCACCATCATCATATCGTTCATCATGTGCGGAGATCGAACCCGCAACCGCCAGCGCAACAGCCACAATCCATGGCTGTGACCGTTGCGCCAACGCGGCGTCAGTCATAGTCAAATATCAAGTCAAATTTTGGTACACTATACTGGATACTTATAATAAAAGTGTAACAAGGACAATTCTGTACATTAAGTTGGTATTAGACGGTATTACAGGCCGAAAACGGGCAGCCACGACATTTTTGGCGCGAACTTGTGGAGGCCTATTTCCAGCAGTGGACTGCGATAGGCTAAAGTGTATGTGAAAGGCATTCTATAATCAATACTGAATCTAAAACCGTAATTTTTCATTTTTGTTTGCGTTTTTGTCCCGTTTGTCAATATCTTGATTGCGCATCACTCCAACACTACTGATTTTTTATTTTGCATTTGAATAACACTAAGCGCGATTTCTGCAAAAAACATCCAACAGCCTAGGACACAGGATACTTCGTATCCCAAAATACAATACGAATCCCATTGACGAAAAAATGAAAGACAAACTGTAACCACGAATTATATTACTGGTACAATTTGAAGATATGGATACGCCGCGAGTGTCAGAATTCGGAAACCAGTAGCAACCAGTGAGATGAGGCATATAATTTGTGTGTATAGTGCCACCATCAATCAACGGTTATCTGCCGTAATTTTCTGATAAGGCTATCAGTGTACAGCGCTCCGGTTAATCTATGACATTCTAATTTTTCTTCGAAAAAATTATGTTTTGTATATCATTACTTAATGTCAATAGAAACGTCAACGAACACCCATTAAATGTTTTAATTTCATATTACCGTCGGTTATTTTATCGATTAAGCCTAGGAGATAATTAACGTATTTCAATAGTTAAAAAACATTCTTAAGGTTATCAAAATGTATCTATACTAATATTATATCCGAAGACGGGCAGCAGCGTCTTCGGTGCGACAAAGCCAGCCCTGCGGTCATCAACCCGCCTGCCCAGCGTGGTGATTATGGGCAAAATACATGAGTTCACGCCATTATTTTTGGAGGCTATGTCCATCAGTGGACTGTGATACGTTGAAATAATGAAATGATGAATATTATAAAGCTAAAAAGTTTGTTTCTTTGTTTTTTTAAACAATTAAACGCGCTAAGCTAAGGAATTACTAGTTCGAATGGAAAAATTATTTTTGTGTTGGATAACGTATTTAATAAGGAAGGCTATAGGCTATATTTTTATTAAAATTAACTCATGTGAAACCGTGGGCTACAGCTAACATTAAATATTAATTTAATCAGAGTAACACTAAAATTGTAATTGCGATAATTCATAGATATTCGGCACTTTTTGTCGCAAAAACTACTGATAATGTAACTTGGTACGTATATAGCTGAGAATCCAGAATAACACTTATCCTACCCAGTATTCTGACATTCCCATGGGATTTGAAATAACGTAGGTTAAATTGCATAGATAGTCTTCTACGAGCCTATGCATATATTGGTCTACATATAATTTTTTATTGTGAACAGTGAAAACTGGGACTTATTTAAATTTGATTTGACAAATAGGTCTATCTTTAGTACAACTGCGAACTATAATAAATTGAAATTATAAGCGTGATCTAGAAGTAGAAAATAAAAAAGATTTAGATATTGACTCTGTTTTGTATTATTATTTTGAAAGTGTGCGTAACAATTGAGTGACTAAATTTATTTTTAATGAAATTTACTTTTGTGTAACAGCAGTTCTGGAATAATAGATAAAAAATCATATTCGCATTCCATTTATTGATAGACTAGCCGATCTGGCGAGCTTCGTATTGCCTTATTTTTATTCTTGAAAATAATATATATATAATATAGTTTATTTTTGAAGTTGGATCAAACTGCACACGTAGACAAACACGTGACGCATAATTGATATGTAATACGAAATCGTTATACTGCGTCAAAATAAGCACTGTTTATCTTTGTTACTCAAGATTATAATAGAGCAGCCATGTTCCCTAAAATAAGGCGTTTTAAGGCGGGATGAAACAGAATAAGCTTAGATTATGCGCTCTATTTTGAAAATAGTTAAGCAAAGAATTAAAATGATTGATAAAAACGTAATTTATCGAGTATTTTACATTCTATTAGAGACAAAAATGCTAGATATTATAGATTGAATTTCTGAGTTACAACTAAATATACTGTCATAACGATAAATTAAAGACAGCATATCGCCTAGACCGCACTTATTATAGAGAGATGTTACACCTAATTGATTTATTGGGTGTTGACAGAATACCTGGCAGCATCCGGACTTACTCCTCTATAATAAATTACTGCACGTAGTGACGCGACGTGATCGATCTGACGACACTATCGATCTTCAGCTGTTCAAAATGGCGTCCATCGACTGCGTCACGGTAGCATTGTTATTGAAATTTTTACCGTTACATCTTGATTGTAATAATTTATATTTCATGTTAAAAAATGAACGTTTCAATTTAATTATCAATTTCGTAACGGTAGTGCTGATAAATGTTTCGTGTTGATATCAATTATAAGCTATATTCGGCCTCGTTACTTCGAAAATGACACCAAATTGGATACCTACTCAGATTTATATGTTCGTTACTTTCCGGACAAAGTTGGGACAAACGGAAATAAAAACAATATTATCGATATTTTGATAACATAATATTTAAAATTGTAATTAAAATTGGTAATATTGGTGGTAATATTTGATAAAACGATTTTTTAGACGCATCTGTATCGACATACGCTAACAACACCAACGAAGGGCCTCGACCGATAGCTTCCTCGTAAATCTGCCCGATAATCCACGCAGTGTAAATATTGACATGATTTGACTGTATTTGACTTCAAAGTTGGTCAATAATATTCAATATTTAGCAATTTCTTACAAATAAATATATAAGGTTTTCACCTATATGAACTTACATATGTAAAACAGTTGATAAATATTCCTTATTAAAACTTTTTAGGGATGTTTAGTTAATAAAAATTGCATGCAATTTCTTTTCTAAATATAAATGTGTACTAAATAAATACAATTAACATATTAAATTTGAAGCTCAAGAAATATCTTATCTACTCTATAAGGTAAGGGAAGCTTAATTAGTCCTATTCACTGCGGGTTAATATACATACTTTCCTACCAAGAGTAATTTAATCATGGTTCTATGATATCTACTGGGATGGACTGTAATTGGCTGTACGTGTAAAAGGCTAAGGTTATGATCATTATCACAAAGAAAAAGACTCAGAACAAAAATTGCCAGTGTTAACGGAACTTCCGTTATCTCCAATCATAACGGAATAAATTTTGAATACGCAATTTCGAGCAACTACTGTGTATAATCGTCACAAAAATAAAAAAATAAAAACACGTAAAATCGCTTTATCAGCGATAATCGCAAATTGGACAGGTCGAACGGTCGATTACGTATCGCGTTTTGTAGCCACTTTAAAAATCAGTCGTCTAATCTTATCACGTTTTACTGGCTTCGGATTTTTATTACGTACGTTTGACTAATTGATATCTATCTTTGTTCTGATTGACTTCTGATTATATTGATATTATGACACGTGTAAATTCTAGAAAAAAAAATATAAATGTGAAATAAGTAATTTAAAAATAATGATATGTTTTTTGTGGTACAAAAACAATGAATAAAAATGGACTGTAAGCATTATGGTATTCACTAGTGACAGGACTGGTTCATTTTTTACCCAAAAATATCGTTCATCATTATCATCATCATTACAGCCTACACAGTCCACTGCTGGACATAGGCCTCCACGAGTTTACGCCGAAAATAACGCGAACTCATGTGTTTTGCCCATAGTCACCACGCTGGGCAGGCGGGTTGGTGACCGCAGTACTGGCTTTGTCGCACCGAAGACGCTGCTGCCCGTCTTCGGCCTGTGTATTTCAAAGCCAGCAGTTGGATGGTTATCCCGCCATCGGTCGGCTTCTTAAGTTCCAAGGTGGTAGCGGAACTGTGTTATCCCTTAGTCGCCTCTTACGACACCCACGGGAAGAGAGGAGGTGGCTAAATTCTTTAGTGCCGTAGCCACACAGCACAAAAAAATATCGTTATTACGATTAAAAGTGGAAATGCTCCATTCTTATTTCCACCCTACCATTGTATGCTATTTATAACTACAATTATTTATAAAAAAAAAAACAATTTAATTACTAAAGGCAATAAATTTGAATAAATGTATAATAATATAATAGCCTTATTTAAAATGTAAATAAAATGTAATTTAAATGTAATTTTAATATTTTTATATCTTTAATATTCTTTTATATTTTAATTTTATTACATACTAGCTGTGCCCGCGACTTCGTTTACGTGGAATTTAACAAAATAGTTATTGTTCAGTTCGGAGATTTATAAAATCAAAATAATAAATAAAAAAATCGAAAATAAAAGTAGCCTAAGTTACTCGCTAGTGAAGTTCCCGCCAGAATCGGTCCAGCCATTTCAGAGATTAGCTGGAATAAACAGACAGACAGACAAAAATTTTATTTATATGTATAGATATATTCTTTTACATATTTAATATTTAATTTTTATCACACATTGCAATTCTTTCTGACGTGGGCTGTATACATATTCTTATATCACAATTTTTTCCTGATAAAACCTAATTCGAACTGGAAGTGGAAAGGAAAGATTCTCGTATCTTTAACGATATCTCTGCTACATTGTTATATACAATGAAATCATTATACTTTTTCTGTAAGTCTTTTAAAAGATATAGGCGAATTTTCCGCAACTGCTTATATGATTTAATCAAAGTGTCAGCCATCATATTGGTATATACGATAATGATAATAAAACTGTAACATGATTTTATGTTTCATTTATTTCAATTTAATCTGATTTGAGGTATTGTCATACATGTGAAAATGATAAATGCTGAGTGGCATTTAGTCTTCATTTTACGAAATATTTGTTCGAATTGGTTTATATTTTTAGTAGCTATATATATTTCTTGTTATCTGTACATTAGCGTATGAATTACACGTGTCTTTGTGTTCTCTTTTACATATCAGAGTTCTGTAAAAAAAATAAAATACCGTACATGTTTATTTTTGGTTTTCCTTTAGACATCCGTTACTGCTAATGTACTTATTGTAAAAAACCCAATATAATATACGCTTCAGCCTGTAATATCCTACTACTGGGCATAGGCCTCTTTCCCCATGTAGGAGAAGGATCAGAGCTTAATCCGCCACGCTGCTCCAATGCGGGTTGGCGGATATATTCCCTACTATGAATAACGATGATCGCTTTCAGGTGTACATGATAACAACCGGGACCGACGGCTTAACCCACAAGAACTGCACAACCACCCAGACCATGGCAAACACCTGTATGGCCAATACAAATGTTTGTCATGTGCGAAGATCGAACCCGCAACCGTCAGCGCAACAGGTACAATCCACGGTTAAACCGTTGCGCGGCCTAATATAAAAAGTACTTATTGCTCTCTAATATTTACGCGAATTTCACTCATCATTACAGCCTTTACAGTCCACTGCTGGACATAGGCCTCCACAAGTTTACGCCAAAAATAACGTGAACTCATGTGTTTTGCCCATAGTCACCACGCTGGGCAGGCGGGTTGGTGACCGCAGTATTGGCTTTGTCGCACCGAAGACGCTGCTGCCCGTCTCCGGCCTGTGTATTTCAAAGCCAAAAGTTGGATGGTTATCCCGCCATCGGTCGGCTTCTTAAGTTCCAAGATGGTTGTGGATCCTCGTTATCCTTTAGTCGCCTCTTACGACACCCACGGGAAGAGAGGGGGTGGCTAAATTCTTTAGTGCCGTAGCCACACAGCACAATTTTTTTCACACACACACACACACACACAGCACAGCAGAATTTCACTCATTAGAATGAAAACACTTTTTCGGGTTTTATCGCGGTTGTTAAGTTGGTTAAATTGTTTCATTATTATACTAAAGTTATGTTTAAATTATAGCCAGAAAATCGCAAATTATGACCTTCCGACAAAGTAACTTCTTCTTGACTTAATTAAAATTGTTGTAATTTATAACGTAAGCGTGAGTTAAATATTAAAACGGGATCAAGTTAGTAAATCAATGAAGATATCGGTTTATTGGATATAACATATAATTAATTTACATATTGTTGACATTACAGTAGAAAAATATATAATATGAAGCATTTATTTTCACTTAAAAAGTATTACACTTACTAGAGGTGTAAGTACTTTACTGTCACAATAGATGGCGTTGATTTACGAAAGAAACGAAGACGAGCAATTTCATATTGATTAATATTGGATAATTAAATATAATTTTTGTTTACACATACATAGTTATGTATTATATATAATATATCTATATAAGCTACGATAAGTGGGTGTCTCGACAAAAAAATATTAAGTAGTAAAGTTATTATTCTTGATTATCAGTAAAAAATTTAACTTACCTAGGTACTTATACCTAGTAATAATAAGAATATGTATAACATTTGTTATTTATTAATAATACCTTATCAAATAGTTATTGTTACGTAAAATATACTTTATTATTGTTTAAAATTATTGTTTTTACTTATATTAAATTTATTAATTTAAAATATTACACTTCCCATTATTAAAATGGTGTAAGAGTTTAAACTGTGGTTATCACATAAAGCAAGCGGAGCTTTTGCTAGCTGGCTATTTCTATTAAAAAGAATTGCCACAATTCACTGACGTAGCGCACAACAGGTATCTAATAAGGCCCAAAATCTGGAGCAGCCCAACTAGGAAATTACCTTGACCTTGTAGAAGATCACAGGTAAATAATACTGCTTTCAAGCAGTGTTGTGTTCGTGTGGTGAGTAAGGCGACCAGAGCTCCTGGGAGTAAAGTGGGTTTCAATACACTTGCAATGTTTCTATTGTTGCTGGCGTCTAAAGGCTACGGTAATCGCTTACCACGAGGTTAGCCGTACGCCGCTTTGCCGACCTAGTTGTAAAAAAATCTCATTCTCATCAAAACTTTATGTTAGATGTTTAAAAAAAACAATTAATTAGCCGCACCACTCAAAGGATTATTAATAAACATAGTCACCACCCACCAAATCATTTCTAAAACCAACCGCGCACTGAGCAAGATAGCGTCTATATAAAACGAACCACTCGGTTCACTTGAGTGTACTTTGAACATAACCAATACACTATCACAAGATAATAATATAAACAAATTTATAAAGAAGAATAACGCCATTTTAAAATCACTCCTCGATGACTTAATTAAATGAACGAATATAAATATTAATATAACAATAGCCGCGGACATTACTAGTAAGACCGATGTCGATCTGATGGCGGGTATGAGGACAAACTCGTGAAAACATGACACCAAGTAGTAATAGTATAGAAGTAACTCTTCGTAAGCTTCGATGACGATGACCGAGCCGTGAGCGAACCTCGTTACTTCCTTCGTCGTGTAGACTTCGGCGCCATTGAAGATGTACAGATCTGAGAACATTTTGAGCGCTATGCACGTTGTCCATATCGGTATCAGGAGGTTGAAATACGTCATAGCTTGGTACAGGATCGTTGTTATTGTTGTGATGTCTTCCGATTGCCTTTGTAAATAATATGCTGTCGACGTAACTAATTGTAACACGCTAGAAATTATGTGTTGTTTTTGTAAATGACTGTAAAGGTTCACTGGTTGTTTGGAATAATACTTCTGTATCAAGCTTGTTATGCCACCGACTAGTAAAACACAAACCGATCCACAAATAAGCGTTAAAACTACATCTTCACTTCTTGGATTTTCGTTATCAATCTTGATATACATATATTCAACATCTGATTCATTGGCATCACACATTTTTTATGTATTTCCTATGACATGTGTGGCTTACTAATGAAATGTATAGTTCATATTTAGTTTTAGTTTTTAATTAGTTGTATCGATAACAGCGTTTGTTTCACTAATGAGATGCGTGTACCTAATTATTTTATAGTACTGATTAAATAAGTTCTCGATATTTTTTTTTTTAAATCAATAACAAATCAATAAAAGTATTTAATAATTTTTCTATTACACATAAAATCAAAATCAAAATCAAAACAGCTTTATTCAAATATGCCCCAAGAGCACTTTCGAATCGTCATTTTACAAATTAAAACTTTAAAAAAAAATATTATATTTGTAGAAGTAAAGCTACCACCGATTTGGAATGTAGATTATGGAGAGAAGAATCGGCAAGAAACTCCGTAGTTACTCTTTTGAAAATATATTTAACTGAGATAGGGCAGAGCAGAAATTACCTGCTCAAAATATGGAGCAACCCGACTGGGGTAGTATACCTCGACCTTACGAAGAAAGATCACAGCTAAATAATACTGTTTTCAAGCAGTGTTCTGTTCCTGTTGATAAGTAAGATGACCAGAACTCCTGGGGGGAATTGGGGATAGGGTCGGCAACGCGCTTGCGATGTTTTGGTGTTGCAGACATGTATAAGCTACGGTAATCGTTTATCATCAGGTGAGCCGTACGCTTGTTTGCCGACTAGTTATATAAAACAAAATTAATTTTTTTTATAACTCTCATTTTTCAAATACTTTTTATACCCAAAAAATACTTTAAAAAATTTTGTTACCCTGTTATAATTATATAAATAATTTTAATTTTTATAATATAATTAAAACGATCAAAATGTCTTCACTCATAAACAAATAAATGTATTTGATGTGTAGTAAATGGTATCAGTGTATTAATTTTGGAGTCACTTATCATCGTTGTAAGCAATAGTCAAATAATCCCCCTAATAGTATTACGGGATCAACTTGAATTGACGAAGTATAATAAAAACACCATTTAGAATAATATGTTCCGTATCTATTGTTTTATATTCAAAAGTTTGGTGAATTAATTTCAAATAAATGTTTACTAGTTATAATATTATTTATATAACGTTATAGATAGATATACATAAAAATAAAGATTAATCGCTATATATGATTTCAAAAGTAAAACTTGAACCCGAATTCATTCATTGTTTATTTTAAGTTTACTAATTACTGGTAAGACATATATTCAGTAATTATGATAAAGACGATTATTTTACTAAAATTTTAGTGGTAGACAATAACATTATCAACAACATACGACTTACCACGGACCCCTAAACTATAAATTATTTATTCAATATTAATCCACCGTCAACCCACGCCATATGTCCGTCTATCTCCTGACCCACCTCGAGACAATGCTTCGAGACTTTATCAGTAGGAATGCGGTCGTATCTTTGTCAGTATGTGTCCTAAATGTTGCTGCATTAATGATGAGGATATTTTGATAAGTTACTCATAATTGATAGAAAAAAATGTAACGTTTTAATGACTTGTCGGGATAACAATATTAATTTATAAGTGTATGCTTTTTTCTATAAACGCTTTTGAAGAGTCGCCATTGATACAGTGACCATGTCTGCATTGTCACTCAATGATCGGGAGTTTTAGAATGACAATTACCGTAATACTCGCATCAGTGATATTTTAACAGTTTTCTATTCATCCAATGACAGATGTTATAGCAAAAGTACTGTAATTTCTGACTAGACACTACACTCTTTGATAAACGAATACATAGCGTACCATCGTACGCTGATGATGAGCTTAGGCTCATTGGAGTGACAATCTGGGTAAGCTATGTCTGTAGTTTTTGCCATCTTGTATTTATAGCTTGTTTGATACAAGCTTAGCTGTATATGTACATATATTAGATTGTTGGCAATTCATAAAATTGCCATGGTGAGTTTAGCTAGAGCTACACCAAATAAGTACATGGTCTTACGGTTTCCTACCACATCTAGCCTTATAAAATTTCCTCAATCAATAATACAAGTAAAACGGCAATCATTCTCGATAACTATTAATATTTTCATTTATTAGGGATTTCCATTGATTAAGGTTTTAAGATTCTTAATATTTAAGCGACTTGCAGACGCCATAGACACGTGACGAATAGATAAATAATGTATTATTCGACGTTAAATGTTAGTTGGAATCAAAGACTCCGTGAAGTATACATGTCGAAAGCGATCAAAATGCGATATTTTTAACAATAAAAAAGTTTTTTATCAATTGCACGTTAATCCTCTGGTACGTTGTGACACACGTGAGTGTAGCGGTGGTACCGCTGACGGTGGGGTCATTACCAACGCCGAATGTGGTTCGTGAGGGTGGTCGCGTGTTGATCGCGAGATACGGCCAACTCGCCCGTAATCGGTTTACTTGCTACGCTTTGGTGTGTGCTCTAAGGAGACAGCGATTTGTTCTATTAATTTGTTGGTGGTAGGAGGTCAGGACCACATATGATAATATATATATTTTTGTTGTAACGTGTTTATCAATTGGTAATTAGATAAATAGCACTTAATGACGAAGGCTGGGTGAGGATAGCGGAAAGCCAGGGTGTTTTGCGTGAGTTTGGGAAGGCTAATATCCAGCAGTGGACTAAGATAGGTTGAAGTGTGGGAGTGTATGTAATTATTTGATTTTAGTAGTAGTATATTCAAATGTTATTAATTAAGATTGATAGGACTATTAGAAAATAGTATGATGTCAGTGGCCTATCAGTGAATTGCAATAGTGTCTGCAAATCAGTTTTTGTCACTTGCTGTCGTAAATTTGCATTAAAATATTTTTCCTATGCTTTACATAGTTTGAACGATTTATATACGCTACGTTTCTATTGAAAGTAATCAAAATATCATACTTAGCCCATTAACTTACTAATTAATAGTATAAATAATTTTCGATGATTTTTTTTACGAAACTATGTTTTACTTTTATATTTTAACTCTCAACACTTTTCTTCTAGTAAGGTTGGCAACACGCTTGCGATATTTCTGGTATAGCTGGCGTCTATAGCTACGGTAATCGCTTCCCATATGGTGACCTATACGCTTATTTGCCGACCTAGTTGTATTAAAAAAAAATAGCCCGAATTTTATCAATTCCACCACACCCCACTTCCTCGGCTAATGTAGGCGACTAGTAAGCGTTATTAGCGCCGGCCACTTCACCTAGCCTAATGAACGGAGCTACGTGAAAGCTCTTAGTGTTATAATGTTAATATATTATTATGGAATTATAACGTCAATTTGTTACGGTCACTGTTCCGATCATCGGGGGCTAGTTAAGTTTTTATCGACCTTTTTTATTTAAATTAGTGCTGCAGATATTGCTTAGTTTTTAAAATTTATTCAAATTATTAATTCAATTAGGCTTTAAAAGAGCTTTTGAATTTAAATTATCATTTCATAAGGTGTATAGTCTGTAATTATTTAATTGCCTTGCTTATTTCACATTTACATCTGTCATCACTGATCATCAGTACAGGAAAGCCTGTAATATGAAGCTACTGCCGACACGATGGCTAAAAAAGCATTTAAAGCAGTTTGTTCCAGTTCTTATCATAGACCCTTAGTATCAAGCATTATTCGTGGTAGGTAAATACGTAGAATTTCGTCAATCTGTAGAAGGCAGTTATATACCATATGAAGTTCTAACCATTCTAAATGAAGAAAATAATTTGTGAAATCATACATGTGCACTTACTGCTCATTTTAAGTAAATTCTTAAACTAAGAAAGAATAATTACTAAATTATATTAGGGATATATAAGGGTTGTCAATCAATTAATTAATATTGTAAGTTTAACTGAGGAAAAGTAAATTTTCTGTTTAAAGTCTGGAGCAGCCCAACTGGGGTGGTACCTCGACCTTACAGAAAATCACAGCTAAATAATACTGCTTTCAAGCAGTGTTGTGGTCCTGTGGTGAGTAAGGTGACCAGAGCTTCTAGGGAAAATGGGGATAGGATCGGCAACGCTCTTGTGATTCTCCTGGTGTTGCAGGAGTCTATAAGCTACGGTAATCGCTTACTATCAGGTGAGCTGTACGCCTGTTTGCCGACCTAGTTATATAAAAAAGTAATAACAATAAAGTCTTCATGCTGGGCTATTCTCAGACTAAACTTTTGTTTCGAAATATGGATGACTGTGTTAGTTAAAAATATAGATTCATTCTCGTAAACACTGATGTTGTCAAAATTATCATTTTAAGAGCACTTGTCGAACATAAAAAAAAACAAATCTTAAATCTCATCTGAACATTTGAATGTAACCTATTAATATTAGTTCCAACTAATACGACTACCTATAATAGTTTGGGTTTTAGAATACAACGAAACTGATTTGGTAATTAAGAGAATGCCTTTTAAAGATTAGAAAGGGGAAGAGGTCAAAAATATTCCACTGAGTAACTTAATTAGTAATCGACTTTATACCTTCATAAAATATACATTTTTACTTTGAGTAACTCACCTAAGATTTTTTGTCATGTTCTATAAAATTAAAATTTCCTCAAATAACACGTCAATCTATTTCCTTCTTTATTATTATATTTGTAAAGTCTAAATTCCAGTTTTTATTTATTTACATCCGTGACTTGTAAGCTTCATGCGACAGGCTTCAACCAGAAAATGACAACGCGCGATATCCTTACTACAACCATATTTAATTTACCCTTTGCTAAGTAATATTCATTTGTGTTTTATAGCAAAGGATTAAGATCGATTTTCGCGTGGGATCTGTTTGTGACATGGTAAGGTATGTTTGTGAGATGTCTCTAGAGGTTCGATGGTGCATTTTCTGGCAGAATAGATAAGATCGTTCTGCACGTGTGGTCTGATGTATTTGTGATTTACACATACATATTTGCTGAAGATACTGTTCGGCAGATATTGATAGAATTTTTTTGTATGATCTGCAAATTTTTATTATATTTAGAAGTAAATGACATTTTGGTCAATGTTTACATCAGAAAGAAAAATATGGTTTGTAATATTCTATACCATTCCTTAATACAGTCCTTAGGGAACTAATGTCTAATTAATTGATTCAGGTTGAAATATCCTACTGCTTGGCTTCTTTCTCAATGTAGGAAAGTTGCGTATGGGAGGTAGTTAAAAAAATTTCAACCAAAAATTAGTATACAGGTCAGTGTTGAGAAATGTGCTTTGGAGAAACTTGCACATTTATGGAAAAAAATGTAGAATTTTTATCTACAATTTTTCTTCCCAACAAGAATTTTTTTTAACCCAAAAACAAAGCTTTTTTTATTTTTCTACTATTTCTGTCCTAAAATACGAGATAAATTACAAACACAATAGACTTAACAACCATCTACACGGTTTTCGCCCGGAATCAAATTGTGACCTTCGAATTAATTGTTCAAACTATTTTGGAACTAAACATGGTAACGCTCTTTATTAACACAACATTCGTATTATTAGTAAAATCTAAATTATTTTATTTCAAATACACTTCAAAACCACTTATGCATCGTCATTTAACTAATTAAAATTACATTTGTTTCAACTGACTAATTGTTGTTAAAAGTGAAGCTACCAATGATTCGGAATGTAGATTCTGCAAAGAAGATTTGGCAAGAAATTCCAAAGTCACTCTTAAAAAAAGCGTGTGTCTGCAACTCACACATGGCAGAAGTTGTCGAGCATTGCGATTTGTTCTTATGACGATGATTACGGTTTCGTGAAAAAGGTCGTAAGCACCCTGGAAAACGCGTCGCTTACGCGTTTTGAGCTGCAATGTATCCTATCTCATTCACTCCTATACATTTATGTGTTTCTTTCTTTATCGTACCGCATTTTCGTTTCATCGAGTTTCGAATCACATTTCTAAAGAAGTACAAATTCAAAAAGTGTGTTATATTGTAAAAGAATTTCAATTCATATTGTTGGTAATATAATAAGTGTCGTGACAATTTCTGTAATATTTACTCAATGTTGGGCCCAATGATTTGCATGTTCTATTTATTGCTTCTGGAGGCGTTTCTCGTACGAAATTACAGCAATTTGTAATGACACAGCGTCGTGTGTGAGCGACACAGTTAATATGGTTTTATAACAGCCGGCAATGTCATGGTGATCGGCGTTTTATCCGGTTACTTGGAAGGCTAGGGCTGACTTAAAAACAAATATTATGGCAATAGAAATAACATTTTTGATTATTTTTCGCAATGTAATTGATGTTTTTGACGCAAAAGATATAAAGTTGAGTTTAATTTCTATTTATTACTTAATTTTTCTTAATAATATTGATTTTGTGATGTTTAATTTACAAAAAATATTTCATTAAAATTCTTCAAAATTTAGTATGTACCTAATATTAAATAATTTAAGTGAGATTTCTCTATTTAAATTAACAAGTAAATTAAAACAGTTGATCTGATTGATTTTAATTTAAAAAAAAATTCTAAGTAAGTAAAGACAAGTTCTTAAATATCGCAATAAGATTTTAAATGATATAAATTGTGTAATGACTCCAAATGTAGATAGTAAAATTTTTAAAGGAAAAAATTATTTGAGTCTTTTTAGCGTATTTAAATAAAAGCTTGTTAAAAAAATACTTTGAAATTATTTTTTACTTCTTGTTATCTCTAGACAGGTTTTTCGGTTTGGTATTCTTAGCAAATCCTTTCATTTGACACCCATAATGTAGGAAGGCATAAAATAATTGTCCACCATCTTTTGAAATTCGCCATATTGGATTTAGAAACGTCACTTTATTTTTCGAGTTACTTTGAGATTTGATACTCATATTGTAAGAAAGCATAAAAAACTTGTCCACCATCTTTACAAGACCGCACTGTTGGATTTGAAGTAATCTAACTTTGTTTTCCGAGTTACTCTCAAGAAGCCCATTTTTTATATCTATATTGTAGGAGTATATTAAAAATAACTAGTCCGCCATCTTAGATGCGGACGCCATGTTGGAATTAGGGTGACGTCATATAGCTAAACATACATCATCATCTGAACTCAACGTTAATACTAGATTAAACGAAGTTTAAATATACACACCCTAACAAACACACATACACTTCAAGTTAATTAATTTTAATAATATTGAAACCACAATTATTTTACGTATTAAGTGCATACATTCTAAAATATTGTAAGGCGCAGGCCTCCAGGCAAGGCATATGTAAATTTTCAATAGTTTTAGTTTGACGATGATGAATTTGTCAGTCAGTGAGTTACGGCTTGTTACTTTATATGTTTATATAATATACATTACATGTAATTTATGTTCAGTCAAGTAAAGCATTAGCTCACATTGTAAGATCAATTTACTTTATAATTTTATGACATTCATAAATTAATTTTACTAGGATTACAAGCTCTCCCTACGGTTTAGTTCGCTATTACCCACTTAAAAGTTTATTTGAACACTAGCTGCGTCCCGCGGTTTCACAAGCTTTAATTTGAAGACCAAAATAGCATATACGCTATATGCTATTTTGGCATATGTTATTTCAGTGCCTCGGTAAATGGGCTATCCATCAAAAAAAATATTTTTCAATTTGAACGAGTAATTCCTGAGATTAGCGCGAACAAACTATTCAGCTTTAAAATATTAGTGTTTACTGTTTACTTTATTTTATATATATAATTATTTTTTGTCTTTTTTTCCCTTTGTCTTTTTTTCTAACATCGTAAAAAGTCTGATTGTTTACAATTTTACGGATTGCAATGAATGAAACGAATGATGAAAAATATATTCAAAATCAAATCAAGACTAAAAATTTCTGTACTCAAATAAGCCTTGAATACTTTTGAATTTTTATTTTACAATTATAATTTGTTAAATTTGAAGCAATAACAGTGTGGGGACGTCCTCCGGCCCGTTGGACTGACGATCTACGTAAGATTGCCGGTGTAGGCTGGATGAGGATTGCGGAAGACCGGGATGTCTGGCGCGAACTTGGGGAGGCCTATGTCCAGAAGTGGACTGCGATAGGTTGAAGTGTGTATGTGTGTGTGTGAAGCTATAACCGATTTGAAATGAAAAAAAGATTCTACAGAGATAAACCGGCTAGAAACTCCGCAGTTAATAAAAAAAAAAAAAAAATAATAGGTATATTACCATGTCATGTTTTTGGGAATAGTAAAACATTTTTAACCGACTACCAAATAATTGTGTTTGCTCGCAAACGAAAAAAACCGACTTCAATTACATCGACGAGTAATACAACGTAGATCGACGAAAAAATACTCAAGTACCTGCGCGTTATCAAAGATTATTCAAAAAGTAGTTATCAGATCTCAATGAAATTTATATGTGACCATTTGACAAACATCAGCTTTCGATTAAATTAAAAATTATTAAAATCGGTACACCCAGTAAAAAGTTATTGCGGATTTTCAAGAATTTCCATCAATTTCTCTGGAATCCCATCATCAGATCCTGGTTTCCTTATCATGATACCAAACTAGGGATATCTCCTTTCCAACAAAAAAAGAATTATCAAAATCGATACATCCAGTAGAAAGTTATGCGGTATAATACAACGTAGGTCGACGAAAAAAGCGTCAAGTAAAAACGCATTATTAGATATAGCTCGAAAAGCAGTTGTTAGATCTCAAATAAATTTAAATGGGAACAATTGGCACACACCACCTTTCGATTAAAATAAAATTTGTTGAAATCGGTCCACACGGCCAAAAGTTCTGATGTAACATACATTAAAAAAAAACAGTCGAATTGAGAACCTCCTCCTTTTTTGGAAGTCGGTTAAAAAGAAGGAGGTTCGCATTTTGACTGTATTTTTATGTCTGTTACCTCCCAACTTTTTACTGGCCGATTTTGAGGATTTTTTCAATCGAAAGGTGGTGCGTGTCATGCGGTCCCATTTAAATTTGATCCAGATCTGATGACTACTTTTTGAGTAATTACTTGACAATTTTTTCGTCTTCCTACGTTGTTTACTTGTCGATGTAAGTGAAGTCAGTGTTTTTTTGTTTGCGAGCAAACACAATTATTTACTATTGCAACACAAGTCCGATACGGTATACGTTATAGTTCGCCCTAATTTTACTTCGCGTGTAATTATAGAAGCAAATACAGATAGACCAGATTACGCGCGCCTTGCGTGTGAACCGTTCCAATAACAAATGACTTAGTTTGTACCGCGGACGCGCTCGGGGTAGTTCGGGACAACTCGGGGTAGCTCGGGCTAACTCGGCATAGCTGATATCGGCATATCTTATTGTACGTTTTATTTATTGTTCTGTCATTGTTTTTGTTTACAAATTATGTTTTTTATTACTAAATTGAATTAAATATAAATTTATTTCTTTTGTTCGTTTGTATTTTTTAACTATGGTTTTAAGGTTGTTTGTTTGATTTGTTAAGGGTACACAGATAAAAGAAAGAATAAATCAAAAAGTTTCTCATTTTTAACCGACTTCAAAAAAAGAAGGAGAATATGTATGTTCGGGGATAACTTCGTCGTTTATGAACCGATTTTGATAATTCTTTTTTGTTGGAAGGAGATATTTCAAGGGTGATACCATGATAATGAAACAAGGGTTTGTTGATTGAATCTTAGAGAAATCGAGGGGTACCCTCGAAAATCGTAGTGACGACTAGTGCGTTTCTTAATTTTTTGAGAATGTAGTAAAGAGTAATTAATACATATCTGTAGAAACTTACAGTAACAAAGACTATTTATGCAATGGGAAATATAAGTTGTTATTTATTTATTTTCTTCGTTGTATGGCTTTTAGCTGTGTATAAGTTATTATGTCATCATCATCATCATTATTTCAGCCTATTGCAGTCCTCTGCTGGACAAAGGCCTCCACGAGTTTGCGCTAAAAATGGCTTGAGCCCACGCGTGTTGACCATAGTCACCACGCTGGGAAGGCAGGTTGGTGATCGCAGGGCTGGCTCTGTCGCACTGAAGACGCTGATACCCGTCTATGGTCTGTGTATTTCAAGGCCAGCAGTTGGCTGGTTATCCCGCCATCGGTCGGCTGAATAAGTTCCAAGGTGGTAGTGGAACTGTGATATCCCTTAGTCGCCTCTTACGACACCCGCGGGAAGAGATGGGGTGGCTATATTCTTTAATACAGTAGCCACACAGCCAAGTTATTATGTAAAGTAGTTAAAGTTTTGAGATTTAACGATGTCTATAGGTATTGTTTTTACAGGTGACTAGGTATTAGGATATTGTGTCCAATGGATACAAAATAAATTGTAACGTTGACGCGTATTAAATATTTTTTTGTTTATAATTCATAATTAATAATTGTGTTTAGTCCCAGATCTTTAGATGTCTGTGTTTAAGACTCACGCGCTTATACACACCAACACGTAAACACACACACACACACAAGTCGTATAAATCAGTTATTTGACGTGTTCTGTCCGTACGTCACGTCTGGTGACGTCTTATCTATCTGATGGCGATCACGAATAAGTTCGACAAAAACGCGGGAGAAGCCACACTTGATCTGATTTCGTATAAGCGTTTGTAAAACTAGTAATAAAAATATTCATTATCAAAGGATAATGAATATGTTTAATGCGTTAGAGGTTTATCTGTGACTAACTGTACCCCGCGGTTTCAAAATAACCCATAACTTTCCTCTGTACATGGGCTATCCAATAATAAAAGGATTTTTCATTTCGAACGAGTAGTTCCTGAGATTAGCGAGTATAAACCAAATTTTCAGCTTTATAATATTAGTATAGATAACATTTTAATAGGACTTCACAGAAAAGGAGGAGGTGCTCAATTCAAGTGTAGTTTTTATTGGTTTTACCATAGCTTTTTACTGAGTGGGCCGATTTCGACGATTATTTTTCTTAATTGAAAGGTGATGCTTGACGCGTGTTCCATTTTAATTTAATTTTTATCTCTAATTATGTGTATTTATTTAATTAATTTTCGCCGACCGTTATTGTTTTATACCACATAACTTTTTACTGGTGGACCGATTTTGATAAAAAAAAATATCGAAAGTTAGTTATTGTCATATGGTCTCATTTAAATTTGATTAAGATCTAACAAGTTCTTTTTAGTGCCTCGGAGAGCACGTTAAGCCGTCGGTCCCGGTTGTTATCAAGTAGGTACACCTGATAGCGATCGTTACTTATAGTAGAGAATATATCCGCCAACCCGCATTGGAGCAGCGTGGTGGATTAAGCTTTGATCCTTCTACATGGGAAAGAGGCCTATATGGCCAGTAGTGGGATATTACAGGCTGAAGCGAAGTTATTTTAAGTTATTTCTAATAAAGCATATTGACTTAACTATTTTTTTGTTTAACTGCGTTATATTGCTGCTGGTCGACGTAATTGAAGTCGGTTTTTTTTTTCGTTATAACACAATTACTTTTTAATTTTCTTTAAATCGTGTCGTGTGCTTGAACAATAAGGTCACATAGATTTTGGATATTTTTATTGAATTTGATTAACTAGAGGAAGCGTAGCGTAAAGATGTAGCTCTTCCCACTTAGATCCAGTGTACAGTACAATGTTGTTCTGTCAGAGAGCGTCAGCGCGGTCAGAGGTCGTCCCGCCCCGACGCATAGCAGCAAATAATTTGACGTGATTTCATTTTGACATAATGGCGTCTTAAAACGTTTTATTGCGTAACTATTTATAGACCACACATGAGTTATTATTGCTATTATTAATTATTAATAATATTTTATTTATCATTTGTTATTTAAGGAATAAAATTTGTGAGTTTAGGGATTGTGGCGTTGAAATGGTTTTTTAATTGCTTTGAAAATTTAACAATTAATTATATAATATTTTATTTTAATTTAATTAGATTTAATTAAACTTGAAAGGTCTAGGAAAAGTATTTTTTTTATGTTTTAATTTTGAAAATTATCAAAAAACTGTACATAGAATTGTTTATAGCGATTTTATTTGTGAAATCATTGTACGTATATTAATACTTAAAGTTTTTTATTGTCGAACAAGATGTAGGTAAAATACTTGTTAGATTAGTATCTTTAAGAGAAATCGTAGTACAACGGAAACAGTCGACTACGTTTGTATGGAGAAAGAGCCGGTGTCCTTTTTGCAACTAAAACAGCAGGGTACACGAATATCTCGTGTCGTAAGAATTAAAAATAATATTAGAGCATTACTTAGAACACATACCTTCTGTTCTTATTAACATGTATGGTCACGTTCGCATTTACCGGTTTTAAAGAGAGAGCGTACATGCAAGTCAGAGGTTAAGACATGCGAATACAACTGTAGACTAGTTAAATGTCTATTAACATTTGTAGCGTTTAAAAGGTAATGTTTTAAAATTTATTTATTTAACATTTGCAATACGTCTCTATAACTTAATTAGAATAATAGTGTATAGCTAAATGGAGATTTTTAATTTGTTTTCTAATGCCAGAACTTAATTCAAGCCATATTTATTGGTAATTATAGTTATGGACTGTTTTTAATTTATTATCTATTTTATTCATGTCCTTTTTCTAAAGGTTGTCTGGAAGAGATCGCTCTTTAGCGATAAGACCGCCTTTTGTACATTCCTTTTTTTGTTATTATTATTATTATTATTATTATTTCTCGCTTGTTTCTTTTTCTTTTATGTTATTTGTATTGTTTTTGGTTGTACAATAAAGTATATTTGTATTGTATTGTATCTATGTTAGCCGACTGTTATATCTATACCATGTGGTGTCGGCCGAATAGAATAGTACCACCCCCTTTTTTCCCATAGGGGTCGTAAAAGGCGACCGAGAGATAAACCTGGCTCAAAATCATCAGAGTCCTGAAGAATGAAAACTTCATTTGAAACCCGAAATGGGGTCTCCATCAAGCATTTGTGGCATAGCTCTAAAATGCGAAAGACTTCTGCAGCCGAACTGGCTCCACACGCATCGACTCGTCGTTCCTGTGGGCCTAGCCAGTGAGGTCGAGAGGGTGGCGCAGAGTTTAGGCAACTCTGAGTTTTCCTGAAGAGTGTCCTAGGCGACACAGTGTCTGTCTGTCACTGCCTAAATCGTCTGCAATAGACGGAAGGCTAATGATGATCTATGTTATCGTAATTTTAATAATTTTCTTTAAGGAAATTATAATAATGTTAAACACAAAACCATTCTTATACCATAGGTCTACAAACATGCTGTTTCAGCCTGTAATATCCCACTGCTGGGCATAGGCCTCTTTTTCCAAATAGGAGAAGGATCAGAGCTTAATCCACCACGCCGCCTTACTGCGCTTTGGCGTATATATGTATTTCCTACTATGAGTAACTACGTGGGTATACGTACTGTAACTGTAACGTCTTAATCATAGGAACATCATGCCATTGTTTTTTTTTATTTCTATGACAAGCACCACCCACTTGATATTCAGTTGTTACTGACGTCACGTCTATACACGTTATTTCATAGTTGTTACTGTATTGTAGATCTTTAGGAAAAATCCTTCCAATTTTATAAATGCAAATGTTTGTGAGGATAGAAGAATGCATTTTACGCTTTCGTAAAAAGTACTGAACTAATTGTATTAAAAACTTGGTACGTCGATAGTTGATCCAGAATAAATCACAGGACTTTTATCCCGACATTTTTAAGATTTCGGAAACTGTAAAATATATAAAAAATACTGTAGATTGAATTAATAATTTCGTAGTCCTATTATTTAGACTCATAATTTTGTTAAAATTTCACGGAAGTTTACACTCATATCACGAACGATTGAGCTGACATAACATAACATCGATAGTATAATTTTGAGACGTAATAATCGTTACGTGCTGGAAGTTTTACCAATATTTAAATAAAAACCTATAAGCAACATTTTTTTGAGTATACCTACTCAATAAAAAATGCATTAAGTGATTTTTTAAATATTTATTTTATTTATTTATTTATTTAACAATTTATGTACACTAGGATGGCAAAAGGAAATAGCTCTTATAATCAATGCTGGTACAAAGGCACTACTTATCCAAATGATGGAATCTCTTCCATTAGTCCTGCCACAGGAAACTTATAAAACAGTAGCAAAATTAACGTGTACAATCTAAACATATTGAGGATAAAAATATAATATATAATAAAAACATAATTATACAGTATATAAAATATATTTATATTGTTCTAGATTATTATAGGTTATTATATATTATATAAAATTTTATATTTTTCCTAAAATATTCTAGCGTAGGTGAGCTTGGTGTTAGTTAAGCAAAAGGAACAAAATTTTGAACAATGTCATTTCTATTATAAGTTACACATATTGTGTAATATTTTACGGATATTCAATCAATGGATGGTACTTTTTTAGGTATATATTTTTATACAACTAGGTCGGCAAACAAGCGTACGGTCCTTAGTATTGTAAGCGGTAAACTTAGCCTATAGCCGCTTTTAACACCAGGAGCATTGCAAACATTGCATTTGCCGACCCTAACCCCTTTCCCCCCTCTTTCCTACAATGCCTATAACCTACCTCAATATACATATACACGGGTGCGTAAATTTTGTACATTATTAATAGTTCGACCTATTATGATAGCTTTACACGTTTCGCCTTCAAGTAGTTAATTGATTTAACCGACCGCGTCAACTGATAGTGATCTCAGCTAGTGACATATTTGGTGAATTATATACTAATTGGATTTAAACTTAAAACAAAATCAATGATTTATATTAATATATTATATGCAACATGGTTCCATTCAATGTCATTAATTATTATGAATTTAAATTCAAGTTCATTCATATTTATATATATGTTACCTAATTTATTTCTATGTACTTTTATCCAATATTAAATTACTGTTATATTATGTTCTTGAAAATAGTTTTTTTTATACTGCAAAAAAGCGTACGACTCACCTGATGGTAAGAGATTACCGTAGCTTAAAGACGCTTGCAACACCAGAAGCATCGCAAGCACTTTTTCGACCCTATCCCGAATATAATCCGTTCCATCAGCTTTGGTCACCTTATTCGCCACAGGAATATGACACTGTTTGAGAGCAGTATTATTTAAATGTGATCATCTGTAAGGTCGAGGTAGTTCCCTAGCCGGCTTGCTCCAGATTATAAGCAGGATATTTCCCTAACACCATGTTATTATTATATTTTTATATTCAATTATATCCCTATTATTTTATTTTTAAAAATATATATCTATACGAATAAATAAAATTGGAGTATCTGTTTTTAATATTAAAATAACCGCTTTTTACTAAACGCATAATTATGGATGTATACACGATACATATACCAAAATAACATTTTTTACAATTTTCATCTGTCTGTCTATTGTCTCTCTCAACTTCTGTTCGCCTTGCCAGATCATACTTTTCGTAACGTTCTTATCACGCATTCACCAGCTTACTCCCAAGTCATGCGTGCGTATAGAAGCTTAACTTCAAAAAACTTTATAAATACTTCACGTTAATTACATTTCATCAAAGCTTAATTTGAACTGTAGCGAATTACTTCTATTTAAATCGCAGCTAATAATTACGCTATCAAACGCCATCAGTGCAGGAGGAAATCAATTTGCGAATAATTTACGACACGTACGTAATAGTGCCTATGCAAAAATTAGTATGGTGACCTAGTAAGTTATTCGATTAATTTTTGTTTGTAATTGTAATTTGTAAAAACAATATTAGTTTTTTCGTTATACCTATACATTTGTAATATTGTATTTTGACTTACAGTTATGGAAATTGAGAAATTTCATTAAACATTATGCATATTTACAATTTAAAACGTAAGAACTAAATATTTACAGATAGTTTTGCTACAAATCATGTCCGCGTGGAATTGTGCCAAGAATGCTGACAGCATTTCCCCGTTGAATCGCTAATAATAAAATCATAAATAAATATGGACATAAATGTTTTTAAATTTCACCATGATATGCGTATGCAAAACGGGTTTAATTTAATGCATGCATCTTGTGTCCTGCTTGTGACAACGTGTTAGCGCTACGGCCACAGCATTGACTTACGACTGTTGCGTTGGCGTCTGCGGGTTTGATCTCCGCACATAGCCGACATTGGAGGACTAAATCCTAGTGAGGGCTGTTTAGTGTGAGACGATTATTTATTTTATTTATTTGTATATCTATAAATAGCTGTGCCCCGCGGTTCCTCACGCGTTACTTTGACGAAAAAATAACCCACAGCCCTTCTCGGTAAATCGGCTATCTAACATGGATGAAAAGATTTTTTTTCAATTCGAACCAATAGTGGCTCAGAGTACCGCGTTTGAACAAGCAAACTTTCCAGCTCTCTAGTATTGATAAAGTTACGCAACTAAAGTTTTTACTTGAATATATGTTACGCATAAGATATTTCAAAGCAAGTGTTAGTTGTCTTATTGGAAGCGAAAGAAATGTAGAGATTATAACGGATAGAGTGTTAAAAAACATTATGTTATTTGAAGATGTATTATATAAAGTATATAAGTTATATAATACATATCTAATTACATAATATTTTTATTTTGAAAACGTAGACTAATTATATCATCATGTTGAAGTCAGTCAAATTAGTATTAATTACAGTTTTTTCTTCGTTTATTGTAATTTAGTTTTTGCGTTCTGTGTTATATCGTTGTTTGAGATTTTTTGTCTGTATATTACGTCAACGACTTGGAATTATTGTAAGAACAAAAAATTATTTAAATATAATACAATGAATTATTAACTCTCCTGTTAACATACTAATGTTACGATTACGATACGAAAAGGTAGAGTTAGGATCACAATAAACTTACCGGCAGGTTTGGGTACATTTCTCTTGACTTGCATCCACTTATACGTTGGCACGGCGGCGTGGGAGGGGTGAGGCTGGTGACCCACATGATGGCTTTGGATATCTCCATCTCGGGGAAAACTCTCCCTCAACCCCCCGAACTCCTCTTTCGGAGAGTAGGGATCAAACTCTCCGCAGGGGAGAGGAGAGCCATGGCTGTATTGAATGCTCGAGTCGTCAACAAAGTGCATATTGTATTTTGTTTCCAAGTAGTGATTGTCTAGTTTGTGATCGTGCATGTGTATCTCCTCCGCTCTGGGCATGTCTTCTCTGTGCTTGAACGCTTCTGGGTGTGGAGGTAGTGGGTGTACTGGGTAAGTCTGTTGCAACTCTCCATAGTCTAAGTTCGTGTAACAGAGTCCTGTGTCAGTACTTATAACTGGAGCTGCTTCATGTGTCGCCTGTCCGTGGATGATCGGTTCGTAGTATGGTGCCGGTTCATAGTACCCCTCGTGGTAGCCCTCGTACGGTGGCTGGTACGCCGCCCCCTGCTGGTAGTACTCCGCGTTGTAGCCGCTCTGCTGATTGTTGTACATCCCGACGTCCATAGTCATCATGTTTGTCACGCACCGTGTCTATCGATAACGATATTACATCACACACATCACTACGCGACGGCGTGCAACGCGTCTCCCGTTTCGGATTTGCGATCGAATATCGAACTAGTGTTGCGCCGTGCTCGTATCGATCGTCCGCACGTCAGGTGAACCGACGAACACTGAACGCGTTCACGTATAACGAAACAATTTTTTTTCTACCGCACCTAAAATTGGAATCTTTCGTCTCTATTTGGCTCTATCTGTGCAGGCGCGATAAACAGAGACGGCGTTATCTCAGTGATGCGCGATAAACGGATAAGGAACGTGATTTCGTGGAAAGACCGAGCGTCACGGTTTGAGTGTTCGTTGGGACATTCCTCGGGCGCCGGCGTAACGACTGAGCTTGTTGCTCGCGCCAGGTAGAGCGCTGCTCTGAAAGCCACTGTAAAGGCGTGGCGTAGAAACGGGGCGGGCGAGTAGGGATCGCTTCCACCAATAGCGTTTCTCGTTTTAATTCTCCATTTTGTATTGGCTATAGCGAGATAATAGTTGCGAATCTGGGAGGCTGGATGCGAGTGTAGTGTTTTTTTTTATTTACTTCGTACCGCGCCGAATGGTCCGGGTGTCCGTTTACGCGAAACGCTTCAATTTATTCTCGTGACGTAAATCGATTTCAAGGTGTTAACAGCTACCTTTTTCTTCTTTGTCGTCGGAATGTTCTCGCGAATCGGCAGCAGCTTTTATATAATAAATACAATTGTTACGACGTCTTTGAAATTACATCACGCGAGTTTTTATTTAGTCTGTAATAGGAAATAGTTATTTTTTTATATCGTAGGTATACGTAATTTACGCTTTAACTAATCTAGTAAGTATTTTTCGTAAGTAACCTTAGTCAGGATTATTTACAAAATTATAAATAAAAAATTTTCCAACTCTCATAAGCAAAAGAAACGATTGTATTTAAATTGTTTCTTTTTTATTTGATTCAGAATGATTTTACAGTTAAGATCTTTATAGCTTTGTTAATGCACTAGGTTATTCATTGATATTTTTGCCACCTTAATTTTCTTTTATTATTGTGAGTTTTTTTTTGTTGTATATGGTATTATTTATGACATTCTTTAAGCGTGTGTCACCTTATGGCGAAATAAATATTTTCATTTGATTTCATTTTTAGTAAATTTAAAATATCTATCTATTTTGATTACTTCGGTGTATGATAAAATTAAATTGTGTTTTGGTACGTTTATCGATATTGTTTTCATTTACCTAAATCTGTAATATTACGTCCTTAGTATATTATCATTAAGTGTATTTATTTATTTATTTTGCCGTCGCGTTGGTGCAACGGCTACAGTCATGGATTGTGCCTGTTGCGCTGGCGGTTGCGGGTTCGATCCCCGCACATGTATTGGCATTTGTATTGGCCATACAGGAGTTTGCCGTGGTCTGGGTGTTTGTGCAGTCCTTGTGGGTCTCCCCACCGTGCCTCGGAGAGCACGTTAAGCCGTCGGTCCCGGCTGTTATCATGTACACCTGATAGCAATCGTTACTCATAATAGGGAATATATCTGCCAACCCGCATTGCAGCGTGGTGGATTAAGCTCTGATCCTTCTCCTACATGGGGAAAGAGGCCTATGCCCAGTAGTGGGGATATTACAGGCTGGAGCGATTTATTTATTTAAAAAGAATACCAACTAAGGATGTACCTACATAAAAAAAGACGACTGCATTACTTAACTATGAATTGTAAACCCTTGCAGCGATTTATTCATTATTTAGACAATTGTATAGTTTAAATTCGTATTTGCTCAAAAGATTAACGGGATTTGTATTTAAGTCAAGAAGAAAGATCTATGTAGTCTTCTAGCACTTAATTTTTACTGTAAGATTTACATTACACAGAGATACATTTGAATTTTGGTAATTTGACGATATTAGACTTAGATTTATTGATTAGATTAAATTTATTAATACACCTATCGACACACGTCTCGGAAGCTCTTTATAAACATTTATAGTTAGGTATATTCTTTGATTTTATTAATTGCTTTTACTTTTGTTGCACAACAGGTAACGTTTACTGTAAAGTTACTTACGACTAAGCACCTACCTGATTCAAATTATAATAACCTGCTACGCGATTTCGGAGTTCTGCAACAAATACTATAACAAGAGATTTTGAATTTATATTTCTTTTGGCGCGTAAGGGAAAAGTTATGAGTGTAAATTTTTACGATGAGCGCGCACACCGTCACGAAAACAAACCGACACCCTGAAGCTAGCTGGCTAATGAAGTATAACTTCTTGCGTGCGTACATAAGTACACATACAATTTTTTATATTTTAGATTAGAGTCAAATCTTTTTTTTTATGTCACTAGGTCGGCAAACAAGCGTACGACTCACCTGATGGTAAGAGATTACCGTAGCTTATAGACGTCTACAACACCAGAAGCATCGAAAGCGCGTTGCCGACCTAATCCCCAATCCCCCCAGGAGCTCTGGTCACCTTACTCACCAACAGTAACACAATACTGCTTGAAAACAGTATTATTTTGCTGTGATCTTCTGTAAGGTCGAGGTACTACCCCAGTCGGGCTACTCCATATTTTGAGCAGGAAATTCCTGCTGTGCCCTACCTCAGTTTAAAATTAGTACTTACTTACTTACGTACTAGTTACAAATTAGTTTTTAGTAGTCTTTATTAGGTATCCACTATCTGTATCTACTTAGAAAATATACATTCTTCTAAACTCTCGATAAAAAAAAGGTAATAGTGGCTTTCAAATCGTGTCTCCAGCAACTCTACTTATGTATTTACAAAGTCAAAAACCAAACATCAAAGCTAAATTTGTTGTAATGTTCATCATATAGGTACTTATTAGGTTCCTGTGTCCCCTAGCTGGGGCAGAGGGCGTCCACAGTGCATCTCTATCCCGAGCGGTCCCATCGATTTCACTCCAGGTCTTTCCGATGGCTTTGGTTTCGTCAATGATAGTCCGCTGCCAGGTTTGTTTTGAACGGCCACGTTTGCGCTTTCCTTGGGGATTCCAGTCTAGGTCTTGCCTCGGTATATGGTTAGAATCGCCCCGGAGAGTGTAGCCTATCCAGCTCCATTTCTGGCGTTTGATTTGCTGGTCGATCGCGCTTTAACTGCAGCTATTTTCATGTTCATCATAAAAAAAGAATATAGTTTGTAATTGGTTATTTGATAAAAAAATGACTGACTAGTTGATACAGATGTATGATGATATACAAGGACCCGACTTTCTATCCAAGTCCAGGGTTATGGCTTCGATTCCTGCCCCGAGTCGGGTTTTAATAACTATAAACTATTTACATGTGTATTATTTATATGTATCTTTAACACAAAAGTTTGTTGTGATTCAGTATTTATCACTATATATAGGCATTAAGTTGCTACCCTAAAAACACACGATCGTGAAAAAAAAACTGACTTCAATTACATCGACAAATAATACAACGCAGGTGGACGAAAAAATAGTCCACATATATGACCACATGATATATATTAACTTACGATTAAATTACAAATCATGAAAATCGGTACACCCAGTAAAAAGTTATACGGTATAATACAACGTAGGTCGACGTCAAGTAAACACGCATTATTAGATACAACTCGAAAAGTAGTTGTTAGATCTCAAATAAATTTAAATGGGACCAAATGACAAAAACTACCTTTCAATTAAAATAAATTGTCGAAATCGGTCCACTCAGTCAAAAGTTCTGAAGTACCTAATATAGATTTAAAAAAAAATTACAGTCGAATTGAGAACCTCCTCCTTGTTTTTGGAAGTCGGTTAAAAATACTTAAAGATATTTATAAGTATCTACTACAAAACCCTTTCTTTCTCTTAAATCATTGGTCACATGTGACACTTCACTGTTAGAGTATATAGGCACCTATATTTTAAAAAATTAATTATTGTTTAGTATAAACTGCTATTAATACCTAATTATATGTATTTAATATCGACATTTCTTTTCTTATATAGAGAATATAGGTACCGTTTGCTAGCAAAATGCGACCCATATTTACTGTCTATTTCAATTCTGTTCACCTAGAACATCAATGACCATTAATTACAAAACATTTCTCTAACTCAAACGTTACAAATCTAAATGGGAAAATACTGTGTCTAGCTTACAAATTAAGTTGATAGGACGATATATCGTGCACTAAATTTGAAATACCTCTCTTAAAAAAATGAGCATGCTTTAGACTACACGACTGAAGTAAAACATTTGCACAATAGGCCTTCACTGTGTCATAGATATACGAAACGTAACTGGCTGCTCGGACCTCTCTCTCTCTTGCTCTGTTCGCCTCACCCGCTCACACTTTTTGTAACACTCTCGTCACGCATTCACCAGCTTACTCCCCAAGTCAAGCGTGCGTAAAAAAGTTTTACTTCAAATAGTTCTCATAGATCTCATTAGCGGGTATGAGATTTTGGTCTGCATTAGTCCATGTTGTTGTGAGGTTTTTTTTCCATAGGGCTTAAACTTAGAAGGTTACATCGTAGCCCATTACGTCCCCTACGTACACGGATACTGTGGTGTCTAAAACAGCCAGAACATCTAGGGGTTGTGCTGTGTTGACAGGGTGTGGATGAAAACGCACTTGTATTATTTTTAGTTTTGTAGGCGTTTATAAGCTATGTCAACAAGATAGCTATAATATGCTTATGCAAGTGCTAACTGCTTACTACCTAAAATATAAATAAATTATGATCTCAGGAGATTATTTTAAAATTATTATTAGTGTGAAAATATCAAGATTCTGTAAGTGTGTAATCTTTAAAGTTGAATAAAGGAAAGACGCAGTAGGCATTACTCAATGAGGTTACAGGGAAGTCAACTGATGTGATTATTAAAAGCTCAACAGTGGTCAAGACAAGCGCTCTTATATCTATTTCTCACCGCTGGATCTGGTGCCATAATGACATCACGTCGAACATGACAGGCTTGTACAGAATACAGGTAGAAAATCTGCTACTGACGTGAGTTTGACTGAGAGATTTCTTTCTAGCTACATGTATTGTTATGGGAACAACGGGATTTTTTTTATAGAAATAGCCAGCGTGTTCGTTTCATATTGTGTCATCATCATAGGTCAACAATGCAGAATACAAGGATCGAGGTGGGTAAGTAAAGTTTCCAAAATTATCTAAAACCATCAGCCTCAATAGGGAAACAAACATCTACATAAATACCAAAGTCTTTTCATTCTCTTTAACCGACTTCCCAAAAAGGAGGAGGTTCTCAATTCGACTGTATTTTTTTTAAGTATGTTACATCAGAACTTTTGACCGTGTGGACCGATTTCGACAATTTTTTTTAATCGAAAGGTGGTGTGTGTCAATTGGTCCCATTTAAAGTTATTTGAGATCTAAGAACTACTTTTCGAGTTATATCTAATAATGCGTTTTTACTTGACGCTTTTTTCGTCGACCTACGTTGTATTATGCCGCATAACTTTCTACTGGATGTATCGATTTTGATAACTCTTTTTTTGTTGCAAAGGAGATATCTCTAGTTTAGTACCATGGTAAGGAAACCAGGATCTGATGATGGGATTGCAGAGAATCGAGGGAAACTCTTGAAAATCCGCAATAACTTTTTACTGGGTGTATCGATTTTGATAATTTTTAATTTAATCGAAAGCTGATGTTTGTCATGTGGTTACATATAAATTTTATTGAAATCTGATAACTGCTTTTTGAGTAATCTTTGATAACGCGTAGTTACTTGACTATTTTTTCGTCGATCTACGTTGTATTACTCGTCGATGTAATTGAAGTCGGTTTTTTTTCGTTTGCGAGCAAACACAATTATTTCAAGTAACTTTTGCCTCTACTACGTCGGTAAAACTTGGTTTTAACTGAGGTAGGTCACAGCAGAAAATTTCCTGCTCAAAGTATGGAGTTGTGTGGCTACGGCACTAAAGAATTTAGCCACCCCCTCTCTTCCCGTGGGTGTCGTAAGAGGCGACTAAGGGATAACAAGGTTCCACAACCACCTTGGAACTTAAGAAGCCGACCGATGGCGGGATAACCATCCAACTGCTGGCTTTGAAATACACAGGCCGAGGACGGGCAGCAGCGTCTTCGGTGTGACAAAGCCAGTACTGCGGTCACCAACCCGCCTGCCCAGCGTGGTGACTATGGGCAAAACACATGAGTTCACGTTATATTTGGCGCGAAGTTGTGGAGGCCTAAGTCCAGCAGTGGACTGTATAGGTTGTAATGATGATGATGATGATGATGAAAGTATGGAGCAGCCGGAATGGGGTAGTACCTCGACCTTACAGAAGATGATAGCTAAATAATACTGTTTACAAGCAGTGCTGTGTGTGTAGGGTCCGCAACGCGCTTTCAATGCTTCTGCTTTTCCAGGCGTCTTTAAGCTGCGGTAATCGCTTACCATCATGTAAGCCGTACACTTGTTTGTCAATCTAGTTATATAAAAAAAAACTATCATCTTTAAATTTTCTACTTAACGTGTAATCAAAAATATGAGCTACTATCAACAGCTTGTTTTTGTGTAAATAGTTTTTAAGAACATGTTGGTAAACGTCCCCAACTGGGACGTATATCAAATTAATTATTAATTCATACGATATTAGCTTCCATTCTCTCTCTTTTATACTTTCGTTTAGTTTCATGAATGTACCTTTATCCTTCTGTGGTCGTGTTACAGCATGTCTTGCCTTACCGTTAGTTTTATTTTCTTTTTTAAGTATACTTTGCATGTTGTAGATACAACACTCAACTTATGTTATACACTGTTTACTCAATAAAGTAAAAAAAAAAAAACGAACAATACGAATAAAAAATGTCCTACGCAGGTGTTGATAATTATAAAGTTATAATTATGGTTATAGAATAATATATCCAAAGTTAAAAATATACTAGAGCAAGGTACATGAAATTGACTAGCGCTTCTTTGCTACGTACAACAATAAATTCAACTGGTCGAATGATTTTTGTTTTTAGGGAGTAAAAAAGAGAATTAAATTGTGTACAAGGTCTGTAATTTTATAGTCAGAGTTGGTATATAATATTTTTTTATTCTTTTTTTCTATATAAGGTTGGTATATAATAATTTTTGTGAAAAAAAATTAAAGAGAGTGAAATTAAGAGTAAATTAGACGTTAATATTGAATATAGATAACTTTTTAACTGACTTCAAAAAAGGAGGAGGATACTCAATTCGACCGTCAATAATATATATATTTTTTAATGTATGTTCGGGTATAACTACTTCGCTTATGAACTGATTTTGATAATTATTTTTTGTTGAAAAGGAGATATTCCAATGAAGGTACCATGATAAGGAAACCAGGATCTGATGATGGGATCCCAGAGAAATCGAGGTAAACCCTCGAAAATCGTAGTGACGGCTAGTGCGTTTGTTCATTTGTTTCGTCTATTACGTTGTATTACTTGTCTATGTAATTGAAGTCGGTTTTTTTCGTTTCCGAGCAAACACAATGATCAATGAGCAGTGTGTATACCCATAGTACTAAAATAATTTAAAAAAAATATTTTTTGCGATTATTTTTAGATTTGAATAGTAATTTGTTTCTGCCATGTTGGAAATGCTGAAGTTGGGAATAGGTAGGCTAGGTCCTTTTTTTATTTCGACTTACTTATACAAATCTCTTATTTTGGTTTAGTCTCTCTCCTAAATTGGGTTTATGGAGGTGAATGCAAAGGTCACATCTATCAGTTTTTATTGTTTTTCGGTCATTGTGAATTCGATTGAAATTAGGTTAGAGAACGTTCAATTATAACTTTTTGGTTTCGAAAATAAAATGAGTCTCAGCGTAGGAATAAATTATAGCTCTAAACGTAGTGAATAAATTTTAATGAAAATTACAAAAAAAATTCTAAGCATTCATAACGATACCCGAGCGTTGATACCAATATTTCTATTTTCAAACTTAATGTTAATAGTGTTGTGGACACAATACTTTACTATTTTAGGTAAGTTGACCTGACGAGATTTTTTAAAACAAAAATTAAAGATATTAACTTCCTTAATAAATCTATAATAACTAGATAAAAGACGGACTGTACACGCTTAGGTCCTATTTCACCAGTTTTTGTTAAAGCTATCTAACGCATAACGGTACCCAACACATAAAAAATTATGATTTTCTTTTACACCGAATTGCAATCAATTTATGGGACATTTCTATTAAGTAGTAGTTTCTAGTAATTGCGAATCTAATAGTTGTAGCGTATCAATTGAGGAGACGTGAAATGACATATTTTACCTCCTGCTGTTAATGTCTATTCGTAACTTATGTGCTGGATAACCTATTCACAACTGATGAAACAGGCCCTTGACGATAGACACAATTTAATTGTCTCATCGAACAAGCCATCCAATTTTCTCCACAGTGACAGAAATGAGATGATTCCGATCTACAACCGATGCTGCGACGACCTATAGACATTACCACACGAACTGTTGACAAGATAAAAACAAAACATTTAAAAATGAACCTTAAAACAAGTCACTAGATATTAAATTTAAGTAATAGTTGATATCGTCTTGATGACAGTTGCTTAAAAGATGATGGTTGAGTAGCTCTTAAGTTAATGCAATAAGGTTGAAGATGGTATAGCTTGAGCAGTTTATAATAGAGGGTATTTTAATGAGGTTGGACGTGTTAATGCTCCAGACGAGACAGATAACGCGGTAACAGATTATGGTAGTGATGTGGTGATCGATCCTGTCGATATTTTGATGTATGAGAAAATTTAATTCATTAAAACGCAGTTTATTAATACCAAAATAATTTTAACTATGGGCAAACACAACAAAACTATGGGCAAAACACATGAGTTCACGTTATTTTTGGCGTAAACTTGTGGAGGCCTATGTCCAGCAGTGGACTGTATAGGCTGTAATGATGAAAATAATTTTAAATGTTTGTTGTTACTGTTTTGTAATAAAAAGTCTCAATTATATTTTCCAGTGTAGATTATCACTTCAAGGGCAATAAGTATATACATTATTATCGTGTAGCATAGAGTGTACACATGAAAATTATTTGTCAAACTTAAAGAATTAAATTTATACTTGCGGCAGCATAAACTTAAGTATTGTATTAAACCCGTCACCGAATTTTATTGCTCAGCTTAAAGATATCAGATAGTAAAGTTAAAAGCTTGAGGTTCCAATAAGTGTAATCCCCTTAATCGATAAAAATCTATCGACATTTCGTCCCCCTAACTCCGTATTCAATTAAGTTGTTGAGTGCTGTAATCTGTCTCTGTTTATCGTGGGACAATCGAAATATGTTTGTTTCGTTCGCACAGCAACGGAATCACTCGTTATGAGCCAATGATCATGATAGGGTCAGTGGCGAAGGGTTACAATTGTTTTTTTTTTCTTTATATTAAGTACTAAGGCTGGCCACAAGTAACACGTTTCATCATTCGTCATTGGAAAACTTCTAACATGATTCGAAAAATTCTGCCATAACCTCGTACGCTGTCGGAAATATTCTATAAACATATTTTGTTAAAATCCTGTTCGCCTCTAATGCTCAGATGCATTGTTGATAAAATGTAGGCTTGTAGTAAATTGCGATTCTTTTGCAAATTAGAAAGAGATGGAAAATCATGCTGTCCTTTTTATGCCTTCTTTTTATGACACTGACGTCCATTTTGGATTCTTTATTGTTTTAACTACTGTGTGGGAAATATAAGAAAATACACCATTTGCAAAATGGCTGCATTTCTACGGATTTTTTTTTGCATTACACAATTAGCATTTATAATTAATGTATTGCTTGGTTTTTTAAGCATTAATCGTGACTTCTCGTCTTTCTCACAACTGTTTTGAATAAAAAATATAATGTAAGTAGGTACGTATAGTATGGATTTTCAAGAACGCTTTTTTCGTTGGTAATCAATCAAAATTACAAAATTAAATAAAAATGTTGTTCGGGAGTTGTACAGTAATATAGTAATTGATTTAAAATTAAAAAATGTACATTTTTGACGTGGATTTTTTTCAATCAATTTTGATTAGTGTTTTTAGGGATTTTTTAATTAAAAAAATAGGAGAAAAAAAAGAAGAGTCTCTACTATTACTATTTTCAAATAGCAGTAGAGTTGCAGGCATCTATAGATTACGGTAATCGTTTACCATTAGGTGAACCTTGTTTGTCGACCTAGTCGTATAAAAAAAAACTGTTTTCTTAAATATATAATATCTACGTGATGGAAACTATTTTCCCGTTATCTATGACGAAATAATTAGATCTACAATGCAATGTTCAATGTAGTTATCTAGAAATATTCCAGGGCCAATTTCACCACTTGTGGATAACGTTATTTGACGGATAACG
Source organism: Melitaea cinxia (assembly GCF_905220565.1). Taxonomy (NCBI): domain Eukaryota; kingdom Metazoa; phylum Arthropoda; class Insecta; order Lepidoptera; family Nymphalidae; genus Melitaea; species Melitaea cinxia. The sequence continues at coordinate 16,681,222 of NC_059404.1, forward strand.
GTATCCAACAGAAAAAAGTTTTTGATTCATATTTTCAGTAATAATACTGAAAATCAAAAAATTTATGAGATATTTTTTTTTTATTTGTTGAGGAGAAACAGATCCTATTATCTTATATTAATTAGATTATTATAAATATTTTATTATGATATAAAATAAATTTGTTACCCGAAATGTACCTACAAACCAGCTTAATCAAAACATGAGAATCATAATATTTGATTCGAATGCCATTACCTTCCACCCACTCACATTATCTTTAAAAAAACCGAGAGGATTAACGAAACGCAACGTTATCGTAACTGGACAACCGCCCTGACAGACGACGACTCTATACACAAAACAATGCCCTATCATTTTACAAGCTATTAAAATTTTCATACACACCCAAATATCTACCTTAATTCCATAACGAAATAGTAGATTTTCGTTTAAATTTGATGTCGCTTAAAACGTTCACGATTAATTTAATATAACCTTTAGTCGATTAAAATACAGTTCATATTTTATTAGCAGCGATGAAAACTAGACAATCACGAGTAGGGCGTAACTACATCGTTGAATACTAATCGATTTAAAGCCTTGTGTCATTCAGATAAGGTTGTTCATCGTGTGATCAGTGAATTAAAAGGGTTATTAGTTATTATTGAATAAGCATATCATAGTGTTGTGACGTGCCGTTTGATTAATAATGGACGTCGCATGTTCATTGGGTTTTTTTGAGTAACGCGTAACGCTCTCAGCGATATCGTTGTTGACTTTTTCTTTATCGTATTGTTTCATTATTGTTTTTTTTCATAATTTCTGTCAACCTCTTTAGTTGACCGGGTTTTTTGAGTACATTTATAATTTATTCATTTGTATTTTATTTACATTAAATTAGTTTTTTTAATAAACGATAACAACTTTGCTGGACTTTGTAAATTGATACATAGGTTTATACATTTATTAAAATCAAATGTATATAACATTATTATGTAGTCTTATGTAATTCCCGCACTCGTCATAAGATTTATTTATTTATTTATTTCAATCATAACTTACAACTATCATTACAGGTACTACCCAATTCGATAGTGAAGCACACATAAATAAACTTATATAACAAATAACATATAACGCTATCCTTGTAAATTCAATTGAAGATGGCTCCTTCGGTTATGTTTTCCAGTATAGTTTGTTTTTTTTTTTTTTTTTTTTACTAAAATTCGACTATATAAGATTTCTTAACTCAAACCTCTTTAGTTAATCACCGAGTAAATGATAATTGTGATAATGTCATGGGGTAATTTGCAAGTACCTACTGATCGCCATTCCTACGATTTTTAGTGAAACTTGGAATACGTTTATAAGTCTTTCTCTCACTCTTCAGCATATTGCAGCCCACTACTACTTAAGTAGCACGTTGTCAGTTTCTAGTGGCCCTGATTTCTCCTCTGCGGTTGCAAGTTCGATTGCCGCCTTATTCTGGGTGTAATATTTGTATTCGTATTTACATATGTACTATTTCTACGTATATTTATCAAAAAATTAGCTATACCAGTCGGCTGTTACCTATGGACACAAGCATTAAGGTGCTTACTATAGGAACAGACGACCATGTGTGAATGTTATAAGATACTTATTAATTATTTACTGCTGAACACATGACTCGCCAAGTTCGCACCAAACATCCCGGTTTTCCGCAATCCTCAACCAGCTACCACCGGTAACTTTATATATAATTATTAGTACCTTTTGTTGCGGACGTCTATAAAATACGGTAATGGCTTACCATCAGGTGAGCCACACACTTATTTGCTGATCTAGTAATACTTTTATAACTAACTAACCCAGGCAAAACACAAACTAGCTGACCCAGGAAACGTTGTATTGCCATATATATTATGAAAATTTAAGGTTGTATGTATTTTTTGATGCCAAATCATAATAAAATAAAAATAAAATAAATTATCAAAAAATATTAAAAAAAATTTTTAGGGGTGAACAACCATTAACATTTAGGGGGATGAAAAATAGATGTTGTTCGATTCTCAGACCTACCCAATATGCACACAAAATTTCATGAGAATCGGTCAAGCCGTTTCGGAGGAGTTTAACTACAAACACAAAGACATACACACACACACGAGACATTTACACATTTTATATATTAGACACATTTTATATATTAGATAAAACTTAATATTAAGATGGCAGTACTTTGGCTGTAGTTTCATTATTTAAAGGTTTATACCTCAGTGTTCCTCCAGAGATTAAACACACGACATAACAAGTCAGCCAGTTATCTCTACCAAGACGGATGACGCCCGGATAAGTCTCAAGGGAGAAGTAGCTTTACTAAGTATATTTTTAGTTTTAAGTTCTTCGTGTATGGCAAAAGATTCAGTATATTGATTGAATAAATTTATTAAGCAGTTTTGCAGCTGATGAATGCGTGACGAGAGCGTTACGAAAAATGAGATCGGACGAGGCGAACGGAAGTTGAGAGGGGTATAAAGTTAGATCCAGCTAAAGACGTTTTACTTCAGTCGTGTGGTCTAAAGCACACTCGTTTTTTATTGGTTTAGGATTTGTCATTATAATTTGAAATTGAGATCACACTAATTATAACGCTGAAGTTTGTAATCTCAGAAACTGCTGCTTCGAGTTGACAAATTATTTTTTTATTGGATAGTCTGTTTCCCGAAGATGACTATCTATATATGTAAAAATGAATGTGTGTCTGTATGTCCTTTGTAGAATCGTAAACTATGCATTTGATCATGTCATGATCTTCAGCAAAGTGTTCTGCATGAGCCCACAAAGGTTTCTGAGTTGGTACGACCAAAAAAAAAGCGTAGCAATGCGCAGGGTACAGCAAGTTGGATAAATGAAAATTGATGAGAGAGAGTCATAACGTATTTTATTAAGAAACTAGCTCCCGCGACTTCGTCCGCGTGGAATTTACTAAAAAAGTTATTTTCAGTGCACAAAGTTATAAAATAAATAAATTTCTAAAATAAAATTGGCCTAAGTCACTTCAGCTTATCACATCTATCTGCCAGCGGAATTCCCGTCAAAATCGGTCCAGCCGTTTCAGAGATTAGCCGGAACAAACAGATAGACAAAAATTGTAATTAAAATTTTATTTTCGTGTATGTACCGTGTTCACATCCATATGAATTTAGTAAAAAGTATTAAGATGTCGGAGATTAAAAGTTACATTATTTAACCTACTTAATACGAATTTAATAATTAAAATTATTTTAAAGAATTTTTTGTTACCAGGTGTTATATTTAAGTATATATTGTTGGTGAATCTTTTTTAAAATATGTAACTAGGTCGGCAAACAAGCGTACGGCTCACCTGATGGTAAGCGATTACCGTAGCTTTTCAAGACCAGAAGCATCGCAAGTGCGTTGCTGACCCCACCCCCAATTCCCCCAGCTCTGGTCACCTTACTCACCGACAGTAATACAACACTGCTTGAAAACAGTTTTTTAGCTGTCATCTTCTGAAACGTCAAGAACAGTCGGGCTGCTCTCTATTTTGAGCAGGGAATTTCCTGCTGTGCCCTACCTCAATTTAAACTTCACAAAGATGTGCCGAGGTACAGGAATAAACACAAACATTCAACAACGAATCCAAATTATTGCGAACAGCGCACTTGTACCTTTTCGCATCATCAGAAAATTGATCTACACTGATGGAGTACTTTATTAGCGTAATCACTTATATTACGTGATTTATAGACCTAATTACTATTTTATTATATGATATATATAAATAAAGATAGCTTCCTCGCCACCCGCACTCTTCCCACGGTTAGATTTACAACCGCAAGCCATCAGAGGACGCCGCGCGGCGATAAGCTTAACAAATGTTTGACTATTGATTCCCTTAAAACAATCACTTTTATAGATAGCGCTACCGTGTTCCGGTCTATGCTAGATTAAATAACGTTTTATCAAGTCTAATCAATTAGGAATAGAAATTCCACTGTTGGGCATTCTGTTTTATTGAAATTATGAAGAATTGTCAATGTTTTAAATTTTTTATATTCGATTTTTTTTTATAATCGACGTAAAAAAATCTGGAGCAGCCCGACTGGGGTAGTACCTCGACCTTACAGAAGATCACAGCTAAATAATACTGCTTTCAAGCAGTGTTGTATTCCTGTGGCGAGTAAGTAGAGCAGAGCTCCTGGGAGGAATTGGGGGTAAGGTCGGCAACGCGTTGCGATGCTTCTGGTGTTGCAGGTGTCTATAGGCTGCGGTAGTCGCTTACCATCAGATGAGCCGTACGTTTGTGTGCCGACCTACGCCGAGTTGCACGAAAAGAAATTAAAATTTAAGTAGTGATTAAACTAATTTAATCGCAAGAATTGTATGAAACTCTACTTAAATTTTAATTTTGTTTCGTGCAATTCAGCGCTAGTGACATAAAAAAAAAATCAAATCAAAAATAACTTTCTTCAGATAGGTTTCAAAAGCATTATCATATTACAAATTAAAATTATTATTATCGTTAAATGTGAAGCTACAACCAATTTGGAATCTAAACTCGGCAGAGGAGAATCAGCAAGAACCTTCGCAGTTACTTAAAAAAAAAACTTTGTTTTAATACAAAATCCATAATATACAATTGCAAAATTCATTAAGTTTCAAGACTAATGATGTTAAAAGAACACTGAAGAAACTTTGTCGCTTAGTTCGATGATCGAACCTTAAGTCGAAAGTCGTTAAATTGTAATAAGAGTGTAGGAATAGAAAAATAGTACAAAATGTACCTTAAAATAATTCACCTAGAACATCAGAAACATACAACGATGTTATACTAAGACAGTCACAAGTCACAAACTTATATTTAGAACTCAACTTTAACGCGTTTAAAGTATTTAGACAGAAAATACATATGTGATATACATAACTGACAAAGCGCAAGTATCAAATAAACATTCAGTACAATTTAAATCAAAGGATTAACACTCCTGGCCGTCAACCTTGAGCTGTCAAAACTGACAGCTGTCAATGTGACAGCAGCTGTCATCCGGAGCGCACAGTGATTAATTAGTGTAGCTAATTGATTTGACGTAATGTTTGAACTCGTTTAAAGTATGGAGGCGCAGAGTTGAGACAATACAGGCGATGAAAGCATATCAATTTCCGCATCATTGTCTTACATGTTAAACTTTCGTCACACTCGATCGGTCTTTAACTATGCGGTAAAACGTCAAGACGTATAAGTCAGAACTTAGCTTGACAGACGGTCTGACGGCATTTTTAGCATGAATTTTATGAAGTTTACGATAGTTACATATTGTGTAGTACGAAGGGTAAAATTGCTATTTAAGCTACTTCTTCCAGTCAAAACAGGAGAAACTTCAAAAGTTAATATTGAGCTCGATGTCAACAAATTAAGGAGTAGCCTATATTCGGAATCACTCAGCTACCTGATTTAAAAAAAACGATTGTTTTAGACCACACTATTGAAGTGAAACTTACAAAACGTAATTTTCTCTCTTTCTATCTTCACTAACTTATATCTCCCGCTCAACTTCCATTCGCGTCGCCTGATCACACTTTTTGTAACGCTCTCGTCACGTTTACACCAGCTTAGTCCCTAATTCAAGGGTGCGTAAAGAAGTATTACTAATTCAAAAATTTAATCGCAGTCGGAATTAAATAAAACATAACAAATATTCCCAATTTTTACTATTTCTGTTATTTTATTAACTGTGATTGCTTGAATGTTATAATATTCTATAATGAACTAATTGTGAAGAAACCTGTTTCTAGCTGACGAATTTTCTTGTTTGAGACTAAGAATCCAATAAGTTTTGTAAATATTAAATAAAAGTTTATTAATTGTTATTGTGTTACTAATTATCAGAAATATATGCGCCTAATCTAAATACATACTGGTTCAGCCTGTAATATCCCACTACTGGGCATAGGCCTATTTCCCCATATAGGAGAAGGATCAGAACTTAATCCACCACGCTGCTGCAATGCGGGTTGGCGAATATATTCCCTACTATGAGCAACGATCGCTATCAGGTGTACATGATAACAACCGGGACCGACGGCTTAACGTGTTCTCCGAGGCACGGTGGGGAGACCCACAAGGACTGCACAAATACCCAGACCACGGCAAACACCTGTATGGTCAATACAAATGTTTGTCATGTAACGTATATAAATACATACGTTACGTGTAATCATTATATCAAAATGGTTTATTTAAAGACTAGTGACCCGCCCCGGCTTCACACGGGTGCAATGCTGATACTAAATATACTACAGAATGCCTTTATTTATAGTATGAAGCATGGTTATTAACATAATAACAACAACATTCAACAATATGCGTCGTTAGATTACACGTTGTTATAGAATGCGTTGAAGTAAAAAAGGTTCACTGCTCGTTTCCCGTAGGTGAAAGCGTGATAATATGTAGCCTATATGTTGACACGACTTCTTAATAATATTCGTGCCAAATTTGAAGTAAATCCATGCGGTACTTTTTGAGTTTATCCCGGATATACATACAGACAAACAGACAAACAGACAAAAATTCTATAAACCATATTTTTGGCTTCGGTATCGATTGTAGATCACACTCCAAGTATTCTTTTAAAATAATTGTGTTTGCAGAGAAACGAAAAAAAGACCGACTTCAGTTACATCCACAAGTAATACAACGTAGATCGACGAAAAAATAGTCAAGTAACTACGCGTTATCAAAGATTACTCAAAAAGTAGTTATCAGATCTCGATAAAATTTAAATGTGACCACATAATGAACATCAGCTTTTCATTAAGTTAAAAATTATCAAAATCGAAACACCCAGTAAAAAGTTATTGCGGATTTTCGAGAGTTTCCCTCGATTTCTCTGGGATCCCATCATCAGATCCTGTTTCCTTATCATGGTACCAAACTAGGGATATCTCCTTTCTAACAAAAAAAGAATTATCCAAATCGGTATATTCAGTAGAAAGTTATGCGGTATAATACAACGTAGGTCGACGAAAAAAGCATCAAGTAAAAACGCATTATTAGATATAACTCGAAAAGTAGTTGTTAGATCTCAAATAAATTTAAATGGGACCAATTGCCACACACCACCTTTCGATTAAAAAAAATTGTTGAAATCGGTCCACCTGGTCAAAAGTTCTGATGTAACATACATAAAAAAAATACAGTTGAATTGAGAACCTCCTCCTTTTTTGGAAGTCGGTTAAAAATATTCAATGTACAGTTTTGACTTTCCTACCATTTTATTTTAAGTATAGATGCTTGGAGAAGCAGTAGGTGATGGTTGACGATCGCGGAAATGCAATAGCGTCCCCGCGATTTGAGTCCGACATAACCATAACGTAATGTATCCATAACGGATTTCACCTGGATAAACAAAAAAAAAAAAAAAAAAGTGGATGCTAAAACAATCAAAAATGAAACTTGACAACGCTAGCCAACACTGTCACAGTACATTCAGTACATCTAAGATTTAGTCGATAGAACTACGACTTATTATCGTACTTTTTATATAACTAGGTCAACCAACGTGTATGACTCACCTGATGGTAAGCGATTACGGTAGTATATAGATGTGATAGATGTCCAACCTTACTCTCAATTCCCCCCAGGAGCTCTGGTCACCTTACTCACCACAGGAACATAACACTGCTTGAAATCATTATTATTTAGCTGTGCTCTTCTGTAAGGACGAGATCGGGCTTCTCCGGATTTTGAAGAATATATTGTTTGCTGTTTCCTATCTCAGTTACAGAACCAAACGTAAGGTAACGTAAGGTACTTATTAACCTTTTGACCGCCACGCCTCAAAACCATTCCCGTGCCCTGTACGCCAAGGCACAAAATAAACAAAAATACCTACGAAAAAAATAGTGCTGCCAAGAGTCATTATCGAGTACCACACAGTGACTTGTTTTTGTTGGTTTTTATGCAATAAATGACTACTTATATAATCTAGGAAGGTTTATTTTTTAATATTTTTCTTGTGTTATCTTGCACTCGTTATATATACTTACAACAACACAAATAAAAAACAAACATTACAAAAATAATCGTAGTAAAGCACAACACTCTTTTCTATCGCCATGACGTCATTGTCACGACTAGACGACTACGGCGCAGCTGACCTACGGTTATGAAACTCTCTTTAGAGACGTGCTGTGTCGCACGCAAGGAAGCCGCAGGCTATATATCGATTTCGAATCGAATCGATATATACATGAAAAGTAATTTAGAAAAAAATTAACCTAATTCAAATTTGTAATTTTTAACCGACTTCAAAAAAGGAGGAGGTTACTCAATTCGACCGATTCGATATATATTTTATATATTTTTTATTTATGTTCGGGGATAACTTTGTCGTTTATGAAAAGATTTTGATAATTCTTTTTTTGTTGGAAAAGAGATAACCCCGGTATAGTACCATGCTAAGGAAACCAGGATTTTATAATGAGATCTCGAAAATCTGCATAACTTTTACTGGGTGCACCGATTTTGATGATTTTTAATTTAATCGAAAGCCGATATTTATCATGTAGTCACATTTAAATTTCATCCAAACCCGATTACAACTTTTTGATAATGCGTATTTACTTGACTATTTTTTCGTCTACCTACGTTGTATTACTTGTCGATATAATTGAAGTTAGTTTTTTTCGTTTGCCTGCAAACACAATTATTATCTTATGAGATAATAGTTTATTATTTAAAGTTCATTAGAACAGTATTCCACTGTGCCCCGTTCCATAGTGCCCAACGTTTTTTCCATGGCCAACGTTTTAAACGAGTTTTATAAAAACTTAGGTTATTTTTTGAACTTTCCACACAATTGTCTCAAATGATTAAAATTAATGAAAAAAAATATCATTTACCTATTCTTTAAACTTTTTTACTAAAAAGAAAGTACTTTGAAAAGAAATCTCAACTTTTGAACAAAAATAATTGTGTTTGCTCGAATACAACGTAGATCGACGAAAAAATAGTCAAGTAACTACGCGTTATCAAAGATTACTCAAAAAGTAGATATCAGATCTCAATGAAATTTGTGACCACATGATAAACATTAGCTTTCGATAAAATTAAAAATTATCAAAATCGGTACACCCAGTAAAAAGTTATTACGGATTTTCAAGAGTCCCTACGCGCTGTAATTGGTCGAAGCGTTACCACACGGATTAGTTTAGAATTCAAATTTTTATCGACACTGTTCCATAGTGCCCCGTGTTCCATTGTTTCCCAACTCAGTAGTTGATCCGATGAAGCAAATTAATATAATCGGTGCGGTCGATGCCAGCCTTAGTTTAAAAGAAATATTTACATGCGTTAAATATTTTTTTGCTTAGGTAGCAAATAGTACTAAAACAGTACTGAGTAAGTAGCAATATTTCAAATCAAATATTTCACGACACACGACACGACATGGGTCTTAGAAAAAAAGCTTTTATGAGAGTGGGGGTTAGAGATGATATTGATGCTGCCAGATGATTTTGAGAATGAGAAAGAAAATCGTAATTTCGCTCTTAACCTTAGATAAAAAAAATGAAAAAAATATATATTTTTTATTGTATATTATTTAAATCATCGACGCCTTCCAAAATGCGACGATGTTCTAAGGTATCGCTCGTCTTGCACTTCACTAGTTTTCTCGCTATTCGCTTATGACGTCATCAGCGTGTCGTCTATACTTGACAACGGCGTGTAGAGAATGGATTAATGACTACGCGCTAGAGATGCGCCAGATTTGAGATATCAGATTTATTATGGCGATTTGATTGATTTTACTTGATTTGATTTTTTATTCATTTGCTATTTATGTGTTAGCTGATGATAGTTTTATGTTTTTTACCTTTTGTTTTATTCAAATATTAAATTATTTATAGAAAATATAACACGTTTGAGTTGAATTTTGAATAGCTAATTGCAAATATACTTGTAATTATGATTTTTTTAAAGTGCAATAAAGAATATATAAATCATCTATACCATTTTGACTAGCCCGTTGGCGCAGTTTGTAGTGACTACAGGTCAGCGGTGCTTTCTGCTCCGGAGGTTATGGGTTTGATTCCCACCCCGAGTCTGGGTATAATATATATTTATTTATATGTGTATTATTTATATGTATGCTTATCAAAAAAAAAATAGCTATACCAGTCAGCTGTTACCTATGACACAAGCATTAAGTTGCTTACTTTAGGAACAGATGACCGTGTGTGTATGTTGTAAATATTTATTTATTTATTATTTATTTATACCTCTTGCGTCACATCCCTAGCGGTCAACTATAGACGACTTCGGCGTTCTGGACATATCATTTACGTGGAATAAAAATGCATGTTTTTATTTCAATGTTTCTCAGTACGTGTAGCTCTAAAAGACTTGTTTTTTATACTCAAATGTTGCGGGGATATTCTATTTTCTTAAATGTTGAATTAAAATACTAGAAATATTTTTTTAATAATTTTATTTAATAATTTTGTGGTCCGGGTTTTTTGTCACCTATAGACGTCGCTGGCGCACAGGACTCGCGAGCCCTTGTCAAGTATAGGTGACTACGGCGGTCAAAAGGTTAAAATCAATTATAAGAAGGTCGTGTAAGTTTAAAGATTATTTTCGTCGAAGCAGATAAGATACTGGTGTTATAAAAATCACGTACAAGAATATAATTTTTGTGTACCCGTTGTCATCGGCTTATCATTTTGATACAAGTCGAGTGGTGACTTCCTTAATTAAAACCTCAATTTTGTTGTGATATTTTTTTTTTTTTGATTTACGTTGCTTAAGATTTTGATTTGGGTCGGTTTTTACTTTCATAGGTTTAAATTCAAAAAAGTTCAAACATAAGAAAATATTAATCATACTAATTTTTTATGAATGTACTATTCTTTTAGGTCTTTAATAATAATATAATAATATATAATACTTAATTTAGTTATATTTTTATGACTGTATGTTTTATAATATACTTTGAAATATTGATGCTCTCTAATAATAATAAAAAAACAGACAGACGGACAAAAAAAAAAGAAATTGAAATTCACTGAAATTCATTTTTGACTTTAGTTTCGATTTCACATATATTTGAAATATACCCTAAAAAGGTTGTCTGGATGAAATCGCTCTTAGCGATACGACCGCCTTTGTACATGTTTCTTTCCATGTATCACTTTTTTTTGTAATGTTTCTTTGCAGTGTACAATAAAGAGTATTTATTATTATTATTGAAAAACCTTTTTCAAAGTACCTTCAATTTATTGAATTGGACCTGTCAGCTTATTATAAGAATAGATAATACAAAAAATTCTTATGACTAGTAACTACATAAAAATGTAAAAAGCGATCAGCGCAAGCGGGTAGTGGTGGTGGGTTTTTATAGTCTATGAAAGTCTGCGATACAGTGATCATTGCAAGCGCGTTGATGTCCCCTGACTTTGTTCAGGAGGCCTACTACTAGAAGGAACGTATCACTTCTTGGGAGCAGTAATACATAGCTGTGATCTCCTGTAAGGTTAAGGCCGCAGTCGAGCTTCTCCAAAACTTCAAACGTAAAATTTTCTGCTTCTTTAACTATCTGTGCCAACGGGAGGTAGGGTAACCTTATTTAAAATATAAAAAAAAATATCAACAAATTACGTAAGTCTGTATTAAATATATATGTAAAATGAAATAAAACGATAACAATCCAAATTATTATCACAAAATAAAAAGTAGCCAACGATAAGTTATATAAGATTTAATTTGATAACACGCTTTATAAATTATTATACATATAGATAAACAGAAAGCGATGTGACGAACGGATAGCGCAGTGGCAAATGACTACCTACTGTGTTGGCGGACTTAGCGGACGTGGGTTAGAGATTTTTTATTTTTTTATACAACTAGATTGGCTAACAAGTGTACCATTTTCCAGGTGGTAGGCGTTTACCGTAGCCTACAGACGCCTGCAACACTACAAGAATCGCAACGCGTTGCCGACCATACCTCCAACCCAACCCAGGAGCTCTAGTCACCTCACTCACCACAGGAACACAATAATGTTACGCTTCAGCCTGTAATATCCCACTACTGGGCATAGGCCTCTTTCCCCATGTAGGAGAAGGATCAGAGCTTAATCCGTCACGCTGATCCGTCATGCTGCTGCAATGCGGGTTGGCGGATATATTCCCTACTATGAGTAACGATCGCTATCAGGTGTACATGATAACAACCGGGACCGATAGCTTAACGTGCTCTCCGAGGCACGGTGGGGAGACCCACACGGACTGCACAAACACCCTATACAAACACAATAATGTTATAGAGCAATATCATTTAGCTGTGATCTTAGGTCGAGGTACCCCAGTCTGCCAGCTCCAGATTTTGAGCAGGATAGTCCCCACTGTGCCCTACACCGGTTAAATTGATTAGATACCAGATTATGACAAATATTTCTATAGACCATACATTTCCTTGGTCTACATCATAACAGATCACTATCACGATTTAGTCTGTAACATCTCACGGCATAGGCCTCCTTCTCCATGTAGGATATATTTCCTACTAATGAGGAACGATCGCCATCAGGTATTTATGATAACAACCAGGATCGACAGCTTTCCCTGCTTTCAGAGGCATGGAGGAGAGAACAAGGACAGACAATTAAAGCCGAAAAAATAATTGTACACATACAAATATCCCTCCTTAGCGGGAATCGAACCCGGAAACCACCGGTGTTTTAGGCGCCTTCATTCACCACTACACTACAGCGGTTGTTAGTAGAAAACAGGGCCGCAACTGGGCAAAGGGATAGTTCGATACACATTTTTGAATGCACCCTGTATTAATTTACCCAGCTGTTATAGTTATGTAAATATGTTTAAAGTTACAATCTAAGAATCGTTAGTGTATCAAAAGTCAATGATAACGATAGCGGGGTAATATCAGTTTTTATCGACGTCTTATCATTGATACTTAACTTTTGTAAAAAGTATTAAATTCTAACCTCGTAACATAAATTTATAGATTAGGATATTTTTTTTTATTTCTAGTTCAATATATTTATTTCGGAACCTTACAATATTATACATATGTACAATTTACCGCGTAGGCGCAACGGACACAGCACTGGTTTGTGGCTGTTTCGCTGGCGGTTGCGGGGCCAATCCCCGCACATGACCATTACAAACATTTGTATTGGTCGTACAGATGTTTACAGTGGTCTGGGTGTTTGTGCAGTTTTTGTGGGTCTTCCCACCACGCCTCGGAGAGCACGTTAAGCGGTCGGTCCGGTCTCTGTCCATGGCGTCTCTTACGACCGTGTATAACCTAGTGGCAGATGAGTTCTTGACCTGGTCTACCCATCTCGTTGGTGAACGACCGCGCGATCTTTTGCCGTCCGTGTTCCCAACCACAATCAGTTTCTCCAGATTTTTATCGCCTCTGCGCATCGTGTGGCCGAAGTACGACAAAATACGCCGTCGGCATATGGTGGACAACCTGGTTTTGATATGGAGCTGGGTCAGGATCGACGCATTAGTGCGTTTTGCAGTCCAAGGTATTCTCAGCATTCGCCTCCAGCACCACATTTCGAATGCATCAATCCTTTGCCTTTCTCGGGCCAGGATTGTCCATGTCTCAACTCCATACAGGAAGATAGGGAATACAAGGGCTCGTACTAGCCTGGTCTTGGTTCTGATACCGATTCCCCTTTTCTTCCAGATGTTGTTCAAACGCGCCATAGCATCCTTTGCCATCCCAATACGCCTTCTTATTTCGGGGACACAACTGCCGTCATTGCAGATTTGTGCACCTAGGTAAATGTAGCGATCGACGGTGTCAATGCCCGGAATGTTGAGAGTATCTTTTGATAGGTTTCCGGCTCGATCCACTATCATAATCATCACTACCTAGAAGTACATACACTTACCTAGAAGTAACCTTTTCACTCGCGACTTAAAGATCCCCAGGTCATAGCTTTCGGGGAACACAGACGCTGGTAGAGAGTTCCATTCTTTGGCCGTTCGGAAAACCTCGTATTTAATAGTATATAAAAAAATTCCATCAAGTATCCAAAAATACTTCTTTATATTCACATAATTTAAAACTAAATGAATTACAGTCAGTTTTCCGAGACATACTTAATCGTATTAGGTAGTAATGGTGAGAGTACACTTGAAGATCATGAAATGTTGGTGACACGTATTATTACAAAATTATTGTATTTCTTTCAACCAGACTTCAATCAGACTGTTACTGTTGACTGTAAAAATGCTTCAAAATTATTATTACTTAGTTAAAATAATCTCGCGAGCCCTTGTATAGCTATTTGCAAGTTTATTTGGATTTGATTGGTAATATCATCAAAGTACTCTATTTATTTTTAACCGAAATAACAGATACGATTAGAAGCAATATGTCCTCGCATTAACACGTCACGTGCGCCATCTAATATAGCAGATATGTCTGTCCGGATTACGGGATTAGAGGCTTAGCTACCGTTCGCCAGCGATAGTGGTGCATTTATATCGATATTACACTGATAGTGTTGTAATATTGATGCCTAAATATAAATATTTTTAAGCGATTTGTAGAAAATCGGGCATTTTATTTATAATGTAAAATGTCTGCTTTTTAACCGACTTCCAAAAAAGGAGGAGGTTCTCAAATCGACGTTTCTCAATCGATGTTTTTTTTTTTTTTTTTTTTTTTTTTATGTATGTTACATCAGAACTTTTGACCGGGTAGACCGATTTTGACAAATTTTGTTTTAACCGAAAGGTGGTGTGTGCCAATTGGTCCCATTTAAATTTATTTGAGATCTAACAACTACTTTTCGAGTTATATCTAATAATGCGTTTTTACTTGACGCTTTTTTCGTCGACCTACGTTGTATTATACCGCATAACTTTCTACTGGATGTACCGATATTAATAATTGTTTTTTTGTTCGAAAGGAAATATCCCTAATTTGGTACCATGATAAGGAAACCAGGATCTGATGATGGGATCCCAGATAAATCGAGGGAAACTCTCAAAAATCCGCAATAACTTTTTACTGGGTGTACCGATTTTGATAATTTTTAATTTAATCGAAAGCTGATGTTTATCATGTGGTCACATATAAATTTTATTGAGATCTGATAACTACTTTTTGAGTAATCTTTGATAACGCGTAGTTGCTTGACTATTTTTTCGTCGATCTACGGTGTATTACTCGTCGATGTAATTGAAGTCGGTTTTTTTCGTTTGTGAGCAAACACAATTATTATACATGATAACATGCTTTTGTCGATAAAATATTGTAATATCTATATAAATATTTTCTTGCAGTTTTAAAAATATTACTTTGTCCTGATATCTTTTTCATATATTTTATTGTGTTGTGTGTTTTTATGAATCTATAAAACGATATTCACATTCCATGGGTCGTCAATTATTTTACAAAAAATATTTCTTAATTTGTATTAAGTAACAAAAAATAAATACCTAATTTTATTAGCATTCCTTGCAACATTTATTTTTAGTAAGAAGACGTCATTCAAAACAAGGAAATATGCGATATATTTCCTATTAAGATTACCAACATGACATGCATATATTGCGTATAATACAAATATCCATATAATGTTACATGCAAAGCTTCTCTTCCTATATTTTTATCGAAATAATTAAAGATAAACTTTAATAAAGAATAACGTTCGCTTATCAGAATTACTCATAAAATGGCAGTGTCACCGAAAAGTAATATTTATAAAAATATTTAGGCGACAGCCCTGACAAAACCGAAACAATCAGCAACTCATTTTAAACTTTAGTTGTTTAGTTATAAGTTTCATTATTCAATGGCACGCTTTGTCAACGCTCGATCAATTAATATGAAAAAAATCATCTTGTCTTTCTAATTATGTAGTGATGGAGGCAGTTGACAAGCGCAGAGATAAACAAATAAGAATAAGACATTTTCCGGTCTGTATAATAAAAAAAAAAGCTTGTAAAAACCGCGCAATGTCAAAGATTTATCAAGATTGGAGCTCTGAGCGTTTGGCGTGGCGACGATCTCGCATTGCGTGTTGAAGTATAATGAAAATGTTAATAGGTTCTGTCTGTGCGTAGGATGTTATATAGCTAATATACTTTTGTTTATAATTACAATGTAGGCTTCTCTTCTATTACTAATGGATTGTACTAACTCAATCCTTTTGCAACATTATTATACGTCTATTGAGGGACAGGATATACACAGAATGTCTTAATCGAAATTTCGGAGTGCCTTACAGAAGTTTAAGAATAACACGCCTGTCAAGAAGTGTTTTGTTCGTAATTGAAGTAGGCGAAGAGTAACTCGCATGCTCTTGGTATTGCAGACGTTCATAGCTTACTGTTAGGTAAATCGTACTCTTACCGGTTAGTGATATTAAAATACTAGAAATGTTTGATTAAACCAACTACGTCAAACATTTATAAACAATTAAAAAGTTACCGTCGTCCGCTGTCTCGTTGAATTACGCCACGTGAAATATTGGTCGCGTTATGACGCGTTACGTCAAATCCATTCACGTCACATACCCCGGTCAGCGACACAACGTTGTCAACTCTTATACAGACTAATAATATTTATAAAAATGACACAAGAATTCGATTAATGACATGACAATTCTCTTGACATTTTCGTTTGATGACTGACAAAATCTTCGATCAGTGAACAACTTTGCTGCTCTCTACGTGACATTGGCGGAATCAACGGTGCTATTTTGGCACAACTGAAAGCCATTAAACCAATCAATCAATCAACTTTGCTGACTGACGCAGAATAAAATAAAAGTATTCAATATTTATATATTTTTGTGTCTTAATACGAGAAGAGAAAAGAAAGGCTGATGGGCAGACAGTACCACCAGACATCTGTAATATTAGAAGATTTGCTGGTGCATCCTGTAGGGAAAAGGTAAACACAATACGCTACACGCACAACAATAAGCTGTATGTGTACTTCTTGATTGCAAAAAAAATAATATTAAAATTACTTCCAATAGACCAAAAAATGAGCTATCACAAAAAAAAGGTAGGTACCTAATAAGTAACACAGAACTTTTTTTGTAGTTAATAAAGCAATAGCCAAAAAACAAGAATAATCCTTAGGATTTCTGAATATCTACTCAGTAATGACACTAAAGTCGTCAGTAAATGTGACTTACCGGAACAAACGCTTGGATTCAAAGTTTCGTTAGACATCCGACTGGCTATATATTTAGCTGGCTATTTAATGAGTTTTTAACTGTAATCAAGCTGAAAGCCAATGTAACTCGATTTTTAACCGACTTCCAAAAAAGGAGGAGGTTCTCAATTCGACTGTATTTTTTTTTATGTATGTTACATCAGAACTTTTGACCGGGTAGACCGATTTCGACAAATTTTTTTTTAATCGAAAGGCAGTGTGTGCCAATTGGTCCCATTTAAATTTATTTGAGATCTCACAACTACTTTTCGAGTTATATCTAATAATGCGTTTTTACTTGACGCTTTTTTCGTCGACCTACGTTGTATTATACCGCATAACTTTCTATTGGATGTACCGATTTTAATAATTCTTTTTTTGTTGGAAAGAGGATATCCCTAGTTTGGTACCATGATAACGAAACTAGGATCTGATGATGGGATTTCAGAGAAATCGAGGGAAACTCTCGAAAATTCCCAATAACTTTCTACTGGATGTACCGATTTTGATAATTCTTTTTTTGTAGGAAAGGAGATATCACTAGTTTAGTACCATGATAAGGAAACCAGGATCTGATGATGGGATCTCAGAGAAATCGAGGGAAACTCTTGAAAATCCGCAATAACTTTTTACTGGGTGAACCGATTTTGATAATTTTTAATTTAATCAAAAGCTGATATTTATCATGTGGTCACATATAAATTTTATTGAGATCTGATAACTACTTTTTAAGTAATCTTTGATAACGCGTAGTTACTTGACAATTTTTACGTCGATCTACGTTGTATTACTCGTCGATGTAATTGAAGTCGGTTTTTTTTTTCGTTTGCGAGCAAACACAATTATTTTTATGTATGTTACATCAGAACTTTTGACCGGATAGACCGATTTCGACAAATTTTGTTTTAATCGAAAGGTGGTATGTGCAAATCGGTCCCATTTAAATTTATTTGAGATCTAACAACTACTTTTCGAGTTATATCTAATAATGCGTTTTTACTTGACGCTTTTTTCGTCGACCTACGTTGTATTATACCGCATAACTTTCTACTGGATGTACCGATTTTGATAATTCTGTTTTTGTTAGAAAGGAAATATCTCTAGTTTAGTGCCATGATAAGGAAACCAGGATCTGATGATAAGATCCCAGAGAAATCGAGGGAAACTCTTGAAAATCCGCAATAACTTTTTACTGGATGTACCGATTTTAATAATTTTTAATTTAATCGAAAGCTGATGTTTGTCATGTGGTCACATATAAATTTTATTGAGATCTGATAACTAATTTTTGAGTAATCTTAGATAACGCGTAGTTACTTGACTATTTTTTCGTCGATCTCCGTTGTATTACTCGTCGATGTAATTGAAGTCGGTTTTTTTAACCGACTTCATCGATTTAAGTAACATTTTCCTTTTTTGAAGTTGGTTAAAAATCGAGTTATATATTTTATATTTATGTATGTTCGGGGATAACTCCGTCGTTTATGAACCGATTTTGATAATTCTTTTTTTGTTAGAAAGGAGATATCTCTAGTTTGGTACCATGATAAGGAAACCAGGATCTGATGATTGGATCCCAGAGAAATCGAGGGAAACTCTCGAAAATCCGCATAACTTTTTACTGGGTATACCAATTTTAATGATTTTTAATTTAATCGAAAGCCGATGTTTATCATATGGTCACATTTAAATTTCGTCGAGATCTGATTACAACTTTTGGAGTAATCTTTGATAATGCGTATTTACTTGACTATTTTTTCGTCTAACGTAGGTATTACTTGTCGATGTAATTGAAGTTGGTTTTTTTTGCCAGCAAACACAATTATTTTTATTTATTACCATTATTATTTTGCAACATATAGCAGTGTCTTTTTTTATGTTACTAGGTCGGCAAACAGGCGTACGGCTCACCTGATGGTAAGCGATTACCGTAGCTTATAGATACCTGCAAACCAGAAGCATCGCAAGCGCGTTGCCAACCCAATCCCCAATCCCCCCCAGGAGCTCTGGTCACCTTACTCACCAACAGAAACACAATACTGCTTGAAAACAGTATTATTTTGCTGTGATCTTCTGTAAGGTCGAGGTGCTACCCCAGTCGGGCTGCTCCTTATTTTGAGCAGGAAATTCCTGCTGTGCCCTACCTCAGTTAAATTGTTTGTTCTCAAACAAGACAAAAAACCTTTTTCAATTTACAATACTTATGTTAAACTTCTTACGGGGTATACCTATTTTCGTGATTCTTTTTTATTAGATAACTGTTGCTTTTCACGTGGTCTTATTTAAATTTGGGTGAGATCCGATGTTTTCGAATGTCTAGTAATGTGTATTGTTTTCTATTTACTTGTCAGTGTTAATTTAAGTCGTTTCTTTTGCTTTTTATTTGATTATAAAGAGTTATTTTAAACTTTTTAATTTCTAATTATATTTATTTAAAACGCTCTCACTTAAATTGTAAATTAATATCAAATATAATTAACCGGACCAATACCTTTAGGCGTTCATTTGACTTAAATAGGGTTGAGATAAACAAAATTTAAGGATCAATGGCCTTTTTATTAAAACATTATAAATTTATATTACTCTAACATGTCGACTACTATGGGCTAACTAAATACATTTTTATCTAATAAATACATATGAGTGTTGTAATTAGTATTATCAAATTAAATAATATTATTATATGTAATAGCATTAGCAAAATATCTTTTTACCGACTTCAACAAAGGAGGTGGTTCTCAATCCGACTGTATTTTTTTATGCATACCTCATGAATTTTTACTAGGTGTTATCAATCCGATGTATTTTTTATGTGTGTTACCTCATGAATTTTTACTGGGTATACCGATTTCGATGATTTATTTTTAAACGAAGGCTGGTGCTTGTCATGTGGTCCAATTAAATTTGATCGAGATTTGATGAGTATTTTCTGAGTTATCTCTTATTATACGTATTCACTAACGATGTAATTGAAGTCGGTTTTTTTTTGTTTGCTAGCAAATATTATAATAGTCGCTGTTGAGATCTCTGAAGTTTATATTTTTAAATCTATTTTGCTTATATATATTATACTTTCATATAAGTTATTTAGACGATATTTTCTAACTACACTATCGAACTTACATTATCGAATTCAAAAAACAGGCCTACGTCAATCAGGAAAGTTCTAAAAAAAGTTCTTTAAATCTTTCAATACATAATATTAGGTACAGCGAAATATTGTATATGTTTATAGGTCTCTCGGTAACTTTTATGTAATTAATTCTTAATCTTAATCAGTAATAATAAATATCATAACCATAAACTATAATACGGTGATACGGAACCAATTAAACAATATAAAAGATCGTTTTTTCGTAGTGCAATGTTTTTGTTTCGGTAATCTAATCCGTATCATTTACGAAGTTTTCGTGTATTGATGTTGTAAGCAGCGAAGCGCGCCGGACACGCGCTTAAAATATCAAATAACTTACGAAAAAGATTAAAAAATAAAAGGAAAGACATGCAAAGACAGGTCTAATCGAAAAATAACTTAAAGTAGATCAAGTTTTGAACTTTTTTTTATAATTGAAAGTTATATTTTGCTATGGATCGCGGAAATGACGTTTTAATAAATTTGCCGCCATTTTTGGCAAATAGTACAGACAATATAATGTTGGTGAAGGATGATTAGTCTGTAATAAACAAACTACAGAGTTTAAAAAAAAAAAGTCTGCGATATTTTTTTCGTTTTAAATATTAATTCAAATGTAAACTTACGTCCGATAACAATAACAAACTCATAATAAAAGAAATTTAGTTTTTTTTAGATTTAATAAAAAAATTAACGTAGTGTTGCTAATATGATGAGCCTTTATATATGACTATTAGACTGTTTTACTGAATGTGGTTTCTATCAGAAAAATCTCAAGTCCGTCGAGCATTAAAAATAATTTATGTTAATTTTCTAACCGACTTGTCTTATAATGTGCGGTAAAGTTTGTGGTAAGTTGGGGTAAAGCACGAGACAATATTAAATTATTCTTTTTTTAAATTTGTTATTGATAGATTATAATCGTAGTACATCGTCATTATAATGATAAAACAAAAAAAAGTTTTTTCTTTTTTTTTTATAAAATAAATTAGGCACTACACCAAAAGATCATCAACTTTTTTTAAATAAAATGTAAACGTCATTTTTATTTCGACAGGACATATCTCAGTGATGAATGAGAGTGCGAGATTCTGCACAGGAATGCGTATTCCCTCAGGAATACAGATATTTTAGAGACAGGTAAGATTTACAAAGTCCGTAATTCATATAGAATTCATCAAAAAATTTGATATTGAACTTTATTAATATAGTAATAAATAAAGAATATAAAATTTTGTGTGGAATTTAGATAAAAAGGGGTTTGTATAGAAATGGCCACGCGCTAACAGTCGGTGGTCGAGTTTTTTTGGCAATTTTAGTAGAATTAATTTGATGAATATATTTCTTTTATAAATATTCAGATCTGTTGACCCGTACATTTGTTCTCTCTTCAGGTAATATTTTTTGGAGGAAGTGGGGTGTGGTTGACAAATCCTTAACGTGTCTGTAACGTGTAACATAGATGCTATGTTACATCATCATTTAAGTAATATTTTATAGCCTATGTAAGGCAATTGTTTAATGGGTGATTGTTTTATAAAAAGTAGTAATTTGTATATTATATTAATTAGACGTGAATTTATACGTGAAGCAAAAATTTATCCCTTTTTACGAAAATCGCGCGGACGGAGGAGTATGAAATTTCGCATGTTTATATGAATGTGTTGTTCCATGTTTGAGGAACAGACGACCGTGTGTGTATTGTGTAGATATTTATTTATTAATATCTATAATCTATGTAGTCAAATCACCTGTATAATTTACCCCTGTTGCACAATTTGTGTAATCTGTATCACAAGGTGTATGTTCACGTAAGCTGACACTAAGCGTCAAAAGTAAGTAGGTAATCTAGATTCTAGATAGTTCGCAGTGTGTGCACCCGCGGCGCGGGCAATTTCCTGCCGCGTCAGCGTCTTAACACTTGTATCTCCTACCCTCGACTTGTACTCGTTTGATTTAATCCTTTTCTCTAATATATAAAATTCTCGTGTCATGGTGTTAAACATTGAACTCCGAAACAGCTCGACGATTTTAATAAAATTTTGTGAGCATATCAGGTAGGTCTGAGAATCGGCCAACATCTATTTTTCATACCCCTAACTTATAAGGGGGGGGGGGGGGGGGTTAAGCGGGTTAATAACATATATGGCAAAGAAACGTTTGCGGGGTCAGCTAGTATTTATAAATATTTTTAATTATTATTTTAATTATAAATACTCATTAGGTGTGTGTAAATATATGTTTGTATTGTCCTAGCATAACATAGTTGTATAATGTAATATGTCTTACTAACTTTAATGTTTGTGTTGTTCTAGGTGAAGAGATATTTTTGGAACGAAGTTCCTTACAGCAGGCTTGACATTTGGCTGGGCGACCGAACTGAAAAAAATGTGATACTAAAACCGTAAGAAAATATATATAACGGAAGTGACGTAATATGAGTCACACGACTGTATAATATGACGTTTGTAAAACTAAAATATTACTAGTAAACTTTTTTTTTAAATTATTTATGTAATTTTATACTGTCGATATAAATAAATAAAGACACATGTTTTTTTATTTCACTTAATACTTTAAATTATTATTATTGGAACGAAGTTCCTTACAGCAGGCTTGACATTTGGCTGGGTTATTTCATACTAACTACTACTATTTCCTATATACTTTTTAAATAATTAACGAAGGTTGTAATCTCGAACGCACCGATCAATCTCCTTCGTGTACTTATTCTCCATTCCACGTGGCATTGGCGAAATCATCTGTGCTCATTTGGCAATATTGAAAGCCATTTTAACCAGAAGAAGAAGAAGTTTTATTTTAAAATGTGGTTGCATTATTGATAGTGAGCGTGTTTGTAAATTTTTAATGAAGATATAATTTAAAAAAAATTTATGTTCATGCAACCTGTTATCATAGCGTTTGCAACGTCCTTGAAATGTTGCGAGTTTCAAAATGACAACAGCGGTAACTTTTATAGATAAAACTAAAATTGATCTAAAAAAAAAATATTGTTGATTTCGCAGAGAATAATACAAACTAAATAATTTAAAAAATAAATGTTTCTTAAGTTACTTCTTATTGCATCAGCTATCTGCCAGTGAAAGTCCCGCCAAAATCGGTCCAACCGTTTTAGAGATTAGCCGGAACATACAGACAGACAGACAAAAAATGTTATTTTGGCATATCTACCGTGTATACATCCATAAACATAATGCATATGCATTTAGTAAAAAACGGTTATTTTAGTATTACAAACAGACACTCCAATTTTTTTTATTTTCATAGATGAAAAGCGTTAAAATATTGTGAAACATTTTACATAAGGGAAGTAAACAAATCAAATGAAATCGTCTGGATTTTATCTCATCTACGTAGCACATTGAAGTGAGTGTGTCTGTCTGGTACAGTGCAATCTCCATTGCTTAGATAACTGTTTGATAAAATTATATATTTTTTCTTTACCTTACAAGTGTTACACTCTACAAGCTAATTTATAAGAAATTTAAATGTCACGTTGTAATATTGTATATTGTCGTTCTTATATATATTTATAGGTATATATGCGACCCCTGTCCATCCATATTTTACACTAAAAGTCATTACCAACATATCATGTAAAACCTCCTCCGAAACACGCTGTATCTTATTTTATAAGTATTATTCCGATCGGTTCAGTAGTTTTCGCAGGATAACCGAACAAAAAAACCGGCACTCCATTTATTTGTATAGATTAATATTTGTATTGTTTGAAAAGCTATTATCAGTAACTTATCAGTTCGAAATGAAAAATTATTTTTGTGATACTCCAATTATCGAGGTATTTTTTACTCGTCAATAATTATTAAAAAATATATATATTTTTTAATATAAAAACATTAAAAAAAAAAAAAACGTTAAACGTAAAGGTGAATCGTGATATGTCGCTGGCAAGGGCTCTGCTCTAGATGCTGGGGGCAGGCGTGGGGTCCGGGTGTATGAATTAGTGACACAGATCGGCGTTTGATATACAAATAAAGTATATATAGATATATAATTATATAGGTGTATTAAATGTAGTGGAATGTAAGTAAATAACAGAAATAAATAAATAATAAATAGATAAATATTAATAATAACTATATGTATATAAATAAATATACTGAAAAAATAATTGTTTGCTCGCAAACGAAAAAAAAACCGACTTCAATTACATCGACGAAAAAATAGTCAAGTAACTACGCGTTATTAAAGATTACTCAAAAAGTAGTTATCAGATCTCGATAAAATTTATAAGTGACTACATGATAAACATCAGCTTTCGATTAAATTAAAAATTATCAAAATTGGTACCCCCAGTAAAAAGTTATTGCGAATTTTTGAGAGTTTGTCTCGATTTCTCTAGGATCCCATCATCAGATCCTCGTTTCCTTACCACCTCCTTATCATGGTACCAAATTAGGGATATCCTCTTTCCAACAAAAAAAAAAAGAATTATCAAAATCGGTACATCCAGTAGAAAGTTATGCGGTATAATACAACGTAGGTCGACGAAAAAAACGTCAAGTAAAAACGCATTATTAGATATAACTCGAAAAGTAGTTGTTAGATCTCAAATAAATTTAAATGGGACAATAAATAAATTTTAATGGTTAAAGATGAAGTAAAAAAAGGTAGATATTGCGCGACCTTTGTTGTTACTGAAGCCACAAAACTCGGCTCCTTCAAGTAAACACACGCGCTCACGCACACATATGCATCAAACTACGCTCATTTTCGTTAGTATCTCACGGGGCCTCGTACAGTAACTTTGCCTATAAAATGCCGTTCTTTTGTAATTAAATGGTGCAAAAACAATACCAAAGTGAACAAAAGGTCTGAAGAAATATCGTTTCACACGTAAGTACATAAAAAACTTTATATTTTTTGTTATTCCAAAATAATATTGAGGTTATTCGGAAGTTATAATTTCCATGCCCCGAAATGACGTACCGAGGGAGTGTTACCAGTAATTCTTTTTTCCATTAGCCCAAAATGCGGGTAAGTAAATTGTAGGCAATCATAGAAAAATAATTAAGTAGAAAGTGAACATCATTATTGTGTTTTTTTTTATCGTGTGATGTTGGTTTATATGAATAAAATATACAAAAATTAGCTCCTTATTAAAATAGTTGAAATTATGACTTCCTTCAGAAAAATATAAATTCACTCTAATTTTATAATATCGGTTCAATTTATAACTACGTCTTGAAGTGTTAACGTTGCAATATTGTAACTTCCTAGTGCCTCGAAATTAAATCAATTATTTAAAAAGTGAAGTGTTTTAATTAATAAGCCCAACATGTGATTTTATGTTTTACCTAAATTGAAGTCAATATGATTTTTTAACTCGTTTGTGTCTGTTTAAATTTGTGAATTGACTACTCATATTTTACTACTAAATATCATGATTTTAGGTTTCCATCGAATATTTTAATAGGAGATAGATAGAGTAGGTAGCTGCTGTACGACTGAGCCGAAATGAACTACAACGACAGCCATCCTCATCTAATGTCGTTTGTTCAAACCATTTTGATAAAGCTGACATGTACGGTACAAAACGTGGACTTCGCAGAGTACCATCACGTATATACTACTACTTACTACTACGTATTTTAATGTTGTATTTTTTGTTCTAGGACCTACCGGATGAGTCTAAAATCAGTCGTTAACCAAGATTCAATCTTTGATACACCTAGAAAACATAAACTAAGAGAAAAGTTAAAAAGCAGGAACTTTATTTAAAAAAAAAATGTAAAAAAATTAAATCATTACAGCAAACAGTTAGACATCTTTAAAACAGGAACTTGCCCTTCAGAGGAATCATCAATTACTTAAAAACGCAATTTTCATTGACACAGATTTATATAATTCATTAAATTAAAACATGGCTGCAATAGATTTATTTAACAATTTGAAGCGAAAAAAGGAGTAAATATATTTAAAACTATAAACAGATTTTTATTTTCGAATACCCATTTTACCTATATTAAATTAATTGTGTTTAATCCCACTTAATAAAATTTTCAGGGACTTTTTTTAAAAAGTGTCAACACTTCACTCACTCACACATATTTAAAAAAGCGGCTTCACTTTTTTGTTCTAAGTGCGTTATCTATTTTTTTTTACTAGATCTATGAATGGGACCAATTGACACATACCACCTTTCGATTAAAAAAAAATTGTCGGAATCGGTCCACCCGGTCAAAAGTTCTGATGTAACATACATAAAAAAAATACAGTGAAATTGAGAACCTCCTCCTTTTTTGGAAGTCGGTTAAAAAACCGTCAGCCTCGGACCACGTCTTAGTTTACTAGGCAGTCACAGGACTGTCGATCTGTAGTTTGTATGACAAATCGCCTGTGGTATTAATATAATTATAATGCATGTTCAACAAAAGGCATGGGTATTATGAGCCGGTAAATGTAAATTAAAAAAATAAATTTAATAATACTAAAACGTTGAGTCCTTGTAATATTCGAGTGACGATGCTGCGCAATTTGATGGACCTGTCTTATTTGCATTAAGAGAAGCATTAGTCGCATTATGTCACATTAGGAAGCTTTGACCGATTGGGCTTTCTTGTCGTAATTATAAATTATATTTTATCACTAGCCTGGCCTCACTGGCCTTAGTCTGTCTATTGTAGACGATTTAGACAGTGTCAGACAAACACTGTGTCACCTAGGACACTCTTCAGGAAAACGCAGAGTTGCCTAAGCTCTGCGCCACCCTCTCGACCTCACTGGCTAGGCCCACAGGAACGACGAGTCGATACGTGTGGAGCCAGTTTGGCTGCAGGAGTCTTTCGCATTTTAGAGCTATGCCACTAATGCTTGACGGAGATTCTATCCCGGGTTTCAAATAAAGTTTTCCTTCTCCAGGACCCAGATGATTTTAATTTCGGGGTACGTTAGGGAGACCCACCCACAAGGACTTCACAAACGCCCAGACTATTTCAAAGTTCATTAGGAATTCCGTGACCCGACTTGTCCTATGATGTTGTTTTCTCAAAAAATACTTTTCTATTAACTCGTTCGTTTGGGTATTTTTTTTAATGGCAATACCTTAAGTTTTACTTCATAGGTCCTTTATCTAAATTTTGTCCATTCATTTCACATTTCTTCCACTACTATGTAAGTTTGTATATTTAATAATATCATACATAATGAGTCATTTTAAAATATTGAACGTACAGACGCGGTCACCGTCTTATTAAATATATAGACAATTTGAATGGCACGTTTGTCCGTCCGTTCGACATGAGGTACGAGATAAGGAGCGACGTCTTACCTGACATTGGCGCAGGATATGGGCAAAAAATGCTCTTTCCAAATCAATGAACGATTCAGATGCAAACTTCTCAAAGTTTGTTAGTGGATTGATTAGTATTAATTTTGAAGTTTTTTTTTTTATAGTATTATTTGAATAGTCCATTGGCATAATTAGAAATAATAAGGAGATTTATAATAACAAATGTCCAGTAGGTAGTGAAATACATTGTTATAAAGATTTGCTCCAAGCATACATACATAGTCTGTCATTCCTAGCCACGCCCATTGATGACAATCAAAAGCATCTTTTTTATTTACAATAAACCACATCCACTGGCTACTAAATGTCTTGTAGCTCTTGAATTTTTCTTTAATTACTGTACATTGACTATGTCCTGTAGCTTCCTAGTAAAATTAGGCCATGCTCCATAATTAAAAGCTATATGTTTTGTGATTGCCTCATGGAATATAATTATTTTCTCTTTTTAAAGGTGACAATTTTTTAATAATAATCTGTTGATATAATATTGTTTGCTCTCACTGTCTTATTCGCACAAGGACACACAGTTTTGACATTTGACATTGACACATATCAGTTTTTTAGCAAAACATATCAAGCTGAGACTTGAATAATTGATTAGACGAAATTATCATTTAGCTACATAAATACAAAGACATACATAACTAAAATATTTCCATTTCGAATTACATAAATATTCTAAATAAACGTAAATGCAATAAAGTTTGACAAGCAGCGAGAATCGTTGATCCCCGCGACAGGTTGTGCTGTTGTGACAGCTCACCGGGACGCCATCTTTACAACAATACGACAAATAAAATACAACAGTATCATAATACTATTGTCTCCCAACACCGTCCGAATAACTTGCTTTCATACTTAAACAATCATTATTGTATGTAGTTGTTGTGTGAGTAATGAATGTTATTATGTTGTGTCATTGTGCTAATGTTGTTGTTTTTTTTGACACCAAAAAAGTGCAACTGTTTACAGTACATTTACAATGTAATACCTTTTGTTTATTAATCTGAGTGAAATATTATGCTTATTTTATTTATTGATACATTAAATATAATGATTATTTTATTTATTAATTCCTATGTATGCAAATATGTAAGTATGAAAGTATACATGTATCATTGTTAGAGTGGAATCTCGCAACTGAGAACTTAACCGATTGAACCGAAATTTTGTATACAAGTTTATTTTCTTCAAACACATGTAAAACGCACGGCTAATTTATAATAAACTTAAAAATATGTACTCGATCTTGAACTTGTAAAGAAGTTCTAATTGCTGGGTAAAAATTTTTAACGCATGAATTCAGAAAACAAATTATCATATTATTTATTTTAAATATATCTTAAATTTTATTGTAAAAGGAGATATGACAATTTGTTTCGTAAAATCAGACTTAAACGTTTCGTTCGGTGATGTCGAATTGTTTATAGAATATTCACCCCTTCCTTAAATCGAGTAATTTTGACTTTCCCTTTAATATAATTGGTAACCTGAGTTTAGCTCCGAGAGTGTGGGTTCAAAAATATGAAGATATAATATCTGATGACCGGTGCCCAAACTTTCGATTCAATTGTAGTATTTTGTTTATAAAACAAGCAAGCAGCAACTGCAAGCAGTACAAACAGTCCCTATATTTGAAGATATGTTTTCGACTTAAATGAGTATCAATGGCGCCAAAAGAACACAGATGATGAACAATGTCTTATAATAATATCATATAATCCTACTGGGCTATATGCTAACAAGCAGATAGCTGTTTTCGCTTCTCAGTAAAAAAAAAATCGATAGGTACGCAAAATATTTAATGAATGACGTAAAGATAATAAATAATAAATATTAAAAAAAACGAAAAACGAAAATTTTTCAAAAAAAAATGCAATTAATTATGATAGTATTGACAACCGTGATCGTTATCAAGCGATAAACGGCTTATTTGATAAAAGTAAGAGATTAAAACAAAGATTTCTTATATTTATTTGATAAATAGATATAGATAGGAATCTGTTACGTAAAGTCTATTTTAGGTAATAATTATAAAAATAACTATGCATATATTGCGGTTTTGTCCGGTTTGATAATTTGTTTAACGCCGAATAAATAATACTCTGGGTAAAAGATTAATATATTTTTTTAAACATTGTAGCTGACCCCGCAAACGTTGTTGTTTTGTCATATATTTTTTTATTTATTATGTATGTTATTAAACCACTTAATCTAGAGGTGTGAAAAATAGATGTTGGCCGATTCTCAGACCCTTTCCCAATCCTTTATTCACGCCACTGTTTAAGCTTATAATAATTGTAACGAAAAAAAAACCGACTTCAATTACATCGACGAGTAATACAACGTAGATCGACGAAAAAATAGTCAAGTAACTACGCGTTATCAAAGATTACTCAAAAAGTAGTTATCAGATCTCGATAAAATTTATAAGTGACCACATGATAACGATTTAATTAAAAATTATCAAAATTGCTACTCCCAGTAAAAAGTTATTGCGAATTTTCGAGAGTTTCTCTCGATTTCTCTAGGATCCCATCATCAGATCCCCGTTTCCTAACCATCACCAAATTAGGGATATCCCCTTTCCAACAAAAAAAGAATTATCAAAATCGGTACATCCAGTAGAAAGTTATGCGGTATAATACAACGTAGGTCGACGAAAAAAGCGTCAAGTAAAAACGCATTATTAGATATAACTCGAAAAGTAGTTGTTAGATCTCAAATAAATTTAAATGGGACCAAATGACACATACCACCTTTCGATCAAAAGAAAATTTGGCGAAATCGATCTAACCAGTCAAAAGTTCTGAAGTAACATACATAAAATAAAAAAAGACAGTCGAATTGAGGACCTCCTCCTTTTTTGGAAGGCGGTTAAAAATCTATCCCGGCACTTAAATCCGAACCTCACGCGAACACAATCACTTTGTAAATTCTTATAAGCGTAAAGGTGATCTCGACTTTAATAATATAATAGCATTTGAAAAGTCAACATTTATCCATGTCAGTGTCAAGAGCAGTTAAGTGTTTAACGAGATAAGTATCAACAACTGACGGTATTGTTGTGTGGGATAACAACATTAGCCGGAACGATATCGGTAGCTAGCAAAAAGGATTTAAGGATTTTTTTTTTTCGAATCCCTTGATATGGTTTCGTTTGTTGGAAATGTGTATTGGTGTAAAATATTTTGGGGTTTAGTTTGTTTGTATAAAAAAGTTTATTATTAAAAAAAATTTGCTGACAATTTTTTAATTTATTATTTTATTATTTTACTACAGCAGATCCATCTGTAAGCTGCTAATTCTAGACAAAGTCTCTTTTCTGTTTTTTTTTTAATAGGTAAATAAACATAAATAAACACCTCACTCTCAGTGGTATTCAGTAGGAATTTCGGCTGTGTGCAAACGCCCAAACCGCAGAAAAAATCTATATGACCAATACAAATGTTTGACATATGCGGGGATCATACCCGCGACTGCCAGTAACATAATTGTGATCGCTACGCCAACTAGTCATCAAAATCCGTGACGCTGTATTCCGCTGTGACTTGGTAGACACTGTTCATATATTTATTTAACAAGTTTTTATTATCTGCCTGATATCGCTCTTGACTTTGTTCGAATAGAGATTTTCAAATAATCTCATATTATCAAAAATTTTGCCGTTTTTGCCTGCTGTGCTTTTATTTACGGTCTTTCTCAATAATTGGGCTATCGAAACAGAGTTTCTTGAGATTAGTGCATAACGAAATAAACTACTCTGACTAGCCCATAGTAGCAGTTTGTAGCGACTGTACTTTCTTTTTCAATTATTATCTGAGTTTGGGTGTAATATTTGTATTTATATATGTAGTACTGCTATGTATATTTACCGAAAAAAAAAACAAGTGTGCTTTAGACCACACGACTGAAGTAAAACTTACGAAAGGTAACTCACTCTCTTTCTGTCTTCACTAACTTATATCTCCCTCTTAATCTCTCAAACCTCTCGTCAATCATTCAAGAGGTTACTCCTCTAGTCAAGCGTGCGTAAAGAAGTATTACTTGAAAAAATATTTACCTATAACAGTCAGCTGTTACCTATAACACAAGCAATAAGTTGCTTACTTTAGGAACAGACGACCGTGTGTCAGACCAGTGCGTGTGTATGGAAAAAAAAAACTCACATCACAAACGTGTTTGATCCTAATTGCTATATTTTTATTACAGGCGTTACCATTTATTGTTAAATAATGTTTGGCAATGTCTTTGTTTTGAAATATTGCGGAACATCGTATAAGGAGTTATAGGGTATTTATCATTGAATACAAAGAGCGTTAAAATTTTTAAAAACATCATTTTAAGAACTAAATGTAAATATTTGTCATCAAGTCTTTGTCAATATTTTTATCATGAATGTAACACTATCTTTCTATCTCTACTGATTTTTTTTTGTTTGTTAAAATTTCGTTAACTTAAAATCATTAGATAGCTCTAAAATAATTACTGGTCGTTTATTACATTCATATTAATATCTCATCATTACAGCCTATACAGTCCACTGCTGGACATAGGCCTCCACAAGTTTACGCCAAAAATAACGTGAACTCATGTGTATTGCCCATAGTCACCACGCTGGGCAGGCGGGTTGGTGACCGTAGGGTTAGCTTTGTCGCACCGAAGACGCTGCTGCCCATCTTCGGCCTGTGTATTTTAAAGCCAACAGTATATTAATATCTAGTTGCAGAATAAAGAATAAAACTTTTGCGTGTTACATTGTTGACTTCAAAAAAGGAGAAGATTCTCAATTTGATGGTTTTTGAAGTAAAAAATCTTGACACATGCTTGACTTGGGAAGTAAGCTGATGAATACATGATGAGAGCGTTACGAAAAGTGTGATTGGGCGAAGCGAACGGAATTTTGCTCGTGTTGAGCGGTAAAGAAAAATATTTGAAGGAAACATATGTAATATGATTTGTTGTTTTGATCTTGTTTTTTTTTGTACTAAAACAGTTTATATATTATTTTCAAAAGAGTAATTGTGAAGTTTCTTGCTGATTCTTCTCTGCAGAATCTACATTCCGAATCGTTGGTAGCTTTACTTTTAAAAATAATAATCACTTAAAATTTTAATTTCTAAAATGACGATTCGAAGGTGCTTTTGAAGCCTAATTGAATAGAGTTCTTGGATTTTGATTTTTTAGCCAAGGGCTTTGGATTTTATTTCGTATTAGCAACATTTAGCATGGCTTTATAGTTGAGCTGAGTGGTCTTTATAAAAGAGGATAAAGTAGCTATAAGTTTCCGCAGGTTAAGTTTTTTAACTGAGGTAGGGCAGCCCGACTGGGAACTACCTCGACCTTACAGAAGATCATAGCTAAATAATACTACTTTCAAACAATGTTGTGTCCCTTGGTGAGTAAGGTGCCCAGAGTTCTGGGAATTGGGGGTAGGGTCGGCAACACGCTTGTGACGCGTGTAGTATTGCAGGCGTCTATTAGGCTACGGTAATCGCTTACCATCAGATGAGCTGTACGTTGTTTGCTGAACTAGTTGTAGAAAAAAACTTTTTTTTCAAGTTATGGACTACCGTCTGTAGCGTTAATATGTGATCATAACTAATGTAAGCTCTTCTATATCAAGAAGAGATCTATCCCCAAAAGTGGGACGCTTAGATACTTAGAATGCAGAGATATAGAGAACTATATCCGTCAACGCGCAGTAGGGCAGCGTTCTAGAACGTGGTGGAATAAGCTCTGAAACTTCTCCTTTATGAAGAAAGAGGCCTATGCCCAAAAGTGAGATGTTACAGGCTGAATCAATGAACACGATACATATTTAAAATAATTACGATTTGGTACGTACATAACATAATATAAGAAATAAAAACAAAATTATAAGTTTTAAATATTTACTTAGAGTACAAAAATAATTTAACAATAAGATATATAATAAAAATATGTACAAAATATTCTATTAATTCTGAACACTTATACAAAGTAATAACAAATGTATAGTATTCTTATATAAAGAAAGTAGAGAATTGACTAATTAGGAGTATTTTTTATAGAGAAATAAAATGAGTATTGAAACTAATATTAATAACACAATTATAATAAAACTAGCTGTTAACCGCGGCTTCGCTCGCATTGATTTTATTTTTTTAACAAAAAGTATCCTATGTTAGTTCTTATAGCTCCAAGAATATGTGTACAAAGTTTCATGATGATCGGTTAAGTAGTTTTCGCGTGAAAGCGTAACAAACAAACTTACATTCACATTTATAATATTAGCAGGGATTATCAAAGTTTCTGACACAAGTAATTCTCAAATAATTTTGAACAATTATTTTATTCCGTTATTAATTAATATTCCGTTCCGTTAATTATTATTCCGGTGCTGTGTGGCTACGGCACTAAAGAATTTAGCCACCTCTCTTCCCGTGGGTGTCGTAAGAGGCGACTAAGGGATAACAAGGTTCCACAACCACCTTGGAACTTAAGAAGCCGACCGATGGCGGGATAACCATCCAACTGCTGGCTTTGAAATACACAGGCCGAAGACGGGCAGCAGCGTCTTCGGTGCGACAAAGCCAGTACTGCGGTCACCAACCCGCCTGCCCAGCGTGGTGACTATGGGCAAAACACATGAGTTCACGTTATTTTTGGCGTAAACTTGTGGAGGCCTATGTCCAGCAGTGGACTGTATAGGCTGTAATGATTTTATTCCGAAACATAAATTTTTATTTACAACTTATGAATAATTATATATGCTAAACGTGCTTGTATATCTTAAGCTTAAACTATTTGTGATATTATTACTACTAAAATTAGGTTTGGTTTGACAGTAAAAATATATATTTTAACTAGCGGACCCAGCAGACGTTGTCCTTACTGGAAAACAGCTACCAACTTTGATAGCTTACATACCGATAGCCGCGCCACCTACCGGGTCCAGTTTGAGATAAAAACTACCCTATCTCTCAAGTTGAATCAAAGTACAGATGCTTACAAAATTTGATAAAAATTGGTTCAGTAGTTTCGGAGTTTATCTGGAACATACAACGTTACACGAAATTTTTATATATACAGATGAACATAAAACTGCAACAAACTACGACAAACTGTGAAACTGCAATCGATTGTGGAAGTACTAAAGATTGCAATTCTGTCCTGATAATTGGGTGATGTTAATTAGTAATTGACAAATTCATTTGGAAATAGATGGAATGGAATAGATGTAGATATATTTTATGACTTTATGAACGCATAAAAAAGTCAATACCGTCAAAAAGTGACTACTATATGAGACTTGAAGTAATAATATACGAGTACGTCGTTTTATTAATATGTAAGAAATAAAAGAAATTTAAAAAACAACTGGCAAAAAATAAATAAACTCATTTTTTATAATTTAATTTAATTGTTATTATTGTTGAGGTAGTCGTTATTTTTAATGAAATATTTGTATTTAGTATTTCATTACTTAAGTTTGTAATGTACCTACCTAATGTTTCGATGTATTTTTTTAATTGATTGATGTTTTTGCTACCTTAACTTTTTTAAATGTTTTTTTTGTTGTTTTTTTTTTTTTTGAGAATGTAAATTAATTTTTTGACGTTTGTTAATTTTGTCTAATATGACCTTACAACGAAATGAAATATTTTATTTAGTTTAATTATTATTTAGTGTTTTATATGTGACTTGCAAAATTATATTATGTATTTTTCTAATTTTTTTTTCAAAGTTATTGTTGTTGTTAGTTGTTTGTTAATTAAAAGGTTTTTCCTTCTTCTTTCCTTTGTAATTAAAACCAAATATACAGACAGATAAGGAAAAGAACACTAGCTATGTTCTAATTATGTTCCCACGTCACACGTCGTCACGTCACGACAATAACGTCAACAACGGTCATTAAGCGACTAGGGCAGTCTAATGTCTATTCAAAGTGACAAATTCAGCGCACTAAAACATCTGGAAATGTCTACAATAATTGTTCAATAACTTGGGTTCTACTTTGGAACATAAATTATACTACCTACAACAACCCGTTACTATAAATGAGTGACAAAAACAACGAAACGCGACAAAATGCGATGTTACACGACTAATAATTTACAATATTAATTTTATTTATATATTAAAACAGCGTTTTCGGTGCGGCGTTTCGGTGCGACCAAGCCAGCCCTGCAGCCACCAACCCGCCTGCCCAGCGTGATGACTATGGGCAACACACATGAGTTCACGCCATTTTTGGCGCGAACTTTTGGAGGCTTATGTCCAGCAGCGGACTGCGATAGGCTGAAGTGATAATTAAAACTTTATTGCACATAAAAAAGAGACATTTTAGAATCATTTGGTACAAACAAACAAGTATGTAAAGGCGGTCTTATCGCTTATATCGATCTCTTCCAGGTGACCTTTAATGAGAGTAGTTTAGGAAAAAGTGCTGGGAAGAGTGCCCAAACAACATTGCAATACACTTAAAAATACAGAAATCAACTTAAAATACTAAATATACATACAAACATACAAACGTATTTGCCAATAACGTACTGGTCTAGGTAAGCGTTGACGTGACCTGATTGACATAACGATCTAGTGAGCGTTATGTCAACGCACTAACGTGTGACGTGACATGCCGCGACATTAACATACATGCACACATACACTTAGTCACCGTATACGTACTTATTATTATATCTACAATGACTATTTAACACTATCGTGTCGTATCGCTTTGCGTCGCGTATTATTGTGCTCGACACTCACATTGAACAAATGGTTTCTAATTATAATAAGTTAGTTATTTTTCTATCAATAAGTACGCTGTACAGTAGCTCTGAAGCCTTCTTTGTCGTCAGCCAGGTAGTGGACGGTGCGCTGTTTGCCGTCAGCGTCAGTGAACGTGTAGTATCCCCTGACGTTGCTCCCGTCTCGTATCTCGTGCGCTGCTTTGGAGTCTCCCGTCTTTTTATCCTGGAAAGACAAAAAAAAATTTGTTAATTAATATGATATTTATTACCAACCCGCCTGCCCAGCGTGGTGACTATGGGCAAAATACATGAGTTCACGTTATTTTTTCGTTGGCGTAAACTTGTGGAGGCTATGTCCAGCAGTTGACTGTATAGGCTGTAATGATGATGATATTTATTTATATACACCAAGACTTGAGATGGAGTTGGATGAAAAGTATAGAATGCGTGGACTCTAGTAGAGTAAACTCTCCCTGATTTAATTGTATTAGAGATTATGATAAGTTTTTGGAGTTTATTGGAGTTAACTCCTTAAAAATAGATTTTCATAAAATACCCTCACTATGATAAAAATATGAGGAGTAAAATCTACTGAACGTATGACCGCATTACGTTTCTCGTAACTTTATTGTTTGTTATTTGTTTCGTTTATTTACCATTTGATATGGTATTAATCTTTTTCTTAGACTAGTAAGCCTTTTGTGCCTATTTAGACAGTCGATCTGAAGGAGTTAACTCCAGTCGTGCGTCGGAGCTGACACACACACTTCTTTTTCATAGGTACCTATCAAACCTTCGCATTTATTACAGTAACTCGACATCAAAATAAATTCTTCAACATATTTTACTTTAATAGCTTACAATAGTGCTTAAACGACTCAGATAATTTTAGTAATGGCACAAAAAAAAAAAAAAAAAAAAAAAAAAACGAGCGTAGTTTAGACCACACGAAGGAAGTAAACGCATTCTCACGCATATTTAGCATAATATTTGGGGCCAATTAAATCACGCTTCATTAGTTTGCACCACTTTTAGTTCGATCTGTTTAGTGGTACACTGAACGAATTCACTAAAGTTTGTTGTGTACTTAATTTTTTCGGTAATCTTTTTTATTCTTTAAAATTTGATCAAGTATGACTTTATTTATTAAATCTGACATATTTAAATTGATTTTAATTAAATTAATATAAATGTAATAATTAAATTGTAATTTTATCACTTTTATTGATACTCAATAATAAATACCTACAGTACAGTCAAGATTATGATTATACGAGTAGCTTCGCGCTGTGCTGGGGGATATGTTGTCGCTGTTTTGTTAACTTTAATGACTGTGACGAAATTTAAACAATTAAGAAATTAAAATATTATGATGATGTGTAATCTTGAAAAATTTCGAAAAAGAGTTTTAATTACGTAATTAAACGTTAATAAAATTTGAAAATTTATAGGTAATATTGTATGAAATTTTGTCGAAATCAACAAGTCCGCTCGTTTTAGGGATTGCTTTAATATTATAAACAGTTTTATAAAATATATTGTACCTAAATACTAAATAGATTTATACATAGATATATGTTGGAAATATAATTTACCCTTTTTTGCAAAAAATTCACAACAAGTTCTGAATAAATATTTATTAAAAATATTCTATTCTTAAAAAAAAACACAATTAATTTTTTTTATCTGACAATAATTATAGTATAATTATTATATACCCGAATTATAGATTCGTCTAGTCGTTTGCCAATTATCAATTAAGTAAAACTGGTCTACAGTCTGTGGAGAGCCTAATCTCTTAAAATCGTGTTCA
Organism: Melitaea cinxia; assembly: GCF_905220565.1. NCBI lineage: Eukaryota > Metazoa > Arthropoda > Insecta > Lepidoptera > Nymphalidae > Melitaea > Melitaea cinxia. Next base: position 16,719,451 of record NC_059404.1, read on the forward strand.
TATGAAGTAATCCTGCTTGAAGGTTAAGTGTAAACTTATCAATGAAAACATCTTACAACTGACATCGTGCAGATAATTGGCGTATGTAAATATTTAAGTAATATTTTTATGGCAAATATCCACCAAGATCACAGCGAGTGCGTTACGAAATATTTTAAAAACCTTTTCAATTACAAATTGATTGCGAAATATGGTAATTTATGTATGTATTTTTATAATTATATTATAATCATTATTTTTATAATGATTTTAATTTGTAAATATAATTGAAGCTAATAAAGGCGTGATATAATTAATGTGAGAAGTGTTAAATGGCTTGTTAAGCGTAAATAATAATATTTATATATTTAAACGTATTATACTTTTGTATTTTAATTATTTAAATGACAAGAAAAATAAAATTAATAATTATTAAGGGTTGAAGAGCATAAGTTAGCTGTTATATTAGAGAGCACCGTTGACAATGTTTCACAACGATATACCTATTTTATTTTTCATATATTCCATTATTATATAATATATGAAACCGACTTTTGTCTGTCCATATTTTTTACACGATAAGTTATCACCAACATATCATATACTAAAACCTTCTCCGAAGCACGATGCATCTTATGATATAAGTATTATTCCGATCGGTTCAGGAGTTTTCGCAGTACGAGTGTAACCGAATAAAAAACCGGCCCTCCATTTATTAGTATCTATAGATACATAATTCGTTACTAGGGTAAAGTGAAATATGTAACATAGATATACAGAAAGTAAATTAAATAATTGTTGTGTGCCCAAAGAGTGTTTGAAAACTAGAAATTCCGACGCGACAACTTCTGCAACATTTTCCTGTTGCTACATTTATCGTGACAATCGGAAAGTTTTTTACAAAATTAAAATATTCTCATTAATAAAAATCTGTTGCAAAACTTGAAATATTGAATATAAACCATCACTTTTGATACTTTATAATTAAATTACGGACAACGCATTTTTCACTCGTTCTACTTGATATCCAAACGATTGTAAGATGTAGACTAAAATAAACTCTACTTGTTTGAAATAAGACGCAAATTAGTTTAAAGTTGTAATAAAAACATGCGTTGCGTAACGACCGCATACCGCTTCCTACCTTGATCGTGAACGCGAGAAATTGTTACAAGCGTTCTCCTTGCGCGATATACTTTGCTGGTTAAGTGTCATATTTTTGTGAAGGAATTTGGGAGGATATTAACTAAATGCTTTTGAAGTTAAACATCTATACGCACGCTTGACTTGGGGTAAGCTAGTGAAAGCGTGACGGGAGCGTTACGAAAACGCGTGATCGCTCGAGGCAAACGTAAGTTGAGAGGGAGATATAAGTTAGAAACTAAAGGAGTTTTAGTCGTGGGGTCTAATGCACACTCTTTTTTTAATGACTACATCTTTGTGAAGGAATTCGGGAGGATATTAACAGAACAATTTTGAAGAAAAACTTCGTAAATCGTCGAACGTACGCTTGACTTGAGGAGTAAGCTGGTGAATGCATGATGGGAGCGATACGAATAGTGTGATCGGGTGATGTGAACGGAAGTTGAGAGGAAGATTTAAGTTAGATGGAGCTAAAGAAGCACACATTGGTTTTTTATTTAATACTGTACACACCAATAAGTACACAAAAACAGATATATTTAAGGTTGTGTCCTAAAATACTTGTCCATGTACGTATTATAGAATAATTCCTCAGAGAGCAATCCTTTTAAGACCTCACATTTCTTTAACTGCTTTAAATAGCATTTGGCAATGAAATGTTCAAGATATTTTACTATTTCTCTTTTAGCCATTTTTATATCAGCACATATTTAAAACAACCGCTCTGGTGTATTGGTGCGTGCAGTCGCCTAAAACATGGACGGTTTGCTGGTTCGATTCCCGCTCGGCATGGATATTTGTGTACAAATATTCCTTTCCAGTTTGAATTTCTGTCCTTGTGGATCTCCCCATCGTGCCTCGGAGAGCACGTTAAGCTGTCGGTCCTGGTTGTTATTATAGATATCTGATAATGGTCGTTACTTATAGTAACCTATCCAACAACCTGCCGTGGAGCAGCTTCGTGGTTTAAGCTCCAATCCTATTCCTAATCGGGGAAGAGTGCTATACCCAGCAGTGGGATGTAACAGGTTGAATTGTAATCGACATATTTATAAAAATGTGATTACGATAAGTTAGTAGTGATGCACGATATCTTAGAATACCTTTTATGAAGTATGCCTTAGCAAGAAATGTAGCTTAAAAATCTCGTGCAGAAAGATTGGGAAAGTACCTCGACCTTACAGAAGTTCGCAAACAAAGATTGTTCTTAAGTAGTTCTGCTCCTGTGATGAATAGCAGAAAGGAAAGTCACTGCAATCTGTGCCAACGTGTAACTAAAGGCTTTGTTTGTCACCTTAATTGCAAAAATATGAAACAGAAACATACGAGTGCAGTGACGTAGCGAGCCTAACTCGCGCCCGGGGCACAATACCTTTTTAGCGCCCCCCATTCGAAAACCATATAATATAAGTATCCATGAATTCTTTGTTTTTATCTCGGGGCATGATGCTCTCACTTGCCCCCTCTCACTACACCCCTGTACTAGTGAGCAAAGATTAGGTATTTTGTTATTCAGTAATATTTCATCATTACAGCCTATACAGTCCACTGCTGGACATAGGCCTCCACAAGTTTACGCCAAAAATAACGTGAACTCATGTGTTTTGCCCATAGTCACCACGCTGGGCAGGCGGGTTGGTGACCGCAGTACTGGCTTTGTCGCACCGAAGACGCTGCTGCCCGTCTTCGGCCTGTGTATTTCAAAGCCAGCAGTTGGATGGTTATCCCGCCATCGGTCGGCTTCTTAAGTTCCAAGGTGGTTGTGGAACCTTGTTATCCCTTAGTCGCCTCTTACGACACCCACGGGAAGAGAGGGGGTGGCTAAATTCTCTAGTGCCGTAGCCACACAGTAATATTTATATATCGTTAAATTTCTCAAGTACCGTCGAAATATAAAAAGTAAAATTAGGCAATAATGGCATTTGGGAGTCGGTTGCGTATGTGTAGCAACATTATGAAATCGTATTCGTCTCGCTCGGACGAACAAACAACTTTGATCTTTTATATATTAATAGTATCAAATTGAATGCAATGTTTTGAAAGTTATTATAGCAATATAATAAACTAATAGTTTTTTTTTATATAACTAAGTCAGCAAACAAGCGTACGTCGGCTTACCTGATAGTAAGCGATTACCGTAGCTTATAGATAACTGGAACACCAGAAAGACATGAATTGATATGTGGATATGTATTTAAGTGATACCCACCTAATGTGGTGGACCACCAACAGGAACACAACACTGCTTGAAAACAGTATTATTTAGCTGTGATTTTCGGTAAGTTCGAGGTACTACCTAAGTCGCGCCATTCTTTGAGTAGGAAATTTCCTTCTGTGCCCTACCTCAGTTTTTATAGTTATCATCAAAACAAAAAAAGGAAAAAATAATACTTGAATTCGTTATGTTTATTGGAGCTCCCTTATAATCTACAAGTGAAATTTCGAAACATCGTTTTCTGTAAGACAGCATTTTATTAAGAAATATAAAGTTTCTTATGGCTTCTCTAGGCTATATAAAAACAATAAAACTTCATTCATACATCCGAAATCGACCCATGTGAAGTTCTTTTCGGAAACAGTGCGTGTTATTAAGATTATATCTCAACGTTGTTTGGAGAGCGCTTACAAGATTAATGGAGTTTTCTAATGACAGCTAACGATATCTTTAAGAACCATAAAATTGCGTAATTTGTAACGGAGAGTCTGTTCTAGCATCTCTATCACGACCTGTTTGACGATGACGACGGTGGTCACGGGTTAGATCCTCGGTCGTGACAAATATTTATATAAGCCATGTTCTTAACATTGACGTTCATGTCTGAGTGTTTTTGCTTTGATCTCTGTTCTTTCCCAAGCCCATGACACAAGAGTAAATCCCTCTCGGATCGTTGAGTGTGAACCGTTTGTTTATTTATGGATCACCGAGGAATCTTATTGACGGGCCAAATCAGTAGTGTTATTGTAGTATTTTAGCGTTCCGGTATTAAAGAATATAGCCACTCCCTCTCTTCCCGTGGGTGTCCTAAGAGGCGATTAAGGGATAACACAATTCCACTACCATCTTGGAACTTAAAAAGCCGACCGATGGCAGGATAACCATTCAACTACTGGCTTTGAAATCCACAGACCGAAGACGGGCAGCAGCGTCTTCGGTGCGACAAAGCCAGTACTGCGGTCACCAACCCGCCTGCCCAGCGTGGTGACTATAGGCAAAACACATGAGTTCACGCCATTCTTGGCTCGAACTTGTGGAGGCCTATGTCCAGTAATGGACTGCGATAGGTTGATGTGATGATTTCCTACTGTGCCAATTAAAAAGGTAATACTGATTGTCCATTGTAAAATAACTGAAATACCAAAATGATGTTAGATCGTCATTATCGAGATTCTGAGTTTCCAGCGACAAATGATAATATTGTATGACCGAGGTGTCCAGATCTTTTACCTAAAGGCCGCACCCGCCACAGCTCTAATGTTGCAGATATCTAGGAATGACTGCAGCTATTTAACATCAGGTGGTACTTTCCACTTGTTTACTCCCCTTAAAAACGGAAGGTTACCTGTCATCGTGTCAAGATACATTTACAAAGTGTTACAATCCCAGTGTATTGAATTAAGATTCATATTTATTTCAGTTACATTATACAAGATATTGATATGTTCAAGGTATTGTGCTTGGCCTCATTGCTAACGGTTGACTGAGTTTGGGAGTATGGATCATATGACAAGTATGACAAGTTAATCACGTGACGAATTTTAATATGACAGCCCTAGGGCGTCACGCTCAGGGTATTTTAATTATGTTGTGCTTCGGAATGCAGTGACGAAATAGCTTAGATTTTCAGAGTTTTATTATATTTAAATAGACGGCACTATCTATTCACTCAATACTTCACATTTACCCAAAGACCCAGACTTGACTTGTCACTGTATGATCATACAGATCATACAGATACGGTATATAATAAAGATGGCGTCGTCTATATACTCGAAAGTGACGAGAGTAGGGATTGATGACGACGACCCATGACGCCTTTTAATTTAAATTAGATATTATTACATAGATCATTTCACAATTAAATACAGCACATTAATACAGTTTTTAAGCCAGCCAAACAGCCAGGCTATTTGTCTAAAGATTATATTTTAGCTGATAAAGTAGAAACTTTTAAAACAACACCCAAAAATAGGATGACAAAATTTATCAAACACTAGAAACGACCTGTTAAAGATTTTGAAAAATTACATACATCAGAATGGAGAAGATACGAAGAAATTAAAACGATGCGGTTGTGATTACAACCTAAAATGAATTTTGAAATCCGTATTATTATATAACTACATACCTACTCGTAATTTTATATTTTCTCTAATATTTTTTAAATCTCAGATACGTATAAAACATAAGATAATTCAGATTATGTAACTTAACTTGGTCGATTGAATGAATGTGAAGTTTTATTTTTAAGTCCCATTTGTTAAGATATATGAAACAGTTCTTACATACGTAACAAGCAATGTACTCTATGGTAAAATATTCCCTCGAATTGACCTTGTTAAGAAAATAGTTTGAAGTTTTGAACCGACAGTTACCGCAATGGTGAAGTAACATTGACATTGTTCCACTTATTTAGCGAATATTTTGTAACAATATTTCAATATTTTTATGAAAACTTGTGTCATCTTGATGTACGCGTATTAGCCTTTTATACATAATACTTAACTGGGTCATGCTTATTCAGATTACACTTAACGATACATGGCACGTAAATTTAGGATATTTACAATAATTCTATGGAACTCATCTCGTATTCTTTTGAAAAATCCTGTATTGGTTAGTGAGGAAGGTTAGTAAGCCTGAATGTTTTCGAACTGTTTGAAACATACATGCACCAACTCACAGCACCCTTTTCCTAACTTAACGCCCAATATATAAGAGAATATATAATGTTTAACGTTATGACGTTTGTAGACTCTTATAGATCTGTAGTTAACTTGTAAATTGCAGTCGTATAGGCCTTAAAGTATTTCGCTACGACTCAGAGAAGAAGCTATTAGAAACTCACCGTTAATATAATATCTCTATTAATTTATTATCTAATAGTTATTATTTATCATTATTTTCTATAGTAAAGTTAATATATTATCTAGTAATATATAATATAAATAAAGTAATTATACAGTGGTGAAACAAACAAATACTTATTTACTTATTTCCTCGCGACCTCGCAATAAGGTATTTAAAATATTTATAAACAAAAAGTTATTTCATACATGAACGCTCAATTAATAAAACAAAAATAAATAAAATAAATAAATTTATTTACGGAAAAGAAAACACCTGCCTTAAATATCTTACCATATTAAAAAATGTGTATTGAATATAGAATATTTTATATAAATTTAATGTTTGTGTGATCGAGGAATAAGCACCGTTACAAGATCAAAAATAGATAAGTAAAATTACTCAATGAAATCGAATAAAATTCGTCGAATTACAGTCGGTAAACTAAATATAGTTAACACAATAAATAATACAATAGACCAGGCAAAACCAGGAGCATCAAGCACCTTCCTGACCCTTCCCAGCCCTTAAAACACAGCTTATCCTCAAAAGCTGTGCTACCTTATTAACTCGGCGTTCGTCGCATCCCTGTAAGCAACACTTTTGCTCGCTACGGGTGAAAAATACCCAAATTTTATATCGTGTATCCATTTATTCTTATGTATTATTATTATTATTTTTTTTTTTATACGTAAAGGAAGTTTAGTAAAATGTTAAATAAAAGTAAGTAATCATCGTTAACAGTATTTATTAAACAAATAGATAAACGCTACAATTATATAGCAAACAGCAACTGTTTTTTATAACTACTACTGCAAAAAAAAAAAAATATTACTTTTCATTTTTTTATTAATCTTATGGCTTTAATTTTTACAAAAATAGTCTTAGTTTTAATTTAGGAAAAGAAATTATACACATTTATGATATCTTACCTCTCTAAATCAATATAAAAATAACAAAATAAAATTACTAAAAAACAACAATCAGTCTTATGTCTTTAGGAACATGAGTTTTTTTATAATATAATTATTCAATTTTTAGTACGCATTCAGAACATACAGGCAAAGAATGCTCTCTACATAACATTTTCTTGCAGATTTGGCAGCATGAATTGGTTTTTCGATCCTTTTTGGGTGGACAAACTTGGCATCTTGACGTGGCACACCTTTTTCTTGATGTCATGGACATGGGTTCATTTTCGGTATGTAAGTCGTCATTGGGAAAAAATAGATTCCATGCATCAACAATATTCATACATTGCTTAGCATCTCCTTTTGGCCCTGGTGCCTCTAGCACGATGTTATGAGAATGAGTTCTAACACGCGGAGATGGTTCGTTTACTTTCCATTGGGTTTTGCTATCCTTGCCTAATTAATAACCACGTTGCAAGGTACTTACAGGGACGTCTTCTAGATATTCTGGTATAGTAAGGCCTGGTCTGGTAACTGAAATTGGTGGCTCAGTAGCATTTTCCGGTAAGTTTTCGTGAAAAAGTTCGCCTTCTTGATCTGAGTCAGTATCGTGTTCGCTGAACTCTTCAAAATCTTCAATTTCGGAACAACTGCTATCGCTTTGTTCCAAATACTGTTGAATATCTTCATCAGCAACTACATGGCGTGCCATGATACGGTCTAATTACAAAAACAACGTATATTAATTTTCAAAAAAGTATATAACATAAATAATCGCTACGGGTGAAAAATACCCATACTCACTTTGCACGTCCACCGTTCGAAAGCGCGTCGCACTAACTGACTGTCGAGTCGAGAGTACAAAGTCAAAGACACAACTTGAAGGTACCAAGAAGCGCGGCGCGCTGTGATTGGCTAATCAAAAAATATAAACAAAAATTTATAGGGCTGGGTGAATTTTACCCATAGCGAGCAACGCCGAGTTAATCACAAGAACTCAATACTACTCGACAGCAGTATTATTTGACTGTGATCTTATGTCATATACATTTCCAGCAGCGCTACTTAAATCGTGATATACAATAAAGTTTTCTAAGATATGCACATTCATACTAAATCTATACACACTGTATAAATATTATATAAGTATTTAGATCTTTAAGATATAAAAAATAGATCAGAATTAGATTAGATTGATGTAATATTTCCAAATGCGCCCTTTCTCAATTCCCTTGTTGCAACGGAGTTGTTCCCTTGTTACAGAACAAGTGAAAACTATGACGGAATTCTATTGTTAAAATTATGTGAATTAGTTATATAATATAATATATTACATTATATAAGGTAACATAACATTCGTTGAAGGACTTAACCTAGTTTAATGATATTAAAAATATAAATTTCCTAGTTAGATTGTTGACACTACATTCTAGAAGTTTTATTATAACAACGAATTTGCTAAACTTTTTGTTTTGAATGTTCCTTAAACATTTTAAAGATAATTTTATTAAAAAGGTTACTATTTAAGTAATGCAAGGCGATAACGCAAGTACTTAAAGCTAAAAATAAAACCTGTATTGATATAAAAGCTATTTAAACGAGTTTTGTGCAACATTCTTAAACTGTTTCGGTTACAAAGCCGTAAACAGTATTAAATTTTTTTTTGTTTTTTTTTTTAATATTTTCTCTTAATCTAATTTTTTGCGTGTGTACCTATATAATGAAGACTTGTGAACGCAGAGGTTTCAGTTCATAGCACTAAATGTTGAGCTTTGTCAAGGTCTGGGCGTTTGTGTTTATATATTTATAATAATAAACAGAGATTATATATTTTTTTTTATGATCACGGCAATATTTATTATTTAACACGGGAGAAATGTCCGAAATGTATATGTAAAAAATGTACGTAATATTTAAAAACAAGGATATCATAATTTTTCTATGACCATCTAATGACGATCCTCACTCGTGGTGGAGGAAAGAACACAAAATAAATACTTAAAAATAATTTTTACAAGACTTTGTTTCTTTTTGGGTTTATTTACGCTTTTTACTTAAGTAATTAGAGCGGCAGTACACTGGAAACCCACTTGAATCATCACTCCAATTCTGTGGCCGTAAAATGAAGCCCTCCTATCAACCGTGAAGGTCGCAGGAAGCATAGATCTTAACACTTAGGTACAGACCTTTTTTTACCTTTTTTTGTATGAAGTTTTAATAATTCGAACAACTCGTATCAATTTTCACTTCGTCTATTCGTTTTTTTAACCGACTTCCAAAAAAGGAGGAGGTTCTAAATTGCACTGTATTTTTTTTTATGTATGTTACATCACAACTTTTGACCGCGTGGACCGATTTCGATTATTTTTTTTAATCGTAAGGTGGTGTGTGGCAATTGGTCCCATTTAAATTTATTTGAGATCTAACAACTACTTTTTGAGTTATATCTAATAATGCGTTTTTACTTGACGCTTTTTTCGTCTACGTTGTATTATATACCACATAACTTTCTACTGGATGTACCGATTTTGATAATTCTTTTTTTGTTGGAAAGGAGATATCCCAAATTTATTATGATCTGATGATGGGATTCCAGAGAAATCAAGGGAAACTCTTGAAAATCCGCAATAACTTTTTACTGGGTGTACCGATTTTGATAATTCTTTTTTTGTTGGAAAGTAGATGTCCCTAGTTTAGTACCGTGATAAGGAAACCAGGATCTGATGATGGGATCCCAGAGAAATCGAGGGAACTTCTTGAAAATCCGCAATAACTTTTTACTGGGTGTACCGATTTTAATAATTTTTAATTTAATCGAAAGCTGATGTTTGTCATGTGGTCACATATAAATTTTATTGAGATCTGATAACTACTTTTTGAGTAATCTTTGATAACGCGTAGTTACTTGACTATTTTTTCGTCGATCTACGTTGTATTACTCGTCAATGTAATTGAAGTCGGTTTTTTTTTCGTTTGCGAGCAAACACAAATATTATAAATACTTTTTCGTTTTTAACTTATAAGAAATTTTCATAGACAAACATATATACATGACATGTACTTAAAAAAAATATATAAATAGTTACATTTCCACAGATTCAGTATTGCTTAAAGAATACCCTCAAAAAAAAAAAAGAATAAAATATCTTCAGTTTAATACAGTTCAGCCTATCGCAGTCCACGGCACATTATAATGGACATAGGCCTCCTCAAGTATGCGACAGACATCTCCGGTTTTCGGCAACAGCGGCAGTCTCCACTGGCAACCTTACATAGATCATCCGTCCAGCTGCTATCGGTTTGCGACACAGGTGATCAGCCGGTGACTACCACTTCAACTTGCTATTTCTGTGGCCTATGTCGCTTACTTTCGTCCTTTCGCGGATCGTTTTATTGCTAAGCCTATCTTTGAGAGAGACCTCAAGCACAGCCCGTTCCATTGCACGTTGAGCGACATTAAATTTGTGGACTAATCCCCTCGTCAGTGTCTACGTCTCGTCATCGAATGTTAAAACAGGCTGAAAGAATTGATCGAAGACTTTTGTCCGTAAGCATTGCAGAATCTTTGAAGTGAAGACCCGATGAATGCCCAGACAGAGCATCAGAAATGCCCAGCCCAATCGAATCCTCCTATCGGCTTCGTTCTTGAGGTTATTTCGGTTTAACTCTAGGTATTGCCTGGGTGGGCATAATCCTGAACAACTTCGAGAACGGTACCATCGACAGATACCGGTGTTGGTATGATTTGGTAATAAAATATAATAAACGTATAAAATTAATTAAACTTGTTATTTTCAATTGTATTATATAACATAACTTGGCGTAATAATTACTTTCTTCGCTTTAAAAACATATTGGAACACTTACTTTCACGGCAATGTTGCAAAAACTTTCACTTCGTCGGCCTTGCGGACACTGAATGAACAGTGGTTCAAGGTCGCTCGTTCTATCTATAATTCTATTCTTATGTTTGAAATAGGAAATGTTGTTATGATTATTGAAAGAATTGTTGCAGATAGAAGTGACATAGGCTATATAACAGCGCACTACTAGTATTATTAATAAAATTCATAACTCTAATAACGTTTTTTGATAAGATATAATTATGTATTATATTATTTCTACTAATAAAATTAAGAGCCATTTCACAATTTTACGCTCTGCAAGTTTAGGTAAATTTGGTCGCATCGCGCGAGTCGTACGAGCCGCGCGATCTTTGTGCTAGTACGTATAGTGTGACAACCAAAAGACCATCGTGATCATTTTCTGATGTATAATAAAAATTATAACTATGGTATAAAATGTTTTTTACATAATTAATTTGTTAAAAATTTCAAGTATGTTATATAACAGTCAATAAATTTAAAATAAAATTAAAAAAATCAATTTTATGAAACAATTTTTTAAATTGATTTAGTTTTTTCAGTTTACGAATGAATCTAATATTTACGATATGAATAAAAAAGCATTTAATGACATCGACACCGACAAACATATTAATTAACAAATAACAAGACAAACAGATTGAAATGCCTATTTGTATTGATAGTGTGAGAAAAGAAAATTAAATTATACATTTGTTTACAGAAATTATCATTATATTATTTTACAGTCATTTTCGTAATATGTTTATTTTATTATGAAAGTATCAAATGCGTTTTATCCGCTATAACAACAGGCGCTTGGCGCGTGTGAGCGAAAGAGACGGCTGCGCAGAATTTGGCGTGGACCTTACCTCTAAGAGCGCTAGCGCTCGACTGATTTACCGGGCTTGATGCGTGGCAATATATACTATCTTTTTATTATTTAATATAAAATGTATTAAAAATAATTACATCTTTTAATTATTTTTTTTGTATTCCTTAATGATGTAAGTTTACTTTGATGAAGATAGTTCGTTAAAATTTCTTAGTTTTCTAAGAGAAATATCGCTTTTAAAATTGTACTTATTTGGAAAATATTCGTAACTTTAAATTTTTTTTATCGTTTAATAGAGATACAAATGGAATAAAAATCTATGATAGTGGACAACAAAATTATATTCCACATATTATGATATTTTTTTAAAATGGTTTCAACGTAGAGGTTATTGAAAAGTAGGACTTCAAAGTATACATTGCGACCGTTTACCCAGGGAGGAGGCTGATGAAAAGGTTAATAATTTTATACACATAATATAAATCAAAATTCTGATCTGACTATGGACTACAACAAAGGTTGCTCTATTATATTTCAAGAATATAAATTACATTATTGCATCCAACACTGAGATTAACGACGTCAAAATATTACAATTTCGCGGATTGTTACCGATTTTTGTGAAATGGCTCTTAAACTATGTCAGCAATTCGGCAGTATTCCATGTAGACATGCTTTTAACTATAATTATCTGTAAAAAATTAATTTTTTAAAAAAAAATTAATATTAAGACAGCTCATACAGTATTTTCAAAAGAGTAACTGCGGAGTATCTTGCCGAATCTTCTCTGCAGAATCTACATTCCGAATCGGTGGTAGCCTCACTTTTAAAAACAAATAATCACTTTAAAATTTTAATTTGTAAAATGACGATTCGAAGGTGCTTTTAAGGCCTAAAGTTGTTTGTGACTGTACATACAATATTGTTAAATGATCAAAGTTATCGTTTTTACAATCGATTTACTATTAAGGATATTATTCTTAATATAACAATTCGTTTAGAAAAAAAAAACTTCCTAAAAATTAAATTTAAGTTCCGTTACAAAAACTCAGACAGCAGAATTGCAAGGTGACGCCCCAAGACATCATACATCTAATTTTAATTTTATGTATTTTTATCTCACAAATATTTCAAGTTTACTAATTGCTTTACGAAATTGATTTGGCAAATTTTAAAATATCGATCAATATCATTTTAACCTTTAAAAAGTAATTTGTCAAATTCATATCAAAAACATATACACACATTTGTAATTAAATCGTATGTGCCAAGGACTAGTATTTTTAACCGACTTCCAAAAAGGAGGACGTTCTCAATTCGTATGTGTATTTTTATGTATTTTTATGTATGTTATCTCAGAACTTTCGATTGTCTATTAGTCACATTTTTTTTCGTCGATCTACGTTGTATTAAAGCATAACTTTACTATACAGCAAGCTTTCATTCACGCCGTTTCTGACCGTATTTTGAATGAACTGTTGCGTTTCTAAACAAACAAATCTATTGTTCATAAAATATATTTGATTTCTCTTTATTCAAATAACTTCGAAGTTAGCCTTTATAATTCGTATATAGATCTAATTTAAGATTGCAATTGTAAAGGGCATTCAATGTATATAATCACGATTTTAAATGTATTATACAGACAGACTAATACGGTGTTAGATATGAAATTGTTATATTTTACTCTAGTTAATTAAAATATTAATTCTCTAATAAAATGTGTATCTTTACATATTTTTACTTTATTGAATATTTTTGTAATTTGTAGTTAAAAATGAACCTTTTCTATTAGGGTTCCTCTTTCATTCATTCATCATCATTTTGATGTTAGTTTGATGCTTTGTACTAGAAATCGGTTTCTCGGTACGTGAAGTAGGAATAATTATCATCATATATCTTATGTTTATGTTAGCGTCTTGTTAATCTGATCGCTCCAAAACAGTAATTAAGTTAATTAAGATCTAACTTATACCATCGTACCACTTTTGTTTCGCTGTTTAAATTTTTAAAATGTAAATTCCGTTTTTATTCAAGTCAACTCTTCACACATCAACGCAGACTAAAGTTAATTTAAATCGCTTGTAGGATAAGCATGCATAATATAATATATAATGCATGATGTTTGACCATAGACATTGGCAATTCAGAGCCTGTAGATGTTATTCATTAAAAAAAAAAACGCTCTTTAGACTACTGTCTCCTAAATATTAGGTTTTGGACTTATAAAAATAAAGTAATACAGTAACACAATTTTTACTGAGGTAGTAGGAAATTTCAAAACACGGAGCAGCCCGACTGGGGAACTACCTCGACATTACTAAGGATCACAGCTAAATAATATTGCTTTCAAGCAGTGTTGTGTTTGTGTGTTGAGTAAAGTGACCAGAGCTCCTGGGGGGAATTGGAGGTAGGGTTGGCAACGCGCTTGCGATGCTTCTGGCGATCCAGACGTCTATAAGCTACGGTAATCGCTTACCATCAGGTGAGGCGTACTCTTATTTACGGACCTAGTTATATTTAAAAAAAAAAAAAAAACATTCAGACACGCTAAACAGTCAACGAGAAATAGTCAATAGATTTCAAAAATTGGTTCTCAAGATTAAAGGAAAATTTGTTACAAATTCCATTCGAAACAATGTTGTTATTTGTATGAAACAGGTAGTAAAAATAAGTTTATGAACTATAAAATTCTGACAGGTGACTACGGAACAGCCCGCTGTGCGTGGTGCACGCAATTATCGGTCTTTATTCCCTGTGATGTTAATTATAACATGATGTAAAAGTAACATGTACTTTTACAAGCCTTCTCACTTGAATATTGAACATAAAAATTAACTCCTAAAGTCGTAAAAGTTATTTATACAGACAATAATCTTTTAATTTATATTATTTGCGACCCGGAACCTTGCATGAAAAAGTTGCGTGTCTAGATCGTTTTTTTTTTAAATTGATTGACAGATAAATTATATTAAATTGTATGATAAAAACAGCAGTAAAGAATATAACCACCCCCTCTCTTCTCGTGGGTGTCGTAAGAGACGACTAAGGGATAACACAGTTCCGCTACCACCTTGGAACATTAAAAAGCCGACCGATGGCGGGATAACCATCCAACTACTGGCTTTGAAATATACCGGCCGAAGACGGGCAGCAGCGTCTTCGGTGCGACAAAGCCAGCCCTGCGGTTACAAACCCGCCTGCCCAGCGTGGTGACAATGAACAAAACACATGAGTTCACGTGAAGGCCTATGTCCAGCAGTGGACTGGGTTAGGCTGAAATGATGATGATGAATGATGTATGATAAAAAACGTTATATCTTCTTTGTTATATAATTCGTAACTTAAATTATTTATTAGAAATGATATTTTGACGATTACGGTTTAATTATATATATATTGGTTTATGTTTGAATTAAAATTCACACCCTCTTGATTATTGGTATTGAACGGCAATAGATTGAATTGTTCTGGAATCGATTATTGTCATTTCGCTAACAATTTGTTGCATGTATGCTAACACACTATTTGAAACAGAAAAGTGTCCATAATGATAATGAGATGAGCTGAATTTCTTTGTTGAGGCGATAAATAATTTTAGCGATGTTCCCATATTTTAACATTATAGCGATGTCATGTAAATTGATTATGAAAAGTTGTGGTACATGAAATAAAAAAAAAAAAAAAAAAAAAAAAAAAATATATATATATATATATATATATATATATATATATATATATATATATATATATATATATATATATATATATTATAAAATCTTAGATATAAATCATTAGTGAATCATTGGAAGACGAACGAAGTAGTGTAACTCTGGTCACACGTTTGTCATGTTTGTCACAATGTTTGTCATTCTTTATTATTCTTTCATCATTACAGCCTATACAGTCCACTGCTGGACATAGGCCTCCACAAGTTTACGCCAAAAATAACGTGAACTCATGTGTTTTGCCCATAGTCACCACGCTGGGCAGGCGGGTTGGTGACCGCAGGGCTAGCTTTGTCGCACCGAAGACGCTGCTGCCCGTCTTCGGCCTGTGTATTTCAAAGCCAGCAGTCGGATGGTTATCCCGCCATCGGTCGGCTTTTTAAGTTCCAAGGTGGTAGCCGAACCGTATTATCCCTCAGTCGCCTCTTACGACACCCACGGGAAGAGAGGGGGTGGCCATATTCTTTAGTACCGTAGCCACACAGTACAGTACAGTACAGTAGTTATTATTCTTTATTACACTTAAAAAAAACATAATCACAAATCATTTTTAAAAGGGATGTTGGCAAGGGCGAACTTACTTCTAAAAGAGATCTCTACCAGTCTACCCATGGTGGTGAGAAATGACGTTACGGCGAACTCCTTTTTTTTTGTTTGCGGTTGAGATGGTCTTACAACACTTTATTTATTTGAAGAAATTTTTATTATAAGTTTTATTTGTGATGTACAAACGATATTGCGTTAAAATCGCATTATTCGCGATAAAATAGCAAATAAAACAGTCTGGCAAACTTTCACTCATTATCGCTTTCTACATATTAACTTCTAATGATTATGTTTTAATGTTAGCATAATTTGTATGTAATTGCAAAGCATTGTTATAACAACAATTGTTATTGTTCTAACAACTAATAAAGATTTCAATCGGAACAGTCATAATTTTCATTGCAAATTGATTTGAACGATAACTACTATATATTATGTCTTTATTTATAAACAGGGTTGTCAACATGTTTTAAAAACAATGCGATTTTTATTTTTGAGTTTTATTTTATGTCACTAGGTCGGCAAACAACCGGCTCACCTGGTGGTAAGCGATTACCGTAGCTTATAGACACCTGCAACACCAGCAGCATCTCAAGCGCGTTGCCGATCCAATCCCCAATCCCCCCAGGAGTTCTAGTTACCTTACTCACCAACAGGAACACAATACTGCTTGAAAACAGTATTATTTTGCTGTAATCTTCTGTAAGGTCGAGGTACTACCCCAGTCGGGCTGCTCCGTATTTTTCGCAGGAAGTTCCTGCTGTGCCCTACCTCAGTTAAGGTGAATGCCATGACGATTGATTATTTAAGCCAGGTTTAATCGTACCCGTTTATTTTTATAGACTTTTTAAAATTTTATTGTGACAGGATCATGATACCACTGTGACATAATAGAACTAGTACGACTATTGTATCTCTTTTCTCTCTCTCTCGCTTTCTCCTTTAAATATACCTATTCCTTTTAGTCTTTTGCGTTAAGGTTGCTGCACTTAATCTATATATTAATACGGAAAGCAAAAACTTTGTACCCTTTTTACGAAATTTGCGCGGACGGAGGAGTATGAAATTTCACACTCTTATAGTTTATATAGAGAAGGAGTGCAGAATGCTAATATATATATTTTTAAATTATGCATAAAAATACAATAAAATATGAATAAAAAAACATTACACACACTACCATGTATTTGACACACACACGCATATATAAGTACTCTTTTATTCATTGTTAAAGTCTGTGTTCAAATTGAGAATAGATTAATAGATTAATATTGTTTGTCATGAGTCATGACTGAATGTCAAACAAAACCATAATCAATTCATTTATATATATTATGGTCGAATTTCGACTACTAGGCGATGACTAGTTGGATTTATTTCTTCTATAAAGAGCAAATAGGCCTTTGCAGTGACGCTTAAAGAATCCTTTAAAAAAATTCAGTTAGTTTCAATTAAATTAAAAATACTTACATGAACACCATAGGAGTAGCTGTAACGCGGGTAGGGATCGAACTGATCTTGTGCTTGTCTTAGATCTGGGTCGGTCACTCCCAAATTGATCAGACTACCCTTAATCGGCTGTCCTCTTTGATATCCGATTACGTCATGTCCTTTTAAGTACAGTAATTTCTTCGGTGGTATATTATTATTTACGTTCAGTTGAACTCCTAGCGGATCCGTATATTTATAATTTGTGACTGGATCGATGTATACCCCCTGATTGGGATAGTTAAACTGATTTAGAGGCATTTGTTGCGTGACAGGTTCTGTATATCCTGTGTATTCTTCAACTGTTTTAGGGAGTTGTCTGATTAGATTACCATATTCGTTTGGATTGTATCCCTGTGCTACAGCTATAGCCTTTTCTCTCTCGTGTTCTGGTAATTTAGTGTCGGGGTCATCGAGATAGCTGACTAGTGCTTCTTCAATCGTCTCGTATGTACGGTACGCGTATTCTGGACCTTTGGCTCCTGGTCCGGTGTCATCGTACTTGTTTTCAATCGCGAATTTTATTTGTGATCGAGACGCCGCCGATTTCTGGTACGGCTGTCTCAATTGTATTGAACTAGCGCTTGCGATTAGAGATGTTGTCAGTACCTGGAAAAGATAATTTTGTTTGTTAATATTTGGAGTTAGGAATCGATGGATATTAATAAGTTATAATAAAACTAGCGACCCGCTCCGGCTTCGCACGGGTATAAAATATAATTATAGCCTATGTCATTCACTGAAAAAATGATTAAAATCGATGCAGTAGTTTTGATTTATTCATTACTGCCCGTGGCCCGCACGCGTTAACTTAGAGTAAAAGCCGGCCGGAACCGCCGCAAACGCTACGTACCGCGATTTTTAAATCTGTAATATCTTCGAAAATATTCATTTAAATCATATGCTGTAAAGGGCCATATAGATCTATATTAAATAAAAAATACATTTAAGGTATTTAATTGGATAAGGATTAATGCTGTATTGGTTAAAATCGCTTCGAAAATTAGCCATTATTTGTCGTAAAAAGTAAATGACAAAAAAATGTTATTGTGGGATATCCATAAGAGATAGGTATATACCATCGCGGAGTTTTCTGTAGACCTTTTCAATGTGTACAATACTTAGTACATTATTTTGATAAATCTCGTAGGGTTCAGCCTGCGTTTGCAATTTAAGCGAAAAAAATTTTTTTATTTACGACATAACATTAGAAAACTCAAAAATAACAGTATTTCTCCACTATTTAATGGATGTTATTATACATATAAACATTCCTCTTGAATCAATCTATCTATTAAAAAGAACTGCATCAAAATCTGTTGCGTAGTTTTAAAGATTTAAGCGTACATACATGTGCAGGGACAGAGAAAGCGACTTTGTTTTATACTATGTAGTGATAATAACAGTTTAAAAGTTGTGTATTACGATTGCAAAAAATAATAACTTTCTTCACTTTTGTATATGGACTGCTTTGAAGGGATCAAGTACTACAAGCACCTACAGATTTACTAACACTTATTAAGAAAATTTGCCCTATGTCTCTACTAGTATAAAATCAGATCATCACCAATTTTCTGTAGGAACAACCTGATTGCTCCTACAGAAAATTGGTGATACACAAGCTTGACAGGTAGCCTAAATATTAAGCTTAATTACGTTAAATGTGTATATATTTTTAAGACACTTTATAAGGTTCAATTTATATTCTAATCACGGAAATACAGTACTGGCAGTACAATGAATAGATTTTTTTTATTGAAGTGAAATAAAGTTTTACGTAAGTGTTCGGGAAAGGCTGTTAGTATTTTAATAGGTTTATTTATATGTTTTTGACGCTTTGGCTTCACTCATAATGTTAAAGGTGTTTTTGTGTCCCTTTTTACTTTTGTTTTGATGTCGTAAGACGTAAGAAGGTTATGCATATTAGCCTTAATATTGTAGATAAAAATGTGATATACCGAACTGTATTTTGTATTGTATGTTTATTTTATAGCCAATTGGGTATTGAGTTTTAATTCTAACATAAAATGAACTTAGGAGAATGAAATATGCTTCTATTTTGCAAAAATAATTTATTTATTTATTTATTTATTTATTGTTTGCCTGCTATTTATTGTTTGCTTGCAAATGGAAAAAAAACGACTTATCTTTACATTGACAAGTAAAACAACGAAGGTACAGAAAAAATGATTGATTGAATTAGAATCGGCAAGTATACCTAAAAAAGTCCTCATCATTAGCATCAGTTTTCGAGAAAGGAATAATGAAAATCGGTGAATCCAGTAAAAAGTTATTATACAACAAAAATTATAGTTTGTTAAAATTCGTAAGTAGTTCATAGAATTCGACCCAATAACTGACGACACGTCAAATAATTACCGATTGCGTGGTTTTAGTTCACGTATCATGTAGAACAGGTTTTATATTGGTAGGAATCTTCGCTTACTCAATGTTTTGGTAGAGAATTGATAATTTAACACACTTCATTCATGATTGATCCCTTTAAATTACTTTGCTGACCTAGCGAATTTTGTCTAAATATTTTTGAAGTTATAGCTTCTTTTGGCTCACCGCACACACATTTTTTCGTAGGTAGTAAGGCTAATCCGTCACGCTCTGAGGTGAAATGCTCGATTGGGTGAATTCGGGACCGCCGAGTGTACGAACGAGAAAGATACAGTCAGCTGTTCGCTGTTGTGTCGCTGTGTTTATTATATTCGCAATGACATTTCTACTATGCGGTTTTAAGCACATACTTTATTTTCTTATTAATATATCGATTTTCTTTATATATATTAAACGATTTCCAAAAAAAGAGGAGGTTCTCAATTCAATTGTATTTTTTTTACGAGTATGTATTTAGATAAAGAATAAAGCGGCATAGAGGTGTACTTTAAAATAATATATGTAAACACATATAATTATATGTATGTAATGTATTTTTTTTACGAGTATGTATTTAGATAAAGAATAAAGCGGCATAGAGGTGTACTTTAAAATAATATATGTAAACACATATAATTATTTTAAAGTACACCTCTATGCCGCTTTATTCTTATTCATGTCCTTTTTCTAAAGGTTGTCTGGAAGAGATCGCTCTTTAGCGATAAGACCGCCTTTTGTACATTTCTTTTTTTGTTATTATTATTATTATTATTTCTCGCTTGTTTCTTTTTCTTTTATGTTATTTGTATTGTTTTTGGTTGTACAATAAAGTATATTTGTATTGTATTGTATTGTATTTTAATTGAGACCTTTTGACTGAGTGCATACTTATCGACATTACATAACAATGTTATGCTACTTATTTACGAATAATCGAGTATATTATGTAAACGATTCCGGATCGTCAAGTAAATGATGTGACGTCGAAACTTTCCATTTTATATGTAAATCGATTAATAATTAAACCTTTACTTTATTTAATAAGCAGGAGATATATCGCACCCTTAATAAAACAAAGATGTAACTCAAAAATCGCAATTTGTGGGAATTGGCGTTTGAAGTTTAGCACTTTTTCCGCATTGTGTTTGATTAAAAATTACCAATTATTTGTAATGCTTTTAATGACTTTTATTATTGATATCAGTAGTTTAAAGTACAGAGATTAATAGAATAATAGAAAAACAACTGTGTTAAAATCTATAATAGCTGTAAAATGGAGATGAAAAAAAAGTTCTGACTTAAATCTCTTTATGCCAAAAATTACTTAATATTTTAGGTAGTATTTCAAAAAAAATCTCTTTAGTATTAAAACATAACAAAAAGTTTTAAAAATAAATCACAATGTTTCGTTTTATGATTATTTAATTGTAATTATGATGTTGTATGTACTAATGCATCATTTTTTTATAAAACGAAAACTGAAATTTATCACCTTTTTTTTAAATTAAACAAATTTTTATTAATCATCCGATATTTATATATCTCTTTATGGCTACAAATATTGTTTTTTAAACAAAACAAAAACTATACACTATTATAAGAATTAGGTACAATTAGTCTCTAGTACTGTGTGGCTACGGGTACTGTGTGGCTACGGTACCAAAGAATATAGCCACCCCCTCTCTTCCCGTGGGTGTCGTAAGAGGCGACTAAGGGATAACACAGTTCCACTACCACCTTGGAACTTAAAAAGCCGACCGGTGGCGGGATAACCACCCAACTGCTGGCTTTGAAATACACAGGCCGAAGACGGGCAGCAGCGTCTTCGGTGCGACAAAGCCAGTACTGCGGTCACCAACCCGCCTGCCCAGCGTGGTGACTATGGGCAAAACACATGAGTTCACGCTATTTTTGGCGTAAACTTGTGGAGGCCTATGTCCAGCAGTGGACTGTATAGGCTGTAATGATGATGATGATGAGTCTCTAGTAAATATCTCCTAAAATCACAAATAATTACTACCCACAAATAATCTAATATATAAAATTCTCGTGTCGCTGTGTTTGTAGTTAAACTCCTCCGAAACGGCTAGACCGATTCACACGAAATTTTGTGTGCATATCGGGTAGGTCTGAGAATCGAACAACATCTATTTTTCATACCCCTAAGTTATCATATATGGCAAAACAACGTTTGCGGGGTCAGCTAGTAAATAGTATAAAAATCAGCAGTCTCTTCTTTCTTATATTGTCTATCATCTTGTTTTTGCTCATTGTTTGAATTATCATAATTATGATACACATATATCACACTGACCTTTTTTTGGTTGGTGAAACCCTAAGTTAAATACCGTCGGAATCAATATTTTCTGCACATTTGAATCGTCTCGCCATAAGACTCGACGAATACCAACCACCAGAGCAGGTTGGGTTTCGAAATGACTACAACACCGTAGACCACATCCATACTGTTCGACAGATTATTCAAAAGACAGAGACATATAATCAGCCGCTGTGTATGGAATTTGTGGACTGCGAGAAAGCCTTCAACTGTGTCGAGACCTGGGCTGTCCTGGACTCTCTACAGAGATGTCATATCGACTGGCGATATATCGTGGTACTGAGATGTATGTACGACGCAACGACGATGACCGTTCATGTCCAGGACCAGAGAACAAGACCTATTTCCCTGCGGCGTGGGGTAAGACAGCAAGATGTAATATCACCGAAACTGTTTACCGCTGCGCTGGAGGATATCTTTAAGACCTTGAACAAGGCATCAATGTCAACGGTGAATACATCTCACCTTCATTTCGCCGACGATATCGTCATCTTTGCGGACACGTTAGATGAGTTAGGCCAAATGCTAGCCGGTCTAAACGAGTCCTCCCGACGTGTCGTTCTCTGTATGAACTTGGACAAAACGAAAGTTATGCCTAACAACCAAGTCATACCGAGACAGGTATCGGTCGATGGTACCCTTCTCTAAGTTGTTCAGGATTATATTTACTTAGGCCATACTATCCAACTAGGCCGCAACAACTTTGAGAAGGAGGCCGATAGGAGAATTCGGTGGGGCTGGGCGGCATTTGGCAGGCTTCGTCGAGTCTTCACTTCGAAGATTCCGCAATGTTTGAAGACAAAAATCTTCGAGCAATACGTCCTGCCTGTGTTAACATTACCGAGCCGAGACATGGACACTGACGAAGGGACTGGTCCACAAATATAAAGTCCCTCAACGTGCAATGGAACTGGCCATGCTTGGGGTTTCCCTCAAAGATAGGATTAGAAACGAGACTACCGCGAGAGAACGAAAGTAACCGATATAGCCCACAGAATTAGCAAGTTGAAGTGGCAGTGGGCTGGTCATCTGTGGCGCAGGACCGGTGACTGTTGGAGCAGACGCGTCCTGGAGAAGAGATCGCGTCTTGGCAAACACAGTGTGTGACGTCCTCTGGCTCATTGGACCGACGATCTACCTAAGATTGCCGGTGTAAGCTGGATGAGGATTGCGGAAAACCGGGATGTCTAGCGCGAACTTGGGGAGGCCTATGTCCAGCAGTGCATTGCAATAGGCTGAACTGACTGACAAATATTTGGTTTATTATTGCAGTCAGAGTCAGAAGAACTTTGATTTTCAAACATAAAATTTCTTCTGTTGACAGGCTTATTAAACAACGTATTAAAATCTACAGTGCATCGTCGTCACTCAGGTGGCCACACTATTGTAATTTCGTCGCTCTCTCAGCTGAATTTGCTCATATTTTGCTCAGTATTTTGTGGTGAATTGGTGTAAGACGTCTTTTCTTCACAATCCGTTGTAAAGTTTTGTGGGGCAGGGTTTTGGGTAGGCATTGAACTATTGGAGCTTGAAAAACTGGATAAAGATGAGCTGGATGATGAAGAGCTTGACGATGAGCTAGATGAATCGGAACTAGATTAAGATGATCTTGAAGACGAACTAGAGGACTGTAAATGGCTAGTATTATTTAGGTGTCATTTTTCTCGTCAACTCATAAGTGACAGTAAAATATTGAGTCGGTGTCATCATTTTCGTCAGCTCTGCAGTTACATTTTTGGCCTCTGGAGATATATGTATTTTGTTGATTTTCCTCTTCAACCTGCATAACTTCTTTAGTCTAAAATAACAATAATTCATAACACTGTAGTATATTTTAAGGATGAATAATAATCATAATTATTTAACGTCAAAATAGCAGCATTGTTGAATGACAATGATCTATTCAGTCGTTTTGCCATAAAAGAGTAACAATCATCCATCCATACGTCATCCTCATAAACTTTCACATTTATTACAGTAATCAGATGAAAAAAAATTATAACTTATTACACTATTATTATATTACTTAAAAAGCCGACCGGTGGCGGGATAACCATCCAACTGCTGGCTTTGAAATACACAGGCCGAAGACGGGCAGCAGCGTCTTCGGAGCGACAAAGCCAGCCCTGCGGTCACCAACTCGCCTGCCCAGCGTGGTGACTATGGGTAAAACACATAAGTTCACGCTATTTTTGGGGAAAGCTTATGGATGCCTATGTCCACCAGTGGAGTGTATAGGTTGTAATGATACACTATTATGTTTATCTTATAACTTTTACGCTCGATACGCTGAAACTTAACAAAAATTGTGAGCTCTAAGACGACTCCGTTTTCAAAACCTATACAAATAAGCACAACAGTTACAAGTTATTCTTAACTTTTACACGAAAAGGGAATTAATGTTGAAAGTTTTTACTTATCTTTCGTCATTCTAAATAATAAAAAGAAGTAAACAAAAGTAGCTTTTATAAATAGCCTTATTTATTACAATAAAGTGATACTTAACCAATTACTCCAACAACTAAGGCATATATTTCAATATAAAACTGAAGTGTTAGGCGTTAACTTTGTAAAATTTGTCAATTTTTAAAACAAAACCGAAGTAAATCCAAATGTTACACATCATTATCAAATGCGTTTTCTGAGAGAATGAAGTATAACAAAAATCATCTTTTTATTTTAAATCCCTTTTAATCTAATATCGAATTATTTGATGTTACTCAAAACGGCAGCACTTTAATCTCCGCTCACTGCCGGTGCATCTCTGAAACACGCCACTTTATAAGAACTGACTTGTCAGTTCCAGTTCATAGAAAAGAGAGCAACAGTCGCGTATCTCTCTGTATATCGCACCCTTAATAAAACAAAGATGTAACTCAAAAATCGCAAATTGTGGGAATTGGCGTTTGAAGTTTAGCACTTTTTCCGCATTGTGTTTGATTAAAAATTACCAATTATTTGTAATGCTCTTAATGACTTTTACTATTGATATCAGTAGTTTAAAGTACAGAGATTAATAGAATAATAGAAAAACAACTGTGTTACAGTCTATAATAGCTGTAAAATGGAGATGAAAAAAAAAGTTCCGACTTAAATCTCTTTATGCCAAAAATTACTTAATGTTTTAGGTAGTATTTCAAAAAAATTCTCTTTAGTATTAAAACATAACAAAAAGTTTTAAAAATAAATCACAATGTTTCGTTTTATGATTATTTAATTGTAATTATGACGTTGTATGTATTAATGCATCATTTTTTTATAAAACGAAAATTCTAATTTATCACCTTTTTTTTAAATTAAACAAATTTTTATTAATCATCTCATATTTATATATCTCTCTATGGCTACAAATATTGTTTTTTAAACAAAACAAAAACTATACACTATTATAAGAATTAGGTACAATTAGTCTCTAGTAAATATCTCCTAAAATCACAAATAATTACTAACCACAAATAATCTAATATATAAAATTCTCGTGTCGCGGTGTTTGTAGTTAAACTCCTCCGAAACGGCTAGACCGATTCACATGAAATTTTGTGTGCATATCGGGTAGGTCTGAGAATCGAACAAGATCTATTTTTCATACCCCTAAGTTAAAAGGGGGGGGGCGGATTAAGGGGTTTAATAACATATATGGCAAAACAAAGTTTGCGGGGTCAGCTAGTAAATAGTATAAAAATCAGCAGTCTCTTCTTTCTTATAATGTCTATCATCTTGTTTTTGCTCCTTGTTTGAATTATCATATGATACACATAGATCACACTGACCTGTTTTTGGTTGGTGAAACCCTAAGTTAAATACCGTCGGAATCAATATTTTCTGCACATTTGAATCGTCTCGCCATAAGACTCGACGAATTCCAACCACCAGAGCAGGTTGGGTTTCGAAATGGCTACAACACCGTAGACCACATCCATACTCGACAGATTATTCAAAAGACAGAGACATATAATCAGCCGCTGTGTATGGAATTTGTGGACTGCGAGAAAGCCTTCAACTGTGTCGAGACCTGGGCTGTCCTGGACTCTCTGCAGAGATGTCATATCGACTGGCGATATATCGTGGTACTGAGATGTATGTACGACGCAACGACGATGACCGTTCATGTCCAGGACCAGAGAACAATACCTATTTCCTGGGGCGTGGGGTAAGACAGCAAGATGTAATATCACCGAAACTGTTTACCACTGCGCTGGAGGATATCTTTAAGATCTTGAACAAGGCATCAATGTCAACGGTGAATACATCTCTCACCTTCGTTTCGCCGACGATATCGTCATCTTTGCGGACACGTTAGATGAGTTAGGCCAAATGCTAGCCGGTCTAAACGAGTCCTCCCGACGTGTCGTTCTCTGTATGAACTTGGACAAAACGAAAGTTATGTCTAACAACCAAGTCATACCGAGACAGGTATCGGTCGATGGTACCCTTCTCTAAGTTGTTCAGGATTATATTTACTTAGGCCATACTATCCAACTAGGCCGCAACAACTTTGAGAAGGAGGCCGATAGGAGGATTCGGTGGGGCTGGGCGGCATTTGGCAGGCTTCGTCGAGTCTTCACTTCGAAGATTCCGCAATGCTTGAAGACAAAAGTCTTCGAGCAATACGTCCTGCCTGTGTTAACATACCGAGCCGAGACATGGACACTGACGAAGGGACTGGTCCACAAATATAAAGTCCCTCAACGTGCAATGGAACTGGCCATGCTTGGGGTTTCCCTCAAAGATAGGATTAGAAACGAGACTACCGCGAGAGAACGAAAGTAACCGATATAGCCCACAGAATTAGCAAGTTGAAGTGGCAGTGGGCTGGTCATCTGTGGCGCAGGACCGGTGGCTGTTGGAGCAGACGCGTCCTGGAGTAGAGATCGCGTCTTGGCAAACACAGTGTGTGACTTCCTCTGGTCCGTTGGACCGACGATCTACCTAAGATTGCCGGTGTAAGCTGGATGAGGATTGCGGAAAACCGGGATGTCTAGCGCGAACTTGGGGAGGCCTATGTCCAGCAGTGCATTGCAATAGGCTGAACTGACTGACAAATATTTGGTTTATTATTGCAGTCAGAGTCAGAAGAACTTTGATTTTCAAACATAAAATTTCTTCTGTTGACAAGCTTATTAAACAACGTATTAAAATCTACAGTGCATCGTCGTCACTCAGGTCGACGTCACTTAGATCTGTGTATTATACTGGAGAAATATTGTAACTGGCCACACTATTGTAATTTCGTCGCTCTCTCAGCTGAATTTGCTCATATTTTGCTCAGTATTTTGTGGTGAATTGGTGTAAGACGTCTTTTCTTCACAATCCGTTGTAACGTTTTGTGGGGCAGGGTTTTGGGTAGGCATTGAACTATTGGAGCTTGAAAAACTGGATGAAGATGAGCTAGAAGAGCTTGACGATGATGAGCTAGATGAATCGGAACTAGATGAAGATGATCTTGAAGACGAACTAGAGGACTGTAAATGGCTAGTATTATTTAGGTGTCATTTTTCTCGTCAACTCATAAGTGACAGTAAAATATTGAGTCGGTGTCATCATTTTCGTCAGATCTGCAGTTACATTTTTGGGCTCTGGAGATATATGTATTTTGTTGATTTTCCTCTTCAACCTGCATAACTTCTTTAGTCTAAAATAACAATAATTCATAACACTGTAGTATATTTTAAGGATGAATAATAATCTTAATTATTTAACGTCAAAATAGCAGCATTGTTGAATGACAATGATCTATTCAGTCGTTTTGCCATAAAAGAGTAACAATCATCCATCCATACGTCATCCTCATAAACTTTCACATTTATTACAGTAATCAGATGAAAAAAAAATTATAACTTATTACACTATTATTATATTACTTAAAAAGCCGACCGGTGGCGGGATAACCATCCAATTGCTGGCTTTGAAATACACAGGCCGAAGACGGGCAGCAGCGTCTTCGGAGCGACAAAGCCAGCCCTGCGGTCACCAACCCGCCTGCCCAGCGTGGTGACTTGTGGAGGCCTATGTCCAGCAGTGGACTGTATAGGTTGTAATGATACACTATTATGTTTATCTTATAACTTTTACGCTCGATACGCTGTAACTCTTCATTGTGGTGTTCAGTTTCTGAATGTGGTATTAAACTTTAAAAAAAATGTGAGCTCTAAGACCATTTTCAAAACCTATACAAATAAGCACAACAGTTACAAGTTATTCTTAACTTTTACACGAAAAGGGAATTAATGTTGAAAGTTTTTACTTATCTTTCGTCATTCTAAATAATAAAAAGAAGTAAACAAAAGTGACTTTTATAAATAGCCTTATTTATTACAATAAAGTGATATTTAACCAATTACTCCAACAACTAAGGCATATATTTCAATATAAAACTGAAGTGTTAGGCGTTAACTTTGTAAAATTTGTCAATTTTTAAAACAAAACCGAAGTAAATCCAAATGTTACACATCATTATCAAATGCGTTTTCTGAGAGAATGAAGTATAACAAAAATCATCTTTTTATTTTAAATCCATTTTAATCTAATATCGAATTATTTGATGTTACTCAAAACGGCAGCACTTCAATCTCCGCTCACTGCCGGTGCATCTCTGAATCACGCCACTTTATAAGAACTGACTTGTCAGTTCCAGTTGATAGAAAAGAGAGCAACAGTCGCGTATCTCTCTGTATCTTATAGTTAAAACGCCGGAGTCGAAGTCTAACTATTCTTTACGCGACGAAGACGGGTTTTATTGTAAAATCTCCAAATCCACAAATTTTGAGTTACATCTTTGTTTTATTAAAGGTGCGATATTATAGTTAAAACGCCGGAGTCGAAGTCTACCTATTCTTTACGCGACGAAGACGGGTTTTCTTGTAAAATCTCCAAATCCACAAATTTTGAGTTACATCTTTGTTTTATTAAAGGTGCGATATATGTGTATGTATATGTATATATTACTTATTTTGTTTGTATGTTCTATAGATGGAAGGTTTTTGTTCGTAAGGTTGGCAAGTTTAATAATAATAATAATACTCTCTTTTATTTGCAACATCCACACAAATCAATATTACATATCCATTAAGCTAAACAATTAAATTATACAATGAGGATATCGCAAACCCGGTCTCAAGCTCTGTTGAAGCCTCTGTCTTAGGAACAGCTGACTGATGTATGTGCAATAATAATATATATATCAATTTTTAAAAGTGTGATCCTCTGTAAAGTCGAGGTACTGCCCTAGTCGGGCTGGTCCCGATTTTTAACATATTTCATGCTGTGCCCTACTTCAGTTGAATATAAGGTTGAGATACTCCTCTAGTCACGTGCCACCAGTTTTAAAACGAGATATCTTCTCTCGTACTAACAATTGCACGCTATTTAAGTTTACTTAATTTTCGATAACATGAATAATAAATTAAAACAATTATATTAATTGGTAAAATGACGATATTAATATAAGATCGTCATTTAAAAAGTAAAGTTACCACTGATTCGGAATTGGCTGTGTGGTTACGGCATCAAAAAATATAGCCCCTCTCTTCCCGTGGGTGTCGTAAGAGGCGACTAAGGGATAACACAGTTCCACTACCTTGAACCACTACTACCTTGGAACTTAAAAAGCCGACCGATGGCGGGATAACCCTCCAACTGCTTGCTTTGAAATACACAGGCCGAAAAGGGGCAGCAGTGTCTTCGGTGCGACAGAGCCAGCCCTGCGGTCACCAACCCGCCAGCCCAGCGTGGTGACTCTGGGCAAAACACATGAGGTCACGCCATTTTTGGCGTGAACTTGTGGAGGCCTATGCAGTTACTCTTTTAAAAATAATAATTAAAATAAACCTAAAATTGCCCACTTCGTTGGGCGTTAATTATTTTTGTGATACAAATACGAGTAATTATACGACTATTACGAGTTATTATCTTGCTTGCATTTCTCCGACTTGACTTACATACATTATTATTTTTCACTGATTTTTTTATTCAATAACAATAAAATATAGCCTATATCACTCCTGAATAGCGTAGCTTTCTGTTAGTGAATGAATTTCATGATCGGATCACTATTTGCGAAGATTACCCCCTACAAACAAACAAAGTTAGAAACTTTACCCCTTTATAATATTAGTATAGACGTTTTAGTACAAAATTAGTAATTGGTATCTTGCAAAATCAGTAGACAACGTAATAAGTGTTACAAGTTAAATTTTCCTATTTTAATACTAGTTTACTAATAATAGTTTTTACCTAACATTAAGATAGGTAGGAACTATTAATATTGTAAATTAATAATAGTAATATAAATTGTACTCGTAGTAAGAAAAAAGAAAATAAATAAATAAAATATAAACCAAAATTAAAACGAATTCCAGGTGGTTTTTTGGTTTTATTATGAATTTTACTCAAAAATACTGGACCGAGTTTAAAAATTCTTTCACCATGAGAAAGTAACTTTATCTCTCAGCGACAGATGGAATATTTCAGGGTGAAAATTGAACGGCAAAAATAGGTTATTAATCTACGCGGGTGAAGCCGCGTGCGGGAAGTTATTTTATTACAAATTGGTCATATTATAATACCATGGAAACTGTTTCATGATGGCAGAAGATATCTATGGAACATCTAAACCACAGACGTTAAAAGTTTATTTGAGTTATCTTAAATAGTATTTTCTTTCATTGGTTCGAAATGATTGTTTTTTTATAATTGCTGAAGCATATTTTTCAAAAAATTAGCTTTAAGATAATGGTTATGTTTGCCATATTTTTTTCATGTCATGTTATTAATTATTTGTATAAATATAATCTTATTTAAAAGTACTTAATGATAAATATAATTTTTATGAAAGTTAACAATTTCACAATGGTGTCAGTTTTAAAAATAATTTAATTTAATAAAATTCAAATAAAGTCATAGAATGTTTTGTTAACCGACTTCCAAAAAAGGAGGAGGTTCTCAATTCGACTGTATTTTTTTTTTTTTTTTTTTTTTTTTTTTATGTATGTTACATCAGAACTTTTGACCGGGTAGACCGATTTCGACAAATTTTGTTTTAATCGAAAGGTGGTGTGTGCCAATTGGTCCCATTTAAATTTATTTGAGATCTAACAACTACTTTTCGAGTTATATCTAATAATGCGTTTTTACTTGACGCTTTTTTCGTCGACCTACGTTGTATTATACCGCATAACTTTCTACTAGATGTACCGATGTTGATAATTCTTTTTTTGTTAGAAAGGGGATATCCCTAGTTTGGTACTGTGATAAGGAAACCAGGATCTGATGATGGGATCCCAGAGAAATCGAGGGAAACTCTCGAAAATCCATAATTACTTTTTACTGGGTGTACCGATTTTGATAATTTTTAATTTAATCGAAAGCTGATGTTTATCATAATATGGTCACATATAAATTTTATCGAGATCTGATAACTACTTTTTGAGTAATCTTTGATAACGCGTAGTTGCTTGACTATTTTTTCATCGATCTACGTTGTATTACTTGTCGATGTAATTGAAGTCGGTTTTTTTTTCGTTTGCGAGCAAACACAATTATTTAATAATAAAAAAAAATACTGTGGATTGTTAACAAATAAAACAAATTTAGACAAGGAAAAAATATATATGAAAAAAAAAACTCACTAATATTCGCCACATTTTTTTTAATTTAATCCACAATCACAATTTAAAAAACAGCGCGTCACGTGACTGCGTATACGACACCGTTGCGCGGGCTCAGTTCTGAGTGGCGACTGATTGGCTTACTTTTGTTTCGGCTTACGAACGATACGATTATATTATGTAAAGACGAATTCCGTTATGTAATTAAGGACCAAGGTGGGATGGACGGCGTTAATATCAAGGTTTTTAAATATTAGTGATTTTGATCAAGAAGACTAATTGCTACAGGATTCCTCTAAAGGGAAAATCTCCTTTAGAGGAATTGTGTGGAATTAGTTGCGCTGTATTTCATGCAAGATGTAACAATTTTTTTAATGTTTTTTTTTTTAATGAGTAGGTATTTTCTGAGTTTCTTGCCGATTCTTCTCTGCACTTTTGAATTTACATTTCAAATCGGTGGTAGATTTACTTTTAACTAAAATTAAAATTTTAATCTATAAAATGGCGATTGTGGCGGTGCTGTCTTCTTGAATCAAGTAATTTAAGATTTTGATTTTGATTTTGATGACGTTTTAATGCCGAAGTTATAACTAGGAAGTTATAACGTAACAAATGTTTGTCTAGGTCATGCAGATGTTTGTCAAGTTTTGGGTGATTTTGCTTGTTGTATAGGTTTCTGTTCCCCTGACTTTGAATATTAAGTTTTTGGTAACATTATTGTTAAAAAGAAAAATACAAATGTGAATAGAGATGCAAAGTATGTAAATACTTCAGCAGGCCTAGCATGCGCGCCATGACAAAATTTTGTCTACCCCTTTTCTCGTATTATCTCTCTATGTCTACAGTAGCTAACATGCGTGCACGTGATACTCTTCTCGTTACGTCAATAGAAGAGATAATCATTAAATTTTAGTGATCTGTGATATTTATCTCTACGGAAGCTAACATGACATCGTAATTTTGTCGAATTTTTACGTTTTAGGAAGAGAAACTTCTCGTCTTCAATATTATCGACGAGAAAGACGATAAATAAAAAATAAATAAAACCGGGTGCCTATTTTTTGTATACCATGGCGTTTCCCTATTATAATTATATAATTTCAGTATACGAAGAGCGGGAAGCGCGAAAAGTCGAGTGAAGTGTGCCATATAATGGCATAAAAAACGTATTTGCGCCCTGTTGCTTCTTATTCTAAAACAATGCGTGATAGAATTACAATTATCTAATGTGCGACAAGATATAAAGCACAACACGAGCATATTGTTTTACATATATAATTAAATTCATTTACTTACGCCGTTTTATTTTCCATATTAGATTTTTTAAATTAGACATACACTTTTTATCTTAGCCAAAAGGCCGAGAACATTGTTAAATAAAACATGTGTCACTCGTTTGAAATTATACTGTGAATTCAAACGTTGGCTCATCCCGGTTTGGCACGATTGGTCAATAACCTTGTAAATTCAACTTTACGACATAAGAAATAAGAATGATATTCAGTTGTGATTATGGTTGATAATGTTTAATTTTTGAAATTCCTTCTTTATTAAAATTTCATAATCGAATGAATTACAAAGTGTTTTGAATTTTGGAAGTGATAGGCGAAATTTTAAGATTCTTGTATTTCTTGTTTTTTAAATTAGTTTAATAGTTAGTTAGTGTTGTTAGTTAGTAATATTTAGTGTTTATATTTTTCATTATAAAAAAATGGTATATTTTTTTGTAAGGGCAGCACAATTTTCTCTACTCGACAAGGCGAAGTCTTCGGAAGAGAATTTTGTCTCTCGTAGTGCGCATGTTAGGGTAATCGAGAAAATACTCGATGTAGACATTATCTCTCTCTCTCGTCAAGAGATATCTCGTTGTACGCATGCTAGGCCTGCAGATGGCAAATCATCTTTTATTGAAGTAAAAGCTCATCGAGAAAAGTTATTGCAAATTTAATGTTTTGTAGGTATACAATACAAGAATACTATAAATACAAAAAAAAACTTATTATTACACACATAATATGTTGGGGCTACAAACCACAACCACACATACATATCTGACGGATGTACAGGTTCTTCTTTGAATCTTATTAAACTTAAAAAAAAATTGGTTGTCTGTAAAGTTGGTTTATGGCTGGTTGGTGATAGCTTAACGTGACAACGTCATTACAAAATATCTCCTCGGACGCATAGGCCAGTCGAGTGGAAGAGAGATAGATGCGGCGCAAGCGTACAATGTCCATAACGGGACAATGAGTGAGTCAATTTCGTGCATGCAGCCGACGTTCATTGATTTATTAGACGTTGTCACGTGAAAATCTCAGCATACTTATTAAGAAAAGCTGTAAATCCTTATCATGCTTAAGTTATGTTAATTGTTATTTGAAATTATGTTATTCATATAGCCGCACTTATTTGTTTTTTCCGATCAGGCAGTTTGACGTTCATGTTTATGTGAAACAGGTTCTCATTATGGGCCTTCGAGTTAAAAGCCTTACACTTATGTTAATTTTTGCATACAGTATTACAATATTCTTTAGTTGATGCAAATTATATTGAAGTCAAGTAAGATTATGCAAATACAATGAATGCAAGACTAGAATTATTTCTTAATTCTAAAAACTCAAATTATTATAATGGCTTGCATTAGTTATTGGCTCAGTTCTTTGAAGCAACTGCTTATTTCAAGTAGTCCTGGCCTATTGACACAAATATCAAAACTGAAATTAAATATTTACTTAATCTGTAAGAATGAGGAAATTATACTATTTGCAAATCAGATAAAATTGTGTCATTTATAGTAGGACTGATATTTACAATTAGAATTTCTCGATAAAAGTTGTTAGTGTAAGAAATGATGGAATTTGATCAAGATTGGGAGTAATGGATATAGCTACTGGCTGTTGTACCAGCGATCATGAGTTCATTTTGCCCAAAGTTGTTTGTCATGAAAAATATTTGTGAAGAGCCCTGTCATGGTTTTAATTTATTGAATTTTAATTAATAGGGAAGAGGACGAACTATGAATATGGTAAAATTACTAAAACAAACTAAGACTATTTGTGGGTGAAGGACAAATTAAAATAGAAGTATGAGAAAGTTGACGACGGGTTGGCGCAACGGTCCCAGCACTGGTTTATGGCTGCTGCTCTGGCGGTTGCGGGTTCGATCCCTGCATATGACAAACGTTCGTATTGGCCATACAGATGTTTGCCGTGTTCTGGGTGTTTGTGCAGTCCTTGTGGGTCTCTTCACCATGCCTTGGAGAGCATGTGAAGTCGTCGGACCCGGTTTTTATCATGTACAGTGTACACCTTATAGTAATCGTTACTCATAGTAGGGAATATATCCGCCAACCTGCATTGGAGCAACGTGATGGGTTAAGCTCTGATCCTTCTCCTAAATGGGGAAAGAGCCCTATAGCCCTAGCCCAGCAGTAGGATATTAAAGGCTGAAGCTATGAGAAATTTATTTGCCGGAACGCCAATTTAATACATTTTGTAAGAAATACGCATCATAAAACAGTGATGTATAATTCTTTGAATTGAATAATAATTACGAATATCAATATTGAAGAAAAAAATAGACTTATTATCATACCGTGTGTCAGTCTGAAACTAGACTAGGCAACTGGATAAATTTTTCCAAAATTTAGCACCTTTCTCTAGGGCGGAAGAGGGGGGGGGGGGTGAAAATATAAATCTGTATTTAGTTTCAAATCATAGATAATTATGTAGACTGGTAAATATGTAGTGGTATAAAGTCCAAATTACTTAAAACTCGGAATGCAGAATCCTTTGAATGTACGGCTCATTTTAATTTTGCTATAATAAACTATTTTACAAGCATTCATTAAAGGAACTGAATAACGAATGATAAAGCCACGATTGAACCTAGTGATAGTAGTTTTGCGATTATGTTATGTACATGAATATGATTAAGTTAGCAGTTTTCGTAACTGTTGCATCACATCATCTCGTCAATGTTAAGTAACTGAGGAGTTTGTTATTAATTTCTCCTCTAAAGAAACAAGTTTAAGTGACATTATGAACAGTGGTCCAGATTCACTGTTGGAGGTCTGATTACAGACCTAAAGACATTAAGAGACTAAAATACCATCCAGATTGAAGCTCGCGTCACACTTAACACTTCAGGTTCCATAAATAATTGGTTAAATTTTGGAAGATTACATTCATACGCTTATCTCTATTTCTTAAAAAGTTAGCTTAACAGACGGTAAAATTTTATAAGCAAAACTTTTAGCTGAATTTACTTTTAGTGTTATAATAGTTTGTTTGTTAATTTCACAAATAACTGGTTCGAATTGAAAATTTATTTTTGTGTTGGATAGCCCATTTACTGTGGGAGGCGAATTTTTCCTCAAATTAAAACCTTGTGAAATTGCGGGGCACTGCTAGTAATAAACATAGCAAGTGAAACGTCAGAAAGGTTGGATGTTAAAAGTGAAAACGACATCGTTATAATGATGAAATTTATGAACTATGCTTGTTGAGCTATTATTTTTTCTTAAAAAAGTTATCAACACAGGAATATTTGTCTATCGACTGCACACAAAATAAATACCAAGACACGTTTCTTTTTTTTATGTCAAATAGGCAGGTATTTGACCACAATCTCACCTGATGTTAAGTGACGATGCGGTCGAAGGTGGAGCATGCCTGCCTAATAACAGCCTATTCACTCTGGCCTTGAAGGCACCCAGATTGTATCGTTCGGGAAACACAGACGCGGGCAACGAGTTTCTAATAAATGCTTTCTTAGCTTTGTACTAAAAAAACTAATTTTTGCATTGCAAATCAGCATAAAGTTTCACCAATGTTACACATAGTAATGTAAACTTCCTCGAGTGTGTATATCCGATATTATATAAATTGGTCTAATGCTATTGGCTTAACCGCGACTGTTGTAACCATTGTTAATTATAGTGGCAACTAGCTAACTTGTCGACAAAACTGGAAAAGATATGACCGCATGGGTATGTTAAGCAAGCAAATGAGCCTGTGATAACTAAACACGACAGCTTCCTACTAGTTCTTCTTGATAGATTCCACTGTCAAAATCAGCAGAAGATTTGTATAAATGATGTTTGGAAATTGTCTTATTATTCGTTTTAGCCTGTAACATCCCACTACTGTGCTTAGGCCTCTTTCCCCATGTAGAAGAAGGATCAGAGCTTAATCCACCACACTGCTCCAATGCGGGTTGGCGGATATATTCTCTACTATGAGTAACGAACGATATCAGGTGTACATAATAATAACCGGGACCGACGGCTTAACGTGCTCTCCGAGGCACGGTGGGCAGACCCACAAGGACTGCACCAACTCCCAGACCACGGCAAACATCTGTATGGCCAATACAAATGTTTGTCATGTGCTGGGATCGAACCCGCAACCGCCAGCGCAACCGGCACAATCCATGACTGTGACCGTTGCGCCAACGCGGCGTCTTATTATTACTGACATAATATTATTGAATCTCGACTTACATATATCAATTTACCAAGAGAGAGTATATGTATCAGACGTTGCAAACAAATGGAAAATCGAAGTAATAAGATACCGTGGCTATAAAAACATTCGCTCGGATTTCTTCTCGGAGGTGATATATTTTTAGACATGTCTGTTTCTGGTCGTTCTTATTGGTCTCCTTATATTACGTCGAAAAACACCTAAAACGAAGAGTAATTATGCACCAACTCTGGAGGTGTAACAGCTTAACGAATTAAGCTACACGATTTCTCCTATCTAAATGATCAGAAATTAACAAAAAATAAAACCAAATTTTATGGTTTGACCCAAGTAAGGTAGTTTAGTCCACGGATTTTTTTTTAAATTGGGAGACAATAGTTAGATCCTGGTTAATTTCATTTACCATTTGAAGCAGTTGGAGTTCTACAATCAATTTAAATGAAATGTTTAATTTTGAGTTTAATTTATTTTACTTGATAATTCGTGTAATGTTACATCAAATCTACGATTGCTTGCAGGTGGCCATCGGAACTAGATCGGATTTCGACGGTCACTGCTGGCGGTTCGAAAGCGGTTTATGTTATCCAGCTTTTGTGAAGTAAATTGCCTTGAGGATGCAACGTTCCTTTATTAAATATATTTCAAACCCAATATTGTGCACGTAAAGCTGTCACTTAATAGCGATTCTTATTGTTCGATTTGGTAATTTTAACTGAACTTGTTACTAGTATGTCACAATAGATAGTGTGTTTGGAAAGTATCTTTGTATCGCTTTCGAATTTTAAGTACTTCCTTGATACATGATTATATGTTGTTTTCTAATTTAACGTTCAATGTTTGTGATACTTATTCGATAGCAAGAAGTTATAACTAAAACAATGAAAGAAATGAAATAATTTTGAAATATAGATAAAAAGTTGTAATCATAAATTCTTTTCTTGCATTTTCAATATGCCCTATTAATTTAATTGGGAATCTGACCTCTAATTTATCTTTTTTTTAATTAATTTGTCTTAGTATTAAGTAGAATGTGAAATTTGACGTATTAATCATCAACGCGAGTAATGTCAAGGGTAAAACTGTTGAGCTGACATTTGGATCGGCTTGATGACGAAGCTACTTATGTTGTGACACTGGTTGGACATTTTCTCGATTTATGGCTGATTGGCGGTAAGCATGTCTGGCTATATATGTAATACACTCGTATGTAGCCCTGTCCATCTAAAATAATATACCTTATAATCGATAGAAGATTCTTCAATAAGCTTTGAATAGTCTCCGGAAAGTGAGGGTACTTTAATATTACAAATTAAATTGTCAGAAATATCTCTATTTCGTACTTATGTATTATATTTGTATATTTTGAATTTTACATATTTCATAACAAGGTTTTCGATGTTCAAAGCAGAAATAATAAATACGAAAATAATTGTATTCTCAAAAAAAAAAATGTCTTTTAAATCGTAATCGTAAATCTTTTTTATCAAATAGTTCATCTTACACTATACATATGTGCTTTATCTTGTATTATGTATGTGATTAAAGTAATTACTAAAACATACGCAAAAAATTTAAACTATTAAATTTCATAATCTATTACTACAGACTACGAAGTTGATTGATATTAAATTAACATCACTAATCATTAATAATAGTTAACTATTTTTTGAAATAAGAACATAGTTTTGATCATTTATCAACGTTAATGATATTTTTTTTACTTTGGCACTATTTCATTTTGATAGTTTAATACTATATTATGCTCGAGACTTCGTACATAACAATCTTGTCACTAAGCCTAGAGATAATATATTGAGATCGAGCTTAAGGCTTAAGATTCTTTTTAGCTTTCCAGTTGTTTTTTTTTTATATTTTTGTCAAATACTATCATAAAAATAACTTTTGCCTTTTAAGCCGTGCAATTATAGGTTTATTTGTATTTTAAATTCTGAATAAAATTTCAAAATTTTCTTATGAGTTTATATCTTTGACCTACCTTTCCAATTACATTAAAAAAAAAAAAAAAAATTGGGCTATTTTTTTTTAAAACGTTAAAATATAGGTAAGTAATTTTATCATAGGAATGGGAATTGTTCACACAACCCCCGGAGCAGTAAGCAGGGACACTTCATACTGTACAAGTGAGCTAGTCAACATTTCATTAATAACTCCTGTATAAAAATTGAAATAATGTACATTTAACTTAAATATTTGTTAGGATTTTTTTTGTTTGCCTAAAGTTAATGAATTTAAAATTTGTACCTACGAATTTTTTTTTACTAATATCCTATATCTCACTCTGTTATGGGTACTTAAATTTTATGCACTGTTAAACTGCGCATTGTTTTTGCTGCACTGTTTATCACATAAATTGTATCTTTTTTCTTCTGTAAATAAATAAATAAATAAAATAAATAATACATATGCTATGCGTGATTACGTGGGCCCACATGATCGTTGATAATTGAGGCTGAACATCTCCACGATTATACTGCGCTCTCGAATAACGAGCGAATTACAACATACATCTAATGCGTAGTAATGTGACCGTATTCTTGGAATCATTAAAGTCTCTTTAGTGACAACTCTTAACCGCGGCTACTGTTGTAGTTTTACGGTACGAAAGTACTATTAACACTGTATGGTACAGTCTATGGTTGAGTGAGAATTGACATGTAAGGGAAGGTCACGAGGGAAAGCAAAGCCAATGAAAGTCGATCTAACATTAGTTTTATTAACATTATTTTGAGTATATATAGGCAGAAGAACAGACGTCATCCGCATCAGGCAAACAGCAATTTCGTAAGAAGTAGCCAGGTCGGTCATAAAGTAAACTGGACCGCCAAGAAAAAGGGTCGGTTAGAAAATCTTTAATATCTTCATAAGTGCCTGACATAGCTTTACGAAATCATCATCATCATCATCATCATCATCATCATCATCATTGGCCGTCTATTGCAGACGATTTAGACAGTGTCAGACAGACACTGTGTCGCCTAGGACACTCTTCAGGAAAACGCAGAGATGCCTAAGCTCTGCGCCACCCTCTCGACCTCACTGGCTAGGCACAGGAACGACGAGTCGATACGTGTGGAGCCAGTTCGGCTGCAGGAGTCTTTTGCATTTTAGAGGTATGCCACGAATGCTTGACTGAGACCCCATTTCGAGTTTCAAATGAAGTTTTCCTTCTCCAGGACCCTGATGATTTTGAGCCAGGTTTATCCCTCGGTCGCCTTTTACGACTCCCACGGGAAGAAAGGGGGTGGTGCTATTCTACTCGGTCACACCACACGGCATTTTTTATTTTTGATATTTTTACAAAATAAAGCTTTAAATAAAGAATATTTGCCACAAAAAATAATATATAAAAACTTTTTATTTATTTTCGTTAGGAAAAAAAATCTGAAAATGTAAAATAATGATTGTTTTTAAATTTAGTACTAAAAAATTCAATTCAACTGTTTCGAGTTTGCCTTATAAATGCAAAATTTTACAATATTATACATATTAAACTCTTAACTGAAGCAGGATACATATTAAAAATATGTATTTTAAGAATTAAGATGCAACAGTTTAACTGAGAAAAATTAAAGCAATAATTTAAAATCTTGGATGGATGGCAACATTTGGCTGTTATGCTAAAAGCCGTGTTCGACATCTGTTTATGACAAAGTTATGATTGTATTGGTCATACAGATGCTTTTCATGGTTTGGGTTTTGAAGTTAAACTTCTTTTGGAGCGTTGGGAAAGAATCAGAGTAAATTATTACGATGCGCGCGCACACCGTCGCATAAACTGACACCCTGAAGCTAGCTAGTCAACGAAGAAGAAGTTAGCAACCTGAAGTTAGCTAGGCGATGAATTATAGCTTCATATGTGCGTACAAACATTATGTACGTACTGTGTGGCTACGTTACTAAAGAATATAGCCATCCCCTCTCTTCCCGTGGGTGTCGTAAGAGGCGACTAAGGGATAACACAGTTCCGCTACCACCTTGGAACTTAAAAAGCCGACCGGTGGCGGGATAACCATCCAACTACTTGGCTTTGAAATACACAGGCCGAAGACGGGCAGCAGCGTCTTCGGTGCGACAAAGCCAGCACTGCGGTCACCAACCCGCCTGCCCAGCGTGGTGACTATGGGCAAAACACATGAGTGCACGCTATTTTTGGCGTAAACTTGTGGAGGCCTATGTCCAGCAGTGGACTGTATAGGCTGTAATGATGTGCGTACATAATTACACACACACTTTTTTATTGTGTTTGTATTTTAATGTTTCTGGATGATGTGATGGAGATCACAATATTTTCAAAATTGTATAAGATAAATAAATAACAATTATAATACAGACATACAACATAAATTCAAACGTCTAGACATTTAATTAATAAAAAATTCTTACAAATCAATGAATAATGATAAATTATCGAATCAAGGAAATAGTTCGATATCGAAAAGAATTTCCTACGTTTAATATTTATTGTCTTTAGCTATCTAATTATTTTATAAAAAAAAATATAACCGGAACAATAAGCGGACGTAAAATATATCAATCATCGAATTTTATACGGTTCAAGGTTGTATAGACAACCTAACACATATTTATTATAAAATACTACACACGAATTCCAACTTTATATCAAAACAATAAAGATTACTTTCGCTTAGCGTAAATTTTCTAAACTTGAATTCTGGTTTACGAAAAACATTGTGAAGTCTACCTTAAAGCCTAAAAGCATAAGGTCTATTTTCATATGTTTGTTTCAATGTGTGTAGTTATGAATGTAAGTTAAAACGATGCCAATAATCGATCAAAATCTTTTGTCTTCTAGTGATATATAGATCCACGTATCCTTGGCCCAGTTTTGAGACTTGATCTTTATTGAATTACTTGCAATAAGTACTAATTATCGCGTTTCATTGTAAGTATGATTAGTATTCAATTATTTTAATTCCATAGTTGTTGATTGTATAGATTAATCTTTAGCCTTGGCTCTCGGCTTAATCCAAGATTTAAGCACTGTTTTTCAAGTACTTTTTTTGTATCGCAGGGGAGCCCATTTACGTGTGATATCCAGGACACCCGGGTCCTAGGACTAGGCAGTTCTAGACCGTATGTCTGCCTCAGCACTTGAGGTACAAGATTTACCAAACCCCTGCGGTAGCCTTCAGCCGCTTTAATTGGAGGGTCCCGGATCTGCAGGCAACAGGATCCCTTCAGGAACAAGCTGACCTTGGTGAAAAGGCCAGAACTCTCCTCCATGGGGACTGTTCGGCTAACATTTTTTCAAGTACTAAAAATTATATTGTTCATTAATGTTATACCTATTTCTTGCATTCTTTCATTTTGTCATCTTTGCAGTATAAATGTATTATAGTCTAGATGGCTGAGATGGCTGAGATGACTAGAGAGCACGTGCAACTTTTGGTCCCGGTTGTTGCCTGACCTAATAGTGATCGTTGTCCAAAGTTATGAATATATACGCAAAACCGCGGTGGACTAAGC
Source organism: Melitaea cinxia (assembly GCF_905220565.1). NCBI lineage: Eukaryota > Metazoa > Arthropoda > Insecta > Lepidoptera > Nymphalidae > Melitaea > Melitaea cinxia. The sequence goes on from NC_059404.1 coordinate 16,762,331, forward strand.
TCTGACCCTTCTCTTATACATGGGGAAAGTGGTCTAACAATGGCGGACATTACAGGCTAAATTAATCAATTCATCATGTTTTGAGATCTTTTGATTCAAATCATATATATTCACTCCAACCTATCGAAGTCCACTGCTCGACATAGCCCTCCCAAGTTCACGCTAAACATCCCGGTTTTCCGCAATCCTCATCCAGCCATCTCCGGCCTCTTACGTAGAGTTTAGTTCCGTCAATTTCAATTAGTTAACGTAATAGGAAGTGATATGCCCAAAGTTTGGAATGCTGACGTCTGATACATAGTAACGTTTGAGATGAAGATTATTGATCTCAAGGACTTCCTATTCTATCAGTTCCTATAACAACACGGTACATGTATTTGAGTGTCAATTTATGAGTTAAATATATAAAGATAAAACTTATATTAATATTCGGATCTTTTATTGTCTGATTAATAAATATTTTTATTTTCATTCTTATTTTTATTATTTTTAATTTTTCGTAAATATTGTGGTGGAGAAATAAAGCGTTTTAAATAATTATAAAAAAATCGGACTGGACTTGAAAACTAGAACACAAGGAAATTACTAAGGTAATCTAAATGATATTTAAGTAAGTTATAAATAATAAAATAAATGAAAAAAAAATATTTTTGTATGTTTATACACACAGTACAAAAATATAACCTTCTTTTATCTTTAGTGGATTGGTTTCATTTAACTGTAAATAAAACAATTAATTGATAAGCTATTTTTTTTTAAATCATACAATTCTAGCCCATTAGCGCAGTTTGTAGTTGCTTTCTGTTCTGTTCTGAGTCGTGGGTTCGATTGCCGCCTGAGTTTGGGTGTAATATTTGTATATACATATATACAAATATTATTAATAATTAAATTATTAAAAATTATTTATAAAAAAATCTATACATATAACACAAGCATTAAGTTGCTTACCGAAGAAACAGACGACCGTGTGTGTGGCTATGTTATAAGATATCTATAATATAAAAATGAGTCGCTGAATGTGTTGCTAAGCGCAAAACTCGAGAACGGTTGGACCGATTTCGCTAATTCTTTTTTTTAAATATTCCTTGAAGTACGAGGATGGTTCTTACGGAGAGAAAAATTCTAAAAAAAAAAAAATTAAAAATTTCCTGAAAAAGTCTAAAAACAACACTTTTCGATACTCCCATACAAAAGATTTGTGATAATACTTAAAAGTCAATTTGAACTTTAATACCATACGATAAAGTTTGTGTTAGGCGATACGAAGTTCGCCGGGTCAGCTAGTTTATTATATTTATTTATACATTTACCTAATGAATTAAAATAAAAGTACTTAAACAAGCCTTCAGGTTTAGTCAGGTACATTGAGCAGGGTCATCTTCACATTTTTCATACATATTAGCAGAACGTAGCCTAATCCGGGTAAAAATACCTTAACTAAACCAGAACGCGGTGGTCTAAAAACTAGTAAATATCCGTTTTTGGAAAGTAAATGTGGCCAAGTGCAATTAAGTTATATCATTAATGTTTAAGAATATATGTCTGTAGGTAAAAACGTTTATAAATATATAGGTGGAATTGTTGTCATATTGTCAGTTATGAATGTTATATATAGTAGGTAGGTTCTAGTAGTAAAAGTATAATAATAAGTTATAATTCTAAACTCTATCCCCAATTTCCCCCAAGAGCTCTGGTCACTACCCCACGTTGAGGTACTACCCCAGTCGGCCGGCTCCATATTTTGAGCACGAAATTGCATGCTGTGCTTTGCCTTAGTTCTAGTCGAGATGTATTTTTTAGAACGTTAGGGTGGTAAAAAAATATACAGTCTGCCTGATGGTAAGCGGATACCAATGCCTATAGATGCCTATATCACGACGACTATTGCAGATGCACTGTCCTACCATCAACCGTCTCCAAAAGCTCTGGCTGCCTTACTCGCGTTAGGAACATTCTTGTGAGAGCAATATTGTTTATCTGTGAGGTTTACTAAGTGTTGGCTACTACCCCACTCGGACTGCTGCAGACTTTAAGCAAACTATTTCTTGCTACGTCCTACCTACCTCAATAAAATTATGTTTAAATTTGAAGAACAGTACGTATCACAACAGAAAGTATTAATCATACATTGCTTCGATCACGAGGGACCTTCAAAAGAGGCCCGAAATTTTTAGGAATGTTGATTATTTTCTCACGTAACTAGAGTAACCAATATACAACTTCGAAATCGGGATTTTTGCCACTCATAAACTAATTTTTGTATTTTTTTTTAAATTGCTTTAATTTGTACGAGTATTTTATTATGAACGTAATGATGGAACCCTATAACACAGGAACTTAACGATATGCTTGTGGCTGTTTTAGTCTATAATACTTCACACCATGAACATAATTCGAATACCGTTCCACAGATGACGCACGGTTTATTCCTAAACTCGTTTCTGATTTTCTGATTGAAAATAAAATATTGAGTATTTAATTCATCCAATGTAACAAAATACCTAATAAAAAACAGTAGTTTCACATTGTCATTTATGGTTTAAATTTTGCTAATATGAGTTTTGGCATTAAGTATAACAGTTAATATTGCGTCGGGATAATGTATCTTTCTAAAAGATGGCGCTTGCAACAGTTCCGAAATATCGGAAACTAAAAACAACAAAATTTCTGAACGTCCCGTTTTGCACACGTAAATCACTGTGAAACTTAAAAACATTTATCACTTCATCATCACTTCAGCCCATCGCAGTCCACTACTGGGCACAGGCCTCCACAAGTTCGCGTCAAAAACCCATGGCGTGAACCCATGTGTGTTGCCCGTAGTTACAACGCTGGGCAGGCGGGTTGGTGACCGCAGGGCTGGCTTTGTCGCACCGAAGATGCTGGTGCCCGTCTTCGGCCTGTGTATTTCAAAGCCAGCAGTTTAGTGGCTATCCCGCCATCGGTCGGCTTTTTAAGTTCCAAGGTGGTAGTGGAACTGTGTTATCCCTTAGTCGCCTCTCTCGACAGCCACGGGAAGAGAGGGGGTTGCTATATTCTTTATTGCCGTAACCACACATTTATGTCTATGTTTAATTTTGTTTTTATAAACGAACAATAATTAATCAAATAAGTTACTAATGGTCACCGTACAAATTTTTGCATAGGCACTATTATGTACGTGTCGTAAATTATACGCAAATTGATTTCCTCCTGCACTGATGGCGTTTGATAGCGTAATTATTAACTGCGATTTAAATAGAAGTAATTCGCTACAGTTAAAATCAAGCTTTGATAAAATGTAATTAACGTGAAGTATTTATAAAGTTTAAATGTAACAAATAAGGTAATGTGTATGTAATGTTATAATATTCGTGAGAATTAGGTTACTAGCAGGTTTTCGTTACTGATTTTTAATATCTGTCAATAATAACGACGATGCGTTGGAGTATCGATCACACACTAATAATATTTAAATTATTTTTTCAAATAAAACGCTGTTCTACTTAGATAAATTGCAGTATATGAAAAAAAAAAACAATAGAACCTTTTTGTTATAAAAAACGGATGCAATAAGTTTAGAAACTGTCCAATTATTAATATTTACTTATACGCGTTCATAAAAAAACTATATTTATTAAAACAAATGGTGATTAGCCACGAACTAAAATTGTTGCTGAAATAATAATTTTTTGATGTGACTAAATCACCAGTCACACAGATCACAGATTTGCTGTTAAATATCATTATTTAAAAAAATAGTGGTGTGCTTCTTGTGTATGTAATATGTAGGTATGTTAGGCAATAGTTTTACCACAGTTATTTTTAATCACATACCTAGTAAAATATGACGCACGCTCGCTTTTAACAGTTTGAAAAATCATTTGTTTTAACCTTTTACCTATTTGTAATGAAGCGTTCTTTTGTTACTTTTAATTTTTTATGTTTTAACATCTTAAGACTCACTAGTCGATAAGACTGAAAGGCTGGGTAATACTTATGCGCAGCTCGTTCAGTAGTTATAGATGTTTAATAAATGTAACTAAATGAAGTAAAACGCAAAAGCATGGGTGCATTTTCACTGTATTAGCAGATCCGTTGTCTGATACAGCAAAATCGTTGATCAGTATTACGTCTTACATTATCAATTATTTTCTTTCTATTTTTAAAAAAACTACGTTGGGAATTAAGATATAATAGGCTTGACATATCTATACTGATAAAAGTCCCTAAAAAGTATAAAATTAAAAAAAGTCAAATAAACATATTTTTAGGAGTTATTAAAATATAGCCTCTCATCTTTAATTTTGTCTCATCTTAGCGGCTAATTCTGAGCTCCCTGATCACAACTTTGGGGCTTGGGGGAGTGGCGGTTGCGGGTGGGACGCGATCCGTCACCCTGTCACATGCCATTAGTTGAAGCCTAAGCGTTACAGGCCTGTTCGTGCCTACACTAATATTATTTATTACATTCATATGATTATTATTATTCGAAAATTATGACAATAGCTACATTCTATATTTAAATTTGAAAATTATTTCGTATTCTGCGTCATTAAATTTAAAAAATCGAAGTGTACAACACGTAGTATCGCACTTTATCTATGGTTAGCTCACTATATCTATACGAAAAACATCTGTATGGCACATACAAACATTTACCATAAGTGACCAAATTCCGCGAACAGCCAAATCGTCGTGAATTATAAAATGCCAACATAAAGTGGTATTCAAACGTGTATATAACACACCTTTAAGGGATTAGCCTCAATTTAAATGTCGAGTATCTTACTAGACATGCCCGATACAGACTCACGTTTCATATCCGACGTGTTATTGTTATTATTTGCGCTATTTCTGAAGTTAGAGAGTTTTTCTGTTTTTTAGAATTCGATTCTAAAGAGTTTTTTGTTATTATGATATGTTGTAGGTATATTTTTTGCCAAAGAGTACATTTCATTTTTAAAGCTTGGATGTGTAACAAAATAAGCTGTAATTTTTCGTAACGTGTGTCTATGATAGTAACCTAGACGGAGAGCTTTTAATGTTCTCTAAAGCGCGTTGGGAGACCCACAAGGACACACACCTAATATACACATATACAGTGAACTGAGGTAGGGCACAGCAAGCAATTTCCTGCTCAAAATATGGAGCAGCCCAACTGGGGTAGTACCTCGACCATATAAAATACTATAGCTAAATAATACTGTTTTCAAGCAGTATTATGTTCCCCTATTTGTGAGTAAGGTGACCAGAGTTCCTGGGGAGGAGGGGGGGGGGGGGGTTGGGGTTGGGGATAGGGTCGGCAACGCGCTTGCGAAGCTTCTGGTGTTGCAGGTGTAAAAAAACACAAACACAAGCTGCGGTCGAACCCACCTACGCGTACGTATTAGGCGACAACACGCCATATCAGATGGGTTATCACCTAAATATATCCATATGCCAATTTGCAGGATATATTAACTTTGTCTTTGTTATGTAGCAAAATACACACATTACCGCATTATTGAGACACCATTACCGTATTACAATAATAAGAACTGAGTAAAACCTTAGACAATTTAGTTACTATGTTATTATGTATTGTGGAATTCAAGTGAAGGGATAATTTGTTTATCAACTAGCAATTCTGAAGGTTTACGTTATCAACGCTATCAATGATTCGCTAAACAAAGCAACGAGGTGTGTTCTTCGACCTTAATATTTATAAACGATTATAATATTATAATTATAACTAGCGGCTTGCCCTGGTTTTTTACGTAACTTTTTACTGGATTACCGATTTCAATGATTTTTTTATTTTATTTAGGGTGGTACTTGTCATGTGGTCCCATTTAAATTTGATCGATCTGGCGAGTACTTTTTGAGTTACTTCTCATAATACGTTTTTTTCAAGATGGAATTTCTCCTGTGCCCGCTATCTGGAAACACACGAAATACACAAACTCGGGGATCAAGTGCGCTACCGTCAACGTTTACGCTTCAGTTTACGTTACGCTAATATCCCACTACTGGGCATAGGCCTCTTTCTCCATGTAGGAGAAGGATCAGAGCTTAATCCACCACGCTGCTCCATTGCGGGTTGGCGGATATATTCCCTAATATGAGTAACGATCGCTATCACGTGTACATGATAACAACCGGGACCGACGGCTTAACGTGCTCGCCGAGGCACGTTCAGCCGTCAACGTAATGTAAGTATATTCGAATCATAGATACACGGATACATCAATGTGTAATTTCAACATTAAAATAATCATAATGAATAATGAGTTTCGAAACGTTTTTATAATAGATCTGTTGTTTATTTGGTACAAGGATTTGATAAAAATAAAATTACTTAAATTATTTTCCGCTAAACTAAATGTGTAGAAAAATATCAACGCTTATAGAGAAATGTAATTAAGCTATTTTAACTGGAAATGATACTGTCTTGTCCCAAAAAAAAAAATTATAATAATATCGTGTTCCAATTTCAAAAAATTGCAGAATTGACACTTCGTCGATTTTCGTCTCTATTCGATGGAAAAGAAAATTGAAGAAACTCATAACGTTTTTGAAGGAACGGTCTACTTACGTCAATAATAAGCACCCGCCGACCTAAACTTTAATACTGGTTTGAAGTATGGACTTTATGGGGCTTTGCTTCCTAAAATAACCAACGTCCGAAATTAAATTAATTCAGAATCATAATGTTCACACAACACGTTCGATTAATTTCGTATAGTTATATTCAGTAACAGTATACGAAACTCCGATCTAGTGAGTAGTGTAGTACGTATAGTGCGTGTGCCGTGTCGGCCCCTGCACACGGGTAGTTTCCGGGTTCGATTCCCTCTCGGGACGTATTTGTATTCACAAATGTTTTTTTTCCAATTTGGATGTCTGTCCTTGTGGATTTCCCCACCGTGCCTCGGAGAGCACGTTAAACTTTTGGGTCCAGTTGTTATCATATACATCTGATAGCGATCGTTTCTCATAATAGGGATTATACTTATAACCGCCAACCCGTAGTTAACCATCGTGGTGGATTAAGCTCCAATCGTTCTCCTAAATGGAGAAAGAGGCCTATATCGAGCAGTGGGATATTACATACTGAATCGTGATACGAACCTCGTATAAAATTCTTCATGAAAACGGATTAACTACTAACGGATGACTAGTACGCAGATACGATAATTCATATCCGTAACACTCCTGATTCGAAGTAGAGTATGAAATATTAGTAGCCATTAGTATGTGAATGGAAACAAGCGAAAGAGTTTTCAATTAAACCTCGTAATAAGGTACATAGTATTTCGAAGTTAGGTGTAGATGTAAAAAAAAAATAGTCAAATATGAGCAGAATTAAATTCATTTAGATATAGAAAATAAAATACGGTAATGTACAAAAAAAATTACAGCTGTAAAATTTGTACAACTGTTTTGAGGATTAGCTAAAAATCTTGGATTTAATACCAGTAGCGCCACCTGTGAATTAGTCTACGAAGTTTTCAGTCCAACTGTTAGATATTACATTATAGCATGGTTTAATTTAATGCTACTGTTATTATATTAAACTGAATATTTGAATACTTCGCACATAAATATTAACAGACATTAACCTTTGTAAAAGTTGCCTTTAGCGTTGACGAATGACATTGAAATAAATCTCAGTTAAAAATAAATTATTGACTTGTGTACCCATAATTATCACAGATGAAAAATGTAACAATGTTGAAATTTAATAAAACTGGTTTTTTTTTATAACTGTTACATGAACAGGAAACGCAAGTAATATAAAATTAAACTGTATTGTTAACTAGCTACCCGGACATACTGTCAAAAGATAATAGTAAAAAATTTTTTTTTTTTAGTGTTGAAAACTTTCCTGGGCTGGGCGTGGAGTTATGCGCTTAGCACCATTTATTATTATTTATATATAAAGATAGATATGGGCTTGTTTCACCAGCCGTGGATAACGCTATTTGAAGGATAACGATATAATCGACTTTGGCAAGTAGGATCTGTTTCTCCTCAATTGATAAACTGCTACTTAAAGATTAATATATTCGAATAGAAATATCTCATAAATATAGTAGAATTCGATGGTAAAAAAGAACAATAAATCAAAAACTTTTAACTGTCGGATACTGTAATCCGTCAAATAGCGTTATCCATAACTGGTGAAATAGGCCCTAAGAATGTTAAATTTAGAATTCCCTGACGTGTGGGTAACACAAAAATAAACAATACTGTCTTAATTCAAATTTTTGCATCTATCGGTTCATTAAGAAGGTTACGTAATTTTCTTCCCACTCCTACTAAGGTTGCTCTTGCTCAATCTCTTCTTCATCCTATCCTTGATTACGCTGACACTTGCTATCTAGACTTAAGGGAGGATCAACTAAACAAACTTGAGCGTCTCCAAAACCTCTGTATTCGGTTCATATTTGGTCTTCGCAAGTACGACCACGTCTCTGAGTTCCGTACGAAGCTCAAGTGGCTTCCTATACGTCTGCGCAGGAATACTCATGTGCTAGCTCTCCTATATTCTATATTATTTAATCCCATCCTTCCGTCTTATTTGAAAGAACGCTTTAAGTTTCTCTGTGACTCACACAATAGATCACTTCGTTCTAGTGAAAATCTTACTTTGAAAATCGGCAAACACTCTACTGCCTTCTACAGCAAGTCATTCTGCATTGAGGCTGCACGGTTATGGAATACTCTCCCTTTACACATTAGACGTGCAACATCACTGGAATCTTTCAAAAAGAAGGTTAAGGAACACTACTTAAGACTTTGAAATTACTGTCGTCCACTTCGTCATTAGTCACTGCTATTTGAATAAGATATACACTTATTTGTTCTATTACTGTAATAATGTACAGTTATCTATAATATTATGTGTATATATGTGTATATGAGTATGTATGTTTGTATGTGTATATGTTTATATGTATTTATGTGTTTATGTGTGTAGTGTATTTATATATTTTTATGTAATACGTTCTGTAATTTTTAGTATAGTTAATATTGTTTGTAGTATGTAGTATGTGTATATGTATGCATGTATGTGTGCATATTTGATTTCATTCTTGTTTTCTTTTATTTTAAGTTTGTACACCCTTTCCGCTTGTTTCACATTATCTCCTCCAAGCTGGTTGTCTGGAAGAGATCGCTGTTTAGCGATAAGACCGCCTGTTGTACATTTTTTTCTTGAATTGTTTAATAAATTGTAAACTTCTTTTAATGTGTACAATAAAGAATAAATTATTATTATTATTTAATTCTTATTATATGTTGTCGTTTATTATATAAATTTATAGATTTTAGAACATCACGAAGAAGCTTGTAGAAGCGGAGAAGTAGGTAACTGTAAAATACATATCAACAGTTAAAACTGCGTTGGTTGTCAATTTTATCTTTACCAAATAGGTTTATATCTTAACCATAAACAAATGTGAGCGTGAGATTTTTATTTGCACGATTAATGAAAAATTTCGCTTCAGCCTGTAGGGTAAAGAAGGGTATTACCGGTCACTTAAATGAAAACAACTATAAATCTGTTAAAAATAAGTATTTATCTAAAAAACTTTTATAAAACATAACTTAAGGTATTCTTCTTACGAAATCACAGCCATTGAGATCAATATTAATTAAAAAAAATCCATAATCAACTCTTAAAAATAAAAGAACTTTGACCGGTATTGACCGACATGGCGGGCAATCCCGGTCGGCAGGTTGGCAATGCCGGTCAAGCTTTTTATCGGCACAAATCGCACACGTAGCCTTCGGGTGACTCATAACCCGAGCACTCGGCATGCGCCCAAAGGCCACACTGTACGCACCTGTACCAAAGCTCGTTGTTGCGACCATAATCGTCGCATAACATGCATTTGTTCTCAAGATCTTCGACATCGGTGTCATCATCATCGCGTACGTCAGCCATATCGATTTGCGAGTCTGATAAATTTTGATCCTTGTTATTATCCTGAAGCAGCTTCTTTTTCACCTTTCTGACAGTAGCAGGTTTAGCTGGTCTTTTCCTTGTCTTTGTTTCTAGTTTCATTTTTACGCCACATTGTTTCTTCTTTTCCTTCGTCAATTTTCTTTCTTCTTTTTGTATCAGAGCTTCCTTGAAAGGAGTATTTGTGAGTACTGTTGCATGTTGTTTTCGAGAGGCTCCCTGCACTTTCTTACTGTTTGTGGATTTCTTTGGAACTGGTAGAAGATCTTTGGCGGTAGCTGCTGAAGTAGATGGAGTGGCATTATCTATGAAAGGGAGCAGAACTTGAGTAGATTCCACAATATTAGTTTCTGGTGCTATTTGGTTTTGGTCCATGAGAAGTGATGGTGAATTGGATGATGACATGTGTGGTTCTGTGTTCAGTGAGATGGTTTGAACTTCTGGAGTTTTATTATCCTGGTTGCGCCTTTCTTCTACGGATATCATTAATTCACTGCTGTTTAAAATTTCAGCAGCTAGGAAGTCTTCATCCGTGAACACGTCTGGGTTTAGGGGATATATTCCAGTAGCAGCAAATCCTGCTTCAGCTTTTGGGATGCTTGCTATTTTTTGATAAGCTTTTCTAAAAAGCGAGGCAATGTCGTTTTGTGTGATTTTTCGTCCTAATTCAGTTTTCATCAAAATATTGCATTCCTGCTTATAGGCAGTTTTGAGAGGACCATAAATGGAAACATCCAAGGGCTGGATCCGGTGGGAGCCGTGTGGTGGTAATGACAGCATAACTATGTTACTCTCCTTGCAAAATTCATAAGCTCTCAAAGAAATGTGGCTGCTGTGATTGTCCAAAATGAAAAGTATTGGCTCAGTTTCAGAAGGTTTTGTGACAGCAGCAAAGTGTTTCAACCAATCTATGAAAAGGTCTTCGTTGATCCATCCATTTTTCGAGTACCGGTATACTGCACCACGTGGACCATCGTTTTCCAGTGCCAGTGAATGTCTCTGACGAGGATATATAAGCATTGGTGGAATGTAACTTCCAGTAGCACTTACTGCACACACAGCTGTAACTGTCGTCCCTCTTTCACCAGAGGTTATAGAGCCTACACGTTTTTGGCCTTTCTCAGTTATCACTTTTCCCGGGTAATGCACTGATGTGATGCCAGTTTCGTCCATATTAAATATGTTCCTTGGTAAAAACTTATATTTCTCCATTAACTCTTCAAGTAATTTGAAAAATATAGAAACTTCATGCTTGTTAAAAGCTTTAGCTCTATTCAGGCTCGTGCCCTCAGCTTTCCGAGCAGACAACTTATTTCGCTTCATAAATCCTGTAAGCCAATCCTTCCCAGCCATTCTTAAAGTATTGTTAAAATTGTGCTTTATGTGATTATGAACAGCGTATTCATAAGCCATTTTCCTTATTTGAATGGCAGTGCAGCCATAAAATATATTGCCGAGAAACTTCACTTGGTCTGCCATTTCCGCTTCCTGTTCTTTCGTGAAGACTGGATTTCTTCCCATAGCTGGTAACGCCTGGTTCTTGCTCTTAAGCCTTTCTTGAAGGGTTGAAAACGGAATACCATTCAACCGTGCAGCCTCTCTTATCGCGGTTCCGTCTTCGACAAGCTTAAATGCCCTATTTATATCATCTTGGCTCCATTTCGCCTTCAATTTTTTTCTCCTAGTTCGAAATCCCGACATCTAAAAAGGAAATTACATAAAAAATAACTGAATAAAAAAGTCTAAAATATCTATTTGTAAACAAAACTAGCGGGTAATACCGGTCAGCATGACCGGCATTAGCCATCCTTATACTTTTCTGATTTATAATAATTTTAACAAAAACCTGTCCCAAACAGCATGAAATATATAACTCAACGTGTAGATAAATAAACAAATGGCAACAATTACCACTAACAAAGAATAAAATACGCAAAATAAGACACTCACATGTTAAATTCCGTGATCAAAAAGTTATAAAAAAGTGACGCGAAACAATCTGACGTGTGATTCTGCCTGACGCTTACTTGGAACTGAGCGGGGATCGTAGCATCGGCGCGGGGAACGCTTACGCCATACTCAAGCAATGCATGAGAGAGCACTAACACGGTATTTTTTAAAATATTGCGGTGACCGGCATTGTCGCCTGACCGGTAATACCCCTTTTTACCCTAATATTCCACAACTAGGTCGTAAGCGTACGGTTCAATGGCGCCTAATGGTAAGCGATTACCGTAGCTTATAGATACCTGCAACACCAGAAGCGTAGCAAGCACTTTACTGACCCTATCCCCAACCACCCCAGGTGCTCTGATCACCTTTCTTACCACAGGAACACAACACTGCTTTGCCTGGCCATAGGCCTTTTTCCCCATGTAGGAGAAGGATCAGAAAAATTTAGAAATGTATAACTTTATTATAAATGTAATTAATTTTATTTCAAATTACGATCTATCGAGCAACAATAAGTATAGACTCCTTTTAAACCGTTTATTGATGGCTTATGTTCGTCTTCACGTTTAATAAAATAAATTACCAAACGAATTGCTAATCGTTAAAATAAAATGGCGATTAACCTATCAAAAATTTCATTCCATCCCCTTTTAAAGTGATTCTAAAGTCAACAGGGGTGTTCCGAGTCAATGGTTTTAAGCCACAAGCTTATGAGCGTGTAATAACATAACACGGTTTTGAGACTAAGAAAGTGGGGATGGTTATGGTTTCCATTTAGGTATAAGCATATAGGTATAACCAGTTTAAAACTTAAATAAATTTCAAAAGGAATTAGGGTTGCCAGATTCAAGCATGTCATTTCCGGAACAATTCGAGGATTACGAATTCGGTCGGTTGAAAAATATACGAAAATTGATAATATTTTTTGTAAATCACTAGAAAACTAGTAGTATTCGAAATCCGGGACAATCAACTATAATTTCTGGACACGGGATAAGACACGTAATTCCGGGACAATTGAGGATTTGCCGGCCATCTGGCAACCCTAAAAGGAATTCTTATTAACTAATGTACATAATAACAGCAAGAAAGATCCTGCTCAAAATCTGGAGTAACCCAACTGTGGCAGTACCTCGAACTTCTAGAAGATCAGAGCTAAATAATACTGCTTTCGAGCAGTGAGCTGCTATGGTGGCTGAGGGTAGGGTCGGGAACGCGCTTGCGTAAAAAAACTATAATGATGTTTTTATTACAAAAATTCTTTAAAATAGGTATGTTACTCTTGAATTAACGATTCAAATAAATTCGAAACATAGTTTCTGTTGACAAAAACCAGCAAGAAATTCAACGATTAATCTTTATTTGTTGAATTAAAGTCATCGTTACTAATCCTGCACATCATTTATAGTCTGTTGTACTGAATAATTACGCTTTGTCCAGTAATAACTTTTTAAATACAATAACAAACCATCTACATTCCTGTTATTGCAAATAGAATAGTTTTTGAGGATGGCTGGACAGATACCTACACGTATTATAATCTTTTTTCAATTCGCTGTAACATCCCACTGCTGGACATAATCGTCAGTGTATCATGTTGTTATATAACATTATTGTAGGTATACAGAGGTAATTAGATGTGATTACAGTGAATAATGTGATAACTTATCGCATGAAAGAAAAGAACATTAAACAATGAGTCTAGGTGCCATATCAAATGATTGTATAATTTGTTATAAATAGAACAAACGAGGTACTGTTTTAATAGACGCAAATAAATCCTTTCTTCCAGTTAAGAATTTGAATTGTGTAAAATGAGGAAGATGTTGTATAAAATGAATAACAAGAAATTATTAAAAATCAATTAATTATAAATATTAAATGCAAGTCATTTAGTCCTAGAATTAATGATTTGTAAATTTCTTCTATACTTAAAGTTATTGAAGTCTAACAAACAATTATTATAGTGCACCACGTAAAGAAACTTAAAAAAACACTTTAAAACCCAGATGCACAATAAGACGCTTATCTCTTACTTAGACTTTTGGTTTTGGATATATCTACCTATTTAAAGTTAATAAAAGTATACGCAATAGTGTCGTGTGATTTAAAACTGAATATAAATTGTTGTATAAATAAAAAAAAATTAAGATCTTACCTGCCTGTGTATACTTACACAAATTGTTATACTTACAAAAACACTTAACACATTTAAGTACTTACATACACAGTAAAATAATTGTGTTTGCTCGCAAACGAAAAAAAAACCGACTTCAATTACATCGACAAGTAATACAACGCAGATCGACGAAAAAATTGTCAAGCAACTACGCGTTATCAAAGATTACTCAAAAAGTAGTTATCAGATCAATAAAATTTATATGTTACCACATGATAAACATCAGCTTTCGATTAAATTAAAAATTATTAAAATCGGCACACCCAGTAAAAAGTTATTACGGATTTTCGAGAGTTTCCCTCGATTTCTCTGGGATTCCATCACCATATCCTGGTTTCCATGGTACCAAACTAAGGATATCCCCTTTCGAACAAAAAAAAGAATTATCAAAATCGGTACATCCAGTAGAAAGTTATGCGGTATAATACAACGTAGGTCGACGAAAAAAGCGTCAAGTAAAAACGCATTATTAGATATAACTCGAAAAGTAATTGTTAGATCTCAAATAAATTTCAATGGGACCAATTGGCACACACCACACACCACCGTTCGATTAAAACAAAATTTGTCGAAATCGGTCTACCCGGTCAAAAGTTCTGATGTAACATAAATAAAAAAAAAAAAAAATACAGTCGAATTGAGAACCTCCTCCTTTTTTGGAAGTCGGTTAAAAATAATAAATAAAGATTGACATATAAAAGTTATTCTAGAATGATAAAATTTAATTATAATTTTATAGAACATAGCATACTTTTAGAAATCAATTTCGACTACCAATTTCGTTAAGTTTTGGAAATAAAAACACCGATGATCGATCAAAACAGTTGTTAACAAGTTAACGCCAAGCAAGACAGCAAAACTTTTCGCAAACGCTTAGCGAACAACAAAGTTAGACAGTTTATGATGTGACAGACTCGCAGCGGACTATTAATAAACACACTTGTATTTACTGTTAAATATAGTAGGTACCTACATATAGGGAACAATTCTATACGCATTTTTGAAGTAAATTTTCTTTCTATCGAACAGGAGAATTTATTAACTTGAAGTATGAAAATACATAAGAAAAAGTTATTATAGAAGATTATCAAGTGTCAAGTTACGTAGTAATCATTGTAAAGCGTGCTCATTGTATAATACGCTTCAGCCTGTTATATCCCACTACTGGACATAGGCCTCTTTCCCCATGTAGGAGAAGGATGAGAGCTTAATCCACCACATTGCTCTAATGCGGGTTGACGGATATATTCCCCCTACTATGAGTAACGATCGCTATCAGGTGTACATGATAACAACCGGGACTGACATTTTAACGTACTCTCAGAGGCACGGTGGGGAGACCCACAAGGACTAACAACCAGACCGGAAACACATATCTGTATAAACAGAAATATCCAATCCTAGCGGGAATCGAACCCGCGACCGTTGGTGTTTAGGTGCCGCTGACACGACACACGCACCACTACACCAGAACAGTCATTTTATATATGTGTAAATAGATACTTGCACATAACGTCTACATACTTTGGTAATTTTGAGGTGGATATAGTAGTAAAGTTTACTTTGTGTGTTATATTAGAACAAAAAAATGCGAATTGAGAACCTTCACCTTTTTTGAAAGTCGGTTAAAAGTAAACATGAGTAATTCAACAACTTCTATTTCCTTTTATGAGTATAATCTGGTAGTTTCCTAACACCGCAGTATATTCATACAAATAAAGAACGTTCGAAAAACCTTTCATAAATAACATTTCCGAAAAAAAACATCTCAATTTCTTCGAAACTCCCGTTGACATAAACCGAGAAAAAAATTCAAAGGCGTTCCTAACGAAAACGTCAATCTCGAATATAGATATAGAATATAATTCGCTTATTTTTCCCGCGCCAATTCGGCCGCCGGTGATCGATCACGTCGTAAGGCAGGAGGACAGATTTCGAGAAAAACGTAATACCCGCACGTGCACGGCTCATAATCAAAATGGGAATTTGTTAAATAAATACATTTTCGTAAATTGAACCTTCCGTGCTCGGGAACGTGTAAGATTGTTTTTCACTCAGATATAGGTAATAAATAAATATCTACACAATACACACACGGTCGTTTGTTCCTAAAGTAAGCAACTTAATGCTTGTGTTATAGGTAACAGCCGACTGGTGGACTGGCCGAGCTACATTTTTTTTTCGATAAACATACTTATAAATAATAGATATATAAGAATATAAATAAATATTTATATTACACCCAGACTCGGAGTGGGAATCGAACCCACAACCCTCGGAGCAGAAAGCAAGGTCACAAACTGCACCAACGGGCTAGTAGTAGTAGCTATACGTAAGTACACTTGATTATACCTACCTAATGGAGTTACCAAGTTACTGTAGTTAGTAATTTTGTTTCAGACTTCGATTCGTCGTTGTCTGATATAAATATCACCCTAAAAGTAACGGATACACGACATGTTTCTGCAATGTATTCTGATATATTATTTTGATATTTGTCACTCAATGGTGTCAGCGAGCAGATTGTTACCAGTAGCGCTCTAGACCTTGGAAGGTGCAGAGGTAGAGTAGTGTCCATCTGCTGTTAATATTCAACTAGGCCCCAAGTCTCGCCGTCGTTAGTTGGTAGCCCTGAAAATCTTCAAAAAATGTAGTTACAAACTTTTGTCGATATTAGTCACTTTCAAATAGACGTGTTATAAAATATTTTGGAAATGGTTTAGCATCGACATTATCATTGTTTGATACCGGTACCGATAGATTGATACCGTTGGGTACTCATACAGTACTTTAAGGACACCACGGGCAAAAAATTCACCAAAATGAGTTCAAATGTTAATTAATTACAAGTTAGTTGTATTTTCTTCTTCGAAGACTGACATCTCAAGCTCTTTCTCTACGGCGAGTAGATAAGCAGTAAATAATGATTCGAATTACATAAACTTTACACATATTAAACCACATAATAAATTAATCGGTCTCGCATTAATGCTTTTAGCGGAACCAAAATCTCCACTCGATACGACAGCTACTATTTGCGAGACAATAGCGGAGCGATCGCACAGCGATCCATCATTCTGTCGCCGGTCGTCCCCCGACGTGGACGTCTCCCGCACAATGTATTTGCTTAGAATCTACGTCCATTGTACACGGGACCATTGTTGGACTACTGATTTTTCGCTAGTTTTTGTAATATCGATTTTGCAGACTTTCTGTTATATATTGTGATTGTGTTTTATATTATGTTACTGACATGGTTAACAAACATCACACAGATGATTAAATTGTACGTGATTTATTTCATATTATCTAATATACAAAATTCTCGTGTCACAGTGTTAATTTGTAACAAAGCTCTTCCAAAACGGCTTATGAAATATCCTTATGAAATTTTGTGACCATATTCGGTAGGTCTGAGAGTAGGACGTAAGCCTTTTTTTCCATACCCTCAAGGGTGGTCCTAACCAAATTTTAAATTTTTTGAAACAAAATTATTCATATAATTTTTTTTTTATGATAGGGCATTAAAAATACATATAATCCTAAATTTTCACTCTTCTACCACAACCCCCTATTTTTTAATAGCGATATTAGTACATCAAAAAATTTCTACTTCCGGTGGTCGATAATTGATCAGTTACCACTCGATCGGCTATTCCCGCCAGGCGTCTACCTGTTTCATTTCTCACTCCGCTAACAGTACAGAGGAGAATAAAGCCGGTCTCCTGTCTTTCTCATAGTATAAGCTTTCTTTAACTCACTAAAGTTGAAGGACCTTAAGCTAAACCGTTTTCGGCCATTCTTTGGATTTAGCGTTGATCGTAGCAGGACGTTTATACTTACCATTTTACTTTATCTTATAGAGATGTAAGTTTGAAATGTATTAGTTAAGATAGTAAAAGTACAATGAATACAAAATACATGTTTTGTTATTTTTATAGGCCGTCATCGTTCACAGCGCTCTGTACCCCTTTCATTCATATACCACATCCGCACCAACTTTCATTAAGTTAGTTATTTTTTTAACCACCAAAAGCTAGTCATAATATAAGATCATGAAACTGGTTTATAAATAAAGTAGGCGCCTTGCTCTCTTCCAGTGTCGTGATTCGACTCCGCCTTAGAATGTGGGTGAATATATATTAACTATAAAAATATACGAATACGTCAGCCGACCGTTAAATACAAGACATGCATTAAGTTGCCTACTGTAGGGACAGACACACAAGTACGTATAGTTGAAAAAATCAGTATAGTTCGCAGTATTTAAATGAATATCCACGCTGTAGAAAATCTTAAAGTATTCTTTAAACCTCTTTGTTTACATAACATTTATGCGTTTCAAAAGTATCTCGACATATATAAAGTTTTTCAGCTATTTTTTAGGTCAACAAAGTCAGCTTGGATTAAAAGTAGAGATGAAAGAGAATATCCAGCCGAATTATTGTTTTAAAAATATATATTTTAAGTAATTACTATATTTATCACTTACTTGACTTAGAAAATGAATTACCCAGCACTCATACTGCACCAAGGGCAAATTATGGTGTATAAATACTAATTGTTCTGCATTAAGAGGTAGCAACTGGTGTAACAAAAGTACTGTGTGGCTACGGTACTAAAGAATATAGCCACCCCCTCTCTTCCCGTGGGTGTCGTAAGAGGCGACTAAGGGATAACACAGTTCCACTACCACCTTGGAACTTAAAAAGCCGAACGGTGGCGGGATAACCATCCAACTGCTGGCTTTGAAATACACAGGCCGAAGACGGGCAGCAGCGTCAGCGACAAAACCAGAACTGCGGTCACCAACCCGCCTGCCCAGCGTGGTGACTATGGGCAAAACACACGAGTTCACGTTATTTTTGGCGTAAACTTGTGGAGGCCTATGTCCAGCAGTGGACTGTATAGGCTGTATGATGATGATGAAGAGGTAGCAAACGCTTTCGTTTGCCTTCGTAAATAAGGCCAGCTTTAGAAGTCTTTCGCTGTACACAGTGCTGTAAAGTGCTGAATGATAGATTTCGCCTATTTAGCTACCCAAAAATAAGAGTCATAGTCGCGATCAAATCGCATTGACTTAAGATAAAATTTTAGCTCCCATGATATCGTGTTGCATTCTTCACGTAGAACCTGGCTAGTATTGTTTTCATTTGCAACCTCATCAAAGCAGTTTCAAAATGTGTTATGAGTTTTGTTAAATACAGTCTTGTCTTATATGCTTTTTTTCATTTTCTGGCGATGCACTAAACGGCAATGATATGCCCGAGCGACTACAAGGTTGACCGAATATTTCTTTCGTCTCTAATTTTTTTTGACTAGGCAGACAAACAAGCTTACGGCTCACTTTATGGTAAGCGATTACCGTAGCTTATACACGTCTGCAACACCAGAAGCATTGCAAGCGCGTTGTCGACTCTACCACCAAGAGCTCTGGTCACCTTACTCACCATCAGGAACACAACACTGCTTGAAAACAGCATTATTTAGCTGTGGTCTTCTGTAAGGTCGAGGTACTTCCTCAGTGGGGCTGCTCCATATTTTGAGCAGGAAATTTCCTGCATTTTTCCTTTTGTGCCCTTAGTAAAAATGAAATGTATTACTATTCAACTTGTTACTATTGACTCAGATTTACTAGATAGTTTGACAGCTTCTAATCCTGCATACGATTTCATAAATAAATTTAAATTTGAGCTCAGCCTCAAGAATAAAAAGTGCGTATTTTTACCTTGTGATGAGAAAACAAAAATGGCGAGAAGATAAAAAAGTACACTACAGTATTTAGAGTTTATCACCCGACTGAGCAACGCAAAGAAGGGTAGTATAATTTATCTTATTAATTGGGAATAATTTGGGGGGGGGGGGGGGGGGGAAGTTGTGGTAATGAATGAAAACCAAAAACAAACACTATAAATAATATACATTTTAATACCATAAGTTTTTATCTAAATTTTTTATTCCTGTAACTTTTTATGAGAACTGATACAATATAATAGAAAGTAGATGTTTTTTTTAATAAATACATCGAATTATATAATAAATATTTACAATTTCTTCTGGCAACGATGATTCATCCCTAGAGATTCTAACTAAACTAATTCGAAGCTTCGGCTATCCTGAAAACGAAATGTACAATATAAATGAGTATTTTGAAAAGCAGCTTTAAGCCAGGATGTCTATTTGTTTCAAGTTATTTTAGATCAACTCGGAACTGTCATGTAATAAATACGGGTCACTTTTGCCGCCATAATGGAAAGTTATAAAAAAGTCTGCTCCGACATGCGATTGGGGTTTAAGCTATATGGACTCCTATTCTCCAAACGTGTCGTTTGTGGTTGTGTATTCGAGTTTGTTTAGAGAAGGTCGGGAAGGGCTCACCTGCGGCTTAGCACGTATGGTGCAGGTCGGGAGGGGGGAGGGGGGCTTACCTGCGGCCCGGCACGTGTGGTGCAGGTCGGGGACGTGCTCACCTGCGGCCCGGCACGTGTGGTGCAGGTCGGGGACGTGCTCACCTGCGGCCCGGCACGTGTGGTGCAGGTCGGGGACGTGCTCACCTGCGGCCCGGCACGTGTGGTGCAGGTCGGGGGCGTGCTCACCTGCGGCCCGGCACGTGTGGTGCAGGTCGGGGACGTGCTCACCTGCGGCCCGGCACGTGTGGTGCAGGTCGGGGACGTGCTCACCTGCGGCCCAGCACGTGTGGTGCAGGTCGGGGACGTGCTCACCTGCGGCCCAGCACGTGTGGTGCAGGTCGGGGACGTGCTCACCTGCGGCCCAGCACGTGTGGTGCAGGTCGGGGGACGTGCTCACCTGCGGCCCAGCACGTGTGGTGCAGGTCGGGGGATGTGCTCACCTGCGGCCCAGCACGTGTGGTGCAGGTCGGGGGATGTGCTCACCTGCGGCCCAGCACGTGTGGTGCAGGTCGGGGGATGTGCTCACCTGCGGCCCAGCACGTGTGGTGCAGGTCGGGGGATGTGCTCACCTGCGGCCCAGCACGTGTGGTGCAGGTCGGGGATGTGCTCACCTGCGGCCCAGCACGTGTGGTGCCGGTCGGGGGATGTGCTCACCTGCGGCCCAGCACGTGTGGTGCAGGTCGGGGGATGTGCTCACCTGCGGCCCAGCACGTGTGGTGCAGGTCGGGGGATGTGCTCACCTGCGGCCCAGCACGTGTGGTGCAGGTCGGGGGATGTGCTCACCTGCGGCCCAGCACGTGTGGTGCAGGTCGGGGGATGTGCTCACCTGCGGCCCAGCACGTGTGGTGCAGGTCGGGGATGTGCTCACCTGCGGCCCAGCACGTGTGGTGCAGGTCGGGGGATGTGCTCACCTGCGGCCCAGCACGTGTGGTGCAGGTCGGGGGATGTGCTCACCTGCGGCCCAGCACGTGTGGTGCAGGTCGGGGGATGTGCTCACCTGCGGCCCAGCACGTGTGGTGCAGGTCGGGGATGTGCTCACCTGCGGCCCAGCACGTGTGGTGCAGGTCGGGGGATGTGCTCACCTGCGGCTCAGCACGTGTGGTGCAGGTCGGGGGATGTGCTCACCTGCGGCCCAGCACGTGTGGTGCAGGTCGGGGGATGTGCTCACCTGCGGCCCAGCACGTGTGGTGCAGGTCGGGGATGTGCTCACCTGCGGCCCAGCACGTGTGGTGCAGGTCGGGGATGTGCTCACCTGCGGCCCGGCACGTGTGGTGCAGGTCGGGGATGTGCTCACCTGCGGCCCGGCACGTGTGGTGCAGGTCGGGGATGTGCTCACCTGCGGCCCGGCACGTGTGGTGCAGGTCGGGGATGTGCTCACCTGCGGCCCAGCACGTGTGGTGCAGGTCGGGGATGTGCTCACCTGCGGCCCGGCACGTGTGGTGCAGGTCGGGGATGTGCTCACCTGCGGCCCGGCACGTGTGGTGCAGGTCGGGGATGTGCTCACCTGCGGCCCGGCACGTGTGGTGCAGGTCGGGGATGTGCTCACCTGCGGCCCGGCACGTGTGGTGCAGGTCGGGGATGTGCTCACCTGCGGCCCGGCACGTGTGGTGCAGGTCGGGGATGTGCTCACCTGCGGCCCGGCACGTGTGGTGCAGGTCGGGGATGTGCTCACCTGCGGCCCGGCACGTGTGGTGCAGGTCGGGGATGTGCTCACCTGCGGCCCGGCACGTGTGGTGCAGGTCGGGGATGTGCTCACCTGCGGCCCGGCACGTGTGGTGCAGGTCGGGGATGTGCTCACCTGCGGCCCGGCACGTGTGGTGCAGGTCGGGGATGTGCTCACCTGCGGCCCAGCACGTGTGGTGCAGGTCGGGGACGTGCTCACCTGCGGCCCAGCACGTGTGGTGCAGGTCGGGGGATGTGCTCACCTGCGGCCCAGCACGTGTGGTGCAGGTCGGGGATGTGCTCACCTGCGGCCCGGCACGTGTGGTGCAGGTCGGGGATGTGCTCACCTGCGGCCCAGCACGTGTGGTGCAGGTCGGGGATGTGCTCACCTGCGGCCCGGCACGTGTGGTGCAGGTCGGGGATGTGCTCACCTGCGGCCCAGCACGTGTGGTGCAGGTCGGGGACGTGCTCACCTGCGGCCCAGCACGGCGCGCGCGGCGGCCAGCACGTCGGCGGCGCGCGGCAGGGCGCGCGCCTCCAGCGAGCGCGCGTACGGCATGGGCACGTCCGCGCCCGTCACGCGCCACGCCGGCGCGTCCAGCTCGAAGAACGCCGGCGACTCCATCACGCGGGCGCAGATCTCCGCGCCGATACCTGCAGTGGTATTTTATTCATGTAAATACAAGTCTTTTTTTGTGAGAAATGCTTTTACGCACCCTGCCGACGAGGCCGGCGGATGTGTGGGGCTCCCGGCCCGATGCGAATGACCCAAAATACCCACTAAAACCAGCGGTACACTCATCGTCATAGCGGGGTGCCACGGAATCGCTTGCGCATGCTACCGTGACGCCCCGACAGTGGGCCCGCCGGTGCACGCCGCCTTCGTCTATAAACTAGCTTACTGACTGCGAAGCTTGTTGCGTGCAACGCGATATTGAAGCCTATGGGTCTCGGCCTTGACTTACATGTAAATCCTCTCTACCAACATCCTTCGCCCGACTAATGGTGAACTACAAGGCCTTTTGAAAATAAGCGTTCCGCAGATCGTTATCTAGAACCAGATCGGCACCGTTATGCCTGCGACAGGCCGCCCGAAGATTTAGACGACCACCAGTACAACGCGCGTCGGCACTGCGGGAACGGCCAAATCGCAGACATCGGTAAACGACCTGCACTACGGTCAGCTTGTTCATTCCCGCTGACGTCCTCAGCACCGTGGTGAGAGGCCCGACGCTGTATGATTGCGGCCATCCGCGCCATGTCCACATCCAACTTGCTGAGGGCTCAATGTTCAACTTGCTTGGGCCCCTCGGCGATTTTACCGAAGATAACAGGGTAGACACGGTTTAATCGAATGTAGAGATGATCTGATAGGGTCTTCACACTCTCCTCTACCCTCCAGACCGTCACTCTCCATGCGACTGCGGGGCTGACGAATGATCAATTCACCGCAGACCCTCCCCGCAATCGCACACAAGTATTGACCGTTTCCCTATTCAAGAGGGACAGACCAAAAAGAAGGGCCCAAGCCTGGATGGCATGCCCCATGTATTTCCCCACGCTCAGGACTTTGCGTTAAAGTTCCCAAGAATAAGAATGGGTCTTGGTGACTGGCGGCATGCCCCAGACCTGATGGTATCGAGCAATCTCAAAATCAGCCAGGCTGTGGTTGGGGGAGAAGTACAGGCCGACTGAGTTAAGAATATACTTTGCAGCGAACCTGTGCACAACCTGGGTTGCCTGAAAAAACCGGAACCACACACTTCCCAGGATACTAAATCAAAGAAAATGTGGCATGGGAAAAATATCTAAGGAAGACACCTGAAATGGCGGACTTAATCACCGCCAAGAAAATTGTCACGCATGACAAAGTAATATGGGCCATCAACAGTTTCCTAGCATACTAATCGGCGGGACTGGATAAAGTTTTTCCAGGCCTGCTAAGATGGAGCGATAGGAAACTAATAGACCACCTTGTCTCCATATATACCATAGTTGTCTAGCTTATCGCTATACTTCTAAAGTATGGAAGGAAGTTAAAGTAGTTTTCATACCTAAACTCGGCAAAGGAGACTACTCGCAACCAAAATCAATCAGACCTAATAGCCTCCTTTCAACTGAAAGTTCTGGAAACATTAATAGATCGGGAACTGAGAAGCACAACTTTAGTTGAACAACCTCTGAATCCCAACCAGTTAATATCCATCTATCAGGTAAGGTGAATCAACTAGCTCTATGTGCAGTATATCTGGCGCCTCCTGTTCGTCTTCGAAAAATATTCTTCACCGATCTGTATTATCGGTGACTTCAATTTGAGTCAGATTAATTGGAGGTTAATTGATAGTGTTTGTTATACTACTTTCTTGCCAATTTTGTGTAAGCATTTATTAGGTTTTGCTCTGGTTAACAAAATTACTCAATTCAACCACGTAACAAATAAATCTGATCGTACTTTGGATCTAGTATTGTCTAATGTTGGTTCTTATGTTGTTAATGAAAGTGTTTGTTCACTAAGTGTAGTAGATTGCTATCATCCACCATTGCTAATAACTGTCGATTCTTCGGAGGATAAAAGACTGCCATACAATCCTGAGACTATAGAGCTCAATTTCAAAAAGGCCGACTATGATTACATTCGTGAATATTTCAATCAACTGGACTGGAAACAACTGTTTGGTAGGAATAATGATGTTGATGAGATGGTTGGCGGGTTTTATGAAGTTCTAAACAAGGCAATAGAGCAATTCGTTCCATTAAAGAAAGTAAAAATTAGTTCTTATCTGCCGTGGTTTAGTATAAAATTAATTAAAACTCTCAAAGAAAAAAATAACTAAAACTTCGAAATAAAAAATATAACAACCCTCGTGATCAAATCGTGGTGAATTTAATAATATTGTTGGTAGCAGGTGTGAAAGGCTGACTACACGTTGTTACAATGATTACATGGGGAAGCTAGACGTTGGATTAGCCAAGAATCCTAAGTTGTTTTGGTCTTTAGTTAAAATTAAAAGAGGCGGTTCTAGTCGATATCCAGCTAGTATGTCTGATGGGAATAAAACTACGCCTGATACGAAGATCATATGCGATATGTTTGCAAGTAATTTTTCCTCTGTTTATGAACAGAATCATAACACAAAAACAAATGTTGTCCACTCAGATTTTGTTTTATCCTTAAAATTAAATTCAATGTCCCTTGAAGCGCCATTATTGGATAATGAAAGAATTCTAGCTAAATAAAAAACTTTGGATGATAATAAAGGAGCAGGTCCAGACAACGTGCCTCCTTCTTTCATTAAAACATTAGCGGGTGAATTAGTTAACGTTACTAACAATCTTTAATACCTCTCTTTCTACAGGTGTTCTTCCTTCAGTATGGAAAACAGCAAAAGTGGTTCCAGTTTACAAGAAAGGAGGTTCCAGGTTACAAGAAGTGAGAACAGGTTACGAGAAGTTTCAAATTATAGGCCTATCTCAATACTTTCTTTATTTGGTAAAATATTTGAATCACTTGTTAGTCCTGTCTTTCAAAGACATTTTCGTATGGATATTAGTGAACACCAACACGGATTTGTAAGTTCTAGATCTACCTGCACTAATCTTAGTACCTTTACTGTATTTAGTGAAAGCTGTCGATGCTGGTAAACAAGTTGACGTTATCTATACAGATTTCAGTAAAGCCTTCGACAGAGTCCAACATGAAATATTAATTAATAAGTTGTCACATTACGGGATCACAGGGACATTTTTGTCTTGGATATCATCTTATTTGTCTAACAGAGGTTTCTATGTAGTAGTGAACGGATTTAGCTCTAGCACTCGTAGTATAGCTTCAGGTGTGCCTCAGGGTTCTCATTTGGGTCCTGTCGTATTTAACATGTTTATAAATGATCTACCTAATTATCTACAGTGTTCTGGACCCTATTTGTTTGCTGACGATAAAATTTTCGAGAATTATAGAATCAGTTTCTGACGCTACGTCGTTGCAAAGCGATATTAACAAGCTCATCGAATGGTGCAGTTTAAATAATATGCAAATGAATTATTTAAAAAAAAATGTTTCTTCTTGTCGTTTTCTAGAAAGCAACATAATCATACATTTGAATACCATATTAACGACAATTGGATTCAGGAGATGGACACTATTAGAGATCTTGGTGTTTTGTTTGATAGGAAAATTACTTTTGTACCTCATATTGAGAATATTTGCAACACTTCACTTCAGCCTATCGCAGTCCACTGCTGGACATAGGCCTCCCCAAGTTCGCGCCACACATCCCGGTCTTCCGCAATCCTCATCCAGCCTACACCGGCAATTTTACGTAGATCGTCGGTCCAACGGGCCGGAGGACGTCCCACACTGCGTTTGCCAAGACGCGGTCTCCACTCTAGGACCCGTCTACTCCAACGGCCATCGGTCCTGCGACACAGATGACCAGCCCACTGCCACTTCAACTTGCTAATTCTGTGGGCTATGTCGGTTACTTTCGTTCTCTCGCGGATAGTCTCATTTCTAATCCTGTCTTTGAGAGAGACCCCAAGCATAGCCCGTTCCATTGCACGTTGTGCGACTTTAAACTTGTGGACCAGTCCCTTGGTCAGTGTCCACGTCTCGGCTCCGTATGTTAACACAGGCAGGACGCATTGCTCGAAAACTTTTGTCTTCAAGCATTGCGGAATCTTCGAAGTGAAGACTCGACGGAGTCTGCCAAACGCCGCCCAGCCCAACCGAATCCTCCTATCGGCCTCCTTCTCGAAGTTGTTGCGGCCTAGTTGGATAGTATGGCCTAGGTAAATATAATCCTGAACAACTTCGAGAAGGGTACCATCGACCGATACCGGTATCGGTATGACTCGGTTGTTAAACATAACTTTCGTCTTATCCAAGTTCATACAGAGACCGACACGTCGGGAGGACTCGTTTAGGCCGGCCAGCATTTGGCCTAACTCATCCAGCGTCTCCGCAAAGATGACAATATCGTCGGCGAAACGGAGCGGAATATTTGCAACAAAGCTTCCAAAATGTTGGGATTTGTGATCAGGTACATAAAAGACCTTAAAGATTAGAAAGTAGTAGAAATTCTAAAATATTATTATTTAACTCTTTGGTTCGCAGTATCTTGGAATATTGCAATGTGGTGTGGCGTACACATTACTGTGTACACTCTTTACGTTTAGAGCGAATACAAAAACGATTTGTGTGGCATCTTGCGTTCTCCGAAGGAAAGACAAATAAATTAACTTCTTACTAAGTAATAAACATCAGTATTGTGGTCTACTATCATTAGAATAACGTAGACAACTATTAGACGCAATGTTTGTCTACAAAATTTTTAACAACAAAGTTGATTGTCTACATTTGTTACAATCTTTTGACCTCCGTGTTCCCAAATGTACCCCTAGTAGACCAATTACCCCTCTATGCCCTCTTCTAGGGTTCTGAAGAGCACGAAGAACTGTTCTAGGTTCTAGTTCCCTTGTGCCACAAATCTCTAAATTTATAAACGGCTGTAGTGGTTTGGTTGACCTTCACACTAACTCCATCTATTCCTATCGTAAAAATGTGTTTAAATACAGGGTTACTTGTAAAACACCAGCATCCTTGCAGGACAAGATAGCTAACATCATAAGTAACAACATTTGTTCTACGACTTTTCATAATTTGTTAGATTTTACTTTCATACAAAAAAAAAAAAATTAATTTAATTTTCCGTTTGAATGTTATAAACTCTACGCGCATCCCAAATATTAGGTAAACAGTTACTACTTGCGGGTGTGAATGTGAGGGGGGAAGGAAGGGCCGGAGCGGTACTAGCGCCCTTGAACTTGAACTATTTCGCTAGCCGAAGCAGTCGGCGCGGCGAGTTTGATGCGCCCGCGTCATATGATTTTGTGTGCTACTCGTATTTATTTTACTTGTATCGATCAATGTATTGTATCTGTACTAAAATAATTCTATAACCATGGCGTACTGCTATTCTAATGTCGAATACACGGAAATGGTGAGGATGATTATTATCAAATTAAAACGAATTCGGAAGTGTTAGCACGTGTTAATGAACAGCTGATTTTTAGGTGTGGTGTGTGTGTTGGTTGTGATAATGACTATTTTGAACGCTATGTGCGCGATGTAGAGGTAATAGAAATTAAGTTTGTAAATATAATTTTATTGTCAATTATTTTTTATTTTTTAATTATTGTAAATACGCTGATTCCACTTTTTTAATTCGCCTGCATTAAACAATGAAAAGTGAATAATACCCAGCTACCAATATTTAATATTAATTTGGTTTAATTAAACTTTAGTAAACGTTAAAGACTAATAATTAGCTAAGTTAATAATTTTCACATATTTTGGATGTTCAGAATTCAGATAGCTAATCTACATACACATTTACCTAAGTCACTGCGACATACAAACTGTGATACTGCCTACAAACCCACTAAGCAATTTATATTATTAACTTATTTATTTTATTAACTAGAATTATGGGGCAGAGAAAGTGTTATTTATTATTATTATTAGCAGTGCAAAAGCGCGCGAGCGTCGCGTCGTCCTTTCGATAATGAATGAATCAATGAAACATAGACTTACAAATGTTAGGACCGTACAATAAAAGCTTAAAAAATCATTTTTAATTAATGTATTGAGTTACGTCAAAAGTCGTAGAACAAATGTTGTTGTACATAATGTTAGCTATCTTCTCCTGCAAGGATGCTGGTGTTTTACAAATAACCCTGTATATGTACAGTATTTGACAATGTTTTTGTAATTTTATCATTGTCTGGTACCATCAACGGACAACTTTTCTTTTTCTAGTTTTAAATATTTTTAGTTAAGTTTGCTGATAATACTGTGTAATTTTTGTGAAATGTCTTTATTGTTAAAAACGTGGTGTTTACCTGTAAGTAGTTATTACATTTAATTTTGTAATATTTGTAATTATTTTTAAGTTATATTAATATAAATAACTGTATAATAACCTGTTAAATAAAAAAATAAATAATGTACTATGGTGTGTTATACTTTGTAATAAATTAATTTAAATCTGTTATCATTTTAATTTCATCATGCTCTTGTTGCATTATGGTTAGTTTTTTTATTTTTAGGTTGTCATGTTAAGAATTTAATTTCTCTCTAGATTAAATTTATTTAACGCGAGACAATATTTAATTTTAAGCAATTGGCTGGTCATTTAGTTGAAAACTCACCAGACTGAGGCCAGCCCTGTTCCACAGTGATGAGATGGTGAGTCTTAGCGATGGACTGTGCGATGGTGTCGAAATCCAATGGCCTCAGTGACCGGAGGTTAATTACCTCACATTCAATACCTGGAATGTTAATGTAATAGTTTATATGGGTTTGTGTGATGCTAAATGAGAATGTGTATGGCCAAAACACACAGAGTCAATTTAAATGAAAATTATATGCCTGTATTGTACTGAAATGTATGTACACACATAGCTTCACAGCATTACCCCCAAATTGGATATTTTTTTTATGTGTTCATTAATAACATAAGAAGGTTTGTGTACCAGGATTGCTTTATCCTATCATATTGCTGGGCATGGCCCTCTTTCCCATGTAGGAGAAGTTTCAGAGCTTAATACACCAGGCCGCTTCAATGCCGGTTGGCAGATATATTCCTTACTATGAGTAACGATCTCTATCAGGAGTATATGATAACAACTGGGACTGACGGCTTGACATGCTCTCCGAGGCATGGTGGGGAGACCCACAACGACTGCACAAACACCCAGACCACGGCAAACATCTGTATGGCCAATATAAATGTTTGTCATGTGCGGGGATCGAACCGCCAGCGCAACAGTCACAAACCAGAGCTGTGACCGTTGCGCCATAGCGTCAGGTAGTTGTTAGTAAAAGTAAATTCTGAGGTTATAGTTACGACAATAAATAAAACATTGAAAAATAAGATCTTTGCACCTATTGATTTAAAATATTAATGTCTCATGGTAAAAAGGAGTAAGTCAATAATACATTGAATAGTAAATAAATTACAATTTTCTAACAAATCACAGGAGTTGCTTTCTTATTAACTGCATTGTGAAAAGTTCTAATCTAGGTTTCCATACACATGAAAACGGATCTCCCTTTAGGTCCTTGCTTATGTCACTTCCAGGTATGTATCGGTTGATTGCGCTAGTTATTACAATTTCTTTTATATAGCTCAGTAAAATATATATTATTTAATAACTATATGTCAAGATACATAAAAGTTTGAATTACCTGTTCCTGCTAGTTCATTGGCAGCCTGTAGTGCTGTGTCGGTGGCTCTACCAGCACATACTACTGTTATATGGTTGCCGGGCCTTTCAATTTTAGCTTTACCTGTGAAAATTATACAACATGTATAAAGTTTGCATACAAGGTTACTTATATACGTACTTGTATATCCTACAGTAATACCTTACCATCTGGTGAACTGTACGCTTGTTTGCCAACCTGTTGTATACAAAAAAGACGTATTTTTTCATCGATCCATCCATCTATCAGCCTTTAACAGTCCACTGCTGGAGATAGACCTCCCCTAATGTTTGCCACTCCATCCGGTCTCGCGCCCTTGAATCCAGCGGCTTTCCGCTGTCTTCTTAGGGTCGTCAGTCCAACTGATTGGAGGACGGCCTGTGCTTCTTTTGCAGAGACGTGGTCGCCATTTGAGAACCTTAATTCCCCATCGTTAATCGATTATACTTGCAATATGGCTTGCCCATTGACACTTCAGCTTGCAGATTTTGAGAGCTATATCAGTGATCTTTATTTGTCTTTCATCATTCAGGACTCTGTCATGCAAACACCAAGCAGCTCTCTCCATCACTTGCTGAGTGACCTTGAGCCTATTGAAAAGGCTAACAGTAAAAGACCACGCCTTAGCACTGTATGTCATCATTCACAATTTATTCACTCTATTGTAAGTATATCAGTTTTTTTCATATTATTTGGCTTAAATATGTGAGATATTTTCTTTATTATAACAATAAACTAATTCATACCAATGGGCAGTACAAAGTCAGGTGACAGGGCCTCATCAGACATTTGGAATGGAACTCCGTACATGATCTCATCTTCTAGGAACACTACTGGGTCTTGGTCACGGATGGCAGCTTTTAAAAGACCTAGAATAAAAAAAAATATAATAAATTTCCAATTATTTATTGAAGTAAAATTTCTTTACGCTAGCTTGACTTAGGGAGTAAGCTGGTCAATGGGGCGAGGCGAACGGAACATGAGAGGTGCGAGCACACATTTTTTTTCTCTTTCTCTCATTCTCTTAGACATTTACATTTCGTATATCTAAGACACAGTGTAGGTCTATTGTGTGGAAATTTTACTTCAGTCGTATGGTCTAAAGCATACTCGTTTTTTTTGTTACAGTTAGAAAGTGTTAGTGTTAGAAGGTGTTATAAAATTTGCTATAAAGGTTTTAAGGAAGTTAAAAATTACGTTAATTTAGTTCAAAAACTATTTGTATCAGAATTTTTATTTTGCTTTTAGCAATAATCAAGTTAACATCCAATGATAAGTCAGGAAAAGATGAGGTAGGTATTACTAAAACTGTCGGACTTTGCTTTTGGGTTGAGTGTTGTATACAAGTGCTTTAACTCAGTTGCGTTTTCTTTTCAATTTTAGTTATCTTGTTATCAGTTAAATTGCCTATTTGTGTTGTTGTCCTGGTGAAGGTTTTGTGTGTGTTGTTTTAACGTAAGTATTTTGTAGTTCTATTTATAATAATGGATGACGAACCTCCAGATCCTGGTGGAGGTTATGTTCCACCTATAACATCTACATCCAACATGGAGGTGGATACAGAAAATAGGCGCAAACGTCCAAATTCTGACACCTTAGCATCACAAAATCCAAAAAAAACTGTAATAAACCCTCATAATGTCACACCTTCCGTCCAACTTAGTTTCACAAATCCTGAATTTGACAAGGAGAAAAATAAATATTCTACAGAGGATATTGGACCCTTTGTAGTGCATATTTCTAAAATAGAGCAAGAACCCAATTCTGGTACAATACTAAGACCAATACAATTTGGACATTTTTTATTTAAAAATAATATTCAAAACATTATGCTGGATGGTATTAAGCGAGTAGGAAGGAACAGATTATCAGTTCAATTCAAAACTGCTTCAGATGCAAACTCTTTCCTTGAACTGTCAGTATTATCATCAGGAGGATATGTAACTTCTATCCCCATGTATAGTGTCTCACGTATGGGAGTAGTTCGCACCATTCCTACTGAGTGGTCAATGGAAGATGTTGTGTCACAGTTGGTTGTCCCTGATGGATATGGTAAGGTTATTCGAGCCCGGAGACTAAGTAGAAAAACATTTAATGATAACACACCTGTTTGGATACCTACCCAATCTGTTGTCATAACATTCTCTGGACAAAGGCTTCCTAAACATGTTTATCTTTTTTTCAACTCCCTTCCTGTGGAAACCTATGTACTTCCCACTATACAGTGCAATTATTGTTGCCGGTTTGGTCATATCAAATCCCAGTGTCGATCCAAACCTAGATGTTTCAAATGTGGTCAAATGCATGATGGAGAAAGTTGCACTCAAACCCCAACATGTTTATTTTGCTCAGGAAATCATCCAGCAAATGACCCTTTATGTCCAGAACACTTAAGGCAGAAATCAATTAAAGTAGTGATGTCCCAAGAATCCATTTCCTATTTGGAAGCATCTGCCAGATTTCCACAAGTTAAAAAATCATTTGCTGATGTAACTAGACTCTCATCTATTTCTTCACCTCCTTCAACTCCTGACAGACAAATTAGACCCACTCCCACTACTACATCTTATCGCAAAACTACATTTTCTCCTCGTCGCCCAATTCCTCCTCCACTCCCAGGTTATGACAGACAGGCACACTATGACATAATTCATACCCCCCAAACTAATACCCAAAACGGTTTAGCATACCCTGACAGTAATACATCAAATCCCAACAATATTTCATCAAACGATAATCTCATTGAACAATTACTTTCTATAGTCATTAACTTAGTCTCCCGGTTTAGTGACACCGGTCTACCGAACAACCTCATGACCACATTATCCAACTTAATTTCCTTGTCACAAAGCAATGGCGCACAACGTGATTCAGTGGAACAGTCGTAGCATTAGAAATAAAAAACAAGATCTCATTTATTTTGCTAATTATTATAAACCACTTGTCTTTGCCGTTCAGGAGACATGGTTAAGACCTGGGTCTCATTTTGGGGTCCGGGGATACTCATGTTTCAGGGACGATAGAGATGATGGTAAAGGTGGTGTTGCCATTTTGGTTTCCGGTAATACCACTTATTCTTATATCTCTCTTCCTTCCCATAGTGTAGGACTAAACATAGTTGCTGTCCGCGCTATGAATATATCTTTTCTTTCTGTGTACATTTCTGATCCAAATGTGACTGTTCTGTTTGAGCTTCTGTTGAAACTATTATTTCCTCGGTTCCTCCTCCCATTTTTATTTTAGGTGATTTTAATGTTCACCATACTAGCTGGGGTTCTTATTACTGTGACCAACTTTCTTCCTCTTTTCTTGATTTTATAGATAATTTAAATTTGGTGATTCTTAATGATGGATCTCCTACTCGTAGAGTTTCCCCCGCTCAAAATCCAAAGAGTGCAGTAGATTTATCCATATGCACTCCATCCCTGTCTTCTCATCTTACTTGGAACATCCTCCAAAATACATTTGGAAGTGATCACTTCCCGATTGTTATTTCCATTTCATTGTCATCATTACCTGTTTCTTTACCCAACTCTCCCAGATTGAAATACAAATTATCTAAGGCAGATTGGTCACTTTTTTACTCAACTACTGATGCTGAAACCCAAAATTTTCCCCCCATAAATATTTATAATGTTCACTCTCTTTATAATAATTTTAAAAATTGTCTGCTCAGGAGTGCCAACTTGTGTATACCTCAAAATGTAGGGAGTACAAGGATTTCCTCCCCACCCTGGTGGGATAGTGAGTGTTCAAAAGCATGCAAGAGTAGAAAAGAGGCAGAACGGATATATTCAGCTTCTATGACTCTAGAAAACTTTATGAAATATAAAAATGTAGCTGCCGCAACAACCAGATTATTTTTACAAAAGAAAAAACTTAGTTGGAGACACTTTTGTGAAATTCTATCTCCATCATCCTCTCCTTCTTTAGTATGGAGAAATATAAGAAAATTCTGTGGATCATTCTCATCCAATGTCCCTATAACAAATGATCCATCACTGTGGCTAAACTCCTTTGCACAAAGACTGGCTCCTCCTTATGTTCCTTCCTTAGAAGAATCTGAATCTTTTTCCTCTACTCCCCTTTCTACTTCAGAAAGTTTTGATTCCCCATTTTCTTGGGAGGAATTTCAGTTGGTACTAGGGTCCCTTGAAGACTCCTCCCCTGGGGTTGATGGCATACCATATTCCTTTTTTGTTAAAAGTGGTCCATCAACTAAAAAAATTGTCCTGGATGTTATTAATGCCATTTATTTGACTGGAATTCCTCCTGAGGAATGGAAAACTCAAGTAATTTTGCCAATTCTTAAGCCGGGAAAACTCTCTACCGATCCCTGTGGATACCGCCCTATCGCTCTTTCATGTACACTTGCCAAGATATTAGAACACCTCATTAAAAATAGACTAGAATGGCTAATGGAAAGCAGAGGCATTCTTTCAAAAAGTCAGTTTGGATTTCGCAAAGGCCTGGGAACAATGGATAGTCTCACGACCTTAGTTACTGATATCCAGATCGCCTTCTCCAGACGTGAGACCCTCATAGGATTATTCTTGGACATTTCTTCCGCGTACGATAATGTACTACTTCCGGTACTCAGGCAAAAAATGCTCAATCTGAGTATCCCAGTGAGGATAGTAAATTTCATTTTCAATTATCTCTCTTGTCGCTCCCTCCTTATTTCTACGCGTAATCTTGATCTATCTCCTAGATTGATATGGAGAGGACTCCCTCAAGGCTCCGTTCTCAGTCCTCTTCTGTATAGTATATACACACACGATTTAGATCTCTCTGTTCTTAGTTTCTGTAATATTCTTCAGTACGCGGATGATCTGGCTTTATATATTTCCTCTGACAGTCTCTCGGACTCTGTTGAACGAATAAACAGAGCTGTATTTTACTTAACAGATTGGCTTGATAACCATGGCATGTCAATTTCTATTGAGAAAAGTAGTGTTGTAGTGTTTTCTCGTTGTAGAACTACTCCAAATATAAGTGTCACTTTTAACGGACAAGCTTTCCCGGTTAAGGATTGTGTAAAATTTTTGGGAGTTGTACTAGATTCGAAAATGTCAGGATCAACTCACATTAATTTGAAGGTTAAAAAATGTGAAAAAAACATTAATATTATGCGTTCGCTCTCTGGTGTCTGGTGGGGTTCACATCCATACACCCAAAAACTGGTGTACAACGCCCTGGTTCGCAGCCACTTGGACTATGGATCGTTTTTACTTCAAAACAGTAATAAAACTAGCTTAAAATTATTTGATAAGATTCAGTCAAAGTCGCTACGAATAATTATTGGTGCCATGAGATCCTCACCAATCAACGCTCTTCAGATTGAATGTGGAGAGCCTCCTCTTCAGTTTCGGAGACAATACCTTTCTGACCGTTTTCTTTTCAAAGCATATCAGTATTCTTCTCATCCTCTTATTCCAAAATTATCTATCCTATCTGAACTTACCTCTTCTTCTAATTACTGGAGACACAAGGAGCTGCCATGTTTAATCAAATCTTTCCTTAAATTGACCAGTCTTCCCTGTCCAATTTATCAGTGTAAGCTAAATCCCTTATATAAGATCCCATATGAAGCCATCACTAGCGCCCCCGAAGTTGTATTAAATCTTGGTATAGAAAAAGGTTCCTCCCTCGCTAACTTCCAGTTTAATTATAAAATTAATGAAATTTGTAAGGACTGGATACATGTATTTACAGATGCCTCAAAATTAACCCAGGAGGGATGTATTGGGTCAGCAGTGTGGATTCCGAAATTTAATGTGGTGCTAAATTTTAAATTGCCTCCACATTCTTCTGTTTTTACTGGTGAACTTTTGGCTATTTTTGAAGCAGTATCCTACATAGAGTCGCACCATTTAGACAAATCTGTTATACTCTCGGATTCCCAGTGCTCACTTCAAGCCATCCTTTCTAATCAATTTAAATCGAAAGTCAAATTCTATTTAGTCCTAAAGATAAAGCATTTGCTCTTTAAGTGTCACTTAAAGGGGATCCATGTCAAACTGGTATGGATTCCTGGTCACTCTGGTATTAAAGGGAATGAAGATGCAGATTACTATGCGAAGGAAGCCACTACATATGGAATATTGTGTCAATATAGGGCTTACTGTTATGATCTCATGACCCTTTCCAAAACCCGCATGCTCTCAGACTGGGGTGAACATTGGTCCCGTAGTAGCCTCATTAAAGGGAAGTACTATGCTAGCATCCAGGAATCAATATTAGTCAAGCCATGGTTCTTTAAATATCGCGATGCAAGCAAAGCCGTTACCTAAACTATATGTCGTCTAAGGTTGGGCCACTCGTGTACACCTGTATTCCTGGCCAAAATACGAATCAAAGACTCCTCTATTTGTGAATGTGGTTTAGACGAAGGCACCCCAGAACATATATTTTTTTCTTGTCCTAAATTACGATTCTCTTTGTATGATGCTCTTCCCCCTGAGATTCCACGTCCTACTGACCTAAAATCCTTATTAATGTGTGTTTTCTCCCCGTTTATTACTTCTTTATGCACTTTCATTGAAACTAACAATATAAAACTATAACGGGATGGAGATATCTAACAAAAGTTAATTATTCCAAGTATATATTTACTATTGTATTTTTATATATCTTTGTGTGTTTTTGTCTTAGGCAAGTTAACTTTTCTTTCAGGTAAACTTGTGCGGGAATTGGAACCGAACTTGTACTCCCACTATAACTCCAAATAAAGCAAAGTTTAAATACTCTGATATTGGCAAATCCGCAAGGGAGCCATTTCAAGAATAATTATAATAATACTAAAACTGTCATTGTATATATGAAGGTAAATTTAATAGTATTTTGCAAATGTTAGCATTTCAAACGATGAGATGAATATCACATAAAAAGGCCATTTATTCTAATAAACCATTAATGATTTTTTAGTTATGACAATAAAAATTAGACTGACATACACATGCTTTTCAAGGCATAACAGTGAAGTCTAAAACAATACACAAATATCCACATTCAAATGTTAATGAAAACGCCAATACTTCCTTTAAACTATATCTAGGAGCTACAGAATAATGCTTATAATGAAACATGTTTGTATCGCTATCTATACGTCAGTACAGATGAACAAGTACCTTTAGCGTCCTCGGAGGAGTAGGGCATGACCACCTTAAGACCGGGACAATGGCTGTACCAGGCTCCGAAGCATTGAGAATGTTGGGCTGCAACTCCGGACGCTGCTCCGTTGGGTCCACGGAACACGATAGGCACCGGCACCGTTCCCGCTGACATATAGAATGTCTTTGCCGCTGAATTTATTATCTGGAATGTTGATATTTATAAATTAAGAAAACGGCTATATTATATGTTTGTGCCTCAGATCGGTGGTAAAGTTGTCGGTCCCAGCAGTTATCATCTATATACATCTCAGCTACTGTTATTCATAGTAAATTACTAATAGAGTAAAAGGCCTTGGTTCAATATGGATCATTATAGGCTGATTCAATTCAGTTCAAAAGTTCAACAAATACAAAATTCTATTTTTAAACAAATAAACATTCAAAAGATTATATCAAAGTACTCATCATCATGATCATCATTTCAGCCTATCGCAGTCCATTGCTGGATATAGGCCACCACAAGTTCGCGTCAATAATGGCGTGAACTCATGTGTGTTATGCCCATAATCATCACGTTGGGCAGGCGGGTTGGTGACCGCAGGGTTTTGTCGCACCGATGACGCTGCTGCCCATGTTCGGCCTGTGTGTTTCAAAACCAGCAGGTGGATGGTTATCCCGCCATCGGTTGGCTTAAGTCCCAAGGTGTTAGTGGAACTGTGTTATCCCTTCTTTGCTTCTTACGACACCCACGGGAAGAGAGCGGGTGGCTATATTCCTTACTGCCGTAACCACACTGATTACTACTGATTAGTACTGGTTTACCTAAAAAAATATTTGCCCTATTTTGAATTTAAATTACATCTTACGTGATCAATAGCCTGCATGGAGAAATTGAAAGTCATAAATTCACAGATAGGCCTGAGTCCTGCAAATGCTGCTCCGACAGCAATACCAGCAAAACCAATCTCTGTGATTGGCGTGTCGATGACTCTTCTGTCACCATACTTCTTCCAAAGTCCCCTGAAATGTGATAACACAATTCGCTAAGTTATTTGAGTTTATTTTTTAGGGGTCAGCCATTAATCACCGGATGTCTTTTTATACATGTTTTTACCTACCCTCCCCCTTGGTAATAGGTAGTGAGGTTTAAGACTAAATAAAATGACATGTATTTTGTAGTTCCTACTAAGAATCGTAAAATTTTAAATTTTATTCTATGAATTTTCGCCAAAATTCTTCGTTCGCTATCAACGGCGGGTCGTGGTCAAACCACACGCCGCTTTTCCGTTTACAAATCGCGCATTTGACGAAAAAATAAATACATGTGATATCACTCAGATACACTCCTTCCCCTCGTGATATTGCGCGATTTTGTCCCCCCTTTCCCCCCTTCAAGCCTTACATGATTAATGGGCGGTTCCTTAAGAAACAATATCAAGCTTGTGGTATTGAAAAAAAAATATAAGGAGTGAAATCTTATAAAACGGTTACGTTTTACCATGCAACGTAAGGCACAACGCACATGAAAGATATAAAAGAGTTCTGTTAGTAAGTAAATAATTAATTTTCATATATGTATTTTTAAATATTTCAAATTTTACGCTTAAAAAATTATAAGTTAAAAGTATAATGAAGTTGCTTATAGCAATACTAAGGGCCTGTTTCACCAGTTATTTACGCTTCAGCCGGTAATATCCCACTACTGGGCATAGGCCTCTTTTCCCATGTAGGAGAAGGATCAGAGCTTAATCTACCACGCAGCTCAGATGCGGTGGATATATTCCATACTATGGGCAACGAATGCTATCAAGTGACACATGATAACAACTGGGACTGTTGGCTTAACGTGCTTTCGCACAGTGGAGAGATCCACAAGTACTGCAAAAACACCCAGACCATGGCAAACATCTGTATGTCCAATACAAATGTATGTTATGTGCAGGGATCGAACCCGCAACCGCTAGCACAACAACCACAAACCAGTGCTGTGACAGTTGCGCCAACACATTGTCACCAGTTGTGAGTAAAGTTTATTATGCAAATATGGTACGATTAGACTTTAAAAGTAGGCGGTAGAATAGGCAATTGAGACCACTTGTACATCAATTAATAATTTTTAATTATTATTAATTTTTGCAGGTAGAAATACCTCATGAATACTTTGGAATTCAATGGTAAAATTGAATAACACATCAAAAACTTATCCGGAAACAGGCTTTAGTCTTTTAGTATTAAATGAAAAGCAGATAGCAGTTTGTGTGGGAACTAAATTGTTACTTTTTAAGTTTTCTTAAATAACAAAGTAGAAACTTTATTGGTTAGGTTTTTTTTTTTTTTGTAAAAAGTATAAGTACAAATCTTAATTATTTTAAGAATATTTAAGTGTGTGAGTTGATATGTAGGCACCAGTTAGAGCTTAAGACTTGCCTGGAAGAAATCGCTGCTTTAGCGATAAGGCCGCCTGTTGCAACTAATGCAAATTTATTATTTATTTTTTTTTACCTAATTAAACTTATTTTACTTTTGTGTTGGTGTGCTAAAGTGTATATAAATAAATAAATAAATAAATAGACAACAATATTCAATATTGTAGTTTTCAAGTTTTCATTACTATTTAAACTGTATAAATTATTTATACACAAAAAAGAAATTCAAAGTCAATTGTATGTGCAAATTGTATTTGTATTACCTATTTATTTAATTTCTTAAAAAGGTATCGGAAAATGTATTAGAAATGAAATTAATAATGATTTTCAGACAAAAAAGTCAAAAGTTTACTAGGTGTATATCTAAATTGAATGTCAACAGTAAATTTACATCATACCTAGATAAGAAAGTCAAACAAAGAACTTAACAAAAGTCATATTCCATTTAATTACATAATTTTTAACAATACTAAAAATTTGTATTGTAGAAAAAATTTAAAAATAAAACCGCGCGAATTCTTTTTTCAAACTTGAGAGCTGTCAACAATGATTTTGGTTATATAACATTGTGAGAGATATAGCACACATGTAGCCTTGACAGAGACCACACTATTGGAGAATTACCGAATCAAACATATGGAATTATGAATATAATGCTTAATATTAATAAATTACCTCGTGACTTTGTAAGCACCGTCGTACTGGGCCACTTCTTCACCTAAAACGAAAACCCGATCATCCCTTTCCATCTCTTCGTCAATCGCCTGGTTCAAGGCATCTCTCACTGTAACAGGGTTTGATGCTAAAGCCTTCGATGTGGAGAAAGAACGACGAGATATCCGAGAAAGAAGTCCGAAGAGTGCCGGTGACGATTTTAATGCCATTTTCACTATAACACTTTTATTTTACACTTATAACCTAAATGTAACACACAAAAGAACTTATAAGAAGTATTTTAAGTGTAGTTTGTGTTTTTCGTCGTGAATAATGATGTTAAAATCGTGTTTTTGGTGCGACGAAGGATGAATGGAGGTCGCAGTCGACTAAAGTGAAGTTTGTTACGTCAAGGCAACGATGACGTTAGGTAATTAGCGTTCAGAAATTAGATATATAAAACGTCTTTAAAAAGGCTTCTCAATTTTATATTTTGTTATTCATCTAGTACATTTCACTAATATACCTCTATGTTTTGTAACCTCTATTTTAGAGCGGGTTATGTCTTACAATCTAAAACAAATCCAATGATGAATACAAAATTTTCTGGTAATATTTTGAAAGGGCATTCAAAATTTCAAACACAAAGACATTCAAATAATTTTTTTGTTTAGACATCATTCTTCTGTAAATGTAATCTTACCTGATTTCTGATCAAATTTTTATTAAAATATTTGAAAAAATTAATAAATTTTTATTCTTGATTTGATCTGATGATGTCTTATAACATAAGGATAAACTTCCGTTTGCTGTGAGTACGGTTCTCATATGAAATCTCATTTTACGTATTAAATTATTTTAATGTTCAGTTGTTCTAAGAGATATTTTAATTCAAAAGATACAAAAGGCCTGTTTCTGCAGTTGTGGATAACGTTATTTGACGGACGACGATATCCAACAGATAAAAGTTTTTGATGTGTTATTCTTTTTTGTAATCGAATTTCACTGTATTTATGCAATACATTATAATATTAGAACATGTTTGGACTATACTAATATTTAATCTTGTACAACTTCAACACCGTGTTCTTGCAAATAAACAATTATTATTATTATTATATTTATAATCCCAAATATGAATCTAAAACTTGATTGAGGTGAAAGTAGTCCTAAAGATCTTTTCTACCTGCAGCTGTTAAAGTCTAATCGTAACTTATTTGCAAAATAAACTCTATTCATAACTGGTAAAACAGGCCCAAAACCTAAAACGACGACCCCAACTAAATAAAAACGTATACACGAACTATTTTTGTAGTAATATTGCTTATTTTAGCAATTGTAATCCTATATAGGAAGTAGGACTA
Source organism: Melitaea cinxia (assembly GCF_905220565.1). Classification (NCBI taxonomy): domain Eukaryota; kingdom Metazoa; phylum Arthropoda; class Insecta; order Lepidoptera; family Nymphalidae; genus Melitaea; species Melitaea cinxia. The sequence continues at coordinate 16,804,294 of NC_059404.1, forward strand.
TTCTTACTTATTTGTTTTTGATACTGATCTTTTATATCTACTGGGTCATCAGGTCCTGGACCGATTTCACAAACTGAACACTGACTTTCGATATTATTTTTTATTTTGCTCCTTTTACCTTGACACATATTTTTTATCGTAAATGTATGATTTTATCTTTGCATATTAAAGATATGTTTTGGGACTAATCGCATATGCATATACTAGCAACAACTAACGATGTCTTTCAATAAGAAACTAAGCAAAAATATTTCATAATGAATTATCTTAAATATTTTAATAGAAGTTTTATTATAGTTTGTAACAATTTATTTGTTATGAGTTCGATTTACGCCCCGAGTCTGGAAGTAATATATATTTATTTATATGTTTTGATTATATATAATAATACATTTAAATAAATATGTATTTTTAGCGATTTTTTTAATCTAATCAATCGGCTATTTCCTATAGATCAAACATTAAGTTGCTTTCTTTAGAACAGACGACCGCGTGTGTATGTTATAAGATTTATTAATAAAACAAGTTAATTTATTAACTTAACCTTTATCACCACAGGAACACTGGGTTTGGGGTACTTCCCCAAACGGGCTGCTCCCGTAAATTATCAAGTACTTTCAGAATTGAAAAATGTATTATTTAAATATGAAATATATAGCCGTGCATGCGGTGCATTATTAAATATCTTCTTCGTCTATTTTTTTTCTAATGTTTACGCGAATTTCACTCATTGAAATGAAACAACTTTTTCGGATTTTATCGCGGTTTATTAACTTTTTTAGATTGCCGACGTTTCGGATACTTTACAGCAACTATGGTCATGGGAGGACTGAGGTGTTAGACGTCCTTAGTTACAAAGTTATTTGAAACTACCCGACATACATCAACATTTTAGCTAGTTCTATATCTTTTTTTTTATGTCACTAGGTCGGCAAACAAGCGTACGGCTCACCTGATGGTAAGCGACTACCGCAGCCTATAGACACTTGCAATACCAGAAGCATTGCAAGCGCGTCGCATCTACATCTACGCAGAATGTGCTAATGTGGTATATTATGCTTGGTTTTTGATTTGATGATATTAATAATGGGATCCCAAGCAGGTGGTAATAGCCAGCCATCTTCTCTATTGAAATTTGAATGTTTTTTAATTTCAATAGCCTCACGGATCATGCTTGGTTCTGCTTCGTCTATTTGAAAATTTAATAATTTTAAAATAAATAAAAAATATGTACAGGTATTTTATGCGATATTACATAAAAATTGGAAAAAAAACGTATCAACTTTCCTACCGTGATTGATAGGTTGTTTCTGAACGAAGTGGTCATCTCGATTCGGCCTTGACCTACTGAGATTCATCTGTGCTACGTTTTATTGGTATGTCTTGCTACATTTTATTGGTCTGTGAAATTAAACTGTTCCACATTAAAATGTAATGCTTTTTTTATTCGGTCCCTAAGGTGTAAATGTAGGAAGGGTTCGATAAAGATTGTCGATCGACTTTGATATGTATTTACTGAATGTTTTACATATTCATTGACTGTATATTTCTTATTTTATTGACATGGCTTAAATCGGCGAAAACAAATTTTAGGACGGACCCCTTCCGCGTCCTTGTAACAGATGGTCACATTTATGGGAGTAATCTAGTATAATGTTACATATTTTGCAATTTACACCTAGAAATATTATTTATTTAATTAAACAATCAGTTTCGACATTAGGTACTTCCATTTAACTAACAATTTTATACTGTGTGGTTGCGGCATTAAGAATATAGCCACCCCTTCTCTTACCGTGGGTGTCGTAAGAGGCGACTAAGGGATAACACAGTTCTACTTATACCTTGGAACTTAAAAAGCTGACCGATGGCGGGATAACCATCCAACTGCTGCCTTTGAAATAGATAGGCCGAACACGGGCAGCAGCGTCCTCGGTGCGACAAAGCCAGCCCTGCGGTCACCAACCCGCCTGCCCAGCGTGGTGACTATGGGCAAAACACATGAGTTCACTATTTTTGCGAACTTGTGGAGGCCTGTGTCCAGCAAATTACGAAAGCTGAATTGTTACATATCTTACAACCTTGGTTACATATTCTACTTACACGATATTCGAGTAGAGTTCGCTGGATAAAAATCCATTTGCCTATCAATAGGAATAATATTTGAATGGATTTGGTGCTCAGTGACAAAAATTATTTTTAATTGGAATTACATTCCATTGGAATTTTTGGAAGTTTTCGATTCATTGGAGTTATGTTTACTTTCGAATTTTAGTTAGAGTGCTACATTTATTATCAATTTTTGTATATTTTTTTTGCTAGTTATAGAACTCCATGATTTAATCCAGTTTAGTTTTTGATAGTTGTCAAATTAATAATTTCTTATCGTATTTTATTTTTTTAAATCTGAGCCAAATGTGTTCAAAAGGTTTTTTACAACATTTATTTTTATTAATCGAGCTAATAAATCTCTAATTTAGGCGTTAAAACAAACAATTTTACAACAACACAACAATTTTTTAAGCAAAACAAATTTATCCTGAGTGTCTCGTAAAGCATTTTTTTACACGATTTCCTATTAAATGACATTTTGATTGAAGCAAAGGAAATTGCTACACCATACGAGCGAGTTGATATGATGAATGATGCGCTATAGTGCGAGAGGCGATTGTAATATTCTAAACTTATCTTACATAAACATTCTAAAAATTTTGATATGATATTCAAAAATGTTTAGAATTTCTAATGTGTGGGTAACACAAAAATAAAATCGTACATATTAAAAATAGCATGGTGTCGTCTCCTGTCAAAGATTTTCATTGTAATACGAAACTTTGAATTGTTACGGGTTTCTGTAAAGAGCTCACTATAGACGGCGCCACGGTTCGCTTAAACCGAATATAAAAATCATCATATCAAAAATTTCGATCTAGCGGGTACTTCGTTCCATAGCTTAATTGGCTAGAGTACCGGCACGGTCAGTCGGAGACGCGGGTTCGATCCACGCTGGAGCGGTCAATTTTTGATATGATATTCAAAAATGATTAATCAAGTATCTTTTGTTAAAAATTTTAGAACTAACATTGAATTATCTGTGATAATATTTGATGGTATTTTGGGGACAGTCGGGACTGGGCTGATTCATTTATATATATATATATAGATTGTATACCTTTAATACTGAGCCAACATCACACCAAGAGTTCCATAAAAGGTACATTACAAGGTCGTACAATGTCTGAATGTAACTTACTCTTATGAGAATAACTCTAAGTAAAGTATGTCAAACTCGTGTTTGCAAGCGTGCCCTGTTCGAACATGTTTCTCGAACTTTTCTTGAACTTAAACTATTTGTATACATTTACATACACGTGAGTATACACCGTGCTGTGGTGTATGTTTATTTGGTAAATTTACCTATACCACATTAAAAAAATAAAAAAAAAGTAAAATCATTCAGTTAGCAGTTTTAACTATTACTGCACACATTGCGTATATATGCAGAACATATAATAAAATGGTAGGAAATTCAAAACTGTACATTAAATATTTTTTTAAAAGAATACTTGGGGTGTGATCTACAATCGATACCGAAGCCAAAAATATAGTTTTTAGAATTTTTGTCTATTTGTTTGTTTGTCTGTATGTATGTCCGGGATAAACTCAAAAGGTACTGCATGGATTTACTTCAAATTTGGCATGAATATTATAAAAAGTCAGGTCAACATATAGGCTACAAATTATCACGCTATCACCTACGGGGAACGAGCAGCGAACCTTTATTTCTTTAACGCATTCTGTAACAACGTGTAATCTAACGACGCATATTTGAATGTTGTTATTATGTTAATAACCATGCTATAAGCTAACTTCATACTATAAATAAAGACATAGGTAGATCCCAACAGTGCTCACATATCTTGCTTGGAGTTAGGGGTAGTAATTAGATTACAGCCAAATAATACTGATCTAATCATTTTCTATAAGAATAAAGGGAATGATATTGCAAGTGTCCATAGCATGCTAGCCACCGTACTGTGATAGAATATATAATATATTGTTTACATTTTTATACGCCTCACACTCGATGGTTCCCGTTATTCATGAAAGTTCTATATCGTAATTCTGGAAAACACATGATATAAACAAAAACGCCTACACCAACAATAAGACAAATATTTGCGTGGCCTATGTTTATGTAGTTTATTTACTTTCAGAGTCGATAATCAACTACAATCTTACTTAAAATCAATAACCTAACGATTTCGTTATAATAACATAATTCATGAGTTACAACTAAACACTGTTGAATCAGACATTCTTGGCTTTCTTTTACGAATTAGAAAGTATCGTCAAAGTAAATCATTTCCTTTTTCTAGGTAATATTTCATGCATTTTCATAATGATAATAAGTCTTTTGTGATTTAATTTCGGATTTTATTAATATTGACTTGTTTACGCAAATAATTATTATGAGAAATATTAAAAATTAGTTTAATGTGGCGTTACAACATTGAAAGTATATAAAAATTTCATAATAGTAATTGATTTATTACGAATTTGACTAAAAAAAATATTTGGTAGATATATAAAAACTAAACAGATCACTGCGAATCAGTACTAAAACTACATAAATATATATAATATACACCAAGACTCAAGGTCAGAAATGAAACCCGCCATGAGTTGAGAACAAACTTGCTCAAAAAGCAAGGTCATAGCTAACTTAACTAAGGTAGGGCACAGCAGGAAATTTCCTGCTCAAATATGGAGCAGCCTGACTAGGGAAGTACCTCGACCTTACAGAAGAGCACAGCATAATACTGCTTACAAGCAGTGTTATGTCACTGTTGGTGAGCAAGGTGACCAACTACTGGAATAAACGGGGAATCGGCGATAGGGTCGGCAATGCGCTTGCAATTCTCCTGGTATTGCAGACATCTATAAGCTACGGTAATCTCTTATCATCAGGTGAGCCGTAAGCCTGTAGGCCAATCTAGTTATATAAAAAAAACTGCCAGCTGACCAGTGGTAAATTTAAACATGAATTATACCACAATATCGTTTTTCCTTTATTTTGATATCCTATTTATAAAATTAATCGGCATTAATTTTTGGGCTCTGCGTAACAAAATATAACTCTTCGACAGCAGTGGTCCCCCGGGCTATATTGTACAAAGCGCTATAAATCAACGTGCAGTCGGTTAATGACCCCATCTGTGACGTTTCGTATTATAAGAAGCGTTTTTGCTATAGGAATACATTTTGACAATTTTTAATATATAAATAATGACTACTTATTTATAAACTTTTTGAATTGGTAAGTAAACTAACGTAGTGTGAAATATTTATATAGTTGGATAACGGAAAGTTGCTTTTAAAGGAAAACTTTTTGACACTCGCTTGACTTGGGGAGTAAGCTGGTGAATGCATTACGAAAAGTATAATCGGGCGAGGCGAACGGAAGTAGAGAGGAAGATATAAGTTAGTGAAGATAAAAAGAGATAGAGTTACTTCAGTTTTGTGGTCTAAAGGACAATCGTTTTTTTTTTAAATCGAGATAATTTAGGTTTAAATGTTTTAAGAATATATTGAGCAAATGATTGTTATTGTCTGATGGCCGACCATCGCGGGTTCGCTTCCGTTCAGATAATTTTATTGTGTTTTTATAAATAGGCTTTCTGGCCCAGTAGTTTTCCTGAGTATCTAAGTACTTGTAAATATATTTAAATATGGCTTAGATTCACATTGTGCTGTGTGGTTTCGGCACTAAAGAATTTAGCCACCCCATCTCTTCCCGTGGGTGTCGTAAGAGGCGACTAAGGGATAGCACAGTTCCACTACCACCTTGGAACTTAAAAGGCCGACCGATGGCGGGATAGCCATCCAACTGCTGGCTTTTTAAATGCACAGACCGAGGACGGGCAGCAGCGTCTTCGGTGCGACAAAGTCAGCCCTGCGGTCACCAACCCGCCTGCCCAGCGTGGTGACTATGGGCAAAAACCCCCATGAGTTCGAACCTAAAAATAAGGCCCTCAGTTCCCGGCAGCCCCACTATTCCCGGCTACGGCAGCGGCCGTGGTAACGGTGGGGTAGAGGGTGCTAAGAATCACCGGGGTACGGGAGGCTGCCATAGAAAAATATTCCTGGCTACGTATAATGGACGCACGCTACGGTTGGACCATCACCTCACCGAACTTGAGGTAGAACTTAGTCACATTAAGTGGAGCATACTGGGGTTGTCTGAAGTCCGAAGAGAGGGAGAGGACACGATGATCCTGGACTCCGGGCACTTGTTCTACTTCCGTGAAGGTGATGGGCTTTCCCAAGGTGGCGTCGGTTTTCTGGTTCACAAGACTCTCACTAACAACGTTGTGGAAGTCAGTAGTGTGTCGACCCGGGTAGCGTACCTTGTACTTAAGCTCACCGACAGGTACTCCCTGAAAGTGATACAGGTATATGCGCCGACCTCGGCACACTCTGACGATGAAGTCGAAGCCTTGTATGAAGATATCACAAGGGCCATACATGGCACTACTTCGACCTTCTACAGCGTTGTTATGGGAGACTTCAACGCTAAAGTGGGAGTACAAGGCCGCGACGGATCGAGCATCGGACCACACGGATTGGGGCACAGGAATCACAGGGGGCAGACGCTTGTCAACTTCCTCGAATCGGAGGGGCTCTTCTTGATGAACTCATTTTTTGAGAAGAAGCCCCAAAGGAGGTGGACATGGCAAAGCCCCGATACTGTGACGAGGAACGAGATAGATTTCATCATAGCGGATAAAAGGCATATATTCAGAGATGTCTCAGTGGTTAACAGGTTTAACACCGGCAGCGACCACCGGCTAGTACGGGGCACTCTGAATATATGTCTCCGAAAGGAGCGGACCCGCTTGATGAAATCTACTCTCCGACCTACGCTGCCCCAAATACTATGTGGCTCCGAGCAGTTTCAGTTGGAACTCCAAAACCGATTCGATTCGCTGGAAACTACTAGCGACGTGGACGAGATAACCGACAACGTGGTGAAGACGGTGTGTACACTGGGTCGCAGGCACTTTCCACCAACAAAGCCAACGAAGCAGTCCAAACTTTCTCCCGAAGCCTTGGATCTGATGCGGCAGAGGCGCGAGTTGCCGGCTGCTTCGCCAGAACAGAGGGCTCTTTCCAAGAGGGTACGGAAAATTATTCGCCGAGACCTCCGCTGCTCAAATACGAGAGAGGTTGCTACTCTGATTGAGCAGAATAGGGGGTCCAAAGTTTTCCAAAGACCATTGGGGAGAAGCCTTCTTGCGAAGCTTAAAACAGCAGATGGCAGAACCGTCTGCTCTCGCCCTCAGGTCCGAGAAGAGGTTGAGAATTTTTATGGACAGCTGTACTCGTCGAGCGCACGCAAGCCTGCGACTTGGGACACCGAAGATCCACGGGCACCATTGTTGCGCCATTATTCGGAGTGTATCCCGGACTTCGAAGAGGATGAGATTGGTGCAGCGCTCGGGCAGCTTAAAAACGGAAGGGCCCCGGGGGATGACGGAGTTACCACTGAACTCCTTAAAGCCGCAGGGCGACCTGTCCTGAAAGCCTTGGCAAGACTATTTAACGCCGTCATCCACCGAGGTACCACGCCGGAGGCGTGGTCCAGGAGTGTGGTGGTGCTGTTCTTTAAGAGAGGCGATAAGTCTCTGTTAAAGAATTACAGACCGATCTCACTTCTGAGCCACGTCTATAAGCTGTTTTCGAGGGTTGTTACGAATCGTCTCGCCAGAAGACTCGACGAATTCCAACCACCAGAGCAGGCTGGGTTTCGAAATGGCTACAGCACCGTGGACCACATCCATACTGTTCGGCAGATTATCCAAAAGACGGAAGAATATAATCAACCGCTGTGTATGGCATTTGTGGACTACGAGAAAGCCTTCGACTCCGTCGAGACCTGGGCTGTCCTGGACTCTCTGCAGAGATGTCATATCGACTGGCGATATATCGAGGTACTAAAATCTATGTACGACGCGGCGACGATGACCGTTCATGTCAATGACCAAAGAACAAGACCTATTTCCCTCCGGCGCGGGGTAAGACAGGGGGATGTAATATCACCGAAACTGTTTACCACTGCGCTAGAGGATGTTTTTAAGACCTTGGATTGGGGGGAACGGGGCATCAACGTCAACGGTGAATTCATCTCTCACCTTCGTTTCGCCGACGATATTGTCATCTTTGCGGAGACGCTGGATGAGTTAGGCCAAATGCTGGCCGGCCTAAACGATTCCTCCCGACGTGTCGGTCTCTGTATGAACTTGGATAAGACGAAAGTTATGTTTAACAACCAAGTCATACCGATACCGGTATCGGTCGATGGTACCCTTCTCGAAGTTGTTCAGGATTATATTTACCTAGGCCATACTATCCAACTAGGCCGCAACAACTTCGAGAAGGAGGCCGATAGGAGGATTCGGTTGGGCTGGGCGGCGTTTGGCAGGCTCCGTCGAGTCTTCACTTCGAAGATTCCGCAATGCTTGAAGACAAAAGTTTTCGAGCAATGCGTCCTGCCTGTGTTAACATACGGAGCCGAGACGTGGACACTGACCAAGGGACTGGTCCACAAGTTTAAAGTCGCTCAACGTGCAATGGAACGGGCCATGCTTGGGGTCTCTCTCAAAGACAGGATTAGAAATGAGACTATCCGCGGGAGAACGAAAGTAACCGACATAGCCCACAGAATTAGCAAGTTGAAGTGGCAGTGGGCTGGTCATCTGTGTCGCAGGACCGATGGCCGTTGGAGTAGACGGGTCCTAGAGTGGAGACCGCGTCTTGGCAAACGCAGTGTGGGACGTCCTCCGGCCCGTTGGACCGACGATCTACGTAAGATTGCCGGTGTAGGCTGGATGAGGATTGCGGAAGACCGGGATGTGTGGCGCGAACTTGGGGAGGCCTATGTCCAGCAGTGGACTGCGATAGACTGAAGTGAGATTCACAAAGGGAATATAATAGATGGTGTTGCAACTAGCGACACTTTCTTTACAACGTTTAGCAGGTCCAGTCTTATATTAAAACTAGCTGCTGCCCGCGACGTCGTCTGCGTGAACGCTTTACAGCACCAAAAATACCTACGATTATACCTTTTAAAATAACATTCTGTTCGTTGCATGTTAATACTTGCAATTTTGAACTAATTATTTGCTTGAAGAATGAAGATTGGAGACAAATAAAAGATGTGAAGCCGAATTATTCTGTATTGCGAAACTTGAAAATTACTTCGCACGACGAGAAGAAAAATGGGAAATAAGATATAATTCCTTAACACATTCATCTACCCGTTTCTTCTTTACATTTCATATCTACAGAAAAATCTCATAGATGGCGTTGCTTTAAAATTGTCTTGTCTACTTATATTCATTTAATTATGTTTATATTGCGCTTAGTTACTAATATTGCGTGATTTTTATAGTGTGAAGCTAGCTTATATAGCATGGTTATTAACATAATAACAACAACGTGCGAACCGTCAAAGAATACTAATAACAACAACATTCAAATATGAGTCGTTAGATTACACGTTGTTCCAGAATGCGTTGAGGAAATAAAGGTTCACTGCTCGTTCCCGATAGGTGATAGCATGATAATATGTAGCCTATATGTTGACCCAACTTCTTAATAATATTCGTGCCAAATTTAAAGTAAATCCATGCGGTGCTTTTTGAGTTTACCCCGGACATAGATACAGACAAACAGACAAAAATTCTAAAAACTATATTTTTGACTTCGGTATCGATTGTAGATCACACCCCAAGTATTATACATTTTTTTATAAATTATGTACCTTGTCCAACTCAATTACGGGTTAAGGTAATTTATTCATATGTAAAATTAGCGGACAAATGAAATTAATTTCATTTAAAAGGTAGCAGAACGATAATAAAATCAATTTATATTTCGATCATTTTTAGAAGACTTGAATTTCTTACGACGCTATAATTTTTGATATAATTTTACATTTATTAAATCTTCGAAATTTCATATTCAAAATAAATATTAAATTTTAAATGCGTTTAATATTTTGACGTCCGTAAAACTACTTTAAGTTTTAAAATTGTCTTTTTGTTAATTATAAAAACTTTTTTTATCGATGTGCAACCTGTAAAATCCCACAGCTAGGATAGCTGGGGATATAGGAGCTTAATCCACCATGCTGCTGCACTGTGGATTGGTAGACATATTCCTTATTATGAGTACGATTGCTATCAAGAATGTATGATAACAATCGAGACACAGCTTAACGTACTCTCCGAGGCACGGCGAAGAGATCCACAAGACAGACACCGAGACTACAAATACTAATATCCATCTCGAGCGGAAATAACAATCGAAACTTAAATCAAAATCGAAACAAAAAATTACTATATTTAAATATACTTCAAAAGCACCTTCGAATTGTCATTTTACAACTTTTTTTTTTTTTTTATTTTCAAAAGGGAAGCCACCACCGGTTCGGAATGCAGATTTTGCACAGAAGAACCGGAAAGAAACTGCTTATATATATATATATACACACATATATATATATATATATATATATATATATGTGTGTGTGTATATATATAAGCTGTGTTTTATACAAATTTGGTAATATATTGCTCAAAATACAGCGTGACTAAGTCCAAACATCTTTATCATTTATGTCATCGTGGTACGAAAAATAAGCTTTAGCTATTAGTATTATTATTTATACGAACTTTAAATTTATTCTCAGACAATTTCAATATCATTTGTTATTAATATTATTTAATTTACCATATGCGAATACCGTAACCCAAGAAGAAGCTAGCTGTACATCTACATACGTAGCTATATTTTCACTAATCAGTGTTTGGTCCATTCGTAGCGATGGAAGTGAGTAGACACTAAGTGGATTAAATTAAAACAGCGAATACTTCGAACCAGACGGTATGCAAAGTGGATAAACCTCAAATAGTGTTCCGTTTTAGAGCGTCACATCAATTATCTCCCTGTCTGTGAGAATTAGGAATTGAAATGTGCTGGAGCAGATTATTTGGTTTTAATTTATTTACCAAGTGTTAATGTTAAAGGTTCTAGATTTCGGATTTAATTTGATTTGATTTAATTCTATTTTAAATGAAAAACAAAGATATTTCAGATTTTTTACTAGATATTTTCCGCTCCTACTTATTTAACTTAGATCCTACCGCAGGTTTTGAAATACACAGGCCGAAGAGAAGAAGGCAGCAGCGTCACCTGCCCAGCGTGGTGACTATGGGCAAAACACATGAGTTCACGCTATTCATGGCGTGAACTTTTGGAGGCCCATGTCCAGCAGTGGACTGTGATAGGCTGAAATGATGATGATGACGATGATGATGACTAGATATTTTAAGTGTTATGGCTTTTAATAGAATGAGAATTACTGTTACTTAGGCCACAGCAGTTAATGTTATACTCAAAATGTTGAAAGTGCTGACTGGCATATAGATCTTCCTAGTCTAAACCCATTAATAGTATTTATTGAACAAACAGACAGTTGTTTCTTGTGTTAATATTATCCTTCTAGATATTACTCTTTGAATACGTATAGCCATCGGCCCGGATAGCGATTATTCATAGTAGCCAAAATGGACCGCTGATGCTCAGCGGAGTGGCATGTTGAATTAAGCTTTAACTCAATAGTGTTCAACCGATCTGGTATAGTTGTGCATGTTGGTGCCTAAAATATTGACGGTTAGCGAGTTCGGTTCCCGCTCGGGGGCAGATATTCGTATTTGTATAATCCGGTTCAATTTGTACTTTTCGGTCAAGGATGTCTGTCCTTGTGGTTTTCCCCAACGTGCTTCGGATAGCACGGTAAGCTGTCGGTAACTGTTGTCATCATATAAACCAGATAGCTATCGGTACTGATACTAGAGAATTTATTCGCTTATCCGCAATGAAGCAATGTGGTGGATTAAGTGCCAATCCTTCTCCTGTATGGACAAAATGGTCTATTCCCAACAGTGGGATGTTACTAGCTAAATCATGATCGTGATCAACATTCTTCGTCAAATAGAAGGTCGAAGTCTTAAGGCTGTTTCATTCCAGATCAATAAACTTAGTTAGAAAGTGTATTCGAATACAAGAATTCCTGACGAAAAGTACCATAAATTTCAACGTGAATATCTTTATTAGGTAGCCGTAAAGATGTATTCAGATATCCAAGGGCGAGTCGTTGACACAAGACATCTGATGCGCACTTCCTTTCAAATATTTTCATTGAGCATTACATTTGAAAAGGATACGGTCCACAGACAGATAAATATCTGTTAAGAAAGTTACGTTTCATATTTTATTATGTAAATAAGAGCGTATTTTTTTCTAATAAATTATTTTTAGTGGACAATTATAGCATAATTGTCCGCATTCAGCCTGTAATATCCCACCGTTGGGTATGAATCTTCTTCTGCATGTAGGAGAAGGATCGGAACTTAATCCACCACGCTGGTCCAATGCGGGTTGGCGAATATGTTCGTCTTTGACTAACGATCGCTATTAACTATAATAAGAACCGGGACCGACAGCTTAACGTGCTCTCCGAGGCACGGTGGGGAAATCTACAAGGACAGACATCCAAACCAGAAAGACATATTAATAAAAATACAAATACCCATCCCGAGCGGTAATCGAATCCGAAAACCGTCAGCGTTTTAGGCGACTACTCGCATCACTACACCAGTGCGGTTGTTATCGGCGTATGTTATATACTAGTACGATTATGTATTAAATTTCATTATATTTAATGATATTTACATTTAACATTCTGACAAAACAATGTAGCCGGCAGAAATATTTCGAGTTTACTACACAATTCAGTACATTTATAATTAATGAAGACGCAAAAGATGCAAAGCTTCTACGCATAAAATCTCATTTTTGATGTTTTTATAGTTACGCGATATTGCAATATCACCGACAATATGTAAAGTATGTAAAGGGTATTAATATATTATCCTTGGAAGTATTCTGATAATGTTTTATCGGATTTAGATTTTAATTTTCATCAATCGCTCTAATTTTATTCTATCTCGATATTACCATCTCTTCCCATTTATATTGTATGTTTGTACAATCAAATGTTGCTATCCCGCTCTAATTTAACAATTATACATAGAAAAGAAAGGGACGGACCATGGCTTTATTCACGTATAATAAAATGAAAAATGCGGTGACAATTTGAAATACAGCCTACTACGATAGTACGATGACCCCGCTTCTATTACTTCAAACCTATTTTAAGCTCTAATTATATAGATGTAGAGCTTTTTATCGCTCGTAAGTGTATTTTAGATACATTTGTAGATATCGGAAAATAATTTTCCATTAATTTGTATTGTGAATATTTTATGTAAATTAGCATGAAAATTATTTGTGTAATATTATTCCCCGGTTTTCAAGTGTGTGTTTATTTTTAGTATAGTCAAGTTAGGGTTCTCTTGGTCAATTTTACTTCGGATTGTTAAAAAATATTTGAAAGGACATTTATGTGTAGTTTTTCAAAAATAATACAACGTAGATCTAAAAAATAGTGAAGTAACTACGCGTTATCAAAGATTACTCAAAAAGTAGTCATCAGATCTCGATAAAATTTATATGTGACCACATGATAAATATCAGCTTTTGATTAAATTAAAAATTATTAAAATCGGTACACCCAGTAAAAAGTTATTGCGGATTTTCGAGAGTTTCCCTCGATTTCTCTAGGATCCCATCATCAGATCATAGTTTTGTTATCATGGTACCAAACTAGGGATATTCCTTTTCCAACAAAAAAAGAATTATCAAAATCAGTACATCCAGTAGAAAGTTATGCGGTATAATACAACGTAGATCGACGAAAAAAGCGTCAAGTAAAAACGCATTATTAGATATAACTCGAAAAATAGTTGTTGGATCTCAAATAAATTTAAATGGGACCAATTGGCACACACTAACTTTCGATTAAAAAAAATTTGTCGAAATCGGTCCACACGGTCAAAAGTTCTGATGCAAAATACATTAAAAAAAATACAGTCGAATTGAGAACCTCCTCCTTTTTTGGAAGTCGGTTAAAAAAATATCATTGGCTGTCATCTATCGCTGAATATCACAAAAACTGAAGCATAATTTGGAGACCACTCTTCATTTGAACCTGAACTTTACGATTTAAATCCTCATGTTATGACCACTAGACATACGAATATCTTATAAACCAAAATATACCCAATATTTAGTTTGTACAGAAAAATATTATTTAACAGAAGATTTGAAAAAGTAAAAATAATAGTAAAGCTTATAAGTTTATATATTTTATTTTATTAGAGAAAATAATTCGTGTCGAGATAGGGGTAGTAGCTAGTAAAGAATACACATTATCACACACAAATAGATAAAAGTTCACAAACTCATAACTGCGGTCTCATGTTCGTTTGTATACAGAGGCATTGATATTTAAATGCGTTTATTGGCAACCCTGAGTGAGATAAGGCGGAATTTTGTTTTAATTGTCATAAACACTCTGAAAGTTTCAAAGTTCAATAACATTTAAAATAAATAAATTTCGTTCGAATTACCAACTTGGGACTTGAGATAACATCTAACAATATATTGATTTTAAAAGCTATTTTTTGGGTTTTCATTGAGACAATTAAAAGTTTTTGACTTTATAGTCCAGTCATTTTAGGCATTTTAAGCTCCAATCTGCGGAAAAAGTGAACTGATTTTTTGTGTGTGCCTTGAGTGACAATCGCTATCAGGTATAATAACAACCGGAACCAACGGCTGAACGTGTTAACAACTACTAAAAACTAGACCGGAAATAACCGGTCGCTAGGTCGGCCTCCTAGTGGGTCCGACGGTCCGAGGTACTATGACTAGCGATCGCTTTCAGGATAATAACAATAACTGAATCTATATTTTACTTCACTACTTAATTATTGTGTTTTCTCTCAAACGAAAAGAAAAACCGACTTCAATTACATCGACAAGTAATACAACGTAAGTAGGCAAAAAAATAGTCAAGTTAATAAATACGAGTTGTCGAGATTACTCAAAAAGTCTATATAGTATAAATAGATTATGTATATTTATCCTTTTTGTTAAGTGGTACAGGATGTAAAAACAGAGTACACAAACACATAGAGACATGTAACGCAGTGGTAAGCGACCTCCAAATGCATACACTTACGGACCTTCGTCCTTAAGGCATGTTGATTGCATCCTTGGTTTTAGGACAACTGAAAACTACTAAATATTATGCTATAGGAATTTAACCCTAATACCAACCAAAATAAGGGCTACAAGTCAATATTGCAAGGGACTAATCAAGGCGCCTGTGACCTTAATCCTGAGGTCAGTTAATATACGATCACATTGATTGACTTTAGCCGTCGTAATGTCCTTGTGAGTGCCTGTTTTATATCTGTACGTGTATTTCAATGTTTTGTATGTTATTGTTTAAATCATATGTAATCCCTACTAATATTATAAATGTGAATGTATATTTGTTTGTTACGATTTCACGCGAAAACTTCTTAACCAATTATCAAGAAAATTTGTATAGATATTCTTGGAGATATTAGAAGTATACAGGATACTTTTTATTTTAAAAAAATCGTTGCAAGTGAAGCCGCTGGTAGAAGTAAGTATTACATAAAGGCAAAGTAAATATTTGAAGTCACAGTTTTAGCAGTCCCGGGTTCGATCCCCTAACGTGACAATTATTTTATAGGCTATATCAATTATTGTTATGCCCTGGACGTTATTCGGTAGCTTTCTTGACTCCTGGTATAAGATTTTTATCTTCCTGGAGGCATCTAAAGGAGAAGTCTTAGAAGAAAAGTGACCATTCATTTTTTGAGAGGTATTAATGAATGTTATAATCCCTACTAATATTATAAATGGGAATGTAACTTTGTTTGTTACGCTTTACACATATTCTTGGAGGTATTAGAAGTAACATAGGATACATTTTATTAAAAAAAAATTCGATGCGAGCGAAGCCGCGGGTAAAGCTAGTACTTTATAACAAAATTAAAATAATTTGTACCTAGCGATAAGACACAACAATTTTGCTTAAAATTTCTTAGCTATCCGACTGAGGAAGATCCGACAGAGAATCACAGCCAATACAGCCATGTACAAGATTTCATAATGATTGGTTGAATAGTTTTTGCGTGAAAGCGTAACAAACAAACTTAGATTCACATTTATAATATTAGATGGGAATTAGTAGGGATTATATACACCATAACGAATAAAGGGTTAGGATAGGATTAAGATATTATTATATATTAGGGTAGGCAAATAATTGGACTTCTTGTTAGAACCTTACCTTAACTTATATTTAATTAAGATTACTAAACCAATAAGAATGAGATTATTTTGTTTGTTATATGCTTTAGAAGTAATATACTTAAAATATTGTTTTTAATCTGCTTTTTAAATATTAAAAATGTCACCGTAGATTTGTCAAGTTTATTAATAATATTTGTATATACATATAATGAAATTGTAACCGGCTTATGTGTTGTATGTACATCAGATATTATCAGACAAAAAACTTGTAGTAGTATTCATAAGATTAGTATAAACCAAAATAATTATTTTTAGAATATTTTTACGTCTGTTTGTCTGTATATTTGAATTAAGAAGTATAGTAATTAATGTAAAAACAATTGCAGTTAAATGTTTAGCTATACTGTGCGGTTACGGCAGTAAAAAATATCGCCAACCCTCTCTTCCCGTGGGTATCGTAAGATGCGACTAAGGGATAACAAAGCTCCACTACCACCTTGGAACTTAAAAAGCCGACAGGTGGCGGGATAACCATCCAACTGCTGGCTTTGAAATACACAGGTCGAAGACGGGCAGCAGCGTCTTCGGTGCGACAAAGCCAGCCCTGCGGTCACCAACCCACCTGCCCAGCGTGGTGATTATTGGAAAAATAGATGAGTTCATGCCATTTTAGGCACGAAATTTTGGAGTCCAGCAGAGTGCTATTAGGCTGAAGTGGTGGTGGTTAACTAAAACATTTTAATAATAATTCGCGAGTAAAACCGCAAGACACAATTAGTTATTTCTAAAGAAATATACGTATAATAAAATTTCAATGAAAAAAGGAATGCTTCGTCGATCTGGTAATATTTAAATTAGCCTTTGTTGAAGAGACAGACATCTGCCATGACGGATTTTAAGCAACAATGTGTACCTTAAACTTGATAGTAAAAAAATTCAAATCTCTTCATTGTACAATAAATAATTTTATTTATCTACTATTATATATTCATAGCTTGAACGTCTGTGTTCGGGCTTAAAACATTTTATATTGTCACTAGCTGAATCTCGTGACAATACTCGCGTTGATTTTCAATATTTTCTTTGCATGATAGCGATAACTTTTATAGATAGATATAACTTTTTAAAGCCTAAAATATTCTGCATAGAATGATGTTTTTTGTTTTTGTTATATGTATTATCGTATTGATAACTTCTGAACGTAGAATTAATCTTTTAAATCGAACAAATGTATGTATGAAGCTAGAGGTAGGTTTGACAGTTCACAAAATACTTCAAGTCTGCACTGAACTGTACCTTTTCATTCACGTTGTAAGCCGAGGTGTGATCTCATCTCAATAAGACACACCTATACAGCAAACGTCCATTCTGAGCCCTAATGAGGAAACAGTCAACAAAATTGGTAGTCCAATTTTCACTGCCGGTATTCCGCTTCCCCATCGGGGGACTCTATAAACATCGCTAGGATCAACGCTAATACACATATCGAAAAAAGGCATATACATTTTTATTAGTTCACTATAAGAAATGCTTATACAAAAATGATATTAATTAGCAATAAAAATACTGAAAAAACCATATACAATTCAGATATACTGCTTACTGCTGATATACTGCTGGGTATAGGCCTCTTTTCCCATCTAGATGGATCGAAGGGTTGGCCGATATATTCTCTACTATGAGTAATGATTGACGGCTTAACGTGCTCTCGAGATACAGTGGAGAGACATACAAGGACAGACATCAAAACCGGTAAGAAATATTTGTACAAATACAAATACCCTTCCCGAGCAGGAATCGAACCGCAAACCATCAGTATTTTAGGCGATTATTCACACCACTACACCAGAGCGGTTCAGGTGATACGCGTTTTATTTATACAAAATCAGAGGTAGCACATTTCTAGCAAAATACAGATTGTTCAAACAGACAGATAAAATCTTCAACATTGTTATTAGTGAAGATCCCCAGATAACGACACTGTTAAGATACGCTCGTTTATTACTAAGACGATGAGTTTAACGAATATATTTCAGGTCGAAACCCTTACATGTAACGCAATTTAAAAATACTATGAACTTTATTTTAAAAGGTTTTATTTTTATCTATACATATAAAGAGGATAGATCGTTGTCTATGATTATAAATTATCCTTATCAAAACCCCTTTTGCGTTATTAAACTTGAAGTCATTAAGAAAATCAACGAAAATCACGAAATTAATTCTAATGAGACTGACAAAGAAGACGAATATTCTGCTAAACAATTTATATTAGAAATACGACAAGTTTTGTAGAGTGATATTGATAATAATTTATGATTATAATTAATATTAATGTTGCGTCCACTGGTGACAACAGGGCTGGTGCATTTTTTACCCAGAGAATCGGCAGAGTCATTCAACGTGGAAATGCTGCCAGATTTCTTGGCGCCATTCCACTCGGACGTGATTTATACCGCAATTATTAAGTTGTGAATTGTAAATATGTATAATATTGTAAATATTTCGAAATAAATGTACACATATAAAATAACTAGCTGACCCGGCAGACGTTGTCCTGTCCTGCGCGGAAAACACCTGGAACAGCTACCAAATTCGATTGCTTACATACCGATAGCAACGCCACCTGCTGGGTCCAATTGAGATAAAAATTACCCTATCTCCCAAGTTTGACTTAATTATAGATGCTTACAAAATTTGATAAAAATTGATTCTGTAGTTTCGGAGTTTATCTGGAACATACATCGTGACACAAAATTTTTATATATATAGATTTGCCAGTCAAAGTCACCTTTATAAATTACTGAATTATTTTACAACACTCTCTTCATTTAAAGATTATTTAGTCAAATTATCAGATACCAAGGAATGTGTTATATTTATTTATTTCTTTGAAGCATACTGACTATATACATATTTTTACATTGATATATACACATTAGCTATACAGTAAGGTCCTTAATACATGTATCAATAACTACCATACATAAAATTTAAATTTTTTTTTAGCTTACATAACACAAAACGAAACCATTAATTACTTAAAAAAATATTACAAAAGAGAATAGTAATCAAAAAAATCTATGTTTTCTGTGAAATGAGTCATATCAAATTGACTTATGACAATCTATAATAATATAATAAAATAGAGAGTTTATTGGTTTGTTTGGACACGTTAATTTTATAAGGTACAACGTATTGGATTACTAGTCTAGATAATCTAGAAGATGTGAATCGATATCAGATGATTCCGAACCCAGTAGAAATAGTCAAATAAATACGCGCTATTAAAGATAAGTCAAAAGAAGTCATCAAGATCAAATTTAAATGAGTCATCAGATCTCAATCAAATTTAAATGAGACCACATGAGACGCACCACCTTCTGATTAAAAATCAATCATCAATATAGGTACACCCAGTCAAAAGTTCTGAGGTAACTTACAAAAAAATTTACATACACATACAATCGGATGGTGAACCCCATCTTTTTTGAAAGTCAGAGGCTTATTGTTTATAACCTTTGTTCAAACTTTTGGGCCCTACAATCGAAATTCAATAATAATGGATTGATTTTCTCTGGAAATAATTTTGGATAATCGGCCTTGCTATCGCGCATTGCAAAATATTTCTAGCCACAATTGTTTCTTTTTTTCAAATACTTAAAAATAAAAAATAGAAAATAGTTTATAGTATAAAACTATAAACTTGATCTAATAGTGTATACAATTTTATACTTCTTCGAATCACAATTTAATTATCATACTAACGATCACGCTAGTAAAATTTTACTCACAGCCACATTATATTTGAGTTTCTGACAATACAGAAAATTTGTGATTGTCGTTCGCGATATTCTTTAAGACACTGTCAAATTTATTACTTTTAGTAGTAAAATTAATAATCACTTGTATTAGAACTGAGAAATTTATTTGGTTTTAGCGTATATAAAATTATATATAGTGTTTATACATAATATTTTAATTGTATATATTTTATAAGTCTTATAAATATTTTTATATCCCAATTTGTATATGTCAATAATATTTTTATTATCAACTAGCATCCAACCCCGGCTTCGCACGGGTATTTAACAAAAATTACAAATATTGTTTTTTAATGTTTATGCGAATTTCACTCATTTAAATGAAAAGACTTTTTTAGATTTTATCGCGGTTTATTAACTTTTTAACCGACTTCCAAAAAAGGAGGAGGTTCTCAATTCGACTGTATTTTTTTTTTTTTTTATGTATGTTACATCAGAACTTTTGACCGGGTAGACCGATTTCGACAAATTTTGTTTTAATCGAAAGGTGGTGTGTGCCAATTGGTCCCATTTAAATTTATTTGAGATCTAACAACTACTTTTCGAGTTATATCTAATAATGCGTTTTTACTTGACGCTTTTTTCGTCGACCTACGTTGTATTATACTGCATAACTTTCTACTGGATGTACCGATTTTGATAATTGTTTTTTTGTTGGAAAGGGGACATCCCTAGTTTGGTACCGTGATAAGTAAACCAGGATCTGATGGTGGGACCCCAGAGAAATCGAGGGAAACTCGAAAATCCGTAATAACTTTTTACTGGGTGTACCGATTTTGACAATTTTTAATTTAATCGAAAGCTGATGTTTATCATGTGGTCACATATAAATTTTATCGAGATCTAATAACTACTTTTTTAATAACCTTTGATAACGCGTAGTTGCTTGACTATTTTTTCGTCGATCTACGTTGTATTACTTGTCGATGTAATTGAAGTCGGTTTTTTTTTTCGTTTGCGAGCAAACACAATTATTTAGATGCCTTTGTATATGACATAATAATAATAATAATATATTCTTTATTGTACACCAAAATATAAACAAACAGTAGTAACTAAAAAAAAAAGATGTACAAAGGCGATCTTATCGCTGAAGAGCGATTTCTTCCAGATAACCTTTGGGCACAGGACTCGACATAGTAGTGACGGATAGGAAGTGTACAATATTGTTAAGGATGAATAAAAATGACTGTATATGTATAGGACTGTGGACTGTCCTCCCGTGACCATGATTGCTGTAAAGTATCCGAAACGTCGATCGTCACCTGATTGGAGGGCGGTCTGTGCTCTTAAAGAATTAAGGAGTTGTCTTTTGGATTTTATATATTTTTATGACATGTTACAATTAGTAAAATAATCCCTTATTTAAATGCAACACAATTTTAAATCATATATTCATACTTTAAGTCATATATAATGGTGCATTCTTTGTAACAAGTCTTGTACAAGTTTTGATGAATCAAATCCATCATTGATTGAATATTTACTTAAAAATTGTTTACCCAAGTGCAGTTACATAAACCAGCGTGCTTGAAACCGTGACTGGTAATTGAGAGTACTGTTATTGAAACATAAATTTTCCAAATAAATAAAACAGTAAAACAATTAAACTGGAAAATTTTGTCTTGATCGCTCTTGATTTAGTTCTAATCATTTGAGTAGTTTGAGTAGACGTCTGATAGCGGTTGTTACTCATAGTAGGGAATGTATGCGCCCACCCGCAGTGGAGTAGCGTGGTGGACTGAGCTCCAATATGGAGAAAGAGGCCTATGCCCATCATTGGGATATTGCAGGCTAAATAAATCAAATTAAGTAGTGAAAGTTAAGTATGAACATTATTATTAATATTCCAGTATTGTTTTATGCTCATTTAATTTGAAATGAATCTTATATATAAAATTCTTGCGTCACAATGTTAGTGACAATACTCCTTCAAAACGGCTGGATCGATTTTTATGACATTTTGTGTGCATATTGGGTAGGCCTGAGAATCGCGAGAATTGGCCAACATCTATTTTTCATACCTCTAAGTTAAAAGGGAGGATCAAGAAGGATGAGGAGGGATTAAGAGGGTTATAAAATATATGGCTAAACAACGTTTTGCGGGGTCAGCTAGTCATTCTATAAATGTCTGCTGCTCTGCTCATCTCCATTTAAGAGAAGGGTTGCTCAAGCACACTTTTCACCGTGGGTTGGAAGGTAATTCTTATTTAATTCTTTTTTCTTCTGTGTTAAAGTAGCCAGCACACGTGTAAGTTGACTGGAATGGTCTTTTTGACACGTGAAGAATATAATTTACCGATTAAGGCCTATCAACGTCACCTCGTTCCCAGCACTCAATTTGACAAGTATCTAGATAAATATAGTGTAGTATAGTTTGAGTCGATGTAATCTCCCAGTCTCTTGTTCAGTCTCCTTGTATATTCACTCTTGAACAATTACTTTTATATGTATAAAATGATTTATCTTCCTCTTCAATTGTTTTAATATTGAACTGTTTACTACTGTCACGCGATTATCATAAGTAACGGTCTGATATTAATTATTTAGTTTTAGAGTATTTTTTCAAATACTATTTTTGTTTATCGAATAAATCGACATGAACTCACTTGTGCCTGATGAGAAATAATAGCAAAGTCTCATTCAGTTCAAATGTAGAGACGTAACACATGATAAACTTGCACGTGTAAAAATTTTATGACGTCGTTAAACAAAAATAAAGTTAGAAGCTAAAGTAAATGACCTGCAGTAATCTTAATTAAAACGTATTTCTCAAAGATATAAAATTTGTATCACCTCACAACAATTATATTAGATAAAAGGCTCATAAATGACACGTCAAAATGTGTGACATAAATGAATTATCCAGAAAATAATACAATCCATTATCCTAGATAGATACGAAAATAATCTTAACTATTTTTGAATATCATATCAAAAAATGACCGCTCCAGCGGGATTCGAACCCGCGTCTCCGACTGACCGTGTCGGCGCTCTAGCCAATTAAGCTATGGAACGATATACCCGCTAGAGCGAAATTTTTGATATGATGATTTTTATTTTCGGTTTAAGCGAACCGTGGCGCCGTCTATAGTGAGTTCTTTACAGAGACCCGTAACTATTCAAAGTTTCATATTACAATGAAAATCTTTGACAGGAGACGACACCATGCTATTTTTAATATGTACGATTTTTATTTTTTTATGTTACCCTCACATTAGGAATTCTAAATATTTTTGAATATCATATCAAAAATTGACCGCTCCAGCGGGATTCGAACCCGCGTCTCCGACTGACCGTGTCGGCGCTCTAGCCAATTAAGCTATGGAACGATATACCCGCTAGAGCGAAATTTTTGATATGATGATTTTTATTTTCGGTTTAAGCGAACCGTGGCGCCGTCTATAGTGAGTTCTTTACAGAGACCCGTAACTATTCAAAGTTTCATATTACAATGAAAATCTTTGACAGGAGACGACACCATGCTATTTTTAATATGTACGATTTTTATTTTTATGTTACCCTTACATTAGGAATTCTAAATATTTTTGAATATCATATCAAAAATTGACCGCTCCAGCGGGATTCGAACCCGCGTCTCCGACTGACCGTGTCGGCGCTCTAGCCAATTAAGCTATGGAACGATATACCCGCTAGAGCGAAATTTTTGATATGATGATTTTTATTTTCGGTTTAAGCGAACCGTGGCGCCGTCTATAGTGAGTTCTTTACAGAGACCCGTAACTATTCAAAGTTTCATATTACAATGAAAATCTTTGACAGGAGACGACACCATGCTATTTTTAATATGTACGATTTTTATTTTTATGTTACCCTCACATTAGGAATTCTAAATATTTTTGAATATCATATCAAAAATTGACGGTTCGCCACGGTTCGCTTAAACCGAAAATAAAAATCATCATATCAAAAATTTCGCTCTAGCGGGTATATCGTTCCATAGCTTAATTGGCTAGAGCGCCGACACGGTCAGTCGGAGACGCGGGTTCGAATCCCGCTGGAGCGGTCAATTTTTGATATGATGTTCAAAAATATTTAGAATTCCTAATGTGAGGGTAACATAAAAATAAAAATTGTACATATAATCTTAACTGTAAACTACATTTTGTAAGAATCTGCCCAATACGGCCATTGTTGTACAATATATATTCTTTATTGCGCTAAGTAAATTTTACAATAGTCGTAATAATATAGGAAGTTGTCAAGGGCGAATTTATCTCTAAAAGAGATCTCTTCCAGTCAACCCATGGCAGTGAGTGATAATGTGAAACTTGGGGCAAAGTAGTGCAGGAATAGAATAATAATAATTAAAAATTAAACATAAAATACATACACCACACATACATAAACATATATAAACATACACAGATACATCTACATACATACATACATACATCTACATACATATATACATAAAAAATAAATATAATACATATATACATCTCATACATCTGTACTGATTTTGGAAAGCAGATAGTTTTTAAAAGTGGAGTAAAGTTCTTGGATGAATTTTGGGAGATATTTCCAAAGGTTAGCGGCGTATACAGAAAATGAATTCAATCGGAAGTTGGTGTTATGCCTAAGAAGTTCAAGCATTGTTGTTATGCAAGAACGCCTAGAACGGATGGGGGTAGGAAGCAATTTGAAACGGGATCGAAGGTAATGAGGATATTTTTGATCATGGAGTATGTTATAAAGGAAAGAAAGGATGTGCATATCACGGCGAAGGTGGATAGGGAGCCACTTAAGTTTAGTACGAAAGTGGGAGATACGATCATATTTGCGTAAACCAAAAATAAAGCGTATAGCAAGATTTTGTAGACGCTCCAATTTACCAAGTAGCTCCTGTGTCACATCTAAATAGCACACATTTGCATAGTCGAAAATGGGTAAGAGAAGGGATTGCGTAAGCAATATTTTGGTTTTAAATGGTAAAAAGAATTGGAGACGCTTCAGAGAGTGAAAGGTATTGTGCATTTTAATGTAATATTAACGTAACCAATAGTTTTGTACGTAAATAAATAAATTTCAATAAAAGAAGTAGTAGACACATGCATATTTATTAGATTACTGTAAATCGGCACATAATACCCATTTATTATGATACATTTACTTCATTTATATGTGACTTTATCTTATTTAAGAAAAGTATTATTTTTATTCAATGTCTAAGAGCAAAAAATATCCTACCAAACGTATTTTTTATTGATAACACTTAATTTGTATAGCGATTTTCATATTTATTACGTTTGTATTGAAATCGGAATTCTCAAGTACAAATAAAAATACAAATGAAAATTTCAAATTAATTGAACTGAGATTAAAATGCACGAAATGCTTACCTTTTCCTGGATGCGTTCGGCTCGACCTTCCCAATCGTCACTACCAACTAAATAGTTTCTGAACATGCAATTTTGTACTTTATCCATCTTATAATAAGATTTTATGAAACAGCAAGCGCCGAGTATCAGTAGGCACCAAAAATGCACATGCGTCGCAACAGTGAGCCTACACCGTAGAGGCTCTACGCTCAGACGGCGCGCGACCGCCACACTCGTAACTCGTAGACCCGCTACGACTTAGCGCGATATTACTTCGGAACTTTTAATACTTTTCTAACTATCGTATTATTTGTGTACTGTGTAAATACTTATTTGCATAGGTTTGATGTGATTAAAGGTAGTTTAGAATGACTTAGTGACGATGGCTCCTTTAAGAGTATTAAGTGATTTTACTGACGATTTTCAAAACTTTTCGACACAACATCCAGGAGAGCGGCATCATTTCCGACATAGAAATCATTCGCGAGATCACGCGAGGAATCATTTCGTAGATGTTATATCAAACTCGATAATGGATGTGATAAATACTAGATTCGTGCCTGAGAACAGCGTGTTGCCTGATATGGAGCCGTTGGCCACACACATGGAAGAAAGGCATCCTTTGAGGTTGAACATTACGATGAATAGGTCGGAGTTGGAGGCGATTGACGACGAGTTTATGTATAGGCACAGTGGTGCAATGACTGCAGTGTACTGCGTGGCGTATCTCCTGGTTTTCATCGTTGGTTTGGTCGGAAATTGCTTCGTAATCGCTGTGGTGTACCGCTCTCCTAGGATGCGAACTGTGACCAATTTTTTCATAGTGAATCTCGCTGTTGCTGATATATTGGTTATAGTTTTCTGCTTACCCGCCACGCTTATGTCCAACATTTTTGTCCGTAAGTACTTTTGATATATTATTTTCACTACTTCCGTAATATAATGTATAAGAAAAAAATTTACTTTACACATTAGAAAGTATATAATAAAACAAGCAAAAAATAAAGACTATAGTAGAGGAGTATATTACTTCACATAATTTGTACCACTGAATGAGAATGTTACATTAACAATTAAAATATATGGTACATTATTAAACAATCATTATTAAGCTACTTTATTTATGACTGTAATTATTGCATTAAAGTCAGCATAATGAAAAATATTTATTAAGATTATAACGGTTATAAGAGTTTTAATTGTATCTATAGCTAATTAAAAAAAATACAACATACACACACGGTCATCTGTTCCTAAGGTAAGCAACTTAGTGTTTGTGTTATAGGTAACAACCGACTGTTATGTGTATTTTGTATATAAATACATAGCAATAATACATATATAAATACAAATATTACACACATACTCAGGCGGGTAATTAAACTTTATTACAGATGGTATAGCTACATTTTTTTTTTTGATAAACTTACATATAAATAATACATATAGGAATAAATATATATTACACCCAGACTCGGGGTGGAAAACGAACCCACAACCCCCGGAGCAGAAAGCAGGGTCACTACAAACTGCGCCAACGGGCTAGTCAGAATATATAGTTATAGATAATATTATGTATATAAGCGTATATATTTTTTATGTGTATATGTTTATATGTATTTATGTGTGTATTGTATTTATATATTTTTATGTAATACGTTCTGTAATTTTTAATATAGTTAATATTGTTTGTAGTATGTGTATATATGTATGCACGTTTGTGTGTATATTTGATTTTCTTCCCGTTTTCTTTTATTTTAAGTCTGTACATCCTTTCCGTTTTTTTTCTTCACATATTCTAGCTGATTGTCTGGAAGAGATCGCTGTTTAGCGACAAGACCGCCTGATCCTTCGTCTATATGGGCCTATGCCCAGTGGTGGGATATTACTGGTTCGTACGGGCGATGTTTTATGTACAGTGTACGCGGATGCAGGCTCATAATGAGATTTGATTTAATATTAATTTGATACATGTAATATGTGTTGCAATGCAATTTTTTTTCTAAACATGAATCAAATAATATATTATATGTGCAAATAATTTTTAAATAGGTGTAAGTAATATAGGTATTGTAAAAAAAGCTAATTTAAAACATAAAGTATAATGAGCGTTAAGTTAAATGGCTTTTTGGATTGTTCAAGTTATTATCATCACTTTGAAGAAAGTGAATTACTGAGACCTTTGTTTTTAGTCAAACTTTAGTAATAAATTATATTTATCTTTACATAATAATTGTGTTTGCTCATAAACGAAAAAAACCGACTACAATTTATATCGACAAGTAAATAAATACGTATTTTTTGGGATGTCTCTAAAGTACTTGTCAAATCTTGTTAAAATCACGACACACATAACAAGCAGCTTTCGATTAAAAAAAATATATGAAAGGTGGTTAATACAGTCGAATTGAGAACCAAATTTTTCTGAAATCATTTAATAAATGTTGTTAGACTTACTTATCAACGCACATTTGAGCAACATCATTGTCTTGCAAACTAATCACCTCCTTAATATAGCTTATTTATTACGAAATTGTTATTTGACTGACGCAGATATCTAATGAAATTGTTATTTGTTTGCTGCGGATGACGTCTGTTTTTTTTATCTTATAACATACACACACGGTCGTCTGTTCCTGAAATAAGCAGCTTAATGCTTGTGTTATAGGTAACAGCCGACTGTTATAACTATATATTTTTTTATAAATATACATAGAAATAATACACATATAAATATATAAATACAAATATTACACCCAGACTCAGGCGGGGATCGAACCCGCAACCCACGGCACAGAAAGCAGGGCCACTACAAACTGCGCCAACGGGCTAGTCAAGTCTGTACTTCTGCCTATTTATACTCAAAATAATCTTAATAAACTTAGTGTTAGATCGACTTTCATTGGGCTTGGTTTCCCTCATAACCTTCCGTCACATCTCTCACCCAACCAGAGACTATACCATACACATTGTAATGATACATATTCCGAATACTAAAGGATGGAAGTTATTGAAATTACATCCGACATAAAAGTCGGTAACCGCAAAAATAAGAAAATAAAAAGGATATAGATAATTGTGAACGATGTCATTAAATTGGACAGTTCACTGAGCATTGCCGTTTTTTTCGACTCTGTTCGGATTCTGTTTCGAAGAATCCCTTTGATTTGACGATATTCTATTTTCATGTTTAACTGTTTTTATTATTGTGTTATAATTTATTTGAAGGGAAAATGTAATGTTAAATTTCTTGTGTAGTTCGTTTATCGTTATAAGCTTTGTGCTTGTTACTGTGTTAACATGAATGTCAGTCAGTCAGCTCAGCCTATTGTAGTCCACTGCTGGACATAGGCCTCCCCAGGTTCGCGCCAAACATCCCGATTTTCCGCAATCCTCATCCAGCCTACCCCGGCAATCTTACGTAGATCGTCGGTCCAACGGGCCGGAGGACGTCCCACACTGCGTTTGCCAACGACGGTCCAACGACCATCGGTCCTGCGACACAGATGGCTATAACGTGAATGTATAAATTAAAAATATATCTGTGATACGTGTTTTGATGGTTTCGTTGTTTATGGAATTATATTATCTGTTCATCAATCAATTACATGCCTTGATTATAGTAAGCGTTAAGTTAAATTAAAAACTAAATTACGTTAAAACGATAAAAGTAATATAAAAATTTACTCAATATAACGGAACAATATCGATACAGAATTACGTTAAATATAAATATAATAATCTTATAAGTGAAGCATTTCCATATAAAGCGCCAACATTTATGTGTTTATGATTTCGTTGCGTGTTGGCACTTTATTTAATTCCGTCGCGTTTGTGTCAACTCACTCAATGGCGGCAATATAAACAAAACACAGTTTAATTTGTGTTTAATTAGTCTATATACAACAATTAACTACAAATATTTTTTTTCTATAAAACTTTTAATATCATCGTTTTTATTAATTTTACTGTAACTTGATATTGACGCCGCGTTGGCGCAACGGTTACAGCCATGGATTGTACTTGTTGCGCTGGCGGTTGCGGGTTCGATTCCCGCACATGACATACATTTGTATTGCCATACAGGTGTTTGCCGTGGTCTGGGTGTTTGTGCAGTCCTTGTGGGTTTCCCCACCGTGCCTCGGAAAGCACGTTAAGCCGTCGGTCCCGGTTGTTATCATGTACACCTGATAGCGATCGTTACTCATAGTAGGGAATATATCCGCCAACCCGCATTGGAGCAGCGTGGTGGATTAAGCTCTGATCCTTCTCCTATGGGGAAAGAGGCCTATGCCCAGTAGTGGGATATTACAGGCTGAAGCGACTGTAACTTGATATTCGTTGTTGAAATTGTCAAATTGACGTGTTAAATTACATTTTACAGATAAAAAAATCCCCAAAAGAAGGTTGCAAACCGTCATGAAAAATCATAGTCATAAACGTGCCTAATTTTACGATGATGAAATCAACACATTGGAATAAACAAATGAACACATTCATTCATTTTATCACTAGTATATTAATATAGATGGCTCGTAAAATCTAAGGCTATAAATGGCAACGATATAAAAATGACGATACTAGCTCGAGATTGTCATAAGTGCTCTACTTCCGAGGGGAGTTGAAATTTCTTTCGGATATTGAGTTGACAAACAGATATTAGTTACTTGTTGTATATTTGCTTTAACAACCTTGTTTTTGTTTTCTACGAAAAATAACTAAAACATAAGGTTCTTATGAGTAGTCTAGGGAAATCAATAAGAAAAAATGTGATATCCGATAAATAGAGATTTCGTACAGTATTTTCTTTATACTTTTCGTCAATGTAGAGATGGAGGGACATAATACTATTATTTTTGCCTTTAATGAGATAAAAATAAATGAAGATGAATAAATTGGTATTGTTTATAAGCTTTAAGGTCATTGGCATTTAACGGCCGTTTTCAATAACCCATCTATCTCTGATTTTGCCTACTAGCAATAAATTTTTGTTAGTATTTGTATTGAGCTTACGTCAAAATTCTATCTATAGTAATCAAATTCTGAGATATATGTTATAGAGTATCGAAACTGACCGTTAGTTGACTTAACTTCGAATAGGAAAATAAAAAGGCTAGAAAGTGTAATACTTGTGTTTAGGCAGTTCGTTATATTAATTAATTTTGGTCAATTTATGTGAGTATTCATACATGTATATGGAGCACGTGTTTGTATATTTAGAGCATCATCATTCCAGCCTATTACAGTCCACTGCTGGACATAGGCCTCCTCAAGTTCGCGCCAAAAATGCGTGAACTCATGTGTGTTGCCCGTAGTCACCACGCTGGGCAGGCGGATTGGTGACCGCAGGACTGGCTTTGTCGCACCGAAGACGCTGCTGCCCGTCTTCGGCCTGTGTGTTTCAAAGCCAGCGGTTAGATGGTTATCCCGCCATCGGTCTGCTTCTTAAGTCCCAAGGTGGCAGTGGAACCTCGTATCCCTTAGTCGCCTCTTACGACACCCACAGGATGAGAGGGGGTGGCTATATTCTTTGGTGCCGTAGCCATACAGTCTATTATAAACAGATTTAGAGCATACACAGAGGATATTTTGTTTAATTGTTAATTTCTCTTTTGGGTCGTTGGTGAATATTTTCTTACTTTCCGTTTCCAAAAAAAGGGAGAACGGATTTAATTGTTTATACATGATGTATTTTTTTACATCAAATAATAATTAATAAAATATGTAACTAAGTCAACGGGTATAAAATAACTTTGGGAAATTTCGTAAGGCTGTAATTAATTTGGTCCGTCAGGGTGTATTGACAATGAAAACTCGAATGGTAATGACTAAGAAAAGTTTTGTTGGGAAACAATAATTACAAATACACTAAGTTTGAACAATCTTGTCTCTCATAGATTCGGGGTGGACGTCGTGTTATTCCCAAGGTTATTGACACTTCGTGACATTTAGAAATTATGTGTTAAATTGACCGTATTATTTCTGATGCTTTAAATTGGTAACAATTTTTTTAAAGGTCTATTAGTGTTTGAGTTTAGTAAGCAATCACTGCATGGTGAGAATGCGTAGGTGTTTCAAAGCCGCTAGCTCTTTCGGCTAGCCCTTTTTGTGGTACAGAAATCTTAGTATGGTTAGATAATAAATTGTAATGGAAAAAAGTCCTAGCTATATACAGATATACGATTACAAATACAGCTTTAATTTGTTGTACACTAAATGAGGACATTTTTATATCAAATTTTCAAAGTGTTTCTGAGGTACATTAACTTGCCAGGCGATATTAGAGCAGTGAGGCGGAATCTCCCAAATTTTTTTCATCAGTCATTAGTACCATGATCAACAGTAGGAAGTTTGAGGAATATAACATCAGTACATATTATAAAACAAAGTCGCTTTCTCTGTCCCTATGTATGCTTAAATCTTTAAAACTACGCAACGGATTTTGATGCGGTTTTATTGATAGATAGAGTGATTGAAGAGGAAGGTTTATATGTATAATACATGCATAATATAATAGAGGAACACTGATAGTTTTTGCAACCGTGCGAAGACGGGGCGGGTCGCTAGTTATTAATAGAATTAGAAATTTTTCACCGCAGTGCATTGTACCATTGGAACAAAATTCATATTTGATAGAGTTCGTAAAAAAAATTGTACCAACCGAATTTTATTACCGAATTATATTATCTGTTTCTGACTTGTCGATGATTTGGTTATTTTATTATTGAAACGCCATGTCCTTGTTAGCTTTAATAGAGCATTAAAGCCTTCACGAAAGTACTTTCTCGCGCATAAAATATTTTTCGCAAATATTTCGAAGCGTTATTGATTTTGGGTAGTTAAGAATATATTTGAGTTTTGCTAAATCAGTATATCTTTTGAAAATATTTATAAAATGATAATTTTATTATATCGTTAAGTTTTTTTCTGCAATTTTGTAGAAAAAATATTAATATTTAAGAGTTAGTACGAAGCAAGGGTACACAATGAGGTATAATATATCAACTGAGGTAGGGCACAGCAGCAAAAAATCTGCTCAAAATCTGGAGCAGCTCGACTGGGGATGAAACTCGACTCTACAGGAGATTACAGGTAAATAATAATACTATACAATTTTTAATATCATTTCAAAAATCGAACGTTCCAGCGGGGATCGAACCTGTATCTCCGACTGACCTGACCTGAAATTTTTGATATGATGATTTTATATAGCTTCTAAGCGACTATTAATAAAAATACTATATGTATATCAGTCACTATTCAAAGTTTCATATTACAATAAAAATCTTTTGACAGGAGACGACACCATGCTATTTTTAATTCGTACGATTTCTTTTTGTACTACCCACACATTAGGGGATTCTACACAATTTTTAATATTATATCAAAAATCGAACGTTCCAGCGGGGATCGAACCTGCATCTCCGACTGATCGTGTCTTAACCCTTAAGCGATACCTGAATATTCTTTGTACTACTACCGTCTTACTTGTATTATGTAATAAAGTGAGGTCAATGTCTGTCTAATATCAGTTTATTTACTTTATAGGTGTACAAAAAAAAGATTTTCGCTAAAATAAGGGTTGCCACTTGAAATATGTATTTTATTTCATACTGTATTTGATTTTTTTATTGATTTCTGACACTACACTATACTACTTTCTAACACTGTAATAGATTTGGAGACTTATTTATTAGAAAGTGTTAGGTAGGTCTCCAAAATAATTACATAAGGTGGTAATTAGATAAGATTATATAATTACTACATTATGTAATAATTACATAAGATTATGGGCTAAAAAGAAACAAACTGTGAGACTAGAACAGCAATTCCAAATGTCGTTTTGAACGTTAAATACACCATTACACCATTCAAATTTACACCATTACACCATTCAAATTTTTACGCGAAAATGATCACGTAAATCGTCTTTTAATTTTTTATATATTTCGTATTATAATGAAACAACTTATTCGGAACATTTCTTTTGAATATCATATCAAAAATTGACCGCTCCAGCGGGGTTCGAACCCGCGTCTCCGACTGACCGTGTTGGCGCTCTAGCCAATTAAGCTATGGAATGATGTACGCGCTAGATCGAAATTTTTGATATGATGATTTTTATATTTGGTCTAAGCAACCGTGGCGCCGTCTATAGTGAGTTCTTTACAGAAACCCGTAACTATTCAAAGTTTCATATTACAATGAAAATCTTTGACAGGAGACGACACCATGCTATTTTTAATGGGAGCGGTCAATTTTTGATATGATATTAAAAAAAAATGCTTAGAATTCCCAATGTGTGGGTAACACAAAAATAAAATCGTAGATATTAACTTTTTCGGATTTTATTCGGATTTTATCCGAAAAAGTTGTTTAATTATAATGAGTGAAATTCGCGGTAACATTAGAAAACAATATATTTCGCAAGTGCTTTTGAATATTGCTATTTTAAATCAACCTGTAATATCCCACTGCTGGGCATAGGCTTGTTTCTCTATGTAGGCGTGTCGAAGTGCACCACTCTGATCCGTAGTTTGCAAATAAGAACGTTAGTACTGTATATTAATTTGTTAATTATATCTAATTAACAATATTTGTATATACTAGCTGACGATGAGAACGGTGCATTTTGTACCGTCATATTAGTTGGACAAAGTTACATATCTGTGAAAAATTTCATTAAAATCCATCGTTTCGGAGATTAGCCCAGACAAACACCGTGACACGAGATTTCTTTATATATAAATAAATACGCAAAAATTAAAATATTTCTGCCAGCCCTAGCAATTTGGCAACACGCACTGGTCATATATTAATATAAGCAAATTTATTTGTTAGTGTATCCCTCACGATAGCCCCTAAAAGAAAGTTCAATAGTACTAAACTCACCGTATGTCACATTTACATACATTTTGTATGAAATATCTGTAAATATAATAAAATGAGCGATAATGTCTGTACGTGAAATGTATATGATACAGTATGCAATATACAAAACCTTATCTTTAGGATATTTGTTGTTTGTCAGTCTTAAAGATTATTATATTATATACTTATTACTCCCAAAACAACTTGGCTAAAAAAAACACGGTCACAGAATAGTTAAACCACAAAGATCTATCGAGTGTGAACCGTTTATTTAGTTACATGTGACGAATCTTCACATATCAAATTATGGTACAGCAAAGTCAAATTGACACCACATTAAACCGTGTTTCAATGTCACGATGTCACCCAAAAGTCTACAAATGTCCCGTTTATATTTGACCCATATAAAAGTTCCTGAGCGAGGGACCCAAATGTCTTTATTAAAAGTTCGAAATCTCGACGAGGTCAAGAAAGTTATTAATGCCTTCGCTGTATCGCATTAAAAAACAGGCTATTACTATTTCGAAAAGACATTCCATTGTGAAGGAAATTTAAATATTTTTTGAGTTGTTAAGGAATTTATATTTATAATCGGGTTTTGTTCTATAACGAAAAACTGACTTCAATTTACATAGATGGGTATTACCCAGTACAAAGTTTAAAAAAAAAGTTTACGCTTCAGCCTGTAATATCCCACTACTGGGCATAGGCCTCTTTCCCCATGTAGGAGAAGGATCAGAGCTTAATCCACCACGCTGCTCCAATGCGTAACGTATGAGTAACGATCGCTATCAGGTGTACATGATAACAACCGGGATCGGCAGCTTAACGTGCTGTCCGAGGCACGGTGGGGAGATCCAAAAGGACTGCACAAACACCCAGACCATGGCAAACACCTGTATGGCCAATATAAATGTTTGTCATGTGCGGGGATCGAACCCGCAACCGCCAGCGCAACTGGCACAATCCATGGCTGTGACCATTGCGCCAACGCGGCGCCTAAAAAGTTTTAAAAAAGTTTGTTATAGCATTATTAGGGATAACTCATACGTTTCTTATAAGATCTTGATAAGAATCATACGAAAAACACTAGCTGTATACACTACTAACCACTAATTGGGAACTTGCTCTTTTTAAAGTTGTTTAAAAATACGGTTTCGATTCGAGATGTCAATAGTTTATATCAGAATATTATCATCAAAGTGCAGATAATAATCACCCACATTATTCAACATTAATCAGAAATAGTCTGCGCTGTCGAACTAAAACTACTTCGAATAGTTCTCTATACTTAATAGTTTTCCCGCCTCCTGTTAGATAACTTCGCGATTGTTGATAAATCGCTTTCACGATACTTCGATCAAGTTGTTTACGTAGACTTAAATATTTGATGAGAATACAAAATGATATTTTTAATATTTAATCAAAAAGTAGATCATAATTGTGTTTGCTCGATTACAAAAAAAACCGACTTCAATTACATCGATAAGACGAAAAATAAGTCAAGTATAAGTATAAGTCTCGATTAATTTTATATGGATAAAATTCTATTCACAAGCATCAGCTTTCAATTAAAATAAAAATTATCAAAATCAATCAATCCCAGTAAAAAGTTATACGAAATAATATAACGTAGGTCGATCAAAAAATAGTCAAGTAAATACGCATTATTAGATGTAACTCAAAGGTACTTGTTGGATCTCAATTAAATTGAAATGAAACCACGTGACACGCACCCCATTTCGATTAGCAAAAATCATCAGTCATTGAACCCATTTTGAATTGAGAACATCAGTCTTTTTTGGATTGTACCGTTGAATCTATAACTTAATAACTGGGACGGATTTAAACGTGTGACATTTTATTTAAAATTCATATTATTATCTATGCCCTTTCAGTTTAAATTATATCATTTGTGTATAAAGGAATTGAGTGAAAAAATGATTTTATAACAGGATACGAAAATAGACGCGTAGGAAGATGTGGGCGTTAACGTCGTATTATTGCTGTGTTAGCTCTGTGTCCGCGACGAATTAATCAATTTCACAAATAAAATAATGAAAAAATATACCACAGTAATTCTTTTTGCCGTTCTTTT
The DNA here is from genome assembly GCF_905220565.1 of Melitaea cinxia. NCBI lineage: Eukaryota > Metazoa > Arthropoda > Insecta > Lepidoptera > Nymphalidae > Melitaea > Melitaea cinxia. The sequence continues at coordinate 16,840,752 of NC_059404.1, forward strand.
CCCTGAGTCTTAAGTCTTATTAATATATCGGAAGATGTGTACAGCTAGTGTAAATACAGCCCTGGCAACGTGTAATGTTAATCGTAGATTTTGAACTAAGTAAAATTGTGTTAGAAATAATTAATTATATGCGATTTCTATACCGTTTTTTTTATTCAGAGTAATTTTAGTTGCAACTTATCATTTAACATGCTTTCTTCCTTTGCTATATTGTTAATTATTAGAATTTTTCACGTTTTTGTTTATTGTGTTATATATGTTTATTTGATAACTGTATTGTGTCGTTAGACCACATTTTTGGTCTTGTCTTATATTTTTAGCCGAAATCCAAAAATGAAGGAGGTTCTAAATTCGACTGTATTTTTTTTTCTTATTTTAATCGAAAGCTGATGCCTGTCTTGGGTACCCATTTAAATTTGATACAAATCTGATATGACTTAATGAGTTGGTAACGAGCATTTACTTGAAATCTGACTGGTAATTTTTTGAGTTATCGCTATTAACGCGTATTTACTGGACTATTTTTTCGTCGATCTAGGTTGTATTTGTCGATATAATTGAAGTCGTTCTGTGTTTCTTACTGTATCTTATAAAAATCAGCACTTCGAATCGTAGCTTCACATTAATCATATTCATTGATCTGATTGAAAAAATTGTTTAATTCATCTCAAGCAATTGACCATAATTATTAATAAATCTCTAAAGATTAAAGAAACTGCAGTAAAATTTCAACTTTCGTATACGTGGCAGGAATCCTGCAAATGCCGTTCTATTTAAAATATTAGTTCATTTATCAGTCTAGACCATAATCTCTACTACTCCCAAATATATTGCGTCCCGTACCTTTTCGACAGATTGGAAAGGGACAGATGATGTGTCTGTTCCGATTTCTTAAGTACACATGAAACAAGGACGATGATATTTAGTTGGAAATTTTGTTACTTAAAATTTAACAAAACAATGTTGACATATTAGGGTATAATAATCTTAAGTGAATGAGAGGATTTTGAATTTAGGCACGTAATCGCCCGAATTTCCGCACTTATTCATAATTATTTTATCATTCAATTTTTAAATTGTTGTAGTTAATAAATAGTGATGTAAAGAGATTAATTTATACAGTGTTTAATATGATTTATTTTTCGTAAATAAAACGAAAAAATTGTGAAATTTTATTTATGAAAAAAATTAAATCAGATAAAATATTTTTTTTTCCTTTCATTAAAACTTTTCCAATTTATTTAAAAATCGTTTTCTAATTTCCCGCCGCTTCATATCAAACTTAATTAAGATTGAAAGATACGAATCTTAAATACATTACTCACTAATAAAAATAAAAAAAATAATTATGTTTGCTCGCAAACGAAAAAAAAAACCGACTTCAATTACATCGACAAGTAATACAACGTAGATGGACGAAAAAATAGTCAAGCAACTATGCGTTATCAAAGATTACTCAAAAAGTAGTTATCAGATCTCGATAAAATTTATATGTGACCACATGATAAACATCAGCTTTCGAATAAATTAAAAATTATCAAAATCGGTACACCCAGTAAAAAGTTATTACGGATTTTTGATAGTTTCCCTCGATTCCTCTGGGATCCCATCATCAGACCCTGGTTTCCTTATCACGGTACCAAACTAGGGATATCCTCTTTCCAACAAAAAAAGAATTATCAAAATCGATACATCCAGTGGAAAGTTATGCGGTATAATACAACGTAGGTCGACGAAAAAAGCGTCAAGTAAAAACACATTATTAGATATAACTCGAAAAGTAGTTGTTAGATCTCTAATAAATTTAAATGGGACCAATTGGCACACACCACCTTTCGATTAAAACAAAATTTGTCGAAATCGGTCCACCCGGTCAAAAGTTCTGATGTAACATACATAAAAAAAAAAAAAAAAAAAAAAAAAAAAAAAAAAAACAGTCGAATTGAGAACCTCCTCCTTTTTTGGAAATCGGTTAAAAATATATATTTTTAAGTTTTGGTTAAGAAGTATTTCAAACTGTATGTTTTTTTTTTACAATTTTTACAAGTGTTTGTTATTCTTTGGTAGGTCTAAGAGTATAGAAAATATATTAATATTAGAGAAACTTTCCTATTTTTTAACCGACTTCAAAAAAAGGAGGAGGTTACTCAATTCGACCGTATATATTTTTTAATGTATGTGCGGTTCTCCTTTGTTTATGAACCGATTTTGATAATTCTTTTTTGTTGGAAAGGAGATATCCCTAGTTTGGTACCATGAAAAGGGAACCAGGATCTGATGATGGGATCCCAGAGAAATCGTTGGAAACTCCCATAAATCTGCATAACTTTTTACTGGGTGTACCGATTTTGATGATTTTTAATTTAATCGAAAGCCGATGTCGTGTGGTTACATTTAAATTTCATCGAGATCTGATTACAACTTTTGGAGTAATTTTTGATAATGCGTACTTACTTGACTATTTTTTCGTTTACCTACGTTGTATTACTTGTCGATATAATCGGAGTCGGTTTTTCTTCGTTTGCCTGCAAACACAATTATTGAATTATCAATAAAGTTATACTTTAAGTCACGTATCCAAAGTTTTTTTTCCCTTGTTCTTGCTTTTAGGGTCTTTATTCTGAATCGGTTGTAGTTTTTTTAAAACTATAATTCAACAATTTAAAAAATATATAACTATAATTATATAAATTTTTTATTTTGAATTTACCCTCACAGTTGCAGCTCTCTTGGTCGAACAAGCGATGTAAGACAACCTATCTTTGCTGTTCAAATGATTTTTACGAGCTCTATCGTCTCGCCAAACACGTCGTGCAGTTTGATGGCGACACGCGGTTTTATTAAATAAACATTTAATTAAAATGTTTCACGGTATTCCAGATGTATTGTGAATTAATCTTTGTAATTTTATAGAAAGCTATAAGCTTTGAAAGCTTTAGAAAATTGTTTTTTTTTTCTCTTTATATAAACTGTCGTATGTTTTAATGGTGAACATTATTCTTGAAGACACGTTTGCTCAGCGGTCACGGCGTTGGCTGTTGCGTGAGCCGTCGTGGATTCGATCCCTACTCGGGGAATATTTCTACTAGTCTAGGCCTAATCCCTACTTCATTTAGGATTGTGGATTATATAAATTTAAAATTTAGAGTATTTTTTATAAAAGATCTTTAAGATTTTAAAGATTTTTTGATATTAAAGATATAAGAAAGTATTAAAAGAAATTAAGTTTACTTTCGAAAAATCTAAAACTTTTTCTAATACATCAAATTGACTCGTTTACTTTTTGGAACGAAGGTCCTTATCGTTACGGAGGGGTAGCCGGCAAAAAAAGTCCGTAACGTTAAAAAAAAGCGTGAGATTTTTAAGTATAGTCCATGTATTATGGCTATACAGTGTCTAATGTATAGTCTACGTGATGACTGTTATTATTATTGCAGTTTGCTATAATTATATCACTCAATAATTATTATATATTTTTATAAATCATTGCAAATAAGATAAAGGTGTTAAGATAATTTTGTAAAGTAGTTTTTTTTTCATTTCTAGCGATAAAAAATCACAATAAAAATGCATATACGAATAAATTTTTCCTTTATACCCATAATAATATAATAAGCATCTTCGTTCCTATCTGGTGTCCCACGACACCACACAGTTTTTTTATAGCGCAAGAATTTCATCTTGGTGGGATCTAGGAATCAATATACATACCTATATTTTTTTGTATCAATAAGAAGTATAACACTGGATGTGTTTCGATTTCTAAAGTTGCCTATAACAGGAATTCTGCAGGTTTCTAAAGGGCATTATCTGGATTTTTGAAGAGGTTCCATCTATAATAATTCTCGTACGGAAAAGGGTATCCTTCCGTAATTAATTAGATATTCAATCACTAAATCCAGGAGAAATTCCATAAGCCGGGAGGCGGAAAAACCTGCTGTGACATGCCTTATCTCTGCCCAACCTCTAGGTGAGATAACAAATTGAATCCCACCTACTTGATATGCATTATTCATAAGGCGCGTTCAATTAAATTATTTCAATCTCAATCGATATTATCATACTGCCCTTTTCATATCGTTAGTTTCTCGAACATCCCACGAATTTTAAAAATAAAAGTTAATTACGCTTCGGCCTGTAATATCCCACTACTGGGCACAGGCCTCTTTCTCCTTGTGGGAGACGGATCAGAGCTTAATCCACCACGCTGCTCCAATGCGGGTTGGCGGATATATTCCCTACTATCAGTAACGATCGTTATCAGGTGTACACGATAACAACCGGAACCGACGGCTTAACGTGCTCTCCGAGGCACGGTGGGAAGACCCACTAGCACTGCACAAACACCCAGACCACGGCAAACATCTATATGGCCAGTACAAATGTTTGTCATGTGCGGGGATCGAACCCGCAACCGCCAGCGCAACAGATACAATCCATAGCTGTGACCGCTGCTCCAACGCGGCGTCACAAAAGTTAATTAAAATTAATTATTATTTGTGCTTACTATTTACTTGTTGATCCGTCTTTGTACCGATTTAATAAAAAAATTTTATATGCAACTTTCGTGCAGTTGTTGTTGGCAATTGATTATTTATTGAAGTTATAGCTTGGCTTTGGCTTTTGGAGTGTTTTTTTACAATGCGCACGCACACCGTCACATAAAACCGACACCCTGAAGCTAGTTAGTCAACGAAGATGAAGATAGCAACCTAAAGTTAGCTAGCCAATGAAGTATAACTTCTTACGTGCGTACATAAGTACACAAACACTATTTTATTAGATTCTTACATATGAAATTGGCGTTTTATCGTACTGGCCACTTTGATCTCAAATATTTCCTCTTTGGTTAAGAAACCCAAATTTAGATTTATACGGCTATTTGCTCAACATTTGCGTTTCAAAAATCGTAATCCATTTGTTTTTTCCTCTTTTCTTTTACATCTTTGCGTCACTCAAATTATAAAATGGAAAACTTGAAAATATTATGTTATTTACGAGTACGAGTTCTACCGTGGCACAGGTGTTGGAGAAACGGCTCGAAGGGTTAATGATGTGTATGGCTGCGACATTTTTGCGTGCATTTTTGGTTCCGACGTATTCGTTCTATAAATTTCGACCTGCAGAACATGCCCCGTGGACGGCCAGAGACCAAAGTTGATAATGAAGAATTGAAGGCTATTGTGAAAGCTAATCCATCACAAACCACGTCCGAGTTAGCTGCAGGCTGCGGTGTTTGTGATAAAACTTTTTTAGTCCACTTGAAGCAAATTGGGAAGGTAAAAGCTTGAATGGTGGATACCTCATTAATTAAGTAAAGCAAACCGACAAACGCGCTTAGACATCGATTTTATATTCCGACCACACAAAACGCCAATTTCATATGTAAGGACCTAATATTATTTATATAGATATATATATACTACTTACGTACTGTGTGACTACGGTACTAAAGAATATTGCCACCCCCTCTCTTCCCGTGGGTGTCGTTAGAGGCGACAAAGGGATAACACAGTTCCGCTACCACCTTGGAACTTAAAAAGCCGACCAATGGCGGGGTAACCATCCAACTGCTAGCTTTGAAGTACACAGGCCGAAGACGGGCAGCAGCGTCTTCGATGCGACAAAGCCAGTACTGCGGTCACCAACCCGCCTACCCAGCGTGGTGACTATGGGTAAAACACATGAGTCCACATTATTTTTGGCGTAAACTTGTGGAGGCCTATGTCCAGCAGTGGACTTTATAGGCTGTAATGATGTAATGATGAGATATATATGTTCACAATTACTTTCCCAGTTCGTATATTAATATGATTAGTATAAAGGTTTTTAACATGTAGCTTGTATATATAGCCAGTAATATACTATGATGCAGATGGTGCTAATTACTGTCAGCTGCTATTCAGTCTGCTATCCATGAAACCAATTAAACGTTTTATATGTTCATCGACTTCAAATCATATTCATAACTTAAATTTTAACGCAGCGATTAAAATAATAATGAATCGTTAATGGTCGTGATTACACTCTTTTGAATAAAGGATTAGGTACGAAGCTTATGAGCTGCGTTAAATATTTTGATAGAGTAATTATATCAACAAGTTTACTGAGTGATTAAAATCTAAATTAATTTTATAGTATTTTTATTGTGATGCAATTTAGATGTATTTTTTTATGACTTACATTTATTTTAAGGCTGATTTAATTATAGCTATATATATCACTATAAACTCGGAAAAGCAGCGTTTAGCAACTCTAATCTTTTTTTTAAATTATTATTATCGTTTATACAATTTAAAATATAAACCTAAAATAACGATAATTACAAGAAAAAAACCCAGTAAGGTTCGAGGGCTTATACCACGGATAAAGGTTTGGCCGATTTTTACGGGACTTTCACTAGCAGATAGCTGATGTGAAGAGTAATTTATCCAAGTTTTACTTTTATTTTAGATTTTTGTTTTTATGTAATAGATCTGCGAACTAAACAATAACTATTTTGTACTGTGCATGTATGAATTGTTTATATTTATATATGAGTATATGTGTATATGTGAATGTATGTAAGTGTGTAAGCATATGTATGTATGTATATATGTATGTATAATTTTATAATCTATTGTGATGTATTCTAATTTTTATAACAATTATTTGTACACTTCCTAACCGCTTTTCTATGCGCTGTCCTATATCCAAAGGTTGTCTGGAAGAAATCGCTCTTTTAGCGATAAGACCGCCTTTGTACATCTTCCTCTAATTATACTACTTTTGTTTGTATCCTTTAATGGTGTGCAATAAAGAATATTATTATTATTATTTTGTTAAATTTCACGCGGACGAAGTCGCGGGCACAGCTAGTCTCATATATGTATATATTATTGAACTAGACTTCAAAAAAGTAGGAGGCTCTTGAGTCGATTGTATTTTTCATATCTGATTTCGATGATTCCTACTTTAATCGAAAGCCAATGCCTGTCATGTGGTCCTATTTAAATTTGATTGAGATATGGCGAGTACCTTTCGAGGTATCTCTAATAATGCTTATTTACTTGACTATTTTTTCATTTGACTACGTACTGACAATTCAATGTAATTGAAGTCAGTTTTTTTTTTCGTTTGCGAGCAAACACAATTATTTATGACAGTCGTTTAAAAATCAATGCTAAGAACAAAATCACTTTTACAACATCAAAGAGTTGTTTGATTGTGATCGCGCTAAAGTTAACGAGTTTCGTAATTAAACAAAGGGTTTTACTCGTTCAGTGTTAGTACGGAACCAAACATGCGTGAGTGTTTCCGCTCGGTCGTTGACCGGATGTTCAAGTGTGTTTAAGGTAATCGCTAATCTGAAGGTGCGTTTTCATTGAAAAGCAATTTTTGAAATTGCTAGTTGGAACTTAAGTAGAAAAGTTTTGAGTGTTATATTTTAAGAGTTTCAGTACCTTTTTGTTTGTTTTCCATGGTCAATGAGTTCATGTATATAATGCATAAAGTGTATAATGGGAGTGTACGTTATAGTCATTTCAAAATCAAAATCAAAAACAGCTTTATTCAAATAGGCCCCAAGAGCATTTTCGAATCGTCATTTTAAAAATTGAAACTTTAAAAATATAAATAAACGAATCAAATAACGCCATCTATCAGAACGCAATAGGGTTCCGATAGATGGCGTTACGAGAAACGTAACGAGGTCATTTGTTTAGTAGATTTTACTTCTCATATTTTTTTCATACCAAGGCCTTATATGAAAATCGACTCTTAGAGAGTAAACTTCAAAAAAATCAGATGGGACTCCTTACAGTTTTATTTGAAGTATAGGCTTTATTTAGTATCGTTTGTCACAAGCACATATCACAAACATATAAACATCGCGAACTTTACAGATTTAACTTTACTTGCCTGTAAATGTGGCAATGAACAAAGTTTCCTGATAATGAATTAAAACGACACACATGTCAATAACCTGAGGTGTGCTGAGAGTCGAACATGCGATTTCCAACCTTATACCCTCATAATAAAACATTAGATTGCAAATCATTTGTGCATTGTCTTGAGAAGTTAGAACTTGCAAAGTAATAATTCGATTTGTACGATAATTTATTTATAGAGCGTTGTCTTGAGGTTTATCTTGTTATGTTTTTAAGTTTAAATGATAAATGGGAAAGTTTAGTTGATTATTTAATGTGTTTTGTTTTCCTAATCATTTTTAATTTAATTTTCATTCATTATTTTATTATAAATTCAATTCGCGATATATTTTCCAGTTTTAATGGTGAGATTGTTTGCAGGTGATGGTTTTCTCAATTCTTCGTTCATTTTGTATTATAAAATATTGTTAGGTATTTTTAGTTTTTACGATTCCTATTTCTGCTACATTTTAAATTGTAATGAAATAACTTATCATCAGAAATATTTCCAGTTACTATTAAAATGAAAAGATGAACAAATTATTGTAAGTTTTTCGCTCTAGCGAGTATATCGTTCCATAGCTTAATTGGCTAGAGCGTCGACACGGTATGTCGAAGACGCGGGTTCGAATCCCGCTGGAGCGGTCAATTTTTGATATGATATTCAAAAATGTTTAGAATTCCTAATTGTGGGTAACACAAAAATAAAAATCGTACATATTATTGTAAGTTAATTTCACAATTATTCTTTTTCTTCGAGATTCATTTCAGACCGCCTTTGTACATCTTTCTTTTCGTGTATCACTTTTGTTGTAATGTTTCTTTGTGGTGTACAATAAAGAGTATTTATTATTATTATTATTATTCATAAAAAACCACAAATTAGTGTGAATACTTACTAAATTTTTTTAAATGATGTGTACACATTAATACGTTAATAACCAAAAGTTCTTCACCTTGTTGGTATATAAAGCAATTACAGTGCAGTATGTAAGTATATATTTATTCAAATAAATAAATAAATATCTTATAACATACACACACGCGCGTCTGTTCCTATGGTAAGCAACTTAATGCTTGTGTTACAGGTAGCAGCTGACTGTTATTACTATTTTTTTTGGATAAACATACATATAAATAATACATATATAAATAAATATATATATTACACCCAGACTCAGGCGCGAATCGAACCCGCAACCCGCGGAACAGAAACCACTACAAACTGTGCCAACGGGCTAGTCAAGTCAATAAAAATAGTCAATTACCTAATCAACTTTGCTCGAATCACCGATATTTACTTACATGCCATAAGTATTCAGATTAATCTATGCAATTTGTTTTCTTATCTCAAAAACAAATTGATTCAGAGAACTAAGAGGGTGGAAAAACAAGACAAAGGACGCACGCCGGGCGCTATCAACACGGAGAGATCTTAGTCACTTGATCCGCTGAATATAATCCTCAATTCGCTTGGTAAATTGAAATATTAACTTCATTGTGCCTTTTACTTGAGACGTCTTAAAGGGAGTTCTGCTGTGGACAGTACTTTGCTTCCTTTTACTTTTATTTCTTTGAATGTCCTTAATCCAGGAGTTTGTTATTCAAAAGAAATGTTTCAGATAATTAAAAAAACGAAGTTATTGTCAACGATGTGCAGACGTTCGAACGATGAACATAATATGTAAGACTTGTAAAAATATACGTCACCAGCGGGGATCGAAACCGTTTTCATTCACACAAGTACATTTATTTAAATTGTTTACCGAAACATCATTTGCTGACAATATCACTATTTGTTAACAAAGATCTCACATTCAATGGCCCTTAGAAGTATAATCTTTGGGTCTGTATGAAAAATGACACAAGTTCATATCAAGATAGACATTTGACTAGCCTGTTGGCGCAGTTTGTAGTGCTTTCGGCTCCGTGGGTTGCTGTATCGATTACCGCATTATTCTGAATGTATGTGTTACTTTTTTTGCATATTTAGTTTATAGATACATATATAGCTGTAAGCTGATACCTATAACACAAGCATTAAGTTGATTACCGTAGAAACCATGTCATAATAATATTTATACATATCTAAATTAAATAATGACGAATCATAAACTTTATTTTTATACACGAGTATAATAATTCAATATAAAAGCTTAAAACAAACACAAGTTACCTTTGTACAGACTGGATTTTGGATATTGGACAATTCACTTAACTTTAAGATTTAACTGAGCAATGTTTTTACAAAAGAAATAAGATGAATAAATATAAGTTATCTACTGGAGTGCTCGAAAGGTAATAATAATTGAAATAAAAATAAAAATATCTCTATCTATATACGGTGTTTGGATGCTGGACAGCGTTTTACGCTCCAATGAAATTACGTCCAACAAATAAATCGTGTTGTTTGGCTTTGATTATGTGTTCTGGAGGATGAAGAATATTTAAAGAAAATTTGCAATCAATTATTTATTTCCAAAGTGAAACCTCTTCACAATCGTTGTGATTTGAAACTCTATGAAACGAAAATGCGTCACAATAAAGAATACAAACACATAAATGTATAGGAGAGAATGAGATAGAATACATTACAGCGAGATTTTAGTTGTCCCATAATAAAATAAAGATGGTCAGATGACAACATACATATACTTTTAATCAGGTAATTACCACGGGATATATAATTTACCTACATACATTCAAATCATTATATAAAATTACAGTAATAATATAAACAGTATAATTATTTAATTAATCAGCATTATCAAAAGTATATCTATAAAAGTATACTATAAGCCGTCATCAGCCTCGTAAGACCAACGTCTTAAAAAACCTCAATAACCAAAGAAGACTTTGGAGTCGTAAAGATAACGCGGTCATTCGAAGCGCTTACAATTACAATAAGGTTTTCTTTTTAACGTTTTCTATTACAAATTTAAATAAATTGAAATTGGAAAACTTTGAACGCTTTTTATTAATACAATGGTTCGATTCTTTAAATAAAAGTTCGTTCTTTTGTCGCCTTTGGGATTCGATGATGTTTTCAAATATTCATGTAACAATTATATGTGTTATAATTATACCGTTCTGCTGTCAGTATCTTGCAGTGTCCCAGTCGACCAAATGTTATGAAAATTAAACAAGATTTTAATACAATATCTCGATAAACTCCCGCAATAAAACCCTCACATTTTGAGGTTAGTTAAAATCAAAACTTACTTATTACGGGTGTCTGACTCGTGATATAGAGCACAAGCTTTTCGAGTTATGGGGTACAATGTTGTGATCCCTTTACCCTTTAGTTCCATATAGTAGGTTAAAAATACTATAAATTTTCAGCGTGGCTATTCCCGTCACCCCCGCCTTATCCCCGTCACCGTCAGAAGGAGCCGGACGTAAATATTTAAATAAGCTGTTTGTCTTAAAAACGATTTATCTTAGACAACGATCGTCTGCACTTTATAGGCGAAAACGGAAATTCTCGAAAATGATAGAAAATATTGAAAAAAAAGTATTTTTAAACAAACTGCCCAAAAGCCTGCAAGTTTGGGCTACAAACTTTGTATAGTACTGCTTATTTTTCTTTTATTAGATAAAATAGATGTTGTATATTTTTCATCGATATGAATATAAGTAGGCAAATATTCATCATTAAGTGTCTATTAAACCACTGTTTAGTTAGATTTCTAGACAAAAAATTGTGATTCATCCCATTTACATATTTGTCAACATAAACACAAATTAATCAAAACAGTTTGAAAAATATCATCCATCACTCTCCTAATGATCATTAAAAGCCAGTTACAGCGAATTTGAATTAATTTCTATGTGTCCCATTTCGCTAAATTTAGTTTTAGTGCCAATAATGGATCCTTATGCTCCTACGAGGGTTTCATTAATGATTGTCGTAACAAAAACTGTCGTATTCGTGACACACTTTCAGAGTCACACGTTATTAACTTTGATGTTACTAAATATATGTTGCATTCTATTTAGGATTTTTACTTGGTTTTGCGCTTGAAATTCTTAAGCTGAAATTTGATAAACGTACTCTCATAATATGGTGGATCATCATGGAATGTAGTATTACTATCATTTTTTAAACATTTTAGACATGATCGTTTCAGCCTGTAATAACCCACTACTGGACATAGGCCTCTTTCCCCATGTAGGAGAAGGATCAGAGCTTAATTCACCACGATGCTCCAATGCAGTTTGGCGGATATATTCCCTACTATGAGTAACGATCGCAATCAAGTGTACATGATAACAACCGGGACCGACGGCTTAACGTGCTCTTCGAGGCATGGTGGGGAGACCCATTAGGACTGTACAAACACCCAGACCACGGCAAACACCTGTATGGGCAATACAAATATTTGTTATGTGCGGGGATCGAACCCGCAACCGCCACCGCAACAGGTACAATCCATGGCTGAGACCGCTGCGCCAACGCGGCGATTTTAGACATGATACAAAAAGTAATTAATTAAAAAGTTTACAATAAACATTTTTATTTTGATGTCATTCGACACCTCTTTTTTCATTCCATCAAAGAATAGAAACTTTGAAAATTAACGCAGTTCCCAAGACATTGGAACGAGTTGACGGATCTTTCGGCGACGTCATTGATACTAGACAAATGAGGCATAGTTTTCGTAAGCAGTATTTCTTATTAATATTTCAGCAGAAATAAACAACAAAATTGTACGAATTGGAACCATGTTTATGGACCATTTGTACTAGCCTTTTGCTCGGATCTTCCCCGGAGACACAATTCTTGAGGCGATCAAAATACTCGTCAATGGCATGTTTGGTCGGAGCGTTGACTTCATCAGATGGATCTTTGTCAGTTTTACGTTACTTTTCTTTGTTTCTCGTACCATTTGATGATCTCTATCTAACTATTGATTAGGGACGGCATTAGTAATGTGCTATTTGGTAGATATGATGAAATTTGTTTCATGTCTCGTAGAACTTCAGATTCAGTTAGGTTAGTTTGAAGATGCTCTTATTAGAGGCTCTCATTGTAAAGACCCTCTAATTTTTCATTAGGTTGAAAAGAGTTCGGGCAATTTGTCCCATTACAATTCCTCTAAACCTATTGTTATAGGTGTTAGAAACATTATGTTTTGCGACGTTCTTATCATCATGGATGATGATGATGATCATGATCTTTACCTCCATTTTATTTGCAGAAATCAATTTATATACCCGTAGGATCTGGAAATAAATAGTTTCGTAATATTGGTTATGAAAAACGCTATTCTACACACTTTTGATTATTACGACATTTTATGAAAGAAAGTTGAGGAAAAAATGATCGTTTCTTATTTTCAATAATAAAATTCTGTAGCTATGATATATTATGAAATATATGTATACTATGAAAGGTTGGCAAATTCTAGGAAAAATTACGAAAATATTACTTTTATTTAGCACAAGTCGTAACGAATAGGTAGGTACTCGATAAATATCTTTTATTACATTGTTCCTAGGAAACGCTTCACATGTGACCCGTATTAACACGCGTACTTTTAGGTTAACTTAATAGCTCAGTGGGACAGCTTTGATAGACATTTGACGCGAAATATTAACGGTTTTTTGGTAATACGTCGTAGTTGTGACCTAGAAGTAGAAATATTAAATTACTATCGTGGTCGAAACTACGAAGTACCGTGTGTTGTTAATAGTTGTGTCAATAACAGTTTGGAAAAATTTATGTCTTCATAAAGGGTTTAGGAATACTATCTGTTTTGTTTGAAGCTAGATTAAGACTATGTTTTATTATTAATAATGTTATATATGTTTAAAATTAATAACATATTTATATATTATTATACTATTATTATCTATGTTTCGCATTTTCTCAAGTGACATATTTTTCTTTTGATTAATTATGTGCCATCACCGCCTAAAAAAATAGACTGTTTGTTTGAGACTGCAAAGCAAAAACTTATTAGCAATTGTAATCAAGCAATAACGCAATAAGTCCCGAGTTCATCCGATCGACCCTTTCACCGTTTAGCAGCGAAGAGCAGCTATCTGTATCTTTCTCGCTCGGGTAGACTCGGCGGTCTCGAGTTCACCCGATCGAGCCTTTCATCTCAAAGCGTGACGCATCAGCTTAAATTTACTACCTACGAAAAAATGTGTGTGCGGTGCGCCAAAAGAAGTTATCACTTCAAAAAAATAGTCTTAGATGTACACGTGTAAAAAAATGTGATGTACTTATCGACGTGTTGATTTGAAATAAAGTCGTTTTTTATTTGGTTGTTGGTTTCAAACACAAACAACCAACTGCAACGTCCTCATTTCTGTATATGAAACAATTTTATCATTACTAAGTTTTATCAATAACATAAGTACGACCAGCCTACATTACGTGTATAAAATTCGTTTCACAAGACATACAGTTATAAAGAATCCTAACAACACTACGCAGGATCGTTTCCATTCGAGTGGACCAAGCGACCCTGAACATTGAAAATAAGTGAATTCTTTTAATCTTCTTTGAACCCTTTCAATAAGCTTTATTGAAAATACTCCTTCGTCGACTTAGCACAATATTGGTTTTAATTTGTGCTACTTTGTGACTATGCATTTACTTATTTCCTTTTCATAATCTGTTTCGTCGCCATTGAACTCTGAATCCTGATTGATTAATTGAATTTAATTTGACTGGCTCATTTTCGCAGCTGGAAATGATTATTAATCGTCGTTCGATAGCTTAATTGGCTGGAGCATAGACACGGTGAGTCGGAGATGCAGGTTCGATCACCACTGAAATGATCGATTTTTGATTTATCGGTCGGTCGGATGAGTCGGTCTATTGCAGACGATTTAGGCAGTGTCAGACAGACACTGTATCGCCTAGGACACTCTTCAGGAAAACGCAGAGATACCTAAGCTCTGCGCCACCCCCTTGACCTCACTGGCTAGGCCCACAGGAACGACGAGTCGATACGTGTGGAGCCAGTTCGGCTGCAGGAGTCTTTCGCATTTTAGAGCTATGCCACGAATGCTTGACGGAGACCTTGGGTTCCGTTCCATTCCGGGTTTTAAATAAGGAAGGAAGGTTTCCTTCTCCAGGACCCTGATGATTTTGAGCCAGGTTTATCCCTCGGTCGCCTTTTACGATCCCCACGTGAAGAAAGGTGGTGGTGCTATGCTACTCGGCCGACACCAATTGGCATAAATAAACGGCATAATACAAACAAAATTAATAAAATATCACGGCGTCTGTTATATCATTTAACATTCAACGTAGCTCTTCCGTCTTCGTATGTGGTTCACAATATACGCGCTAAGTTTTAATTCGTTTTAAAATTGAATTTAGCGTTTCTGTTGTTAGTTAAAAGCTTAGTTCGCTTAACTTTTGAATTTTGCGTTGTTTCCGTTGAGGTCAAGTGCGATATAGTGTTTGAATTGGCGTAATGGAACTTTATAAAGGGAAGGTTAGTTTGTATTATTGAATAATATTTTAAAAAGTTAAACATGTCACCGAGGATATGCGAAGTACTTAGATTCTTTAAATATATTTCTGACTAGCTGATCCACGCGGTTTCAACCGCGTAAATTTGAGGAAAAATCGCACTAAAATATTATATAGTCTATAGATTTTTTCAGGAAATGTATTACCGAAGACAAAAATAATTTTTAAATTGTTTTTTTTTTTAAACATTTTTGAATATCATATCAAAAATTGACCGCTCCAGCGGGGTTCGAACCCGCGTCTCCGACTTGCCGTGTCGGCGCTCTAGCCAATTAAGCTATGGAACGATGCACCCGCTCGAGCGAAATTTTCGATATGATAATTTTAATTTTCGGTTTAAGCGAACCGTGGCGCCGTTTATAGTGAGCTCTTTACAGAAACCCGTAACTATTCAAAGTTTCATATCACAATGAAAATCTTTGATAGGAGACGACACCGTGCTATTTTTAATATCTAAGATTTTTATTTTTGTGTTACCCACATTAGGAATTCTAAACATTTTTGAATATCATATCAAAAATTGACCGCTCCAGCGGGGTTCGAACCCGCGTCTCCGACTTGCCGTGTCGGCGCTCTAGCCAATTAAGCTATGGAACGATGCACCCGCTCGAGCGAAATTTTCGATATGATAATTTTTTTTCGATATGATGTTTTTTTTTTTTTTAGTTTAAAAACCTTCCGTGGGCCTTAAGGAACGTACAAAAAAAAATAAGTTTGGCGAATCGATCGAACCGTTCTCGAGTTTATGCGCTTAGCAACATTAATTTTTATTATATAGATGATTATATTTAGTTGTTTTAAATAGTTACCGACATTTCAGTATCTTTGCTAACCCCGTGGTCTCTGGTGTACCTATAACATTATAAATATCGCCTTTTTTTGATATTCCGTTGGTTTTATAATTTTGACTGATTTTAAACTAAATTTTAATGAGCGCCCGCTTACTGACGCACGTTTTTAAATTTGAAAATATACATTTTCTTCTAACGAACATAACCCGCCGCGTTAGCGCAGCGGTCACAGCCATGAACTGTACCTGTTGCGCTGGCGGTTGCGGGTTCGATCCCCGCACATGACAAACATTTGTATTGGCCATACAGGTGTTTGCCGTGGTCTGGATTTTTGTGCAGTCCGTGTGGGTCTCCCCACCGTGCCTCGGAGAGCACGTTAAGCCGTCGGTCCCGGTTGTTATTATGTACACCTGATAGCGATCGTTACTCATAGTAGGGAATATATCCGCCAACCCGCATTGGAGCAGCGTGGTGGATTAAGCTCTGATCCTTCTCCTACATGGGGAAAGAGGCCTATGCCCAGTAGTAGGATATTACAGGCTGAAGCGTGAACCATTTAGTTTCAGAAATACTAACGAACTGTGATCGTTGGTATGATAATTGTCCTGTACTATGACGCGTTGATTCATTTGTGTAAATTTTCTCTTATCGAATGGAATGATGATATCAACATCTCGACTAATATCGATTAGCCCATTGGCGTACTTTTAAGTGACCCAGCTTTCTGTTCCGGGGGTTGTGGCTACGATTCCCGCCTGAGCCTGAGTGTAAAAGATATATTAATATTTATATATGTATTATTTATATGTATGTTTATCTAATCGTAGCTACAAAAGTTGGGTATTACCTAAAATACAAGCATTAAGTTGCTGTCCTTAGGAACAGACGATCGCGTGTGAACGTGTGAAATTTTTTTTTAGTGAACAATATTAACTTCGACTGTATTTATATAGAAGTATATTTATTTCTTTAGTAATGTATTATAAAATATAGGTAAAGACATAAATTTAAGATATTTAATAAGTAAAGAAAACTAAGTTCAAAATAGTTAAAAATTATCATTCACGATATTTTAAATTGCTTACAAGGCTCTCTATTGGGTTCTAATGTGAATGTTACAGCTTACAAACTCTATAATGTGTTTAATAATTTGATTATTTCTCATTTAAGAAGAACTCACAAATTTACATAAAAATTGCACTCGAAAGGTTAATTAGTCGTCAAACATTTAGGCGCAATATTAGTCCTCGAGACCCAGACGTCTGCTGGTAATTAATCGTAAAATACTAAAATATTTTTTATTTTACTTTTGGTTGGGCGCTGCCAAAGGAAATTATTTGTATGCACCGCACGTCTTTCAAGTAGAATTTTCGTTTTGTGATTTTAGCTTGTATCTTTTTCAAAGTTTTTCTAACATTCTTATTCCAAGTAACTGCTTGCTTACGTTACCATCTATTACTATAGAATTAGTAATTAGTATATGGGGATCGTTGATATTTAAATTGTAGCAATTACATAATAATTCATCTGGATATTTCTTTCTCAGCGCAGTCAAAAGTTCTGAGGTAACATAGATAAAAAAAAAATATATAATCAAATTGACAACCTCCTACTTTTTTGTCAGCTAAATCTAATACCAAATACAAAAAGTAACTAGTGGTAAACAAAGTACTTAAACAATAAAACTAAACAATATTTTAAGCGATAGCACCCGTCTGTCCTTGCTGTGTGGCTACGGCACCAAAGAATATAGCCACCCCCTCTCTTCCCGTGGGTGTCGTAAGAAGCGACTAAGGGATAACAAGGTTCCACTACCAACTTGGAACTTAAGAAGCCGACCGATGGCGGGATAACCATCTAACCGCTGGCTTTGAAACACACAGGCCGAAGACGGGCAGCAGCGTCTTAGGTGCGACAAAGCCAGCCCTGCGGTCACCAACCCGCCTACCCAGCGTGGTGCAGCTGGAACTTGTGGAGGCCTATGTCCAGTAGTGGACTGCAATAGGCTGGAATGATGATGATGATGATGACCCGTCTGTCGATGCATAACGCTTTCACTAACTATTTAATATTATTACTGAAACTTGGTCAAATAAAGGATATGCTTCAAATTATTAAAGTTTATGTTCAATATATCTATACCTACTAGTGCCATATTAAAAGAATGAGTTCTTAGTTTAGTTCATTTCGAAAATGTATACCCTATTTAGGGCAAAACAAACTTTCTATGTGTTTTCCAAAATAAAACTATTGTTAAAAGTCAATTTTACTGTTAAAAAAAACGAGTTTGCTTTAGCACACGACTGAAGTAGAATTTACGAAACGTAATTCTCTCTCTCTCTGTCTTCACTAACTTATATCTTCATCTCAACTTCCGTTCGCCTCGCCCAATTACACGTTTCGTAACGCTTTCGTCACGCATTCACCAGCTTACTCCTCAAGTCAAGCGTGATTAAAGAAGTTTTACTTCAAAAACATTTCCTCTCATTAATATAATGTTCGGCGTCGCCTCAGCGGCGCTCCGACGTTCTCGGAATAGATCTGAACGTGTTACCATAATTTTTAAGTCTACAAACGTTAAGTAACACGCGATACCCTAAAAAGAAAGACAAGATTTTTGTTGTCATCTAGAAACGTTGGCCGCTGAAATAGAAACTTCACGAAAATATTCAAATCTCAAACGAACAAACCGGACCGTCGTTTTTGGTTATTTTTTTAGAAGTCTCTTATTCTTGTATTTAGTTTGTTATAACTTTTGAGTTTAACTATTGTAATGATTGATTCAGCTTGTAATATCATACTGTTGAGCATAGAATTCTATAACAATAGAGATGAAGGATTATAGCTTAATCTACCACTCTGCTCCAATCCGGGTGTTGGATAAACCTTCAAAAGTCTTTCGAAGTGTCTTCTAAATTTAAAATATCTATAAAAATTATAATTTCATCATAATTACCCCTTGTCTTACTTATGCGTACTCATAATGTCCTTTGTACACTGTTTTTTGTTTGTAATATGTTATTATGTTGATTGTTGTTGTGTACAATAAAGAGTATTGTTATTATTATTATGTCTTAAGACAATCTTGCATCGTCGTATTAATTTACATCAAGTTACGTGAAGTGATAATTGAATATTGTTTTTCGTTTCGTTTCGAATTGCTTCGCACCGTTCCGTATCGAGTCGCGTCGTTTAGTCTAAATAAACATAGACAGTACGTCTGTCTAAACAATACACCCGAATGACCTTTGGAAATGAATACGTATTTGAACCTGTGATTATTCGTGTTCTATGTGCTTATGAATTTAGAAGAATATTACACGCGAGCTTAATTACAACACAAATTTTATTACTAGATCCGTAAAATATCGTTCTCGTTTAGACATTCATTTCTTTCGTTACCTTTCTGAAGAAAGTTGAGATATAACATAACATAACAATACACTTTATTGTACACCAAAACAGAAATAATACATATTATGGACTTAAACAGAGTATCATCACGTACAAAGGGCGGCCTTATCGCTGCATTATGAGTGTAGGTGTACAAATTGAGACATAAACGTTTGAATATATTTACTTATTTACATACATACATACACACATACATGCATACATACATACACACAGATATCTAAGAGAATATTGCAGAGACCTCGGAGGATGAAATCAAATCATATCGAGTGTGTTTCGAATCTCGCCCAAAATACAGACAGACAAATATTTGAAAAAAATAAAACAGTTCTGGCTTCAGAATAAGGATGCACAATAGTCAAAATGGGTAATTTCAGCGAACGTAATTGGATCTGTTACAATTTTATATCAGTATAAATGTTCTGCCAACCCTTAGTGGAGCAGCATAGCGGATTAAGCCCCGGACCGTCTCCTATATAGGGAAAAAGGCCTATGCCCAGCAGTACGACGTTACAGACTGAACCTTCATAAATTTTTCAATCTCTTTAACTTTTAAAAATTTTAACAAAACTTT